>NC_091950.1:309196431-309920806 GCF_031021105.1 Erythrolamprus reginae | reverse complement strand
GGAGGAAAATAGGGGGGGGGGGATTTGCCTACCACATATTCATTTGGCTAGCGTCCTTAGTCTGGTCAATTTCAGCACATTATTTTATCCCCTGATAAGGGCTTAAAAAACACTTATTTGGAGAAAGTAACAATGAAAGAGATTGCAAGCTGCTAAGCACCTGGTTAGGGCTGGAAAGAAACATATTCATGTACACTGTTTTATTGTTGCTGTTAGCCGCCCCAAGTCTCCGGAGAGGGGCGGCATACAAATCCAATCAATCAATCAATCAATCAATATTCGCAGGAAGTAGAGCAATGAAAAAAAGCTGCAAAGATTTAGGGCTGAAAAAACATTCTTTGCAGAGAGTAACAATGAAAGAGCCTGCAAGGTAAGAGCTGGGAAGATCATTAGCACCTAGTTAGGGCTGGGGGGGGGGTCTTCAAAAAAAGCTACATTCAGAGCTTAAGATGCACCCAAATTTTCAGCCTCTTTTAGGGAGGGAAAGGGTGTGTCAAATACTCCAAAAAATATGGTAATATGGTAGCATCTGAAATTATGACTTGGAATACAGAGAATTCAGAATTTTGGATCCTTTACCCTTTTCGGCCTGAAGTATCCGTCGATGCATGTTTCACAATTGAAGCCCGCAGTATTCTGGGTACAGTTAATGCATACTCCGCCTCCAAGATGTTCTCCATGGATATTCAAACTCTGCTTTCTGTCTGCCACCGTCTGGTCATAGTAACATTCTTCTGCCTTCCCATGGCAGTTGCAAGCTAAAGAGCAGAAGTATATTACCAAGCACCACATCAGTCTACACTCAGGAATTAACATCAGTCTACACACAGGAATTAACAATATTCTTTCAACGTTTTGATCCTAGTCCACCAGAGAGTTTTAACTATTTGAATTAATAAGTAGCCATACACATATTATGCTGAGGAATTCATCGTATATTACCTTTCCAAATCATGTTAAGAGAAGAATCTTTGGTGCCTTTTCCAGGCCTTGTCTTCTAACAATGCCAAAGTACCATTTTTAAAAATCCGTGTAGACTTCCAATACTTTGTAAGTTAAATAAGTTGTTGTAAAAAATGTGCTAAATGGAAGGCTATTAAAGGGAATTATTCTCCATAATCATACTTCAGAATGATTAAATATGGTTGAATCATTTTAAACTTTACACTAAAATGATGATGGCACCTTATTTATTCTGACCAGTTATTATGAACTGAAATTGTTTTTAAGCTTATACCATGAGAAAGGTTTTAAGATTAAAAAGTTTTTAAAAAGTGTTCGGAAACTTCAGATCGTGCAGAATGCAGTTGCGAGAGCAATCATGGGCTTCCCTAGGTATGCCCATGTTACACCAACACTCCGCAGTCTGCATTGGTTGCTGATCAGTTTCTGGTCACAATTCAAAGTGTTCGTTATGACCTATAAAGCCCTTCATGGCATCGGACCAGAATACCTCTGGGACCGCCTTCTGTCGCACGAATCCCAGCGACCAGTTAGGTCCCACAGAGTTGGCCTTCTCTGGGTCCCGTCGACTAAACAAAGTCGTTTGGCAGGACCCAGGGGAAGAGCCTTCTCTGTGGCGGCCCCGACCCTCTGGAACCAGCTCCCCCCAGAGATCAGAACTGCCCCCACCCTCCTTGCCTTTCGTAAACTTCTTAAAACCCACCTCTACCGTCATGCATATGGTAATTGAGATATGCCCTTCCCCCAGGTCTATACAATTTATGCATGGTATGTTTGTGTGTATCTTTTGCTTTTTTAATAAGGGGTTTTTAATTACTTAAATATTAGATTTGTCATACATTGTTTTATTATTGTTGTGAGCCGCCCCGAGTCTGCGGAGAGGGGCGGCATACAAATCTAATAAATAAATAAATAATAAGATGCTAAGACTACTTTGTTTTTTTATTACAGCATGCTAATATTAAAAATTGTCATTCGCTATTGGTTCTAAGTTACTTATTAGGAACTTGCATTGCCTTTTATTAACAAAAAAATTAAACAGACCTAAAGGAATGCAATCCAATAATATTAACCACTAATTCGTCCCACTATTTTAAATGCAAAACTATATTTAATTTATCCCATGTATTGCACATGTTACAGTTACATTAATCTTCAATAAATATACTATACATTACTACAGTACATTACTACAGTTACATTAATCTTCAATAAATATACTGTACATTACTAAGTAACTACGAACATATCAAATATGTGTAATTAACCTGATTTTTATTATCTGATACAATTTTAATTTAAACTGTTTATTTCTAATTTCAGTTTGTTGTTTACACTAAGAACCACAGATAAAATTCGTTTTTCTAGTTTCCCATCCAAATGGCATGAAGAACTAGATGTGACTATATCACAATGAATATATATAGGTAAGCCTTTTTTGTTTTGATTCATGTTATAAATCACATCCATTGAATTATTTCTGCTACCTTCACATTCATGTTTTACAAGGAAAGTCCCAGCTTGCCACGGTCTCTGATTAAATCCAGGACAACACCGATCACAGCTTTCTCCGCAAGTATTATGTTCACAGGCACAAAAAGATCTCTGTTGGGATGGGATGGGATGGGATGGAATTGGGGTCGGGGTGAGGTGAGGTGAGGTGGGGGGGGGTAGATGAATAAAATAGGATAAGATGTATGAAAACAATTATAAAGCTGGACAATCAGAAAATATAACAGTGCCTTGGCAACATACTGGTTGAAGCCATGATATGCAAGCAGACTATAATTCTATCAAAATAACTAATGGATCAGCAGATTATATAGTTGTATTTTATCCTTCTCTGTCTCTTATATCCAATTTCTTCCATGAAAGAAGTAGTTTTTTTCAGCAGTGGAATGGCAAATCTTGATACAGCCCGTGTAAAATAAATGTAATGTATATGAAAATAAATAAACTGAGGTTTTAGACAAACACGGGCAAATCTGGAGAAAGATTAAATGCCAAATATGCTTTTTAATAGTTTATTGCTAGGCAGCCAATTCACTTTTGGGTCTAAATATTTCACCATTAGCAGAGTACTCCAACAGGAATTGACTCTCATATTTCCATGATGATATTAATCAAGGAATCCTGCAAATCTCAGGACACTTACATCTATTAAGGAATGCTTTCACATACTTTACTCTTTCTTTCTAAATGGTACACTAGATAAATTAAATGCTCTTTATGCAATAGCCTTCCCAGTTTTTTTATTCAGAGAAGGTTTCACTTAGAATTGCTTATAATGAATAAACTGTCAGTGAAGCCTAAGGCCACTTGACCCTTATTTTGAAGAAAGTTTCTTAGAAAAAAATCTTTCCTTTTTTTTGGAACATAAGTCTGTTTGCATCAATCCTACTAAAAAGGAAATACAGTATACAGTAAAGAAAAATAGTTTTAATAAGTGATACTGTATGTTAGGCTTTCAGTGCATGTGATCTCAGATAAAGTGATGATTGATGAATATTTTTTGAAAAAAGTGTTTAATACTGTGCTAGTTAAAGGCCAGCTGCCATGGCCTAGAGGTGGAGCTCTTGCCTCACACTCAGGAGGTTGTGAGTTCAATCCTAGGTAAAGGCAGATGTGGGGTCTTCTGCTTGGGCAGGTGGGTGGGCTAGATGACCTGCAAGGTCCCTTCCAACTCTGCTATTCTATTAATGCAACTTTGATCATACAGTGCTCTGTTATAGCTAGAAAATATATCTGTCTCACAGACATGTATATATAAACACCAATTCTAAGAAATTAATTTAGAAAATGTAGGCAAATATTTATTTGTTTGTTTGTTTTGACAAGTACATAATGCAGGGATGTGGAGAAATAATCATATTAATATACATGAATAAAAGATAGGAAGAACATTAGAAATAGTAATATTCATATACATGGTGATAGTAAGACATAAAGAGACATTAGGACAGGGGACGGAAGGCACATTGGTGCACTTATGCATTCAGTCAATCAAACCAGGTAATTAAGAAAGCATATAATTTCCCACCACCACCATCAATATCAATTAGCAGCTATCAATTAGATTGAGAATAGCATGAGATTTTATAATTTCAACCACCTCTTCTCCAGAATTTGGAGGCTGGATGGAACACCCAGAATAATTTTATGGGAAAGAGAATTACTAAAAGTCGTATCTTTTGTAGGCAGAATTAATGGGATTTATGGTAAGGTTTCAGTCCTTTGCACTTTTATTATACATTTTGGACACTTACTGTTAAACTTAATAAAGCTTATTTTCAAATGAAGATGCTGAAAAGTGAGTGTTTTTCAAAATTTGATATGCCTGAAAAGTAACAGTTCTCTCAGTCATTACTTTGAGAACACTGTGGTTGAAAAGTTGTATAATCAAGATAAAAGGAGATTGTACACATGTGTATTGTATATCCCTTTCCATATTAGAATAGTGTTGAAAAATACGTACATTTGTGGCTGGATTGAATGGACATGCTTTTGCATGGCCAAAACAGATACACATTCCTCCCGCTGAGATGTCTTTCACAGAATAATAATACTGAAAAGAAAATTAAAAAGAAAGATACTCTATATCTTGTTGTTATTATGTTGCAAACTGAAAACAAGAAAATATCATTTTGGTACCAAATCAAGTAAAAGATGGGAGCAAATATGTTCTTTGTTTTCACAAAAGTCAAGAAATAAATGTGCACAGCACAGTGTTTGATTACTATGAAAAATAAATGAATAATACGGTTTTAGGTCTTTGGGTAAATGAACTATACTCTTTCAGCATTCCTATATGGCTTTTCCTAAATTCAAAACAAGTACATGCTGACTAATTATTTTGAAAGACTGTGGGCAAAGGAGAAATTTACCCGAACTTTTTTTTCCTTTATAGATTTTGATATTAAAAATGGACTTGGTGAGTCAGGACATTGCAGATGATTCAGTGAATTTAAGAAAAAAGAAAACAAAATCAGTGAATATCTCCTCTTTCCTAAAAATCCTCTCTCTGTAGCTCCTAATTTTCACTAAGCCTCAGGCTCTTCTTCATATAGAATGGACATCCAGAATAATCTCAAGTCATTTCTAAAGAGAAGCAAATTAATTAATAGTGTATATTTAAAAGTGAAACTTTTCAATTGTGCCTTCAGCTGTTTCACTAAATTTCGCTAATCCACTGGCTAACTATAAACTTGCATTTCTTGCATCATTTTCTTGCAGAAGAGTCACACTTTATGATCCTTTACATTAAAAATGGTCATTTGGGATCAATAATGCATATATTTAGATGACCTGAGAATAGAGAATTCATGACCTCTGGTTCATTCATGGAGCCATATTTCTAAGAGGGGTCATTTAAAGCATCATTACTGCTTACTAAATTGTATGGCTAAATTCCTCTGGCTTTCCATAAAGGCTTCCAGGGAAGCACTTTAAGTATTTACAATCATTAAGATATGCCAATCTTAGAAAAAGAAGAAGTAAAAAGAAGTTATTTTAAAACATTGCATAAGAGTACTACAGTGATCTCTCGGTTAGCGCGGGGGTTACGTTCCAAGACCTCCCGCGCTAACCGATTTCCGCGTTATATTGGATGCGGAAGTAAAACCACCATCTGCGCATGTGCGCCATTTTTTTCATGGCCGCACATGCGCAGATGGTGGAGTTTGCGTGTGGGCGGCGGGGAAGACCAAGGGAAGATTCCTTCAGCCGCCCAACAGCTGATCTGCTCCGCAGCGCGGAAGCAGCGAGGAGCCGAAGATGGGGTAAAGGCAAAGGGGAAACCCCATCTTCGGCTCCTCGCTGCTGCCGCGCTGCGGAGCGGATCAGGTGTTGGGCGGCTGAAGGAACCTTCCCTTGGTCTTCCCGCCAGATCACTTGCCGCTTGCCGCTTGCCAGTCCACACACGCCCCCCTGGATGAGTGGCCCCGCATGGCCCCAGCGCCGGACTCCGTTGCCGAACGCCGAAACCGGAAGGGGCGAGGTGGGGGAGAACGGGAGGCTCAGCATTCCGGCAGTCGCAGCGCTGGCTGTCAACTTTTCTTTTTAGCACTGGGGAGGCAAGTCAGCTCCTGCCCAGTTTTAAAAAGAAAAGTTGACAGCCAGCGATTGTTCCGCTGCCGCCAGCATGGCCTGGCTGGCAGCGGAAGATGTAACGGAGCCCACGGGGGATTCGCCTTCCTCCCACCCGCAGCCGAGACTGATCGTGGGCTCCTTCGCAACCTCGGAGAGCTTCCAGGGCATGAAAGCTCACGAAAACCAGGAAGCTCTCCGAGGTTGCGAAGGAGCCCACGATCAGTCGGCTGCCGGCGGGAGGAAAGCGAATGCCACGGGGCTGGGCTCGGCTCCCCCCCTTACCAGCCCCGCCGCGGAAGGCTCCATTCTGTTCCCTGCCGGCCCGATTGAGCGGCCGGCGGTCTCCATTCAGGGAACAGACGTCCACCCCCTCCTCGGAGTCCCCGGCACCCAGCATCCCCACGCCGCCTCCACCTCCCGGTAATGCGCCCGACCTCTGCCTCTCTCTTTCTCTCTCATATACCACGCCGGCAACAGGGAGAGAAAGAGAGAGAGAACTAGCGTGGACTTATTTTTTATTTTTTAATATTTTATTTTTTTAATTAATATTTTTTGAAAAACCGCGTTGCAGCGTTTCGCGCTAATCGAGAACGCGCAAATCGAGGGATCACTGTACTTTAAATCGCTTGTTGTAAAGTGATAGTTTACAACTATGATATGGAGCACAACAATTGTTCCAGATTTTTAAGATTTGGGCAAAAACAACAAGGGAAAAATTACCCCATAGATAACCAGACTTTAGCCCTGTAGAGCTTTAGAAGTCACAACTAACCTCTTAAATTGCTCATCAGTAAACAATGCAGCATACAAAAAAATAGTGTTGCATGGGCAAAGCAAAAACCTTCTATGACTACTCATGCAGAAGTGCATTGGACCTGTTGTACCTTCTGATCTCTAAGAATAGCAATAGTAATAGCATTTAGATTTGTATACCACTTCACAGTGCTCTATAACAGTGCTCTATAACCCTCTCTAAGTAGTTTACAGTGTCAGCATATTGACCCCAATCGGGGGTGGGTTCCTCCTGGTTCAGACCAGTTGCGATCTGCTGGTGACATCACGATGACATCACTGAACCAGATCAGTCAGTGCCAGTCTGAGGGTGGCACTATCTTTTTTATTTTATTTTTAAAATTTCCTTAAAGCATGTGCAGAAGCCGAGTTCTGGCACTTGGAACCATCTTTTTTCAGCTTTTAAAAAAATTATTATTTTGGGGGGGATTTTTCATTATTGGGCATGCGCACACAATGCGTATGAATATCTACAAGGCACGCCAATGCAGCACAGGAGGGAGCGAACCAGCAGCGAGGTAAGTTGGAACCCACCCTTGTCCCCAACTATCTGGGTCCTCATTTTACTGACCTCAGAAGTATGGAAGGCTGAGTCAACCTTGATAATTTTCTACAAAAGGTGTTATCAGTAAAAGAAAATTATATTGTAAGAAATATATCACCAACCGTATTCTCAAGCTATCTACAAACAAGCACCTATGTGTTAACAATGGAGGAGAAGAGCAAAGTTCCTCTTCTCCTCCAACATTGCTTTCTACAGACAAGTCACAATCCTAATTATGTATAATCAGGATGACACATTGGGTGCAACAATTTATAATTGTACCTCTGCCATTAGCAATAGTTTACAAAGAGTGATGCTATACAATATGGTTTGGAATAGAATGGAATATATTATCGGAATGAACTGTTCATCACTGCCCCTGTTCGATACAAATAAGAAGGGAAATATGAAAAAAAAACCCTCCAAAAATATACTTCAGCCTTTTATATTCCCTAATCCTGTTATTTTTCTTTAAATGGGTATATCAAAGAGGAATTGCCATTTCAGAAAGAACAAAAACTGACGTTTCATAATTCTGAAATAAACTTTTGGATTCTAGGCAAAAAAAAATCTACTGCAAATGCACATCCGAGCATCTTTGGCAGGACTTACCCTCCTTGTGACTATTGGATCGATTTCATTGAGATCTCTGTGTGCAAGCATCATCAAATCCGCATTTAGCGTCCGTATCCTCTGAAATCTTAAGCGAATATAACGAGCTGATGTAAACTCCAACAGTGTTGCAGAAGGATCTTCTGCACTTGGCCGCCCATTGATTAAGGAGATATGAATCTACATAGTGGAAGAAATAAGGAGAATGGTTAGCTAATATTTGCTGACTCAAAAATGATCAGGTTTGCAAAGTGGATGCAGGACTCACAGTAAAGAAATAAGTGTGCTTGTAAAATATTGTTTTCCCCTTTTGTTTATATTTATGTTTATATCTTCTCCAACCCTTTTAATCTTCTACAATATGGGGGTCAAATTCACCACATCATGTTGCTGTCATGTAACATTTTGTAAATTTTTTCCCCATCGCAGAGCTGGGCTCGGCCTTGTTCTGGCCTCATCAGCTAGCCACACCCTTTCCTTTACTGGGATTCGATCTGGTGAACTCTGCCTTGTAAAGCAGAGAACTAGCAGTTAGAGCTATCAGATCAGAACCCTTCCAGCTCTGTACCAGGGAGGGGGTATATGTTTTTTTTATGTCGGATCACCCTGGTATATTTTAAGGAACGTCACAGCTCCTTTTTTGCCTCTAGGCACAACCCAGGACCACTACAAGGCAGTTAATATATTTTATTTTTCACGGGTATATGTATGTAGATTTTCACGGGTATATGTATGTAGATTGTTCTGAGTTTGGGTTTTGTCCTGTGTAACATTTTGCATGTCTATGCACGAAGCTTGAAACTTCAGCCTGATGATGGTGAATGTGATTTCACCGAAACGTCGCATAGACATGCAAAATATTACACAGGGCAAAACCCGAACTCAGAACAATCTACACAAAATGTAACCCTTCCCTGGTACAGAGCTGAAGGGATTGGATACTGTAGCCTAGAGGATAATTCTCTGCCTTACAAGGCAAAGGTTGCAGGTTCAAGTCCCAGTGGGTATGGCTAGCTGATGAGGCCAAAATAAGGCCAAAATAGATCTATCCTAGTCTCCCTTAATTTTCAAATTCAGCTTAAACATGTGACATATATATATATATATATATATATATTGTCCAATACACAATAAGGGTTTTAGTGGGTACACACACACACACACACACACACAGTAAAATACATGAAGAAGGTTATAGAGGAGATATTCATAGTAAAATATATCTAAGAAATAATAGAGAAGAAGGTATAGTAATAGAACATATCAATGAAATAATAGAAGAAGAGATATAGGAATAGAAGAAAGGTATAGGAGATATAGGAGAGCAATAGGACAGGGGGACAGAAGGCACTCTAGTGCACTTGTACTTGCCCCTTACTGACCTCTTAGGAATCTGGACAGGTCAACTGTAGATAATCTAAGGGTAAAATGTTGGGGGTTTGGGGATGCCACTATGGACTCCGGTAATGAGTTCCACGCTTCAACAACTCGGTTACTGAAGTCATATTTTTTACAGTCAAGTTTGGAGCGGTTAATATTAAGTTTAAATCTGTTGTGTGCTCTTGTGTTGTTGTGGTTGAAGCTGAAGTGGTCGCCGACAGGCAGGACGTTGCAGCATATGATCTTGTGGGCAATACGTAGATCTTGAAAGGATTGAAAGTCTAGTCTCGTAGGGTATTCTATTTCGAGTGGAGGAGTGAAGGGGTCTTCTGGTGAAGTATTTTTGGACATTTTCAAGGGTGGTTGTGGCCTGCAAGTGATGCATCCAACCCAGGGGCCACCAGTTTGATACCCCTGTTCCACAATCTTACTGCATAAACTAATGTAGCCAATTAAAAATCTGATTTTTTTTCTGTAGGAGAAAGGTCATTTTCTTTTGGAGGAGATTGTGAGTGGAAGCTTTCTGGATAGCCAATAGAAGACAATATATGCAGATGAGGGGTGAACTCTGTTCTATTCCAGGCCTATGCAGTTTTACAGCTTCCCAATATCTCAGCAGACAGGACATTTATTCTCCAAGGATTTTAGCAGGAAAATAACAGTTGTCTAGCATAACCTGGCTGAGACCTCAAACATCAACTGACTCCATTGCAAAACGTTGGCACTCCACACTGAATTACCCATACACCAACCTTAAATACATGTAGGAAGTAGTCAACAATTTCCTAGGGTTACAAAGTATTCTTGTCTTTTTCTTAATCTTCTAAAGCAGGCATCTAGCAAAGGCTCCTGATCTTCCTCCTCTTCTAAGTAAGACTCTACTGTCATGGGCATATCTGCCACCTCTTTTGGTGTTTCAGTTTCATCTAGGTATATTTCTCCCTCACTCTCACTCTCTGCATCAGCTGGCAAGACCACTGGCCCAGGGTACCAAGATGGGCCTGACTCATCCTCCTCAGAATCTGTCATTACCAGAGTTGGACGAAAAGCACTCACAACAAACTGTAGAAATGTTGATATTCTAATACAGATAAGCCACACTATGCCATTTTTACACTAAAATAGATGGTACAGTATGTGTTTTTCATTAAAATGCGACTGAACTATTTGACAATGTTTTTTTCAAGTCATATATATTTTGTTTGAAGCAAACTAGGAATTTATTTTTTTTTTATTTTTTTTTTATTTTTGACCTATTCTATTGTACACCATAGAACAAAAACCTGCTGAACAGTATACTTGCCTGTTTCATACTTCTTAAATTTCAAATTGTCTTTTTCAATTTTAAAAATTATGTATATATTCCTTTTACAAACCAATATAGCATATGGTATCTACATGAATGATTTAGCAATTTCTGTCCTATTCAGTTTTGATATCTGAAGGATGGTACTTTGCCAGAAATCTACCAAATACAGTCGCAGTGTGGTTCTTTCTAACATATAAAGAAATTGTATCTGCTTGGCTATGATGCTTCAAGTATTTTAGTTCACTTCTTTTTCAAAACAAATGTACATGAAATGATTTAACTACATCTTTTTCATAGAGCTTTAAAGTGATAATAATGATTAGAGAATTTTTAATACAGTGATCCCTCGATTATCGCGAGGGTTCCGTTCCAAGACCCCTCGCGATAATCGATTTTTCGCGATATAGTGGTGCGGAAGTAAAAACACCATCTGCGCATGCGCGCCTTTTTTCCCATGGCCGCGCATGCGCAGATGGTGTTTTTACTTCCGCACCTGGGAAGACCCAGGGAAGGTTCCTTCCACCGCCCAGAAGCTGATCTGCTCGGCAGCGCCGCAGCAGCGAGGAGCCGAAGATCGGGGTTTCCCCTTTGCGTGGGCGGCGGGGAAGACCCAGGGAAGGTTCCTTCGGCCACCCAGCAGCTGATCTGCTCGGCAGCGCCGCAGCAGCGAGGAGCCGAAGATCGGGGTTTCCCCGCCGCCCACGCAAAGGGGAAACCCCGATCTTCGGCTCCTCGCTGCTGCGGCGCTGCCGAGCAGATCAGCTGCTGGGTGGCCGAAGGAACCTTCCCTGGGTCTTCCCCGCCGCCCACGCAAAGGGTAGACCCCGATCTTCGGCTCCTCGCTGCTGCCCGCCCGCCGCTTGCCCGCCGCCCGCCGCTTGCCCGCCGCCCGCCGCTCGAGAGCAAGAGGGGGAGAGATAGAGAATGAGAGAGAAGGAAAGAAAGAGATGAGAGAGGGAGGAAGAGAGTGTGATAGAGGAAGAAGCAAGATAGAGAAAGAGAGAGAGAAAGAAAGATGAGAAAGGAAGAGAGTGACGTCATCGGGTGAGAAAATATTTTTAATTAATATTTTTTGAAAAATCGCGATATAGCGTTTCGCGAAGATCGAGATCGCGAAAATCGAGGGATCTCTGTATATAGTATGAAAAATGTTTCGAATTTGAAAGGCTTTTTATATTACTCATTTTAAAGCATCAAAATATAATTATATGTGCATACACATACACACACACACATTTAGATGAGAGACAATGAGGAAGAGAGAGAGAGAGAGAGAGAGAGAGAGAAAGAGAGAGAGCCATCAAGTCAATATTGATTCTCAGCAATCATATAGATTTTCTTCAGAAAGATTTGTCCCCAACCTATTCCAAATAGATAAATAAGAATGAATTATAATGAGCCGGGGTGACGCAGCAGGTAGAGTGCTGTACTGCAGACCACTGAAACTGAGGTCAGAGGTTCAAATCTCATCACCGTCTCAAGGTTGACTCAGCCTTCCATCCTTCTGAGATGGGTAAAATGAGGACCCGGATTGTGGGGACAATATGCTGGCTCTGCTAAAAAGTGCTGTTGCTAATATGTTGTAAGCAGCCCTGAGTCTAAGGAGAAGGATGGCATAAAAGTCAAATAAATAAATAAATAAATTATAAGCAATATTCACAGAAATGTAAAGCATACCATGAATGAAACTTTCAAGTATTTCAATTTAATTTAATGTAGCTACTTTGATAGAATAAAAGAAAGTAATAACCAATATCATAGTAATTGAGTTGAGACACCTTTCCCCCCAGGCTTCTTTATATTTTGTTTCATGTTTGGTATGAATGTGCTGTTTGGTTTTTAAATATATGATAGGGTTTTATATGCTTCTTTTAATATTAGATTTGTTTTGTTATAATATTGTTTTTATTGTTGTGAGCCGCCCTGAGTCTTCGGAGAGGGGCGGCATACAAATCTAATAAATAATAATAAATAATAATTGTATGTAGCAATACTAATACTGTAACAATATTATGTATATGATGCAAAGTTTTTGAAGATTAAATTTTAAATAAACAGGTGACATTAGATGATTGTCTTCACATTGAAGCCATGTAGTGTTATAATGTCATGTTTATGTATCTAGACGGTTTCCTCTGATTTCAGAATTCTTAAATGATATGCTATTTTTACTATAATATTTAGCAAATGCTGCGGTTAACTAAATTGGCATTTTAACATTTTTTAAAAAATAGAGATGCTGACTGAGAGTGGGGCCATTGAGCAGTATTCCTTCAAACTCCAACTCTCACAGGCAATCAAAAGGAAACCAAGTTTAATGAAAGCAAATACAGTAAAAAAAATCTGTTACAGTGCGCTATTCTTCTGACTTGCCCAGACCTTTGTTTTTTCCTTGAAGATGTTTCACTTCTCCTCCAAGAAGCTTATTCAGTTTTAACTGAATGGTGGAGGGTAGAAGGATTTATATACCTTGAAGTCATTTGGTCATTAGGATTAAGTTAGCACTCTTTCTGAAAGTTGTTGAAGCCACTTAGAGGTTTAATCTGTACCCTCAACATCACCTGTAGGAACTTCTTGGATGCGAAGCAAAATGTCTTCAAGGAAAATGTGCCAACAACGTTCAGCGGCGGCTAAAAAACCCAACATAATCTTAAACTGCATAAACAGAGAAATACACTCCAAGACAAGGGAGGTGCTAGTACCACTCTATGATGCCCTAGTTAGGCCACACCTAAAGAACTGCATTCAGTTTTGATCACCACACTAAAAAAAAGAGGCATTGATACTCTAGAAAAAGTGCAGAAGAGAGCAACCAGAATGATAAAGGGACTAGAAACTAAAACATATGAGGAAAGGTTGCAGGAATTGGGCATAGATAGTCTAGCAAAGAGGAGGGACATGATAGCAGTCTACAAATACTTGAGAGGCTGCCACAGGGAGGAGGGGAACACATTATTTTCCAAAGCACCAGAGAGCCAGACCAGGAGCAACAGTTGGAAGCTGTCCAAGGAGAGATTCAACCTGGAAATAAGGAGGAACTTTCTGACTGTGAGAGCGATCAATCAATGGAAGGGGTTGCCCACAGAGGTGGTGCATGTTCCAACACTAGTGACCTTCAAGAAAAGACTGGACTGCTATTGGACTAGTGTGATGTAGGGTCTCCTGCAAGGTCCCTTCCAACTCTAATAATAAAATAAATAAATAAATAAATAAATAAATAAAAATAAAGTCCTTTTGAAAAAGTACCTTTGGACAACCATGACCTGGATGATCGAGAATCTCCACAGACATTATAAAAAGGCCAGGTAGCCCTAAATAAAGTCACTGGAAAGCAATTCCAAGGACATAATTATATCAAGGAAGTATCGATGCCTTTCTAACCTTACCATTATGTTTTAAATGCCAATAATTGTATCACCAATATTTGGCCATAGCCAATTCTTGTTTTTTGCCAGTGCCGCTTAACATAGTAACAATTATTCAATTCTATTCTATTGATTGCAATGCCTACAGAACTGAAGTGCTTAAAATGCATCCTTTAAACCAGCAGCAAAATGTCAAATACTGTTCCTATCATATTCTACTTCGACTAACTCAGTCCCCAAAGAGCACTGGTAAATGTCAGCTTAATGAATTGTTTAACAAATATGATTATATGCTGGGCAACTTGTACCTCAGATAGCATGAGGTAAGCATGAGCTTTTTGTCAGCATCTCTCGTTCTTCGAGCCACTTGCACCTCAGACTTAGAATTGCTTCTCTAATTCATTCTTTTCTCCCCTGCAGCAATGCAATTCTTGCATTTTTCATTTTTGAAGGGAAGGTAATTTGTCAAAGACAATGTCTTTGGAGAAATTTAAAGAAATTGTTCATTGTCAAAGCAATGGTTATGAATAAGGCATTCAATTTCCTTAAAAGTATTTTGTCACGCACCTTTAAAAAGAGTTGTCGTTTATTGCCATTTCAGCTAAAAGAATATATTAGTAACCCAATTATTTCAACAATAATTATGCACAATAAGAAACCTAGAGGAGTCTGGGAAAACACACACAATCGGCTCTAACAGAGTGACTGCGTTCCTACAGTACCCGTACAAAATCAGAAAAAAGTCTAGCGGATGCATTTATCCAGTGTGTTCAACATGTTTTGTGTGGCTAAGTGTGTTGTGTGAACTCAAACCTTTTTGGTTGTTTTAGGATTCGATATATCTTGCAAACTCAGAATATGAAATAGTTCATGTACGAGGCTAAGGTTGAACTGTAAAATGCAGTCTATGTCTCTTGAGAAAGTTTTCTCATGAACATAGTTGTCCCTAAGAAAAAATTTCTGTAATACTGCTCTAGAGATGTTATCAGATAATAATCAGATTCTAGAATAGCTCTTATGAATCAAAGAGCTTCCACTTACTTCAAGCTCAGTGATACATTGGAATGAGATCTTTCTGCTTTCTTATTCTACAGCAGATTCCCATTAAGCTTCCCATTCAATATGAACCTTCTGAAGACTGAATGGGGAACCAACGAAACTGCAGGGAGGAAGGAGGCATAGAAACACTGAACACAGAAGCTATACAGTGTTCCCTCGATTTTCACGGGTTCGAACTTCGTGAAAAGTCTGTACCACGGTTTTTCAAAAATATTAATTAAAAAATACTTTGCGTTTTTTCCCCTATACCACAGTTTTTCCCACCCGATGACGTCATATGTCATCGCCAAACTTTCATCCGCCTTTAATAAATATTTTTTAAATAAACTTTAATAAATAAACATGGTGAGTAATAATCTAAATGGTTGCTAAGGGAATGGGAAATTGTAATTTAGGGGTTTAAAGTGTTAAGGGAAGGCTTGTGATACTGTTCATAGCCAAAAATACACTTATTTTTGGCTATGAACAGTATCACCCGCATCTCTACTTCGCGGAAATTCAACTTTCGCAGGCAGTCTTGGAACACATTCCCCGCGAAAATTGAGGGAACACTGTACTCTCTTTGTGTAAACACTAGTTCTTTGGGAATAGGCCCCCGTGAATAAAGTGGATTTTATTTCTTAGTCAAAATGCACCGGATCATGCTACTAATTATTCCAGCTTCAGCTTTACACACATTATCTGAAATTAAGTCTTTACTGGAATTAAGTGTTACTCAACTAGAAAATACTTTTGAAAGGCATATAAAAAGATGATAGCTTGGATGTGTCTTTTCTCGGTCTAAATTCTAGTGAGCATAATGGAGTTTAGTGCAGGTAAATGTGAAAATGATGACACTACTAACTGACATTAATCTCTATCTCTTTGGGTCATTGATGATGTTTCGTACATTGTGTTCGAAGAGGACCACGATATCTAACAGGTGTGTCCACAAAGCATTTGCAGGTGGCTGGTAAGGACTATATGGGCACGAAATGTTCTGCCCCATGTTGTGCAGATGTATGGGCACCATTGTTGAAGCATTTGTAGCTCTGACTTTGTGGTGTGCTCACTTCTCTTGTGCAATGATTGTTCTTCTGTTCAGAGATGTCTGGTCATAAATACTTATTTATAGGCATAAATCAGGGGACAGATAACTTACAAGCTAGAGACAACTTGACTCCCTGACCAATATCAACATCTCATGTTTATCAGGAAAGAATTTCAAATGGTTAGTATGTTATACCAGGTTCGCCTGGTGCACCAGTTGAGGCCCTACTTGGATAGGGAGTAATTGCTCACAGTCGCTCATGCCCTCATCACCTCGAGGTTCGATTACTGCAATGCTCTCTACATGGCGCTACCTTTGAAAAGTGTTCGGAAACTTCAGATCGTGCAGAATGCGGCTGCGAGAGCTATCGTGGGGCTTCCCAGATTCGCCCACGTTTCTACAACACTCCGTGGTCTGCACTGGCTGCCGATCAGTTTCCGGTCACAATTCAAAGTGTTGGTAATGACCT
This sequence comes from Erythrolamprus reginae, assembly GCF_031021105.1. Taxonomy (NCBI): domain Eukaryota; kingdom Metazoa; phylum Chordata; class Lepidosauria; order Squamata; family Dipsadidae; genus Erythrolamprus; species Erythrolamprus reginae. The sequence continues at coordinate 309,904,195 of NC_091950.1, read as the reverse complement.
TTAAAGCCCTACATGGCATTGGACCAGAATACCTCCGGAACCGCCTTCTACCGCACGAATCCCAGCGGCCGATAAGGTCCCACAGAGTTGGCCTTCTCTGGGTCCCATCGACCAAACAATGTCTTTTGGCAGGCCCCAGGGGAAGAGCCTTCTCTGTGGTGGCCCCGGCCCTCTGGAACCAACTCCCCCCGGAGATTAGAATGGCCTCCACCCTCCTTGTCTTTCGCAAGTTACTCAAGACCCACCTGTATCGCCAGGCATGGGGGAACTAAGACATCTGCCCCAGGCTTTTTATATTTCATGTTTGGTATGTATGTGCTGTATGGTTTTTAATTGTTGGGGTTTTTATATATTTTTATTATTTATTTATTTATTTATTTATTTATTATTTGGATTTGTATGCCGCCCCTCTCCGAAGACTTATTACATTTGTCCCATTGTTACACTGTCTCTTATTACTTTTGTGAGCTGCCCTGAGTCTTCGAAGAGGGGCGGCATACAAATCTAATTAATAATAATAATAATAATAATAATAATAATAATAATAATAATAATAATAATTTTTTAAAAAATACCAATAGCTATCCACCCTGTAGCCCCTTAGTTACTTCCAGGGTGTATTGATGTTTCTCTGTCCTTTGTCAATGTGATCAGAGAACTCTCCTGTGGAGACAACAACATGATACAAATAGGTATGTAAAGCATTTCTATTCAAGAAGTTGACCGATTAATCTTACTACGATATGAGATTCAAAATAACGGGCAGGAGATGGAAGGAATTAGAAGAACCGTTGTACCTACCTGAACGGTCTTCTCGATGCCCTGGAAGGAGAGTCCAGCATGGGTTTAGCTCAAGTCTTATTGGTAGGACTGAGTTTCAAATTAACATAAATAAATAATAATTAGGTACCGCCCCCTTGCTGCCCCAAGTACCCAGTTTTAAAAAACGAAAAGATGTAAAGGTAATGAACTTTATTAACAACCATAATAACATAAGAAACAGAATCATCAAACCAAAAACTCCCATGGTTCTTCGGGAGGGTATGGACTCTCCTTCCAGGGCATCGAGAAGACCGTTCAGGTAGGTACAACGGTTCTTCTCCCATGCCTCCTGGAAGGAGAGTCCAGCATGGGATATACCCAAGGTCCAAGGTTCAGGGAGGGAGATTGTGAACCATGGGTGGTACCTCCCCGCACACCTTCTGGAGTACCCGTCTGCCAAAAGCAGCTTCAGCTGAAGCGAAGGTGTCCAATTTGTAATGGCGAATAAAAGTTGTGGGTGAACTCCAGGCCGCGGCTCTGCAGATATCTTCAAGGGGAGCTTGTGACGCCCAAGCTGCCGAAGAAGCCGCACTCCTTGTCGAATGAGCCTGTATACCACTCGGTGGAGTCCTTGCGCTCGCCTTGTATGCCTCAACTATACATAGTCTCACCCACTGGCTGATAGTATTAGAAGATACCTTGAGGCCCAGTTTGCTAGCACTAAACGAAACAAACAAAGCCTCAGTCTTGCGTGAACTGCCGGTACGCCTGATGTAAAGCTTCAGTGCTCTGCGTACGTCTATCTTGTGCCATTTAAGCTCTAAAGGGTGAGTACCATGAGCACAAAAATCCGGTAACACCAGCTCTAGAGCCCTGTGAAAGTGAGTGTTAATCTTTGGAAGAAAGGTGGGGTCCAGACGTAAACAAACTCTGTCTGGATAAAATTGACACAAGTCTGATCTGACCGACAGGGCGGACAGTTCGGAAACCCGCCTTGCCGAGGTGACTGCCACCAAAAAGGCCGTCTTAAAGGAAAGGTAACGCAATGGAACAGTTCTCAACGGTTCAAACGGTGGTCCTGTGAGGGCCTGAAGGACCAAGGTCAAGTCCCATGTGGGAAAACGACGAACAGGAGGGGGATGCGTGTTGGTAGCCCCTCTGAGAAAATCCTTAATCCAAGGGTGACTAGTTAAAGGTCCCCCATCGTCCCGCTTTATAATGGTGGCAAGCGCTGCGACCTGACGTTTTAGCGTGTTTGGCGCCAAACCTTTCTCCAAACCCTTCTGCAAGAATTCCAGGACAGGGATGACTGAGGAATCCTGTGGTCGAAGGTTCCTGTCATTGCAGAAGGAATGAAAGGCTGCCCATGTTGCCTGATAAATTCGGACTGTGGAAGGGCGTCGAGCCGCTTGAATAGTCGCGATAACATTCTCGGGAAGGAGACAGCTCCTCAACCTGTCCCCTTCAAATGCCATGCGGTTAAGTGAAACCATTGAGGTTCCGGGTGGTACACGAACCCCTGGCTGAGGCATATCCGGTCGTCCGGTATCCTCCACGGTGGAGAAATGGACAGTTCTCTGAGGTCCGCAAACCACGGTCTCCGAGGCCAATGAGGCGCTAGCAAGATCACCTCCGCCTCCTCCGACAGGATCTTCCTTACCACTGATGGAATGAGTGGAATCGGGGGGAAGGCGTACAGTAGGACCTTTGGCCACTGAAGATGTAGTGCATTGACTCCTTCGGCTCCCGGAGTTGGAAACCGGGAGTAGAACCTCCGGAGTTGGGTATTCTGGGGGGTAGCGAAGAGATCCACCACCGGTTCCCCGAACCGACGCGAGACTTCCTGAAACAGGTCCGGATCGAGCCGCCACTCCGCCGGGTCCAGTTCCTGGCGACTGAGCCAATCCGCCTGCTTGTTGTCCTCCCCGCGATGTGCTCTGCATGGAGGGAGGAAAGATGAGTCTCCGCCCAGTTGAAGAGGAGGACCGTCTCTTCCATCAACCTGAGAGAGCGCGTTCCACCCTGGTGATTTAAATGCGCCCTGGTCGCTACGTTGTCCGTGCGTACAAGGACGTGGTGACCTTCCAGTAAGGTGGCGAAGGCCAGCAAGGCCAAGCGGACAGCTCTCAACTCCAAGAAATTGATGTTTATTGGACATAGCTCCTGGGGGCTCCAGAAGCCCTGAGCCACCTGAGACTGGATGTGAGCCCCCCACCCCAACAGACTGGCGTCTGTGGTGAGGATCGTGTGATGGCATGGTCCGAAGGAAGTGCCCTGCCGCAGTGCTGCAGATCTCCACCAGCGGAGAGAGAGTTGCAACTCGCGTCCCACGACGGTTAGACGGTGTGTATGGCTCAGTCTGCGACGCTGAAACGGGAGCAAGGTCCACTGGAGCAGTCGATAATGGTAACGGGCCCAAGGGACAATGTCCACACAGGATACCAGGGTCCCGAGTACCTTTGACAGGAAAGACAACGGCACCGTTCGGCTCTGCTGAAGGCCGCCTATGAGAGAACAGATGCGGTACTGTCTCTCCGGAGATAGATACACTCTTTGAGAGACCGTATCTATCACCGCACCCAGATGAATGAGTCTGGTGACAGGAGCCAAATGGCTTTTTGGCATGTTGATGGTAAAACCATGACGCTGTAGACAAGACATCGTGGTTCGTAAGTCCTTGTGCGCCCTCTGGCGGGTTGGAGACAGAAGTAAGATGTCGTCCAGATATGCGAGAATCCGTATAGGTCGGGACCGCAGATCGGCCAGTAGTGCATCCAGTACCTTCGTAAAGGTACGGGGGGGCCGATGATAGGCCAAAGGGCATGGCCCTGTACTGGTAATGGACGTTGTGTAGACAGAATCGAAGAAATTGTCGATGGTACGGGTGTATGGGAATGTGCAGGTAGGCCTCCTTTAGATCCACTGAAGTAAGCAGGTCCCCTGCCCGAACAGAGGCCAGGATGGAGCGGAGGGAGGCCATCTTGAACCGTCGGTACAGAATATACTGGTTGAGACGTTTGAGGTTCAAGATGAGCCTGCAACCCCCGGAGGCCTTGGGTACAAGGAACACCCTTGAATAGAATCCCGTACCCTTGGAATTGTCCTGAACAGGTTCGATCGCCTGGATTTGTAAAAGGTGGAGAATTTCCTGATCTAACAGAGACCTCCTTTCGAAGTCTCTGGGGACCGGACAGGCAGTAAAATGGTTTGGAGGATCGTGTAGAAACTCGATTTTTAGCCCCTGCGAGATAGTGGCTAAGACCCAAGGGTCTGAGGTGGTAGCTCGCCATCTGTCGCTGAACTTTTGTAGCCTGCCCCCCAAAGGAATGTCGTCCAGGCAGTCACTTGGCACGTCTGGCGTTCCGTTGTTGGTATCCCCGGTATGGGCGTCTCGTCTGGGAGAAACCTCTGCCTCGTTCCTGGGAATACTGTCGGTCATTCCTGTAGGATGTGGAAAAGGCCCCCTGCGAGTAAGGTCTGGTCTGCTGTGAAGGGGCGGACCACGAGTCCCACCGAAAGGACTGCCTATGGGAGTACGGGCCAGCCCTGCGGTCCTGGCGGCGGAAGGATCTTGGGAGGACCTTTCTTTTATCCTTATCCTCCACCAGGACAGGATCTAGGGCCTCCCCGAACAATTTTGTACCCTCAAAGGGAGCCGAAGACAGAGTCCACTTGGACTTGGCATCCACTTGCCAGTTCCTGAGCCAAAGCAGGCGCCTTGACGCAATGGTGGAAGCCATAGCCCTGGAGGCAAATTTCGCGGCATGCAGGGTAGCATCTGTGGAAAATTCCGCAGTCGCGAGGAGCTTATTCAAGTCCTGCCGCAGTCGAGTCTCTTCAGGAGCCAGTCTCGCCTGAACTTCCTGAATCCACATAATGGACGCCCGACTGAAGAAGGAGGCCGTGGAAGCTGCTCGAAGAGCCCAAGCGGCCATCTGGTGGGTCTTTTTGAGAAGAGTTTCCGCTCTCCTTTCATCCGGTTTCAAATTGTCCGCCGTCTCTGAAGGCACAACCGTGCGGGAAACCAAAGTGGCCACCGGCTTGTCCACGGGGGGAAACTGGAGCAGCGTCTCCATGCTGTCATCAAAAGTATAAAACCGGCGTTCCAGGTTAGAAGGCCCTTGCGCCGCCGCCGGATGTTGCCACGGGCGCTTGACATTTTCAAGGAAGATCTCCAATGCAGGAACCTTGTCCGATTCCTTAGCGGGTTCCTTGCATAGAGCAGCCGAGGTGCGTGGCCCGTCTGAAGACTCCACTAATGGCGTTGCTCCTGGTACATCTAAGGCTTGCTTTGCCTTGCGCAATAAAACCCTATACAAGGAGGGTTTAAAAAGTCCCGCCACTGCTGGCTGCTCTGGAACAGTGAATTCATCATCTGACAGGCCGTCACCGTGGTCACTGTCCTCCTCAAAATCAGTGTGGTCAATGGACACAGAACCCAACCCAGTCGGGGGCGGTGGTGCTGACCAAATGTCTCTGGGCTGGATAGGCTGAGAGGGAAAGACATTGGCTCGTTGTGTTGCCGCAGCTATGCCCTGCGTAAATGCATTTGCCACAATGTCCTGTATGGCAGGGGCAAAGGCCTGCCAAGCATCTGCATTGTCTCTAAGCCCCGCTGCCGTGGGGGTGAAGGTAGATGAAGGCACATAACACGGTGTCTGTAACTCCCCCTGAGGCAGTGCCTGGCTATGAGAGGATGAAGGCCTCTCAGGCCTTGCTGCAGTTGATGGCAATGGAGGAAGGACCTGCCTGTCAGGGGACCAGTCCCTCTCAGTTGCGGTGCCCTGGAGACCCATGGAAATAGCTGGAGGAAGAGGCTGGAAAGGGCCTATGGACAGTCCACCTACGATGGGGGGGGACAAGGCCGCCTCCAAACGCTGCTCCAGGGCCTTGATCTTCCTCTCAGCCTCACGAAGAGAGGAGCTTGATTGGGAGGACTTACTCCTAGGCTTGCTGGCCTTATCCTTCCCTTTGACAGGTGTCTGAACTGGCTGGGCCTGCTCCTCCCCACTGGCAAGTTGGTCAGCCATATCTTATTTCGATATGGGGCAGCGTACTCACGATTAAGCACAAAACACAAGGCAGCTCAAGACTGTTGACAGTATTAACAAGCACTCACTCGCATGCAAAGACATGCAGGCAGGCTAGACAGCTAAACGGGCTTTGATTGGCTGTTAGCCACCCACGTGACCTTGTCAACTGTCTCTGGGCAGATTTAGAGCCCTGACAACTTGGCCAGCTGCCCAGTTCGCGCCAATTCAACGGCAAAAATTTTTTTTTTGCTGCCTGGCATGAAGCCAAAACATACAAAAATGGCGGTTTATGAGGGCTCACAGAACTTTTAGCCTCATAGGGCACCTCGCCAATCTAAAAAGGCGGGAACAGCAGTTTTAACAGTAATCGAGCCCTTGCGGCTCGCCAAGCCCTCAATCAGCTGTTCGGCGGCTGTAATGGCCGCCGCGACCTCATTCCCGGCCGGGAACCTTCGTTTCGCCGCGATCTGCCTCGTTGCGGCTTGAGAAGCCTCCCTCCGGCTTAAACAGCTGTTCGGCGGCTGCAATGGCCGCCGCGGCTTCAAACTCCGGCGTCTGAGGCTTCCGCCGCCCCCGACAATGGGGAGGGACGGACCCCCCCCATCTGGGGTGAATGGGCTGATTGGACCTTCAGGTCACAATGCTATATAATAAAAAAGCCCAGTTGCTCCTCGGTGGGCAGTACCCGCGAAGAGAAGAGGCCCCAAAAGGAGAAAAGGTGGGGGTGGTGCCCGCGGAGGGCAGAGACCCCATCAGAAGAAGTTGAACCTATATAAAGACAAAGGGAAAAAAATTACAAGGTTCAAGAAAAAACAATTTAATTAAGTTACATTACTTATACTCAACCTAAAGGGAGAGAAAAAAACTCATGTCCTTAACCTCGACTGAGTTTTTTAAAACTGGGTACTTGGGGCAGCAAGGGGGCGGTACCTAATTATTATTTATTTATGTTAATTTGAAACTCAGTCCTACCAATAAGACTTGAGCTAAACCCATGCTGGACTCTCCTTCCAGGAGGCATGGGAGAACTGTTCTCTTGGCAAATAATACTGCATATGAAACAGCTGTTGTGAAGGAGTCAGAAATTCAACTTAAAATTGGAACAGGACCTATCTGTACCACATTTCACTCCAACTGAAATACCATCACAAAAACACAGATGTGACCATCCTAAATTAAAAGTATTTTTAACTAACAAGCAAGGTATGAAACATAATTTAGAAAAGGAATATGCAATCTTGCACACTAACCTTGGTAGACCCTAGAAGCTAAAAACAAACTGGCAACTGAGTGCATGAGGATCAAGATATAAACGAAGCTACTGTATGTCATAATACTTTCTATAAAGCCAGCATGCAAGGCAAGATTAATTTTTAATTATAAAAATGGAAGGAGATGTGCTACATGTCACTTAATTTCACTAACTTTTTGAGTTTAGAACTTAGGCAAAAGTTATATCTTATGACGCATATAATCGCTGCAGTCAGAATTTCAATAGCGCAAATGTGGAAGAAATAACAAATCCCGTCTGAAAACTTGATTATCGAAAAAATCTATGGTTGCGCTGAAATGGATGAAATGACAAAAGCAATTAAAGGAGTAAGAATTAAAGAAACCAAAGAGATATGGCAAAGATGATATGAATGGATCCACAAAAAAACACCTAAATATACCAATACAAAAAAAAATATAGGTGTACATGTAGAAGAAGATTCAAATGTATCAATATTTTATGCCTTACTAACTTGCTAAAATGTATATAGTTTGCTTATGACATAGAGGTGTGATTTGTAACAACAATATGTAAAATGTTATGGTATTAGATCTGTAAAAACAGATATATGATTTTTGTTGTTGTTTGTTTGTTTGTTTGTTTGTTTTAAATAATAAAAGTTTCTATAATTTATTTTTTTTAAAGAACTGTAATAGTGTAGATGTTGTAATGTGTAATGTTGCAATGTGGGATACAGAAGATGTTCTGGGAGCCCTTGGAAGTTCATAAGTGGTGGTGGATGTTGATAGGCATAAAAACAATGTCCTTCACAAGACCTGTAGTTTTAAACAAAGGTGGAGTGTAAAACAAACAAAGAAATAATGAGCATTTTAACGTCACAGATTTGGCTTACTGTAAAATTGGTATCTTGTGGTTGGCCATGCAAATCACAACAGCTGTTTTCCAACCAAAAAAGTCAATTTTTTCCACAACGTTTTCTAAAATTTCAAATTGAGAATGACTGGATTTCAAAACAGTTTTTGGCTAGGAGCTCCAGGCATATTATCTAATAAAGGCCGCAGTCTTTTTATCAGCTAGCGTTCTATTTATTCGTTTATTTCCATTTTGTCCTCTTGCTGCGGTTCTATTTTCTACCCTAGAGCTTTAACTCAAATATTTTCCCCTGGAAAAAAAAATCATAGATGGATTCCATGGCTGCAGTTCATCTCAGCTTGATATATCGATGGATGCAAGCAAAATGCTTCATTCCTTTGCAGCAGGGATGGCAGCAATTAATCAAGTATTCTGATACCCTTTGTAATTTGCAAACAAATTAAAATTAAGTATATTTTGGAATAAATCAGTGTGTATTGGGAAGTGGTATGTATTAAAAAGCTGCATGGGAAAAATGTATAGATTGGGAATCGTGAAGCTGAGAAAAATATATACATCTGGAAAGACAGGTTCAAGATGCACAGAGAAGCAACTATAAGTTTTAAAAATGTGGTTAGCTGAGAAGTTGGATGGAACAAAATATTGGCAGCATTTACAGAAATTGCATGAATAGTGATCTGAATGTTAAAAATTAGCATGAATATCAAATGTAATTAAACAATATCAAATATCCCTAATATTTCACTGCAGCTTGGATGTATTGTGAGATTCTGTAAAGCAAAAATCAGATTTTGCTCTCAAAAGTTGATATATCCACTAAAGAAATTTCAGTAGTCAGTGACATAAATCAATATATCATTATTTATTTATTATAAATAAATATATATATATCACTGTTGTTAGCCGCCCCAAGTCCACAGAGAGGGGCGGCATACAAATCCAATAAATAAATAAAATAAATAAATAAATAATATATATATACACAAATCATTTCTACTTTATTTTATTAAACTAATTAATAACTATTTTACAATTTTCCTTCCCCAACTAAAATAACACTGGGAATGATGTATCATTATTTACCTAACAAATTATTAAAACAAATACTAGGATCCAAGGTTTGATCAAATCTTTAGGTATTCCTAAAAAGGTTAAATTTAAATCTCATAAAATTTCAATACTTTTCTTGCTCTGTAATATTGATTACTTCACACAAGTTGCATTTGGATTATAGTTTAAGGAATCATTGAGTCTGTCGTCTGCACCTCTATAACTGTCTGGTTTGGTTCCGCAACCCAACAAGACCGACACAGACTTCAGAGGATAACCAGAACTGAAAAAGAAAAAAAAACCAATTGCTGCCAACCTGGTTTCCATTGAGGACCTGTATACTGCATGAGTCAAAAAGAGGGCGGTAAAATATTTACTGGCCCCTCACAACCTGGACACAAATTGTTTCAACTCCTACCCTCAAAACGTCACTACAGAGCACTGCACATCAAGACAACTAGACACAAGAACAGTTTTTTCCCCGAATGCCATCACTCTACTAAACAAATAATTCCCTCAACTCTGTCAGACTTTTTACTAAGTTTACACTTCTATTTCTACTAGTTTTTTCTCTTCCTATCATCCTTTTCCTCCCACTTAGGACTGTATGAGTGTAACTTGTTGCTTGTATCCTAAGATTTTTATTAATATTGATTGCTTATTTGACCCCTATGACAATCATTAAGTGTTGTATCACATAATTGTTGACAAATGTATCTTTTTCTTTTATGTACACTGAGAGCATATGCACCAAGACAAATTCCTTGTGTGTCCAATCACACTTGGCCAATAAAATTCTATTCTATTCTGTTCTGTTCTGTTCTAGTTTAATTATTTTAATTAGTTATACAAGTTAAAGAAATCACCCAACTCACCCAACTATTCTTATAAGAAAAATATGACCTGCATAATTAGCTTGGTTGTTTTAGAAGCTTGTATGGCTTTGTGAAAATTAATTTAAGAGCCAGAATAGTGGTCAACCCTATCAGTTACAAAGTGTTGCCCGATATCAAAGCTAAAGGTATAAGGGAAGAACATAAAGAATAAAAGAAAAATATTTGGTTTTTTTTAAATGGATGTAACAAATCGCTAACCAAAGAAGAAGATCTAAATATTCATGTCCATTAGCAATTGGAGACAGCAAGCTAATTTGGAAGGGCAAAAAAGCTCATACAACCAGAAATGCTGATTTTCCTATTGCTAAAGTTTTAAGATTGTAAAATAAAATACTTGTTGTGGTTGGCTCTGGCCCAGCTCCTGCCCCAGGGAATGGGGAGGTGGATGCAGGGGAAAATTCAACATGTCACAGGCCTATTTACGGAGAGGGGCGGCATATAAATCCAATAAATCTAATCTAATCTAATCTGTGTTATTGCCGACAGAATCAGTTCAGAGTTTAGCTTCCTCGGACGAAGAAGAAGGTGGGAGTGACTCGGCAGAGGAGGGCTTGGCACACAGCCCAGGCAGTCAATCTCCCTTATCTTCCCTTGATTCAGATGATGACATTTTGGACCCACGCAAGCGCAGAATTATGCGTAGAAGAGACCAAGTAAGAACATATTACAGGAAATAAGTGAGGCAACCTGTGTTTGGGTGGGGCTCCAGTAATTAGGGCTGCTGCTATAAATAGCAGCATGTGGGTTTGGCCGTTGTGGAAGAATATCTGATTGGAGTTTGTCAGGAATCCTGTGTTTTCTGGACTTTGTTGCTTTTTCACCCAGTGGAAAACAAAGCAGAGCAATGTGTGTGTGTGTGTGTCTCACTTCGTTGGAAGAAGAAGGGGTGTGAAGTTTCTTCACAGCTGCTAGCTAAGTACTTATGACTGCTTAAGGGAAACTGTACAGACTTCCCGGTTGTTTTGGGAAGAGTGCTCTTTGCAATACAAAAAGAGTGCTTAGTTTATTTTGACTTTTGTGATAAAGAACATTGTTTTGAATTTTCAAACGTGTGTGTGTGTGAAATCTGTACCCTTGAATTTTCGGGAGGCTCCTATCAGAGAGCCCGGCAGAACAATACTTATTTCATTTTAAAAATTGCTCGCAAGATTCTGATCTGGCTAGAGAGAAATCAACTCTCACTTGAGACTTGGCTTGCATAGTTGAATGTAGAGAGATGAAATGCCAACTGTCTTCCCAAAAGGAAATCAAATCAGCTGTAGAAAGAACATGCAAGGGTGTATGAGTTACCACAGAAAGCTGGAAAATAAAAATAAAGTACAAAAGGAAAGATGAAACAATGCCTTCCATTCCTGACTATAAGATGGTCCATTCTTTGGTTCTCTCTATAAGGAGAAGATATTCTCTCTATAAGAAAGAGATATTGATTAAACTCGATGCTGGAATCAAGTCAGAGATTTATTTAGCAGACAAACAAAAGCTCCCCTCAGCAGGGGAAGGCTTTGTGAAGATAAAAGAAAATAATCAACCTAGCAATTGAGGATAACCTAATTTGATCAAATCAGGTATCAGTAAGGTATTCAGTTTGATCTAGTGCATGCTGGATGGAGAATTCTGAGAGCTGAAGTCCACAAGTCTTAACATTACCAAGTTTGGAAACTTTTGGTCTAGTGGTTAAGGCACCAGGCTAGAAACCAAGAGACTCTTGTTCTGGTTCCGCCTTAGGCATGAAAACCAGCTGAGAGATTTTGGACCAATCACACTCTCTCATCTCTATTCACAGCACAGGGTTGTTATGGAGGAGGAAGTAGGAGCATTAGGTATTTTTTTTCACCTTAGAAACAGAGAAACAGAGAAGATTGACGGCAGAAAAAGACCTCCTGGTCCATCTAGTCTGCCCTTATACTAACTTAGTTATTTATAAAAACAATAGATGGAATAAAAAAACATCTTTAAAAAATAAAATAGCTTAAAAAGTCATCACTGTTATGCAGATAAAAACAGGGAGTTGCTTATGAAAGGCATCTTCTCCAAAAATTAACTATTTGGACTGAAATGTAGCCCTAGAAATTGGTTAAATGTGTAGCATGGGAAGTTGGAAATCTCCTATATGTAGTCACAGTTACAAGGTGCAGCAGTTGGAATTCTTGATAGGAAGGTAAGCACACCAACCAAAACAGACTGGATTAGATACAAGACATTGCACATGTATCTTAATGGTCCAGACAACCTAGATCCCCAACTACCAGTCAATAGCAACCTCAATCTAGCAGGAAAGAGCATAAATCCCTGGAGGTGGGGTAATCAGCTGACCAAGCAAATTGGAATAATTAGTTGCCTTACCTTCCACCTGTGCACATTAAAACTATGGTAAGAATACATAGCAGCTGCATAAACCTGACACCAAATTTCAGTACATAATAGAAGAGAGAGTCATTGAAGGGAAATATTGCTATTAAGTGAGGTGCTGGCAGATTGACTCATTACGGGTTTGCCCTGAAATTGACAATCATTTGAAAACTGATGGGAATTTGGGATTGGTGCATGAGCCAGGAAGAATATGTTTTTGGAAATGTGACTTAGTGGTCAGTACAGCAGAACCTACTTTGCACAAGGTTCAGTGTGGTGTAGGATTCACTCTGTGTCTCCTCTTTTTAAAAATTCACTCTGCCAAAATAATATAATATTATTATAAAATTATTTTGCATATTTGAATTTAGTATTAGAATTGTGTAAGAAAACTTTTCTTTTTTTATATGTATCTTTATAAATTTTGATATAGATTTAGATTTATTATATTAAAATTGACATTTTTATCTTATATACAGTGATCCCCCGGTTATTGCGTCCCCGACCATTGCGAATGGGCTACATCGCGATTTTTCAACCCGGAAGTAAAAACACCATCTGCGCATGTGCGCCCTTTTTTCCTATGGCCACACATGTGTAGATGGTGTTCCCCGCCGGGCAGATCAGCTGCTGGGCGGCTTCCCTGGGTCTTTCCCCTCTTGCTGGCGGGAGGGCGAGAAGCCCCCCCCCAGCACCCGCTCGCCCTCTGTTCGCCTGCCCTTCGCCCGGCCACCCGCCATTTGCTCGCTGCTCGCCCGGCCACCCGGGTTCGTTTGGCTTCGGGACTCAGTTGGGAAGCGGCACGGGTGTTTTAAAAGGTCTCCGCCGGCATGGGGGGCTTCTTAGCACCCCCCCAAACCCGGGTTGGGGGTTCGGGGGGGGTAGGAAGCCCCCCATGCTGGCGGAGACCTTTTAAAACACCCGTGCTGCTTCCCAGCTGAGTCCTCAAGCCAAGCGCAGAAGTTAGCCTTGAATCCCTTTGAATCCCGCCGCTTCTGCTGGATACGGGCGATGGGGGGGCGAGCTGCCACAGCCCCTGGCTTCCGCGCCGCTCGTCCCACCCACCGCCCGTATCCAGCAGAAGCTGCTGGATTCAAAGTCCTGGTGTGGGGGGCTGTCGGGACAAGCCGCGCACAAAGGCCGAGGCGAGGCTGAGCAGGAGGAGAAGCCAACCAGCGAGGCGGTGGGCTGGGAGCCGCAGGTGAAAGGAGCTCGGGCATCGGAGCGCGGCGCCAGGCATTGTTCTCCGGACCCCGCCCGCAGCCTGGAGAGGGAAAGGGCCGCCGCGGGGCTGAGCGGGCGGCGTCCGGAGAACAATGTCCGAGCTCCTTTCGCCTGCGGCTCCCAGCCCACCGCCTGTCTCCTGCTGCCCGGTTTAGCCAGGACACGAGCGGCGAAGGCCGGGACACCCCCCACCCCCCACATTCCTCCAAGTCATTTCGCCTGCTGCCCGGTTTAGCCAGGACACGAGCGGCGAAATGACTTGGAGGAATGTGAAGCTGAAACCGGCTGGGACACCCCCCACCCCCCACATTCCTCCAAGTCATTTCGCCTGCTGCCCGGTTTAGCCAGGACACGAGCGACGAAATGACTTGGAGGAATGTGAAGCTGAAACCGGCCGGGACACCCCCACCCCCCACATTCCTCCAAGTCATTTTGCCTGCTGCCCGGTTTAGCCAGGACACGAGCGGCGAAATGACTTGGAGGAATGTGAAGCTGAAACCGGCCGGGACACCCCCCACCCCCCACATTCCTCCAAGTCATTTTGCCTGCTGCCCGGTTTAGCCAGGACACGAGCAGAGAAATGACTTGGAGGAATGTGAAGCGGAAACCGGCCGGGACACCCCCCACCCCCCCACATTCCTCCAAGTCATTTCGCCTGCTGCCCGGTTTAGCCAGGACACGAGCGGCGAAATGACTTGGAGAAATATGAAGCCGGTTTCAGCTTCACATTCCTCCAAGTCATTTCGCCGCTCGTGTCCTGGCTAAACCGGGCAGCAGGAGACAGGGGGTGGGCTGGGAGCCGCAGGCGAAAGGAGCTCGGACATTGTTCTCCGGACCCCGCCCGCTCAGCCCCGCGGCGGCCCTTTCCCTCTCCAGGCTGCGGGCGGGGTCCGGAGAACAATGCCTGGCGCCGCGCTCCGATGCCCGAGCTCCTTTCACCTGCGGCTCCCAGCCCACCGCCTCGCTGGGACTCAGCTCGAAAGCGGCGACAGCCAGCGCGGAGAAGCCGTTCGCCGGCGCTGGTTGTCGGCGCTTTTGAGCTGAGTCCCGGAGCGAATTCGCTCCGGGACTCAGCTCGAAAGCGGCGACAGCCAGCGCGGAGAAGCCGTTCGCCGGCGCTGGCTGTCGGCGCTTTGGGGCTGAGTCCCGGAGCGAATTCGCTCCGGGACTCAGCTCGAAAGCGGCGACAGCCAGCGCGGAGAAGCCGTTCGCCGGCGCTGGCTGTCGGCGCTTTGGGGCTGAGTCCCGGAGCGAATTCGCTCCGGGACTCAGCTCGAAAGCGGCGACAGCCCGCGCGGAGAAGCCGTTCGCCGGCGCTGGCTGTCGGCGCTTTGGGGCTGAGTCCCGGAGCGAATTCGCTCCGGGACTCAGCTCGAAAGCGGCGACAGCCAGCGCGGAGAAGCCGTTCGCTGGCGCTGGCTGTCGGCGCTTTTGAGCTGAGTCCCGGAGCGAATTCGCTCCGGGACTCAGCTCGAAAGCGCCGACAGCCAGCGCGGCGCGGCTGTTTTAAAATGTCGCCGCCGGCATGGGGGGCTTGCCAGTACCCCCCAGACCCCCAACCCGGGTTTGGGGGGCTGCTAGGAAGCCCCCCATGTCGGCGGCGACATTTTAAAACAGCCCCGCCGCCCCCAATCTTCGGCTCCTCGCTAGCGCTGCGGAAGTAAAAACACCATCTGCACATGCGCAGATGGTGTTTTTACTTCCGCAGCGCTACTTCGCGAAAACCCGCTCGTTGCGGGGGGTCCTGGAACGGAACCCTCGCAACGAGCGGGGGATCACTGTATTTATATGTATTTTATAGACATTTTTTCCCCATTATTATGATGATGACTTCTACTCTGAACGGAGCAACTGTAGCTCCACTAAATGTTGTATGTTTTGTTTGTTATGTTTGTTATTTTGAAAAATTAATAAAATATTTTTTAAAAAAATTTCACTCTGCCTTCTCTTTGCTGCCTTTATTTTCTAGATAGTCATGAATAGGAATATTAACTCTCTTAACTGAAAGCATGTAGAGAGTTACTTCCAGGTTCTTCTTGAAACAATTACCGTATATATATATTTTTTCTGTTAAGTTACAAATCTGCTTTACTTTCTTGCTCCAGTTAGATTTGTCCTTTCAAAAATACTCAAAATACACATAAATTTACTGCTTCAAATACCAAAAGCTGTATTCTGCACTCTGATTATAAACTGTAATGCAAACTGGTTTTAAATCATTCACAGCAATAGTTTTAATATGTCTATAGTAAGCCATATTTAGAGGCAAAAAGTTATGCTGGACACATGTATCATGTCACAATTTAATTCTTACACCAAAACCTCTGACATAAATATATGCATTATGTTAGTTATGTCATGATATGAAGCATGTATCATCAGTCCCCCACCCTGTAGACACCTGTGAATATTAAGTAATGCTAGGTTTATATTAGCTTATGAAGTAGAAACTAGTTCTGTAAATTTGAACAGATGAAAAATCCATACAATACAAAAGACTCAAGGTCTAAGCTTACTTCGTAAATGCTTCAGGCATTTCATTTCTAAGATGTATTTATAAAAAGATGTATGCAATAAAAAACTATAAACGAAGCAATGGAAGTGATGTTCGGGTGCCTGGAGGCTGTTGGGGCCTGGATGGGTGACAACAAACTCAAACTCAACCCAGACAAGACGGAGTGGCTGTGGGTCTTGCCTCCCAAGGACAATTCCATCTGTCCGTCCATTACGCTGGGGGGGAACTATTGACCTCCTCAGAGAGGGTCTGCAACTTGAGCGTCCTCCTCGATCCACAGCTGACATTGGAACATCATCTTTTGGCTGTGGCCAGGGGGGCGTTTGCCCAGGCTAGCCTAGTGCACCAGTTGCAGCCCTATCTGGACAGGGAGTCATTGCTCACAGTCACTCATTCCCTTATCACCTCGAGGTTCGATTACTGCAACGCTCTCTACATGGGGCTACCTTTGAAAAGTGTTCAGAAACTTCAGATCGTGCAGAATGTGGCGCGAGAGCCATTGTGGGGCTTCCTAGCTTCGCCCACGTTACTGCAACACTCCATGGCCTGCACTGGCTGCCGATCGGTTTCTGGTCACAATTCAAAGTGTTGGTAATGACCTTTAAAGCCCTACATGGCATTGGGCTAGAATACATCTGGAACTGCCTTCTACCACACAAATCACAGGGGCCGATAAGGTCCCACAGAGTTGGCCTTCTCCAGGTCCCGTCGACCAAACAATGCCATTTGGCGGGCCCCAGGGGAAGAGCCTTCTCTGTGGTGGCCCCGGCCCTCTGGAATCAACTCCCCCCAGAGATTAGAATGGCCCCCACCCCCCTTGTCTTTCGCAAACTACTCAAGACCCACCTTTGTCGCCAGGCATGGGGGAGTTAAGATATTCCTTCCCCTAGGCCATTACAAGCTATGCATGGTATGTTTGTGTGTATGTTTGGTTTTTATAATAAGGGTTTTTAGTTGTTTTATTAAATTGAATTGTTACATGTTGTTTTTATCATTGTTGTTAGCCGCCCCGAGTCTGCGGAGAGGGGCGGCATACAAATCCAATTAATAATAATAATAATAATAATAATAATAATAATAATAATAAATATGTGGTTTGTAGGATGCTCTCATAAGTAATAATGAAGAGAAAAATCCTGTTTCTCATGGTGGCCCATCAGGAGAAATAAGTAAGACAACCCATCATCTCTGAAACCCAACAACTGCAGAAGTGGTATTTAGCTGGCTCAGACCAGTTCGGTGAACAGGTAGTGGCTACCTGGGAGTGGGCTTGCCCCCGCACCCTGGCACTATACCGTCCTATTTCTGCATGTTTTGAAGCTGCGTCCATGCATGCAAACCACACGTGTGAGCAAAGCATGCATGCTCACATTCGCGAACCAGTAGGGAAGGTACATGAATACCACCTCTGCTATCATGGCACAAAGAAACTGGAATAAATGAAGTACAGTATTGCAAATGTGAGATTATATGTTTCAGAAAACATTATCCACAGCTTTCTGCATTTTTCTACCTGGCAAGTGCTGTTCATGGCAATATTCTAAGAAGACTGAAACCTTTTCACCCTTCCATGGTGCCAAATTGTTCAGAACAAATTGTTCCGTGTGTGCTTAGTAAGTGGTTACATTTCACATCATTTGAACCATATTATCCTAAGCAGCCCTATGAATCACGTTATTAATCACTGCTCTATTTTCCATTAATGACATTAATTATTATACACCTTCTGTAATAGAAAGCCAAAATGGAAAGGAGCAGAAACAGCTTCAGATTTCCCCAAGAGGTAGCAGCAAATCTGTTTCCATCTTCTTTTTCAGCAGTAATAGTTTCCAGATATTTATTTCCATGCATAATATCGAAGTGCAGTTGCTCGATCTTGTTGTCTTTTCTCTCTTTTTTTTCCAAATTGAAAGGCTTTTTGGAAAATTGATTTTATACATTAAAAATCTCAATTATTGCCTCTTTAACTTTGAAATTCTCCTTTAAAAGTTATATGCAAAAAGACTTACAGTGTAACTGTAATCCACAGGATATTTCCTCAAAAGCAACCTCAATTTTTATAATCACTTTTTTATGGGGTGTTAGTTTTTAGATAATGTTTTAGTTTTAGATAATATTCAACTTCTTTCTATCATTTTGTATCTATTTATATTGTACAGTGGTACCTCATGATACGAACCCCTCGCCATACGAACAACCCGAGATACAAACCCGGGGTTAGGAAATTGTTTGCCTCTTCTTACGAACGTTTTCCGTCTTACGAACCCGCTGCAGAGAAGCCCCGCCGCCCGGCTGTCGCTTTTTGAAACAGCCGGGGGGCTTCTCGGCGTCCTCCTGAACCCGAACGCCAAACCCGAACTTCCGGGTTCGGCGTTCGGGAGGCCACCGAGAAGCCCCCCGGATGTTTCAAAAGGTGACAGCCGGGCGGTGGGGCTTCTCGGCGGCCACCCGAACCCGAACTTTTGCCGAACTTCTGGGTTCAGCATTGGGAGAACGCTGAGAAGTGCCCAGCTGTTTCAAAAGGTGACAGCCGGGCGGCGGGGTTTTTTTGTGGGGGTTTTTCATTGCACGCATTAATTCATTTTATATTGTTTCCTATGGGAAACAATGTTTCATCTTATGAACTTTTTGCCTTACGAACCTCCCCCGGGAACCAATTAGGTTCGTAAGACGAGGTATTACTGTATTTATATTGTTGTTGTAAGCCGCCCTAAGTCCTTCAGGATTGGGCGGCATAGAAGTCAAATATATAAATAAATAAATGTTCCTCAATATTGTTTCCTTTCTAATAGTACTGCATAGGATTTCAATTCCAAGAGAGCTTTCTTATTTAGAGTAGAACTTTTGCTTTCCGATGGTCTTAGGAACTATTTGCATGTAAGTAGACTAGCCTGGAGACAGATAAATGACTGATATCTCAGTTCCTAAGACCATAGGAAATATGTGTTTCCCAATAGTCTTAGGTGACCCCAGTGAAAGGATCATTCGACCTCCAAAGGGGTCGCAACCCACAGATTGACAACTGCTGCTCCTTTTTGTATCCTGACTGCTTAATTCCAAATCTTGTTTGACTGACTGGAGATATCTAATCTCCTGAACCTGATGCTCAGAACCTTATCAGAATTGGAATCTGTTGTGACAACAAATCTTTATGGAAAAAACAAAGATAATCACTTGATAGTAGCAAAAATGTCTTTTGTATATCTTTGCTCCCATTGAATTTTATTTCAGATGTTTAATATGTATGTATGTATGTATGTATGTATGTATGCATGCATGTATGTATATCAGTAGTCTATTTGCATGTGAATGGACCAGCCTGGAGACAGATAAATGACTGGTGTCTCAGTTCATAAGACCATCGGAAATATGTGTTTTCCAACAGTATATATAATCTGTACCATGGGAACTTCTTACCATGCAGAGAAGCCGAATTTCCAGCCTGTGCATGCATTGCCATCTTGTTTTTGACTTTTTTTGCATTTTTTTAAAAAAATCAGCACTGCACATGGGTGTGCATGCACAGCACATGTGACCACAAGACGTGGCCACGCTGCACAAGAGGAAGCAAATTGGCAACGAGGTAAGTTAGAACCCACCCCTAAGCTTCCTAATAATTTTATTATTTTATAGAATAGAATAGAATAGAATTTTATTGGCCAAGTGTGATTGGACACACAAAGAATTTGTCTTGTTGCTTATGCTCTCAGCGTACATAAAATAAAAAGATACATTTGTCAAGAATCATGTGGTACAACACTTAATGATTGTCATAGGGGTCAAATAAGCAATGAAGAAACAATCAATATTAATAAAAATCTTACAATACAAGCAACAAGTTACACTCATACAGAGGAAAAGGATGATAGGAATGATGAGAAAAACTAGTACAATAGAAGTGCAAATTTAGTAAAAAGTCTGACAGTATTGAGGGAATTATTTGTTTAGTAGAGTGATGGCATTCAGGAAAAATCTGTTCTTGTGTCTAGTTGTCTTGGTGTGCAGTGCTCTGTAGCGACATTTTGAGGGTAGGAGTTGAAACAGTTTATGTCCAGGATGCGAGGGGTCAGTTAATATTTTCCCTGCCCTCTTTTTGACTTGTGCAGTATACAGGTCCTCAATGGAAGGCAGGTTGGCAGCAATGGTTTTTTCTGCAGTTTTAGGGTTAAGGGTCACCACCACAACATGAGAAACTGTATTAAAGAGTCGCGATATTAAGGTCGACAAACCACTGTCATAGAGCATTGTATTCCAAGCCCCATTTGGGATAGCCCAAATGATGAAACCAAGTTACTTAGAAGTATAACTATTGGAAAGACATAATTTCCAGCTATCTACTGCTCTTTCATATCTCTGACAATGCACTGTGACAGTTATCAATCATCCTCTTTTACAGTTAATGCGTGCTATTATTTATTTGCAGGCATATAAGACTTGAATTAACCATACGGCAGCTCAATGAGACTCTTTTATTTCTGTCCTGGTACCGTCAGTCTTGAAAAATATATTAATGCTCTAACTGATATATTTAACTAAATTTTCCTTTTGCAAACTAGCGAGATCTGGGATTAGTGAACAGAGATCTGTAAAGGAGGAGCAACATCTCATTTTGGATTGTGCCAGACTTCGCATCTGACATTTATTATTATAGTGGTATTCAGTAGAAAGAAATCTGCATTGTATTCACTATGTCAAGAAAGAAAGCCGTGACATTTAAAGCTGGCGGCGGGGGGGGGGGGGGATCATTGATTAGAATTGAAGCATTAAGCTGGGATTTTTAAAACACTAGTTAAATGTTGAGTATTTCTAGACTTTTAGACCACCCAACAATCAGAGTTCTCTGGAATTTAGGCATTTATATTTGAAGGAACATTTTTTGCCAAATTCATCAAATCTTATCTGACAGTGAAATGTCACAGCAATTTTTCCAGCCATGCTGGGATGAATATATTTCAGTTCTGAGTATTTGTTGATATTTTGACCCTTTGACCTTAAGATACCAACAAGCTGAAACTCTCAGTGTGAAAAGATTAAGTCAAGCTTTGGGACAGGATTAGATTTACAGTTCATTTGTAAGTCCCTGTCTCCTTCTCTCCATGCCTTGCTCTGTTGGCCAAACTTTCTTTCAATGACTATTCAAGCAATAGGGCATGAAGGATATTTAACTGGGAGGCATCAAAAAGTCCCAGTGTTCAGAACTCCTGACATTATTGACCTACATTAGTATAACTTAGGAACAAGTTACAGACAAAAAATTAGTTTTAAAAGACATTCCAGACTTTATTATTTTTAAAGGAACTTAAAATGGATCCAGATGTTTGCAGATGATATATGGGAACTGAAGGCTATGATACAACTACAGTGTAAAAATCTATCTGAAGTTTACAGTTTTTAATTGAAAAGAACATTTGCTGTCACGCTGCCACATGTTTTTTATTATCTACAATAGACCTCTCCCCTTTTCTAAGAGGGCGTGCATAAGTACACCTTTGTGCCTACCATTCCTGTCCTAATGTCTTTTTATCTTTTGTATCTCTACTTTATACTTATATTATGTTAAACATACTACATTACAATACTATTTTTGTATGACAAATAAATAATAAATAAATGTTTCCTGTACAGTTTTTTTTAAATCTTCTGGAACAATGTTTGAATAATTAAATTTGTCCCAATCTCTAAACTTGTTCAATCGGTATTGTAGGAACTGGAAATTATTATACAGTGTTCCCTCGATTTTCGCGGGTTCAAACTTCGTGAATAGCCTATACCACTGTTTTTCAAAAAATATTAATTAAAAAATACTTCGTGGGTTTTTTTCTATACCACGGTTTTTCCTGCCCGATGACATCATACGTCATCGCCAAACTAATAATTTTTGCAAATAAATAACAAAAATAATAATTATTGTTAATAAATAATTATGTTTATAAATATCAGGATCACTAAATGTCTTATTCAATGGTGAGTACCAGTAATAATGGTGAGTAAATGGTTGTTAAGGGAATGGGAAATAGTAATTTAGGGTTTAAAGTGTTAAGGGATGGCTTGTGATACTGTTCTTAGCCAAAAATTGTGCATTTACTTCCGCATCTCTACTTCACGGAAATTCGACTTTCGCGGGCGGTCTCGGAACGCATCCCCCACGAAAATTGAGGGAACACTGTATTTCTATTTTACTCAAAAGGAGACAAGAGTAAGAGTTTGGAGAAAGCCATTGAAAGTCTCTTAAATTATCCTTCAAAAATAAAAGATACAGATGTCATATAATTACTGGACATACAAATGCACAATTCTGCATGGCCTATTGGACATATTCACAATATACACTCATCTATGGGTGTAGTTAATTCAGGTTAGCGATCTATTCATGAATAGGACAACAGTTGATCAAATAAACCAGGAGTGTCAAACTCAATTTCATTGAAGGACACATTAGGGTTGTGTTTGACCTCTGGGGGCTGGAGGGACATGGTCAGGACATGGCCAGTTCAATATCATTCATGTCAGGAACGCCCTTGGTGGCCTGAGTGCTTCCGAGCTTCATTTTTGGCTGCCAAAGCCTCCTACAACTCTCTGCCAGTGAAAACAGAAGTTGAGAAGGCCTCTCAAGCTCTGTTTCACTGGCAGAGGGTTACAGGAGGCCATGACAGCTTAAAATTGAGCTCAGGAGCTCATTTTCATTGGGAGAATCACCATAGGCCAGACCTCTGCTGTTTTCAGGGTGACCCTGTGGGCCAGACCTAAGGTACCTTGTGGGCCGGATCTGGCCTTGAGTTTGACACCCTTGGAATAAACAGTTCTTTGCTTAGTCTCCTCATTTTCACCACTTTATTTTTATTTATTTTATTTATTTATTTTGTCCAATACACAATACATATTGAAGAGGATAGACATGAAGTATTATATATAAAGAAAAGATATAAAAGTAGAGGAGAAGGTATATGAAAGGAACAAAAGATATATGATATATGAGATAAGGAGAGACAATTGGGCAGGGGACGAAAGGCAGGCTAGTTCACTTATATACGCCCCTTACTGACCTCTTAGGAACCTGGAGAGGTCAATCGTGGATAGTTTAAGGGAGAAATGTTGGGGGTTAGGGGTTGACACTACTGAGTCCGGTAATGAGTTCCATGCTTCCACAACTCGATGGAATCTTTTTTTAAAAAAAAAATCTCCCTAACTATAGATACAAAATAGTAGTTAAATATAAATAACATTCTGGTCACATTGTGGCCAGAATCACTGCACAGAATTTGGGAAGTTAATTTGTCTGTCACCCAGTTTTACACGTATCTGTCCTGACTGACATTTGTGGCTGGTGAGACTATTGTTTAATGAAACACTGAAAACAAAAATGTTGGAAGGACTTGTACCACAATTGCTATGCAAGGCAGGAAAATTAGGATGAGCTGCTTTACCTATTTCTATTCCTTAAATTGGATCATTCATCTGCATAAATTTAATCACTTATAACAATTTTGAATAGAGTAGGTGGAGGATTCTTACAAAGCAGCTATATGCAAAAAAGGAAATTAATTTCCCAATATAGAGAATTAGGAAATAGAAAGAGTCTTTGGAGAGGGGCGGCATACAAATCTAATAAATAAATAAATAAATAAATAATAATAAATATCATCTCTCTTTCTCTCTCTCTCTCTCTCCCTCTTTCTCTTTGTCTTTCTCTATTTCTCTCATGTTCTGTCTGAAAGAATTTGAAAGACATAAAATTACATATATATTAGTAAACAAAAAGAATGTTTCAGAAATGGCAAAGAATATAAAAATGTATAATTCGTATTTAAGATCTGGCAATCTTTTCAGAATGGAAGTAGGAAACTGATTAGATATCTTGGAATATGTCCTTTGATTATGAAATGGAACAATTTAAATATTTGGGTATATAAAAATGAAAAAAAGTGGCAGTGATAAACACACACATACGTTCACCCACTCATGTTTGCCCAATCTCTAAAATACAATATCCTTGCCTGTCTCTTTCTATTTTATATCTAAAAGCTTTTGCTTGTTCTTACAAAGAATCAATATTGCATTAATATTGTACCTGCCTCCATGGAGATATACAGTACTTCCCCTATTCTTATGGCAAAATCATACTGATTTTTATTAAAATAAATAAAAAGATGCTTCATGATGCCCCACCACCAGGAGCTGTAGTGGTGCAGTGGTTAAAATGCAGTACTGCAACTTAATTTAGGCCACTGCCAAAATTCAATCCTGAAGAAGCTCAAGATTGACTCATCCTTCCATCCTTCCAGGGTTGCTACAATGAAAACCCAGATTGTTGGGAGAAATATGCTGACATTTGTAAACTGCCCAGAGACTGCTGTAAAGCACTATGGGGCTATATATAAATCTAAGTGTTATTGCTATTTAAAATACATGCAGATTATTGAAAGTTTGAGCTGTGGTGGCGCAGTGGTTAGAATGCAGTATTGCAGGCTAACTCGCTACTCACTGCCAAGTGTTCGATTCTGAGTGGCCCAAGATTGACTCAGCTTTCCATTCTTCTGAGATCAGTAAAATGAGGACCCCAATTGGGGCAATATGCTGACTTTGTAAACCTCTTAGGGAGGGCTACAAAGCACTGTCAAGTGGTATGTAAGTCTATGTGCTATTGTTACTACTATTGCTAAAGTACCACAGAAGACAATGTATAATTATTGGGATCAGAACATTATTTTTCTACCTCACAGTAGCCATTGTTGGATATTTACAAAGCTGGCCTTAAAATTAGGCTGCAACTGCTGCCTTTGGTAGCAACTTTCTGGTATGAAAAACTGTGGTTTGTTTGTGTTACCAGTTTATTATTTATTTATTTATTATTTATGTATTTATTCATTTGTCCAATACACAAATACATAGGAAGAAAAATAGACATGTAGTAATATATATATAAGGGTAAAGTGAACTTAGAGGAGAGGATATATGAAAGAAAGAAAATATATATGATAAGTGAGAGAAAGGAAAGACAATTGGCCAGGGGACGAAAGGCACACCAGTGCACTTATGTACGCCCCTTACTGGCCTCTTAGGAACCTGGAGAGGTCAATTCTGGAGAGTCTAAGGGAGAAATGTTGGGGGTTAGGGGCTGACACAATTGAGTCCGGCAATGAGTTCCACCCTTCGATAACTCAATTGTTATAGGATTACATTCAGACACAGCTCTATCTAGAGCAAACTAAATTAAATCAATAAATTATTATCCAAGACTTAAGTTATTTCAATGAGTTTTCTCTAAGTATTAAATACCCGGAATGGGTGATATACCAAAAACCTGATATTGTTTTTAAAAAGGACATTTTCTAGCCATTTTAGTTGCTAAAAGTTTAAAAGAAATGAAGAGAAACAAATATACACTGCTCAAAAAAATAAAGGGAACACTTAAAAAACAGAATATGATTTCAAGTAAATCAAACTTCTGTGAAAACAAACTGTCCACTTAGGAAGCAACACTGACTGACAGTCAATTTCACATGCTATTGTGCAAATGGAATAGTTGTGCAAATGAAATATTCAATGAGAATATTTCATTCATTCGGATCTAGGATGTGTTATTTGAGTGTTCCCTTTATTTTTTTGAGCAGTATATTTTTCCCAGGGTAGAAAACATTTAACTAGAGTTAAAAGTCTGCAATACTTTTTATATCATCATTTTGTTGGCTTGAATCAGTGGTAATTAAACATTAGTAATTTCTTGGGGTTTATACTAAATCTAGCTGTAAACCATAAGAACTCCATTTAAAAATAGACTTTTATAAAGAAATACATTAAATGCAAGTAATTATGGAAATAATACAAATGAAATGAAGGAAAAAACCCTATGATATTCATTAATTTCTACTTTTTGGCTTAATGAAAATCACAGGATTCAGAAGCAACGAAGCCCAACTTATTTGAGAGCTATACGTTCTGTGGGAGTGACCTGGTGGGTATGGTGTGGCTTGATGGGCATGGCTTTGTGGGCCTGCAGGGGAAGGATACTGAAAAATTTCAATTCCCACCCCATTCCAGGAGAAGTGTACTGCAAAATCCCCATTCCCTTCCCACTTCTGGGAGAAGGTTATTGCAAAATTTCTATTCCCATGCCTCTCTGGGGGCCAGCCAGAGGTGGTATTTACAGTTTCTCCAAACTACTCCAAATTTCCACTACCAGTTCTCCAGAACCTGTCAGAACCTGCTGGATTTCACGTCTATGCTAATTGCCAACTATAATAATAATAATAATAATAATAATAATAATAATAATAATAATAATAATAATAATGTGCAGACTCTGTAAAGAAACAGATGAAACAATCGATCACATACTCAGCTGCTGCAAAAGGATCACACAGACTGACTACAAGCATAGACATGATGCTGTGGCACAGATGATCCACTGGAACTTGTGCCGGAACTACCATTTACCAGTGGCAAAGAACTGGTGGGATCATAAGCCCGAAAAAGTGGTTGAAAATGAGCAATCAAAACTACTGTGGGACTTCCGACTTCAGACTGACCGAATTCTGAAGCATAACACACCAGACATTGTGATCGTGGAGATCTCCATCTGTCAATTGCAAAAGGCCGCTTTACTGGGATCGGCAAACATAATTCGCCGCTACATCATGCAGTCCTAGGTGCTTGGGAAGCGCCCGACTGGTGATGAAATACGAAATCCAGCATAGTGATCTTGTTTGCTGTGTTGTACTGACATAATAATAATAATAATAATAATAATAATAATAATAATAACAACAACAACAACAACAACAGAAACAACAACAGAAACAACAGAGTTGGAAGGGACCTTAGAGGTCCTACACTACTTCAGACAGGTGGTTATCCTACATCTGCTTAAAAACTTCCAGTATTGGAGTATTCACAACTTCTGGAGGCAAGCTGTTCTACTGATTAAATGTTCTGACTATCAGAACAAATCAAATTTCTCCTTAGTGCTAAGTTACTTCTCTCCTTGTTTAGTTTCCACTGATTGCTTCTTGTTCTATCCTCAGGTACTTTGGAGAATAGGTTGACTTCTTCTTCTTTGTGGCAATCCCTGAGATATTGGAACACTGCTATCATGTCCCCACTGGTCCTCCTTTTCTTGCCCACAGTGAAGGGCTACCACAATTTTTACTACCACTCTGTGGGCGTGGCTTCTGCAGGACGCCCTGCATTTTCTTTCGAATCTTTCAGTGCAAATTGGGTGCTCTGGGGTGGAGCTCCATTTCCGCTGCCCCACTGTGTTCTCCCCCATCCAGGCAGTAGCCCCCCCTGCATGCTCAGTTCCTGCAACCGTTCTTCATATGTTTTAGCCTGCAGTCCCCTAATCATCTTCCCTGCACTTGATTTCTAGAGTATCAATATCCTTTTTGCATCGTGACTTCAAATCTACATTTATACTGTACCTTTTCCCC
The DNA here is from genome assembly GCF_031021105.1 of Erythrolamprus reginae. Classification (NCBI taxonomy): domain Eukaryota; kingdom Metazoa; phylum Chordata; class Lepidosauria; order Squamata; family Dipsadidae; genus Erythrolamprus; species Erythrolamprus reginae. The sequence goes on along the minus strand of NC_091950.1, from coordinate 309,876,833 downwards.
CCCTCTTAGTCACTGATCATTCTTTCAGGGAGAAAAAAAACCCATAACAGATTGCCTTTGGTTAAAAACTTTACTATGTTAATAGCCTGTAACTAAAAAAACGAAATAACATAGCCCCAAGCATTGAGGGAGAACCTCCCATATCAGCAGAATAACTGAAAGGGGAAAAGCCATGAGTAGATTATTATGAGGTCAAAATGAAGAACAATTCACTGTTGTGCCCTCAGCACCAACATAACTTTATATAAGGCCTGGAACGTGTTCTTTCATGGATCTCAGCAGAAGCAAGAAAATTGCTATCGCCCCACTAATAGCCACCTTTCCCTCACCACTGTCAAAGGTTAATGGATCGCTTGCGAATATAATGATACCCGGTCAAAGAATATTGTCTCCAGACAGGTGGAAAAATCTGCTAGATTGTCCACTGTCATGGACACTTAAACACTCATAAAGGGGGCTGAGATGAAGAGAAACCGGAAAATTGTCACTTTGAACAAAATACCATGTCCCCACCATGTACAGCAAAATATCAACAGATTTCTAATACTCACAACAACTGTAATAGATATTTAAGCTTGGGGATTTAAACTGAAATGCCTAATATCAGAGTGCATGCCAACAACTTGAGATGACAAGAAAGAACACCCTGCTTTGTAAAGTAAAGTAAAGAAAAGGAAGGAATACATTTGGCAAAGATAACCTTCAAATGAGAATAATAAATAACTTTGAATGATGTACGGTGACAAACTTCACAGTTATAATTCACAGTTTTAAACTGTAATGCTATGTCTTGTTACTGCAGAGTTAACGCTTGCAGCATTTTTGAAAAAAAAGTCCAAATAACTAATTCATGCAACTACAAAATTTCCAATGTTTTAGATTGCATTACATATTGAAACATTTGTTTGGGAGAACTAAAATTGTGTAGGCATATGATTATATATTGATGTTGGGAATACACAAACTCACAAGTAATTATGAAGAAACACAGAATCTGTGTTTGAAGAGAAATATTTATAACACTGAATTAAGGAAGTATCTTTGAAAAAACAATGACTAATAAAAAGAAATAAATAATCAACCAGCAAGGCAACACTGTAACAAAATTATTGTTTTTATAAGACTGTAAATACGATCTTTGTTGAGTGTTTCTAACATTTCACTAAATACAAGAAATACTGTATTTTTCAAGATTTTCCGCAATATTATTAGATGAATATACACTGCTCAAATAATTATAGGGAACACTCAAATAACACATCCTAGATCTGAATGAATGAAATATTCTCATTGAATACTTTGTTCTGTACAAAGTTGAATGTGCTGGCAACAAAATGAAATTGATTGTCAATCAGTGTTGCTTCCTAAGTGGACAGTTTGATTTCACAGAAGTTTGATTTACTTGGAGTTACATTCTGTTGTTTATTTTTTTTGAGCAGTATATTTTATTTTAAATTCTTCTTTTTAAAAGTGTCAGCATACATCAAAGGTGGTTTTCTCCTTAGAAACAATTCAGAATTCAATGCATGTTCCATCTATTCTGTTCTCTCCAAACTTTGAAGCACACATATTTTTGACATACAGATGTCAGAATATAACTAGTGCCAAATTAAGATTTCCGTAACATTGATAATATAACTATTTCATATGCAGTAAAACCATTTCTGATTTATTTTGTTTTTCTTACCTGATTGTTAGAGCTTTCCCCCCACATTTTCTGTGCTATTTTTTGTCTAAATCTTAGTGTTACATGATGGTGGAGAAAGCAAAAACTTCATGTACCACTTCATGTATTAAGAAACTATTTGTTTACAATGAAGCTAGATGACAATGATTGGCAAAAAAATGCAAATGCAGAGCAGTAATCTACCTTTCTTTCTCTCCATCATCAATCTGCAGGCACCCACATACATCTTCTTTATACTGAATCTCTTCAGGCATTTCTCTAATATCAGACCCATAGGAAGGCTAAATCTACTTTTATTGAAATTGGCTACAATGACAAAACCATGCCAATTTCAGCCCATTTTGCCTAGGTAATGGCTCCTACATTTTATTATTTATTTATTATTTATTAATCAGATTTGTATGCTGCTCCTCTCCGCAGACTCGAGGCGGCTAACAACAATAAAAAGACAATGTAAACAAATCTAATATTAAAAATAATCTTAAAAAACCCAATTTAAAGAACCAATCATACATACAAACATACCATGTATAAATTCTATAAGCCTAGGGGGAGGGAAAATTTCAATTCCCCCATGCCTGAGTCCAGTGTTCCCTCTAATTTTTTGGGGGGGTGGGCGGAAAAGTATAGTGTCTGAGCAGCAGTCCCTTTGGGACTGGGCGGCACAGAAATAATAAATAAATAAACAAATAAACAAACAAACAAATAAATAAAAAACCCACCCTGTTTTGCCTCAGAGAATTTCAAAATAAAATACTGTACTGTGTGTCTATAACAGTGAGCTCATAATAGGGCAACTCTATCAATATCAAAATGCCACTTAAATAGTTGAGCTAGTTTCAAACTAGATTTTGATTTTCTTTCTCTCTTCCTTACTCCCATTCTTTTTCTTTCTCTTTTCCTTCCTCTCTTTTTTCTATCTGTTTCTCTCTCTTCCTCTCTTCCTCTCTCTCTCCTTCCCTCTCACTCTTTCCCTCTTGGCTTCTGGGCAGTTTTGGAAAACTCTGAGTTGATGATGATTTTTAAGTGAGCAATTGCTCACTGCTCAGCTTAGAGGGAACTATGTGCCTGACAACAGAGGTGGGTTTTGAGGAGCTTACGAAAGGCAAGGAGGGTGGGGGCAACTCTGATATCTGGGGGGAGTTGGTTCCAGAGGGTTGGGGCCACCACAGAGAAGGCTCTTCCCCTGGGTCCCGCCAGACGACATTGTTTAATCGACGGGACCCGGAGAAGGCCAACTCTGTGGGACCTAACTGGTCGCTGTGATTCATGCGACAGAACTTACTTTGATCAAGGCCATCTTCCATACTGTCTATAGTCAGGGGTATCGAACTGGCGGACCTTGGCCACAGGCCATGCCCACTCCAGGTCTGAGAAAGGGCAAAGCATTGCAAAACATCACGTGACAGCAATGTAATGCCGCAGGTTTGACACGTGTGCTCTATATTCTCTATACAGTACGAACATTTAAATTTGTCTTTACATTTCACATTAGGGGAACTTGATGTAAATGAATTTCTGAATTTAAACAGCTTTATTCAGTGCACAAACACCCTTTCTTTTGATCTGAAATAAACTTTAAAGATGTCCATGAAGAAGCTAGTCTTGGAGAGCATCTCTGTAGGATGATGGAGAGTCACAAAATGATCCTTAGATTCCCTGTTCTTAGCCAGATCTAGGTGTGTCTGTTCATAATTCTGTGTTATTCGAAAAATCTCTCAAGTCTTGTGTGTGGGAGGGATGAAAATCCAACTTTTCCTCTCAAATCTCATAAGGCATATTACACAAATATTTGAAAATGTTTTATCTGATGAACTCTATGCATATACATGAATTGATGAGGTCATATACATATTCAACAGGGCAGCTGATTGCTACTTTAGTAACCGCAGTGATATTTCTCATCTTACCTCTCCATTTTCCAGAGGGTGGATTTTGGAATAATACGAAGTGCATATAACTTCATCATCCTTTGCATAAGAAGGAGGTCCAGTGCGAGGGGTGATGTTGTAACGGGTCAGACATTCCGTGTCTGTGATAGCATGGTACTGCCAGGGTTCATAATTGTTGCCATCTAATGAACGCTCCAAAATCCAATTTCCAGGCCGTGGAGCATTAGCTGCTTTTACGATGACATAAGCAATCTGGAATACCTGAAAGAATAAAAAAAAAAGTCATCAGAATAACCTACATTGTGTTTCTTTAGCTGTTTCACTGGCCTCCCATAACAATCAAAATCTAAGACATTTTCCGCTCCATAATGTTTTGCCCCCCAAAATGGGGTGGAAATGATCTTACGGAACGAATATTACATCACAGGCCAGGCCACGGTGGCAGGGTCCTTTTACAGTGCTAAACCCCAATTCTTCTTTCTTTGTCATTGCCGGGACCTAGGGGAAGAAGCCTTCTCTGTGGGGGCCCTGACCCCCTGGAATCAGCTCCCCCCAGAGATTTGTATTGCCCCCACCCTCTTTGCCTTCTGCAAGAGTCTTAAGACTCATCTATGTCGCCAGGCTTGGGGCAATAAAATCTGCCCCCCCTGACTAATAATTGTGATACATGGTGCGATTGTACTGTTTGATTGATTGATTGAGTAATACATAGGGTTTTTAGCTATAGATTTTTTTTTTTAATGTATTAGATTTGTACTGTATGCTGTGTTTTTATATTTACTCTGTGAGCCAACCTGAGAAGGGCGGCATACAAATCTTAATAATAATAATAATAATAATAATAATAATAATAATAATAATAATAATAATAATAATAAATATAATAATAATAATAAAAATATAATAATAATAAATATAATAAATATGATAAATATAATAAATATAATAAATATAATAATAATAATAATAATAATAATAATAATAATAATAATAATAATAATAATAATAATAACAAATTGTTGCTTCCTCTGTGTATTTTTGGTGGTTCAGGTGTCAATAGGCAGAGCTGGCACATGACAGTACCACCTCTGTGGTACTGTCAAGCTCTGGCTGATTTTCTTGTTTTCTTCTTCTAAACCTAGGTCTTATGGCCAGGTGCATCTTGTGGAGCGAAAAATACAGTACAGTGATCCCCCGTTTATTGCGTCCCCAACCATTGCGAATAGGGTACTTCGCTATTTTTCAACCCGGAAGTCAAAAATACCATCTACGCATGCGTGCCGGGCACGCATGCGTAGATGGCAGCGGCTTCCCTGGGTCTTCCCCCTCTTGCTGGCGTCAGCGAGGAGTTTCCCCACCGCCCACGCAAACTCCTCGCTGCCGCCCGCCCTTCGCCCGCCCACGCCGTTCATTCTCGCCGCACGGGCCTGTCCACGCTGTCTCTCGGCGCTTTCCAGCTGAGTCCGGGAGCAAACTCGCTCCCCGACTCAGCTGGAAAGCGCCGAGAGACAGCGTGGACAGGCCCGTTCCTTGGCGCTGTCACTCGGGGCTTTCGTGCTGAGTCCGGGAGCGAACTCGCTCCCCGACTCAGCACGAAAGCCCCGAGAGACAGCGTGGACAGGCCCGTTCCTTGGCGCTGTCTCTCGGGGCTTTCGTGCTGAGTCCGGGAGCGAACTCGCTCCCCGACTCAGCACGAAAGCCCCGAGAGACAGCGTGGACAGGCCCGTTCCTTGGCGCTGTCACTCGGGGCTTTCGTGCTGAGTCCGGGAGCGAACTCGCTCCCCGACTCAGCTGGAAAGCCCCGAGAGACAGCGCCAAGGAACGGGCCTGTCCACGCTGTCTCTCGGCGCTTTCCAGCTGAGTCGGGGAGCGAGTTCGCTCCCGGACTCAGCACGAAAGCGCCGAGAGACAGCGCCCCCCGGACCCCCAACCCGGGTTTGGGGGGTGGTAGGAAGCTCCCATTGTTGGCGGAGACCTTTTAAAACACTCGCGCGGCTTCCAGGACTCGGTTTGGAAGCCGCGCGAGTGTTTTAAAAGGTCTCCGCCAACAATGGGAGCTTCCTAGCACACCCCCCGAGCCCCCAACCCGGGTTTGGGGGGTGGTAGGAAGCTCCCATTGTTGGCGGAGACCTTTTAAAACACTCGCGCGGCTTCCAGGACTCGGTTTGGAAGCCGCGCGAGTGTTTTAAAAGGTCTCCGCCAACAATGGGAGCTTCCTAGCACCCCCCCGAGCCCCCAACCCGGGTTTGGGGGGTGGTAGGAAGCTCCCATTGTTGGCGGAGACCTTTTAAAACACTCGCGCGGCTTCCAGGACTCGGTTTGGAAGCCGCGCGAGTGTTTTAAAAGGTCTCCGCCAACAATGGGAGCTTCCTAGCACACCCCCCGAGCCCCCAACCCGGGTTTGGGGGGTGGTAGGAAGCTCCCATTGTTGGCGGAGACCTTTTAAAACACTCGCGCGGCTTCCAGGACTCGGTTTGGAAGCCGCGCGAGTGTTTTAAAAGGTCTCCGCCAACAATGGGAGCTTCCTAGCACCCCCCCCCCGAGCCCCCAACCCGGGTTTGGGGGGTGGTAGGAAGCTCCCATTGTTGGCGGAGACCTTTTAAAACACTCGCGCGGCTTCCAGGACTCGGTTTGGAAGCCGCGCGAGTGTTTTAAAAGGTCTCCGCCAACAATGGGAGCTTCCTAGCACCCCCCAAACCCGGGTTGGGGGCTCGGGGGTGTGCTAGCGAGCCTCCCATGTCGGCGGGGATGTTTTAAAACACCCGCGCGACTTTCCAATGAGTCCCGAAGACAACGCGTTTGTCTTCGGGACTCATTGGAAAGTCGCACGGGTGTTTTAAAACATCCCCGCCGACATGGGAGGCTCGCTAGCACACCCCCGAACCCCCAACCCGGGTTTGGGGGTGTGCTAGCGAGCCCCTCATGTCGGCGGGGATGTTTTAAAACACCCGCGCCGCCCCCAATCTTAGGCTCCTCGCTAGCGCTGCGGAAGTAAAAACACCCTCTGCACATGCGCAGAGGGTGTTTTTACTTCCGCAGCGCTACTTCGCGAAAACCCGCTCGTTGCGGGGGGTCCTGGAACGGAACCCTCGCAAAGAGCGGGGGATCACTGTAATTCTATTGCATGATTTGGCTTTAAATAGTCTAAAAAGCACATAGCCTGTTTAAAGCTGTATCTCATAGAAGGAAACTGATGCTAAAAAAATGATGTGGAAAATTCTGTTCTGCTAGGGAACTATTGCTTTGAACAGGTTCTAGGTAAACTAGGTAACACAAATGAAAAAGTTATATATGAAAAAGTTTCGGCTGACTCAAATTCATCCCCATAACTAAAGAGGTTATCTGAATCCTGTCAGTGTTAAGGGTTTGGAACATGAAAATGGCAAGCAATTTCAATACCATAATCATTAAATGTAACAGAGAGTATGAAAGGGGCATTATTGTTGTAAATGTTAAATAAATAGATTGGTTCAACGAACTTAGTTTGCTGATATTGATAACACACAGGGCTGTTGGCCATATAGCTCATTCTCATCCCACCAATATTAAGTGAAAAGTAAATTCATTGTGTTTAATGTACAGGGATTCTATTAATGTCTTCATACAACATCAAAATTCAGATATTGAAGACATTTGAATGAGGAACAGAGAGATGTTGGCACTAGTGTTATACTATAAACCATACAAAAAATCCCAATAGGTCTCAATAATTGCACAGGATTTACCACTTAGCTTCATCCCTGCAAAATGCAGATAATTCAGATGTTAACTTATATTCAACAAGCTCTCTGCACATTTTGAAATGTAGAATAATATACTGTATAATATATAATATATAATAATAATAATAAATAATAATAAAACATATAACACTTCCCTGGTACAAAGATGAAGGGATTAGATACTGTAGCCTAGAGGTTAATTCTCTGCCTTATAAGGCAAAGGCTGCAAGTTCAAATCCCAATGAGGGTATAGTTAGCTGATGAGGCCAGAAAAAGGCCGAAATAGATCTACCCTAGTATCTCTTAATTTTCAAATTCAGCAAAAACACGTGACACCTATATATTTCCCTAGCATTTTTTCTCACAGGTGCATGATCTGCAGATGATCTCTGCCTGAAGCATAAGACTCCTGTTTTCATATACTCCATGGGGATTAGAAAGATGTAATCAATATTTATTATGATTTTTTTAAAATTTCAGTTGGTTTTCCAATTAATCTACAAAGGATTTATTTTCAACTAACATACATTATTTACTGAGTTAGGGTGACACACAACGTTATATTATCATAAACTGTGAATTTGTGAATATGTTAGCCTTCTTTATAAGTCAATCCTTATTATAAGACAGGAAAATGAGAGAGTATTATTTTCAGTAAAATAATAAAATTAAAATGTTTTCACACAATTGTGAGCATATTTAGGTAATATATGCTGCTCAAAAAAAGAAAGGGAACACTCAAATAACACATCCTAGATCTGAATGAATGAAATGTTCTCATTGAATACTTTGTTCTGTACAAAATTGAATGTGCACAACAGCATGTGAAATTGATTGTCAATCAGTGTTGCTTCCTAAGTGGACAGTTTGATTTCACAGAAGTTTGATTTACTTGGAGTTATATTGTGTTGTTTAAGTGTTCCCTTTATTTTTTTGAACAGTGTATTTTTCTAAGAGACCCAGTTTGGTGTACTGCTGAAGACATCAGGCTAGACCAGCGATGGCAAACCTATGGAACAGGTGCCATGGGTGGCACCCAGAACCATATCTGCTGGCATGCAAACTGTTGCCCTAGCTCTGCTCCAACGTGCATGCTTGTGCTGGCCAGCTGATTTTTGGCTTGCATAGAGGCTCTGGGAGGGCGTTTTTGGCTTCCAGAGAGCCTTTGGGGGATGGGGAAGGGTGTTTTTACCCTCCTCCACTTCCAGGGAAGCCTTTGGAGCCTGGGGAGGGCAAAACACGACCCTATTGGGCCCACCAGAAGTGGGAAACAGGCTGTTTCTGGCCCCTAGAGGGCCTCCAGGGGGGCAGGGTAAGCTGTTTTCACCCTCCCCAAGCATTGAATTATGGGTATGGGCACTCGTGTATGCGCGATAGCGTGCGCGCACGCTCTTTCGGCACCTGAGGAAAAAAAGGTTCGCCATCACTGGGCTAGACACTAGCAGATAAAGAATTACAGTCCCACTCAAGCTGGGTGATCTTGGCCAGTCATTCTGTCTCAGCCTGGGGAGGAGTCAATAACATAATTCTTTAAAAAAAACCCATTTTCCATTAGAACTTTCCATTGTCCAGATAGTTGCCAGAAAATAAGACTGCTCCAAAGGCAGCCTCCCCCCCAACTTATTGTAAATATTATACATATATTTATTCAGTGGTCAAAACCACTGACTAAACCGGAGAGGGGCGGCATACAAATCTAATAAATTATTAATTATTATTATTATTATTGTGGTTGTTTGGGAAGTAAAATCTCCTTCAAACTGAATTTCATCTCTGATTATTTCATTTTTGTTTATTTTGTTTATTTTTGTTTAATCCACTTTTTTTTTTTGGCATCAATATGAGTTTGCCACTGTCTTCTTTGGAAATATTATTTTAACATCCAGCCTAGTCTAAAGTCTTAATTTCCCAAATGGTCTTCTATCTAAATATTAATCAGGTTTGTAAATAACTTTTGAGTCTAAGTTGACCAAGTGCTTCCTTTTGGTGAGATTGACTCGCCAAATATTTCTGACAAATATTTCTGCCCACTTTGCATGTACAGTTCCCAAATACATTCACAATATAAAGGCAATCCTGATATACAGAATACTAAAACATTCCAGTTTCTCCAATGTACAATTAATCAACTGATATCTTTTTTCGAACAATTGAAATTGTCGAACACTAGACAATGTCGCTTGGCGGGACCTAGGGGGAAGAACCTTCTCTGTGGGGGTCCCGGGCCTCTGGAATCAGCTCCCCCCAGAGATTCGTACTGCCCCCACCTTTCTCGCCTTTCGTAAAAATCTAAAGACTCATCTATGCCACCAGGCTTGGAGCCATTAGATTCTTGCCCCCTGGCCGACGAATGACATGTATGTTGTTGTTGAGTGGGAATGATTGCTTTTAATATAATGGGGATTTTAGATTAGATAAGTGGGTTTTATATTAATTGGATTTAGGATTTGTATTGTATTGTTCTTTTTATGTGTTGAAAGCCACCCCGAGTCCCCGGAGAAGGGCGGCATATAAATCCAATTAATAAATAAATAATAAATAAATAAAGAAGTTACCTTAAAGTGTACTATATAATACAAATTCCCTTTATTTTCTACTGAGATAGAAAATGCCTAAATTTCTCTGGTATCAATCTACTGTTCTGAAGTAATAATGGGATAAAATAATTTTCATTTGTCAAGTTTAATAAATACAATATGCCACAAAGGTTTTTAAATTTAGTTATGGACTTAGAATAAGAAACCTAAAGAAAGACATTTTCTTTCTCTCCCTCAAAAACCAGAAGAAAATAATTCATTAGTATGGTAAAAGCTTGTGTTTTTCAACGGAACATTGCCAATTAACACCAACTAACATTCTGGAATTTGCTAATTACCAAATGGAACAGATGAAATAATTAAAGGTGTTTAATTTTTTTTTTCATGGTATCTTGGCAGCATTTTCGAGTTGGCACTAAAGTGAGAAAAGTAGAAAAAATGGACATTTCACACTATTATGCTGCTACTGTGACTAAATACTTCGGGGATTTCCCAACAGAGAATTTTGACAACTACGTAAAAGGGAATTTGTTGGCAACTGCTCTTTGGATATCTGTTCCAAGCCAACAGCTTCATTTTCCATAAAAGTAAGAACTACAATGCTAAAATTGCACAAAACTGCATTATGGAACTTTTTTTTTTAACTCATGAATTTGAATTGTAACTTGTAGACATTAAGAAACCAAAAATGAAGCTGTCTTGTCTGTTCAGTTATTATCTTTTTTCTTACATTAGCATACAGTTTGCTGGAAAGAATATTTGGCACTTATTCCAACAGCTCTGGGCTTAGCATATAAAAATAAATACATCTTCCCAAGTTTGGCTTAATGATTTTGAACCATAACCTTCATTCTCCTTGACCACTGACCAAGTTGATGGAAATGTATACAATGCAGTAGCAACAACATATTTATAGGATGTCCATGTAAAGTTCAGATTAGGAAGAAATTATATAAACAAAAATGAAATGGATTAAAATCCTACATTGTTAAAGTTTTCTTATTCCCAACAATAATCATTTTAATATTTCTATTACAGTATAATCACAAATAGGGCATAAACAGCTGTTATCTACTGTCTGCCAACATAAAGGTTCTACCTTATTACTACTTATTACCTTATTCTACCTTATTACTTATGTCTGACATCAACTGATTCATGTAACTGACTCTGTAAAAGAAGGAGATGGCAAAGGAGATTGACATTTGAAATACATGAACATTTTCTAAACCTGAAAGCATCACAGTAGTCCTACAATCATTCATAAGCATTTTTTCTATTCCAAGTAACTTGTAACACACTGGATAGCATTTACAAATTATGTTACCATTGATTTTGATTTAACACTGTAAATCAACTTCAACACAGAAGTGTGAAAATAAAGTATAAAACCACCAAGTGTGGGTGAAACCAACTCTGGCTTCATCTAAAAACTTTAAATAAAGTTAAATAAAGGGGAATCTGCCAGCTGGAAACTCTTTCCTCTATGATCCTCCCATTTCAGGCACTCTTTTTGCAACCGGAGAACGGGATCTGACCCTGAAAACACTTTTGTTTAAAAGGCTTTCAACACAGTTCCCTGGGCTGTTTCGGGAATCAGGCTCTGACTGGAGCACCAAAAGGGGGCTTGCTGGAAAGCCTGGCAGCATGTTTACAAAATGATAGGTCCAGAAAACATAGAAACATAGAAGATTGACGGCAGAAAAAGACCTCATGGTCCGTCTAGTCTGCCCTTATACTATTTCCTGTATTTTATCTTAGGATGGATATATGTTTATCCCAGGCATGTTTAAATTCAGTCACTGTGGATTTACCAACCACGTCTCCTGGAAGTTTGTTCCAAGCATCTACTACTCTTTCAGTAAAATAATATTTCCTCACGTTGCTTCTGACCTTTCCCCCAACTAACTTCAGATTATGTCCCCTTGTTCTTGTGTTCACTTTCCTATTAAAAACACTTCCCTCCTAAACCTTATTTAACCCTTTAACATATTTAAATGTTTCGATCATGTCCCCCCCTTTCCCTTCTGTCCTCCAGACTATACAGATTGAATTCATGAAGTCTTTCCTGATACGTTTTATGCTTAAGACCTTCCACCATTTTTGTAACCCGTCTTTGGACCCGTTCAATTTTGTCAATATCTTTTTGTAGGTGAGGTCTCCAGAACTGAACACAGTATTCCAAATGTGGTCTCACCAGCGCTCTATACAGGGGGATCACAATCTCCCTCTTCCTGCTTGTTATACCTCTAGCTATGCAGTCAAGCATTCCACTTGATTTCCCTACCACCTGACTGCACTGTTCACTCATTTTGAGACTGTCAGAAATCACTGCTCCCAAATCCTTGTCTTCTGAAGTTTTTGCTAACACAGAACTGCCAATACAATACTCAGATTGAGGATTCCTTTTCCCCAAGGGACACTTTAGGAATCAGACTCCATGTGGAAGTGAGGATCCGGCTGCTTGGAGCCACCCGAAAATGCAATGCACAGAGCGTGCGTGCAGGGCTACATTTGGAGTATAAGATGCACCCAGATTTCCATCCTCTTTGGGGGGGGGGGAGAAGGTATGTCTTATACTCTGAAAAGTAAGGTAAATGTTAAAAAAACAGACAAATGGTTATTCAACTCTTTAAAACTTCCAACATTGGAGTATTCACAACTTCTGGAGGCAAGTTGTTCCACTTTTTACTCTCTCTTTATTTTCCTTTCTCTGAATTTAGTTTGTATAAGTTTTTATTACTATAACATACAAACACACTATATACCACACAGGCCACAGGTGCCATGCAGAGCCCTCTCTGCAGGCACATGAGATGTTGCCCAGCTCAGCTCTATCATGCCTGTGGACCTGCCTCCCTCTGGCCAGCTGACTGGCCTACTAGGCCCAAAATGAGATGTGTGGGGGACAGCATCCTTCCCTGTGGCCGTTTATGATCCCAGGAGGCTGCAGGGAGGCCTGCTAGGCCCAAAATGAGATGTGTGGGGGACAGCACCCTTCCCTGTGGCCATTTTTGATCCCAGGAGACTGCAGGGAGGCCTCCTAGGCCTAAAATGAGATGTGTGAGGGACAGCACCCTTCCCTGTGGCCATTTTTGATCCCAGGAGGCCGCAGGGAGGCCTGCTAGGCCCAAAATGAGATGTGTGGGGGATAGCACCCTTCCCTGTAGCCGTTTTTGATCCCAGGAGACTGCAGGGAGGCCTGCTAGGCCCAAAATGAGATGTGGGTGGAGGGACAGCACCCTTCCCTGTGGCTGTTTTTGGTCCCAGGAGGCTGCAGGAAAGCCTGCTAGGCCCAAAATGAGATGTGGGGGGGGGGGGGGCAGCACCCTTCCCTGTGGCCGTTTTTGGTCCCAGCTGGCTGCAGGGTGCTAGGCCCAAAATAGGATGTGGGGGGAGGGACAACACCCTTCCTTGTGGCTGTTTTTGGTCACAGGAGGCTGCAGGGAGGTCTGCTAGGCCCAAAATGAGATGTGGGGGGGGGGGAGAGACAGCACCCTTCCCTGAGGCCGTTTTTGGTCCTGGCTGGCTGCAGGGAGGCCTGCTAGGCCCCAATGAGATGTGGGGGGGACAGCACCCTTTATGTACTGTTTTTATTATTGTTGTGAGCCGCCCCGAGTTTGCGGAGAGGGGCGGCATATAAATCCAATAAATCTAATCTAATCTAATCTAATCTTCCCTGTGGCCGTTTTTGGTCCCAGGAGGCTGCAGGGAGGTCTGCTAGGCCCAAAACAGGACAGGGGAGTTAGCATGTGAATGCATGGGGGGTTTGAGGAGTGTGGATGGATCACACATGAATAAGGGTGGAACACAGGGTGGTCATGCACACTTTTGGCATTCAGCCAGAAAAGGTTTAGCCATCATTACAGCAGTGGGCTACTAGCTGGAATGCTCAATTGTGCTCGCCGCAACGGCTTCCATGTGCTTGCAGGGCAAGTGCGATTTTGCTTCTGCATCTGTGGAGTTTATAAAATCATGCACGGAGCCACAGTTGCACCCGTGTTTTGGTGAGGTTTTTTTGCTTCTGCGCATCCGAAACATGGGCGCACCTGCGGATCCGTGTGCGATATATATATACACACACACATACATTATACACATATATACGGAGGGGGGGGGAAATACAGCAGACAGCAGATATATAATTGTTACTGCATATAGTAGCAATTATAATTCTTAGTCATTCTTCTTCCTGGCATTTTCCAAGTATAATTTTTTTCCTACTTTTCTAATGTTTTCCACTAAATGACAGAATAAACTGTAGGCTAGTCGCAGCCACAGTGAGTTAGACAAATGGATGCCATTCATGGAAATGACACAATGCAGCTTAAATACATCTAAAACATATTTTACCATCTTACAAAATGATCCTGCTTGCTATATATTGGCCTGTTTCAGAATGCTTTATAATGTAAGATTTCCTCAGGAAACGACTATATTTTACTACAGTATTTTTCTGATTTATTATCATGAGAAGTCATTTTCAACTTTCAAATTCCAGCTCTCGAAAAAGAATGGCTTGAAATAAATAGCGCAGCTGTTTTAAAGACATCCATTTGTATTTACGTTCCTCCAGCGATACATTTTATAGATCACAGAGGACTGAGATGAGCAAAGGGGGGGGGGAAGTATCAAGTATTCAAATCAAACATTTTAACTGCTGAGTTTTGGGCAGAGTTTGAATTAAGAGGCAGGAGATGCTCCATCAACTAAGTATCGTTAATTTAGAACTCTTCCTAGAAGCAGTATATTGGTTCTGATTATCACCAGGTATGAATGAAAAAGGAAAAGGCATGACGGAAATCATCTGAAATCAAAGTAATCAGGAACCGCAGCTGACCTCAGAAGAGAATCTAATGCTACCTTTTTAAAAATTGTTGCCGCTTTATTCAGTGTGATTATTAATTTAGATCATCCTTCTTGAAACTCTTGTTTAAATGTTTAACCAAGCAAGGATATTTGGTAATGGATTGAATTTTTTCATTTGAGACCCCAGAATAGGATTTCCATAACTGATTAAGAACATTAGAAGAGCCATGCTGAATCAGGCCAAAGCCCATCGAGTACAGCATTCTGTGTCACACAGTGGCCCACCAATTGTACATGGGGATCTTGAGCAGAAAGAGAAGGCAAGACCTTCCCTTTCCCCTGACCCACAACAAATGGTACTCAAGGAAATCCTGCCTGCTTCAACCAACTTAGAGGTGGCACATGGACATCCGTTTCAATAACCACCAATACACTTGGCATCCATGAATCTGTCTAGTCCTGCCTTGAAGCTATCAAGGCTGATAACTGTCACAACCTCTTCTGGAAGTGAATTCCATAAACCAACAACCCTCTGGTGAAGAAATATTTCCCTTGATTTGTCCTCACTTTCTTACCTATGAGCTTTAGGGAGTGCCCCCTTGTCCTAGTATTGTATGAGAGAGAAAATATTTTTTCTCTATCCACCTTTTCTATCCCATACATGATTTTATGCACTTCGATCAAGTCACCCCTTAAACAACGTCTTTCAAGGCTGAAGAGACCAAGGCATTGCAACCTGGTATCATAAGGGAGGTGCTCCATTTCCTTTATCATTCTTGTTGCCCTTTTTTGCACCTTTTCCAGTTCCATTATATCCTTCTTGAGGTGCGGTGACCAGAACTGTACACAGTACTCCAAGTGTGGTCTCACCATCGATTTGTACAGAGGCAATACAACGCTATTTTTGATTCCCTTCCTAATCATGCCAAGCATGGAATTTGCTTTTTTTACTGTTGTTGCGCACTGGGTTGACATCTTCATTGAGCTGTCCACCAAAAGCCCAAGATCCCTTTCTTGGGTTGTCTCAGGAAGTTTGGTCCCCCTCAGTTGGTAGGTATAATTGGGGTTCTTTGCCCCGATGTGCATAACTTTGCACTTGTTTAGGTTATAATGCATTTGCCACTTTGTTGTCCACTCACTCAATTTCGAGAGAACCTTCTGGAGCTCCCGACAATCAGTTTCACTTTTCACTACCCGGAACATTCCTGAAGGTATGTGGGGATTAAATCTTACAGTCAGCATAGCCAAAGGCACTGGAGTGTTGTCTCTAATCAAACAGCAGTTATTGATCAATACAAAATTATCACAAAAATGCTGAAATTTGCACAGCCTAGAAGCTCTCTTTGTTAACCCTGATAATGCTGGACTTTGGCTCCCAGGATCTCCACTTTTTCCTTGTCAGGTAAAATTGTTGAGATGTGTAGCAAATCAGATACAGTAAAAGCAAATCTGGATTCCTTTCAGTCAAGATTCAGGCCTTCATACAGGGGATATGATATGGTTTGCCCTGGTGGGTTACCCTTTCTGTTCATTTCAGATCTTCTAGCAGCTTCCACTATTATCAGCCATGGTATTCTTCTAGATTGCCTTCAAATATTGGAGATTGTGAAACAGAGATTTCATTCTGCCTTCAGTGGTAATAGGAAAAGATAGGTCAGCTCAGTGGTCAATCTCTTGGGGATTAACTCTCCAACCTCCACTTTTTAACATCTACATGGAACCACTGGAAGAGGTTATGTAGCAGGCTTATAAAATTTATGCATGGTATGCTAGTATGTATGATTGGTTTCTAAACTGGGGTTTTTTAAATTAACTTAAATATTAGATTTGTTTACATTGTATTGCTGTTGCTGTGAGCCGCCCCGAGTCTGCGGAGAGGGGCGGCATACAAATCTGATTAATAAATAAAATAATAAAAATAAATAATAAATATATGAGGGTTATCCGGAAAGTAAGGTTACAAGGAACGTAGCTCTCGTGGGAATGTTCACAGGGGAAATTGATATTATTATTGTGTAGTGGGAAGCCAGCAGAAGAGAACGAGCAGTGCCAGTGGTCAGTAGATCATCGACTGGCACTGTGGTGAAGGTTAGAGATGAGCATCCTCATTCCATTTCCCTCCAAGTGCGAAGTATGCACTGTAATACACTACCGGAATGCTAAGGGCATGAACACTGCTGTGATGGGTGCCCAAGATGCTTACTGAAGCGCACAAAATTGACAAAGTCGGTGCCGCCTGAGAATTTCTTGACCGTTTTGAGATTGAAGGTGAGGCTTTTCTCAACTGTATAGTGACAGGAGATGAAACTTGGGCTTATCACCATACTCCAGAGAGCAAACGTCAAATCAATACAGTGGCGCCATACCCATTCTCCTTCAGCCAAGAAATTCAAAACTCCACAATCAGCGAGAAAAATCTTGGGCACCCATCATGCACAAATCTTGGGCATACATCGCAGCAGCTTTCATGCCCTTAGCATTCAGTTAGCATAATACAGTGTGCGCTTTGCACTTGGGAGGGAAGCTGGCACTGCTCATTCTCTTCCGCTGGCTTCCCGCTACACAATAGTAATACCAATTCCCCTCGTGAACATTCACCGCGAGAGCTACATGTCCTTTAACCTTACTTTCTGGATAACCCTGTATATGAAACCAACTTTATATGGAAATTGCAAGATGTGGTGGAGATGTCAACGATGCCTTAGGGTTGTTCTCAGGGTCTGGATGGAATGAAATGGACAGAGATTGGACACAAGCAAGATGGAGTTACTGTTTGTCCTTCAGGATCTTCTCTGAATTCCTTCTCTGAATTCTTGATAACAAGCTCTGCCTCCAAAGGACCAGATTTATGATACGCAGGTCCTTCTAAACTCACAGCTTTTGCTGGGGCGGCGGGTAATAGATGAAGGTCTGTAGGACCCTTTTCCAACTCTGTTTGGTGAAATACTTTTTGACCAAAACACAAAATACAAAAACACTCTGTACCCATAATAATTCATGTCTTTATTACAACCTGGATGAACTATTGCAATTCATATGATATGGGGCTGTCTTGAAGGATCACTTGGAACCTATACTTGGTCAAGAATGCCACCCATTATTGGAAGCAGTTTATGCCTTTACTTTGGGTCCTGCTTTGGGTCCTGCTTTCATGTACAATTTATAAAGCTTATTTTGACCTATGATAGCATCTATCTATCCCAAGACCAAACCAATATTAGCCATACTATAAGGTCTTATTGGGTGAAATGTCTAAAAACTAAGTAGATAAAAGACCCTACTTTTTAGCAGTGGCACTTACTCTTTGGAAAAACTTAAAATTAGCCTTCTCCCTTATTCTATCAGGAAAATGATTAAACAGCAATGTTTCATAGGTTACTATTTAGAATTATTTAGTGAAGTATGTACATAGATTAAATACATTGGATTTAGATTTTTTTTTCTTTGTGCTGTTTTGGTCAATAATGTGTTTGTGGGGTTTTACACTGATCTTAAATATTTTTATTAGACTTAGCTGGACACTTTAATTATTTTCTACAAATCATATAAGCCAATAAGCAGCTTACACGATTGAATCAGGATATAAATGTAATGAATAGATAAAATATGAATACATTTTCTAGCTTACTTTTTGGCTATTTCCGATGGCAATTCTAATTCAACTTTTCAAAAGAAGCTGAATGTATAGATCTGGAGTTAATTTCAGATGTAGGGTAACCATTCTATGAATTTCAATTCCTTCAATCTGACACTTTTGGGGTTAACAATTCTGCCCTGTTTATTGCTGGTTTTTGTGAAGTTCTTATCAAAAAAGGAAAATTTACATTTTTTGTCATAATTAATTCTGATTACTTTGGTCATGCTTAATTTGACTAGGTCCTTATAGACTCGTGTAATAAAATAATGCCTTTAACACACCTACCCTTGAAAATGGATGCCATTATTAGGAAATTGATCTCATATCAATCCATATTACTTTATCTCCTGTTTTGTATCTTAATTTCTGGATTCCATTCTGCATGTACAGTTTTTCCTTAAAGTCCTAAATTGGGTATCAAACTCAAATCATAGCAGCATCAATGTATATTCCCCCCAGTGAAGGGCTACCAAAAGTTTTACTACCGCACTGTGGGCGTGGCTTATGCAGGATGCCCTGCATTTTCTTTCAACATCTTTCAGTGCAAATTGGGTGCTCTGGGATGAAGCTCCATTTTCGCTACCACACTGCATTCCCCCCGTCTGGGCAGTATCCCACCCTCCACTAAACAGGGCATGTGGATAGCCAGCATGTGGTGCATCCAGCCCACAGGCCACAAGTTTAACAATCTTGCTCTAAATGAATCCTTCCTAAATGTTCATACAAAGAAGAAGGAATCAAAGTTATTCAGACTTGATTTTTAATTAAGGTTGCATTGCTAAGTATATTTAGATGGAAGTTTATTCCAGTGAAATCTATGATGAGCTAGTGGTAAATAACACATTCAGTGTTTTACTGAAGCATTCATTTAACCCATATGTAGAAAGCAAAAACACTTAAGTACTGTGCTATAAAGCCAGCTGGTTTTATCGATTAAAAGATCAATGTCTTCCTTTAATATTTAGAAAAGTGCAATGTACTTTCATTTCAGTTGTAACAATTATCTTGCTAGTTCCAAATAGCAATAGATGAAATTACAAGTTCTACAGGACTAAATACTATATATTGCTAGAAATCTTTTTAGTTGCCGATTCCATGCCTTGGAATTGTTCTCTTTGAGAACTAATCTTCTATTTAAACCTAAATTTTGGCTGTATGGATTTGGTCTGGGCATAGCAATTGACAATATTATTGGGCTGAGTATCAAGCTTAGCAGTTTCAATGTTTTTGTTAATCACACTGCTCATGATGGACTATGTTGTACATACCAATAAATGCAGTACAATCGTATGAAGTACAGTCAGTTTTGTGCTCATTTCATGCTATTAGTTAAATCATTCTTGAAAAATGCAACTAAAATTCTGAATTAAACTCCTATGAGAGCAGCCTTTGTTTTATTCATATGCAGATAGAGCTGAAACATAATAAGCATTTAATACTATAGTAGACAAAGCATCAAATTGAATCATGCATTGGTTAATAAAATGTATTTCCACTTTAGCCTTTGAGAAAAATTCCAAAAGCTGTTTTTTAATGGAAAATAATTGCAAAGTTATTTACATTCCACAGAACCATGGACCAAACTGCATATACTGATTGCTATGAATCACTTAGATTACAAGACAGTACTTGGTAAGAACAGAATAGATTTTGACAACCAGCTACACCATCAGAAGCATAAGATTGGTAGGTACCGTATATACTCGAGTATAAGCCGACCCGAGTATAAGCCGAGGCACCAGTTTTGCCACAAAAAAACACTGGGAAAACTTATTGATCCGAGTATAAGCTGAGGTTAGAAAATGCAGTGGCTACTGGTAACTTATAAAAATGGAAACCAATAAAATTACATTAATTGAAATATCAGAAGATTACATGTTTTAGAATATTTATTTTAAAGAAAACCAGTAAACTAGCTCTGTAAATTTAAAACAGGATTCCTTCTCATCATCTCATCATTAATTGGATTTACATTATTGTTCTGTTTTTATATATGCTGTGAGCCACCCTGAGTCCTTGGGGAGGGGCAGCATACAGATCCAGTTAATTAATTAATTAATTAAATAAATAAATAAATAAATAAATAAATCTGTATATCCAAACAGAGCTTCAGCATTAGCTGCTGTGAGGTTATCAGCATAGAAAACCAGATAGGTAGGTAGGTAGGTAGGTAGATGATAGATAGATAGATAGATAGATAGATAGATAGATAGATAGATAGATAGATGATAGACAGACAGACAGACAGACAGACAGACAGACAGACTAGTGAGACAAGCAAAACTTGCAAAACACAGACAGCTCTTGTGGTTTTGTATCCTAAATTTGCAGGTCCTATTAAGAATCAAACTCATTTTTAAAATATGTAAAATGCTTCCCCTCAAATTTGTTAATTGAAACTTGCTCTCAAACCCACTTTATAAAAGGCAACTTTTAAAGATCCACAAACACACTTTAGGAATTCCTGTCTAGCTCTTGCCTTATTAGTTCCTATCCAAGCAAGGATAGCAACTACCACAAAATACCATTTTTTAAACAGTTTAAATCCTTTCAAAGGAGGGGGAGGAGAATCTGACAGCAGGGGGCCTTTTTAATCCAACTAAGGGCAATGCAGAGAGAGCAAGGAATAGTTACTGTAAACCTGTTGACAAATACACACAGGGAGTAAAAAAAAAAGCCTCCGGGTTTCAGCAAGAGGTAGCTGGCTTTTTTCACGGCGGGGGGGGAGAGGGGGCACACACACACACACACACGACCTCACCGCCTTTCCATTGCTTTTTTCCCCTCTCGGTTGGAGCACATGGCTGGCTCCTTTGCTTGAGCAAGGGAGAGGAAGAACCAGCCCCACCCCTCCCACAGCTCCTACGGCAAGCCAGAGGAGAAAAAAGCTGGTGCCTCCTCGCTCTGGCTCAAGCAATGGCGCCCTCTTGTCATTGACCCGAGTATAAGCCGAGGTTGTGTTTTTTCAGCCCATTTTTGGACTGAAAAACTCGGCTTATACTCGAGTATATACAGTATTTTGTTTGCTCAATACTAGTTAGAAGGAAAACATGAGGATTATGGAAACCAGCAGAAAATAACAAAATTTAGAATTAGAAAATGACACCAAATCTTGAGGTGCTATAGATCAGAAGAAGATGCAATTCCACCTGAACATTAAAGCAGGGGTCCCCAACTCTCAGTTCATGAACTAGCACTGGGCCACAGCATGCCAGAAACTGGGCTGCGCAAACAAGCAAAGCCCTATCCATCGTATACAGGCAGCATGCCCACTCTGTGGAAAAACCTCTCTCCATGGAACCAGTCCCTGGTGCCCAAAAGGCTGCAGACTGCTGTATTAAAGGTATGTTTGTTTCATAGAAAACTCCAGAGTAGAAATTAAGTAGATCATTCATTGAAAAATGCATATTGTCCCAAAGCAAAGTAGATATTTCCACAATGGACTTCACTGAAAAATATGTTAATAATAATGTTTCTGATTGTTTTTTCAGTTTTGAAATTCATATCTTTTCCATTTTGGATATTGAGGAAGAAATCTATACCCAATGGAATATGGGCTGAACAAGAGAAATTAAGTAGCTCTTAAGTAGCAAATCTTTGAGAAAGTAAATGCCTCAAAGCCGATTGAAAACCTTCTGGATCTGCATGGCCTTCATGTCGATCAGTGGTTCTCAACCTGGGGGTTGGGACTCCTTTTGGGGGTCGAATAACCATTTCACAGGGGTTGCCTAAGACCACGGTACTCCTATGGTATTAAGAACTAAAGCTTCTATTCTATTCTATTTTTACAATCCGACCAATCAGGTGTTTACAGTGGGGGTGTCCCTCTGACCTTCCTGCCAATCAGCTTAAAGCTCTGTTGGGCGAATTGGCGCTAGACTTATGGTTGGGGGTCACCACACCATGAGGAACTGTATCAAGGGGTCACGGCATTAGAAAGATTGAGAACCACTGATGTAGATGAAGCTTTGTACAGAGTCCTGAAGGTGAAAAACAGGATCCAGCCCTACAAACATTAAGCTTAATGTCCATGTGAACTCAGGCGGAGAAAAACATAAATAGGACTGCTCATATCAAACCAGCAGTTATGAAATAGCTCTCAGCCACAAGTTTGTGTTCACCAAACAAAGCCATAGACTTTGCAAGTCTTGCTGGTATAAAACAATGTCACCAAAACAATTGCAAAAGCTTGTTACTCAAGTAGGAATAATGAACAAATGTGCCACTATCAAAAACTATGTTTCATTCTAAAAGGTTTAACTGTTAACAATCGTTTTCATCAATGGATTATCCCCCCATGAAATCTAAATATTGTATATGTATATGTTTTAATGGAAAGTACATTTAAAAGTCCTCTCCCTATCAAAAATACATCTGAAAACTGTTTTCTGAAGAAATACTTTTTGAACTTCAACAAAAGTTCCAACATTCAGAGTTTTTTAGATTTAGCAAACATCCATAAATGTTTTGATTTTTTTAAATTTTCTTCTCTTTCTACACTTTTAAACAACACTTGGTTTTCATATACAGTATATATATGGGCCGAGAGGCAAAAAGGAAGCTGTGATGCTCCTTCAATATACCAGGGTGATTTGACACAAAAAACATGTAACCTTTCCCTGGCATAGAGCTGAAGGGATTGGATACTGTAGCCCCTAAAGGTTAATTCTCTGCCTTACAAGGCAAAGGCTGCAAGTTCAAGTCCCAGTGAGGGTATGGCTACCTGATGAGGCCAGAATAAGGCCAAAATAGATCTATCCTAGTCTCCCTTAATTTTCAAATTCAGCAAAAATATGTGACGTGTGTGTGTGTGTTTGTAGGTATAGGTATACAGTACTTATATTCCAGTTCTCGCTAAACTGAGTAGATATGAGACTGGATTTTTAAAACAAAGTCTAGTTTGGACCTAGAAAGAAACAGATAACATAAAACGTATTCTGAACATTCAAGTGCTGTCAAATCTTCTGTGCTTTCCTCATATATATATATGCACATGTATATAGAATAGAATAGAATAGAATAGAATAGAATTTTATTGGCCAAGTGTGATTGGACACACAAGGAATTTGTCTTGGTGCATATGCTCTCAACGTACATAAAATAAAATATACATTTGTCAAGAATCATGTGGTACAACACTTAATGATTGTCATAGGGGTCAAATAAGCAATGAAGAAGCAATATTAATAAAAATCTTAGGATATACGCAACAAGTTATAGTCATACAGTCAACATGGGAGGAAATGGGTGATAGGAATGATGAGAAAAACTAGTAGAATAGAAGTGCAGATTTAGTAGAAAGTCTGACAGTGTTGAGGGAATTATTTGTTTAGTAGAGTAATGGCGTTCGGGGAAAAACTGTTCTTGTGTCTAGTTGTCTTGGTGTGCAGTGCTCTGTAGCGACGTTTTGAGGGTAGGAGTTGAAACAATTTGTGTCCAGGATGTGAGGGGTCAGTAAATATTTTACCCGCCCTCTTTTTTACTCGTGCAGTATACAGGTCCTCAATGGAAGGCAGATTGGCAGCAATTGTTTTTTCTGCAATTCTGATTATCCTCTGAAGTCTGTGTCGGTCCTGTTGGGTTGCAGCACCAAACCAGACAGTTATAGAGATGCAGATGACAGACTCAATGATTCCTCTGTAGAACTGAATCAGCAGCTCCTTGGGCAGTTTGAGCTTCCTGAGCTGGCGCAGAAAGAACATTCTTTGTATATGAGGAATGCACAGAAGGTTTGACACACATACCTTGTATCTATTTTATATTTAAAAACTAGGCTATCATTGAGGAACAGAATGAGATATTAAGAAAACAGTAGCTGTTGAAAGAAGACATTTATGAATAGAGCTGTAACAGAATAATTATTAAATGGAACACATTGAAAGCATATGAGTTCAAAGCCACAAGACAAATGTAATTATTCTTTTCCTCATCACATTAACTGATCATTACCTCATCTGAGTCCCCCCCCCAAAAAAAAACCCTCTTAAAAATCAAACATATAAGGGAAGCTAAATCAAATGAAATGACTACAAACTAGTAATATGAAATAATGAAAATAAGGAAAGTGTTATCTTATCAGGCAAAAATCACAAGGCAACTCCTAATGTTAACAAAAGTGAACTTTAAATTAAAATTGTGTGCCAAGAACACTTATAGGCACCAACAGCTGGTAAATTATTTGTTACTAAGCTACAGGCTGTTACCTCTGACCAGCATAACTAAACAGAATGGGGATCTTCCCTCTATTGGCGGAACTTGAAGGTGATTATAAAGGCATAAAAGTTAATTTGCAAGCACAGTAAGATATCTAACTGTTCAATAGCTAGCCAACAGCTTTCATTGGGGGATGTTACATCATGGGCCAATGTGGATGATGCAGCATGTTGGTGATGTGGCCAACAAAATGGATGCTATCATGTTTTGTAATGAGTGTTCCAAAATCTAAGCCAAATCTCAGACCTAATCAATGTATTAGTTTAAATATCAGGGGAAAAATATCAATTAATAAATCAGAGAACCTATTTAAGATTTTTAAAAATTTCTTATTTATTTTCTTTATTTTGTGCATGATATGACTGTGTGTATGTATTTTATCTATTGGGTTTTTTTTTCTTTTTAGACCTTTTAATGTAAAACTGTTATTTTAGATTTTAATTATTAGATTTGTTACCATGTATTGTTTTTATCACTGTTGTGAGCCGCCCTGAGTCTACGGAGAGGGGCGGCATACAAATCTAATAAATAATAATAAAAATTATTATTATTATTTATTTGATTTTTATGCCGTCCTTCTCCTTGGACTCAGGGCAGCTTACAACATGTTAACAATAGCACTTGCTAACAGAGCCAGCGTAATGCCCCCACAATCTGGGTCCTCATTTTACCCATCTTGGAAGAATGGAAAGCTAAGTCAACCTTGAGCCGGTGATGAGATTTAAACCGCTGACCTGCAGATCTACAGTCAGCTTCAGTGGCCTGTAGTACAGCACTCTACCTGCTGCGCCACCCTGGCTCATATAAAAACTTGCTCAAGCATTTGCTTAGTTGAAGAAAGTTTTGGATTTTTTTTTGGAAAGGTAGGGTATATATAAGTGATGGGGAACTTTTAGACACCGAGTGCCCAAACTTTGTGTGCGCATGCGCAAACCGAAAGGCATGCATGTGCATGAGAATGTGCACATGTGTAGACATGCACGGGCATGCATGGACATACATGGACATATACACATGTGCAGACATGCAGATGCACAGACATGCATGCATGAATGCGTGAACATGCATACATGCACAGCAGAGATCTCAAGACCAGCTGGCCAGCGGGAGGCGGTACATCCCAACATTGGCAGCGTGGCAAGAGGTAAGATCTACTTCTTTCATGAGGTTCTATTTTGTCATTTTCAGGGAAACAGAACCTCACAAAACAAACACCATGGACATCTGGCCTGGGGCAATGGTGCGTGTGCCAGCAGAGAGGGCTCTGCATTCCACCTTTGGCACGCATGCCATAGGTTTGCCATCACAAGTTCTCCTTGTCCACCTCAGGTCATGTCAGATTCTGAGGAGGATTATTATTATTTATTATTTATTAGATTTGAAGACTTGGAGCAGCTCACAACAGGAGCCAGGCCCCTCTGGATATCCTGGGCCAGGGGGTTGACAGATGAAGCAGAGAGCGAGAGTGAGGGAGAAAGTGACTTGAGTGAGCCTGAGGAACCACTAGAGGAAGCTGATGTGACAATGGGGGAGGGGTCTCAGTCAGAGGATGAGGAAGACATGAGAGTGGAAAGTCAATGGATTTCTCTCACTATAGAAGATTATTGAGAAGGCGAGAGGAGTTACATAGTAAAAAGTATTAGCTTATAGCCTTAGACTCTTTGAGGTGTGATGTCACTTCCAGGCAGTATAAAGGCAAAGGATTGTGGAAAATGAGGTGTGGAGATTCAACATTGCTCAATGGAAGAGATGTGAAACTGCGGGTGTGCTTGAACAAAGCTTTAAAACCATGATTTCTGCCTCAATAACACTCATTCTCAGATGGATGCTTGTTGCCAGGAATCTGGTGAGCGTAAATCATATGCTTAAATGATAAATGGACTTTGTTATCTATTGGAATGCTAATTAGGCCAAGCTTGGCATTTTTCCCGGACCTTGTTGACATTTATCTCCCAAAAAGAAAATCCTCCCTTCTCTGAGTCTTTTAAAACCTGTTTTCATTATGGGTGCTTATATCAATAAAGAGTTTGACTTATTTATAAAATAAAAGATTTTTGAGTCAGGGGTTTCGTTCCAAGGGCTGTGCACAGAACAGGTATATGCCATATGTAACTTGTATGTATGTATGTATGTATGTATGTATGTATGTATGTATTCATGTATGTATGTATTTATTTATTTATTTATTTATTTATTTATTTATTTATTTATTGGATTTGTATGCCACCCCTCTCCATAGACTCGATATGATATATGATACACATTTAATAGTTTGTAAACACTATTTTCTACCCTATAATCTAGACAACATGGGTTGTACAGGTAGTCTTCAACCTACGTCCATAATTGAGCCCAAAAAGTTATGTTGTTCAGTGAGAAATTTGTTAAGTGAGTTTCCCCCATTGTATGACTTTCCTCGCCACAGTTGGTAAGTGAATCACTGCAGTTTTTAAATTAGTAACAAGGTTGTTAACTGAATCTGGTTTCCTCATTGACTTTGCTGCTCAAAAGGTCGCAAAAAGCGATCACATGACTCTGTGGCCCTGCAACCGTCATAAATGTGAGTCGGCTGTCAAGCATCCAGATGTAAATCACGTGACCATGGAGATGCTGCAATAATCATAATAAGTGTCAAAAAACAGTCCTAAGTCACTTTTTTCACTGAAGTTGTAGCTTTGAACGGTCACTAAATGAACTGTTGTAAGTTCTAAGTTATAAATTAATAGAAAAAGCTTCCCAGAATGTGCTATATTAAACAGTATGATCATGATATGACGCAAGTTTCTATTTCCACGAGTAATTGCCTCAATCTGTACAGGACCTACTGTGAAACGCACTTTCATAACTTGCAATACCCATTTACAAATGGCTCATAAGACACCGGAAACTGTATCATATTACAAAAGATTATTCACTACATTAATATTATTCATATTGGGCTGCAGTGAATCATTAATCTACATAGAACTAGCCAATGAAGCAGGAAACCTTATTGTGTAGTGCTCCCATCTGTTCTTCTAACTCAAAATAAATTCATTAGTTAGCAGCTGATTATGCAATGTAACTTGCAGAACAACTTCACACAGAGAAATACAATTGGATGCCTATGCACATATCTATAAAATAAGTAATATGTTTAGGAATTATATATAACTTTTAACACATTGAAGCCCATTTTTTTTCATGTGGATCTGATAGGAATGCGTTTTGGCTTTTTGTTTATTGTGATGACTTCATTACTTAGTTTAACCAAAGTTTAATCAACAAAATTATTTTTCTTCTTTGCACATTCAAAAATAGTATAATGTGTTCATTAATCAGATGTACAGCAGTTATTTCTAAATCACTGAATCCAACAGAATCTGATGCCAGATTGATATATACAGACTGTTAACATTAGGCATTCTGGGAGCAGAATTTGGTACAAGAAATCACATTACTGTGTCCTTTATAGCCTTCAGCCAGGGAACCTATAACTTAATAGTCTGTTTTAGATGGCACAACAGCCTGGATGACACCCACCTGACAGTTTTTTCTGTTAAGTAATTCTGAATTCTTAGGGATGCAAAAATATATCTTAGCCCTTCAGCAGAATGTAAACTGAGCCAAAGTTATCTTTCTGAAACTTAAAAAGGACATTTTTTAAAATTGCTGTTTTATCATAAACATATCAAGGAGATGTTTTTATACTTACTGTCTATTTGTAAACATGTTTATAATGGAGAGATATACTTTCAGGCTTGCAAGATGGATGTAAGCCCTTTAAGTTTATCCAACAAGAAGCACCAGCGAGTACCAACCTGACCTTTATCATAAATTTGCAGCAACAGAATCTTGAAAATCTGAAACTACATCTCTTTCTTCTTGCCTTTAAATCCAGTACATTCTGAGATGTTTGCCATGCACCCATTCCTTCTTTGGGCTAATCTGACCTATGTCTAGTCTCCTCTTTCTCTTCCTATCTCTCAAGAAAAAACCTATAGACCATTATAGTACTGGCTGCCCTTGGTGTGCAACAAATACCCTTCTTGGATGACTGGGCTAGTGTTGGAAATTTCTCAGCTAATATGGTTGAAGAATTCCCAGAATTTCAATTTCCAGTCATGGGTTGTTAGTGGTTTGCTATGGTTGTCCTACCTTTATGGCCTTATAGGTCCAAATGGATTGCTTTTAAAATAAATTAAATTGGCAGCTGGTCCCAAGGGCAACAGTTCACTTGTTAGCAGTTGTAAGGCAGTGTGTGTGTGTGTGTGTGTGTTGTGTTGTGTTGTGTTGTGTGTGTATGTATGTATGTATGTACATATGTATGTACATCTCCAAAGTTTCAGGCTCTGCAATGGTCATCAACATGCTCCTTGATGCAACTCAAAGTGCTCTTTTTGACTCTAAAGCTCTACATGGTTGGTACCTAAGTATCTACTGTATATAGACCTCACTTGTCTTGTATGATTTCAGATTGGGATACTGAGGGTTCCTTCTCCATGTAAGAACTAGAGGAAAGCAACATGCCCTTGTTTCTCAGCACTGGCATCTATCCTATAGAAGAACTTTCTAATAGACATCCAGAGATTTCCATTGTTCCCAAGCTATAGAAGAAACTTAGAAACATAGAAGACTGGCGGCAGAAAAAGACCTCATGGTCCATCTAGTCTGCCCTTATACTATTTCCTGTGTTTTATCTTAGGATGGATATATGTTTATCCCAGGCATGTTTAAATTCAGTTACTGTAGATTTATCTACCACGTCTGCTGGAAGTTTGTTCCAAGCATCTACTACTCTTTCAGTTAAATAATATTTCCTCACGTTGCTTCTGATCTTTCCCCCAACTAAGTTCAGATTGTGTCCCCTTGTTCTTGTGTTCACTTTCCTATTAAAAACACTTCCCTCCTGAAACTTATTTAACCCTTTAACATATTTAAATGTTTCGATCATGTCCCCCCTTTTCCTTCTGTCCTCCAGACTATACAGATTGAGTTCATTAAGTCTTTCCTGATATGTTTTATGCTTAAGACCTTCCACCATTCTTGTAGCCCGTCTTTGGACCCGTTCAATTTTGTCAATATCTTTTTGTAGGTGAGGTCTCCAGAACTGAACAAAGTATTCCAAGTGTCGTCTCACCAGCGCTCTATATAAGGGGATCACAATCTCCCTCTTCCCGCTTGTTATACCTCTAGCTATGCAGCCAAGCATCCTACTTGCTTTTCCTACTGCCCGACCACAATGCTCACCCATTTTGAGACTGTCAGAAATCACTGCCCCTAAATCCTTCTCTTCTGAAGTTTTTGCTAACACAGAACTGCCAATGCAATACTCAGATTGAGGATTCCTTTTCCCCAAGTGCATTATTTTACATTTGGAAACATTAAACTGCAGTTTCCATTGCTTTGACCATTTATCTAGTAAAGCTAAATCATTTACCATATTACAGACCCCTCCAGGAATATCAACCCTATTGCACACTTTAGAGTCATCGGCTTAAAAGCAGAGTTGTTCAGAGGATCATTTATTAATGACCTGTCATCAGTTACTACTTTATCTTTGACTACAGTCATTTACGAAAGGGATTGACATTTTTAGAATGATTTCTGATTTTATTTATGCACTACTTTTATAAATATTTGGGTTTTTATTGTACACTACCATATTCTGATTTGGAATTTGGCTGTAAAAAGATAATTCAGTAACTAAAATTCAGAGCACACAAAACAATATAGACTGGTGGATGCGCAGTAGGATTGGGCAAAATTTTGGATTTGACTAGGAAGAGATGGTCTCAATGTGTGGGAATGGCAATATAACATCTAGTTTTCAGCTTATTAGAACAGCTGTGAACTTTAGTGGAGGGATCCACCTGGGATCAAAAGTCCAGGCCAAATAAAATTGATCATCTGTTTGACACTGATGAATGTTCATCATCTGCCTATAATAAAGACAGAGGAGATATTATTCTTTCATACATTAATATTTGATGAAGTTGAGGCAGTTGGATTCAAGAGTCGCGCATGCCTGTAGAGAGGACTCTGCATGTCACCTCTGGCACACATTCCAGAGGTTCACCATCACAGCCCTCTGGCCTTTGATGAGACATTTTGGAAATAGCGGTCCAGCGATATTTGGATTAACACAAATTGTCTGCTCCTACATCAATCCTTGATGGCTTGGCAGAGTAATCCAGGTTTCCAACTCTCTTAAAAAAAATTTCCAGTTGACTGCAGAAAAGGGATTGTTCTAATACTCCCTGTTTTCTAAGACATCATAAGAGGACTACTTGTATTTGGCAAAATTAAAAAAGTACAGTAACCATTTTTTTAAAAAAAGCATAAAAGAAAGAAAAGTATCTCCACTCAAACTCTGAGGCTAGCAATAGTGTTGGTCTTCATAAAGGAGTTTAACCAAGATATTAAAGATTTAAAGTCTCTGAAATAAATAGCGGTTAGAAATATCTTTTTAACATCTTGTTCTCAAATATTTTGTTACATACTATCATTTATTCTGCAAACAACCAGGTTTAAAATTATGCCATAACTATTACAGTTGGTTCTTGCTTAACTACCAAAATTGGGACTGGCAACTCTATTGCTAAGTTGTAGTCAGTAATCAAGACATCATATGATAGGTCACAAAACTCTCTTTCACTGAAGTCGTTAAGCAAATCTCCCATGATTATTAAATGATCGTCATATGGCCATGATTTGCAATTTTACTGCTGGTTTCTCCATTATCTTTGATTATCGGAAACCAGCTGTGAAGTACACAAATTGTGATGTTCTGACTGTCAGAAATTGTGATGTTCTTGACTGTGGAACACTCAATGGTTATAAATGCCCACTGGTTACAAAATCCCAATCTGTAGGGATGCTGCAACAATTGTAAGTTCAAAGAATTGCCCTAAAGTTATTTTTTCAGTTCCATCATAACTTCAAATGATCACTAAATAGGACATTTGATAAAACAAAGATTACCCGTAATTGAAAAACCAAAATATATTTCAAAGCTGTCACAAATTCATCTTTTTCTTTAATCTTTTGTCTTATTTTAATACTTTGAAACTTTTCAACAGTTGGCTTAAATTGTAGTGTAGGGTTGAACAGCATTCCAAAACTAGATATATGCTAGAATATATTAGATTACCTTAAATCAATGAAGATTAAATAAAAGTCCTGCATGCTTACTTAGAAATAATATAAATGATACTTGTAAGCATGATACTTAAAATAAACCAGCTTCCAGATTTTAGGGATAAAGGCAGCAGTATAAAATATTTGACACTAATAAAATCACATCAGTAAGAGATAAGCCTTAGTATGGGTTCTGTTATTGAACAAATGTTTGTTGATCTAGAAGCATGCAGGTTTCATACAGATTGTTTATCTTGCCATATTGTATAAAGGCAGCCTATTTTAATTTTATTGGCTTCAGTGGTTTAATTTCAGGTACTTAACTCTATAGGTCTACTGAATCATTGAAGCAGGAACCTGTACAGAAGGCAATACACATATATTGTAAGTGGGTACATACTTACAAAGATACTTTGACTTTAAAATCCTAAAATTATGGACCAGGCAGGGACATCTAGTTCAACTTTGCAATGCACAGAAAACCAATTAAAGTGTCCTTGAGAGGTGGTTATCCATCCTCTTTTTAAAAACCTCCATGAACAGGAATCCATAACCTCTGTAAGTAGACTGTTCTATAGTTGCATAGATCTCATTGTTGGAAACCTTTCCAGTTCATTTAAAATAGTTTTCAAACTATGAATACATGAAGATATGGGAATGATAGCTACGAGTTTCCATCTACCTACTTAAACAGATCTTCATCTATGACTGGCCTCTGTAATCCAGGAACCTTATTTGCAGCATTTATGAACCTGACAAGGTAGTACCACACACATTCTTCATTGTACATTTTTTTGCAGTAAGAGAACTGGTCTAAACTGGCTAGCTCTATAGCAGTCAATTTCAGAATCACAACAAAAGGAAATATCCTTAAATGCATTTCTAATTGGCTCCCTAATGAATTACAGATACAACTTTGCTTGCCAACCGTTCATCCATTTCTGTTGAAAGGATGGCTTTTATAGAGAACAAAATTACTATAAATGTGCAAGATATCTCTCTTCTCTTGTGTCCATCGAATAATCCAAACCCAAATATACTTTGTGTCTACTATCTCTTAAGCAACACACCTTAAAACACTTCTGTATGTATTATGAAGCCCAAGCTTGTAAAACAAAACTAAGACAGTGTGACTTGAAAAACTATGCATTTGTTTATTACTTTTTCTAAAGTAGTCTTCCTGTTGAGCCTTAATGATATCATGGGGAATCAGCTGATTGTAATTTTTTAATTGGGAACTCTTCTAAGAAATAATTCTATGAGAGAGGAAAAAAACCTTCCCAACCCAGATTCATCACTCATTATTATATTAAAAATAGATATTTCCCTCTTTGTCTAGCTAATGTGCAAATACATTGTCATCCCATCCTGTCCTGCTATTATTTATTATATTGGAAAATCAACAAGGGGTTTTTATGCAGCTCCCCAAAGGTCTAGATTTATTTAATGAGGTAAACTGTAATTATATATATATATTTAAGTAACATGAGAATTTGCTAAAAGCTTTCCAGGCACATTCATATTTATCAAGAGCAGCTGCTAATGTATTCTTGCAATTTTCATCTTATGACTTGTAGGAATAGAAACTGCACACTCTGTTTTACAAAAGGATGAAGCCTTTTAATAAGGAACTACCAGTAAATGACTTATAACAGTTAACAGCTAAATCTTGTACCTTTCAACAAAGAAATAAACAAAGTCTTGATCTTATCCGTTCAACCTCTTCTTCATAAAACCTTAATGCTTTTTGTTTTATCCAGTATTACATTAAATATTATATATAAAATAGTAGATATTGATGCTGGAGCTATCCAGTACATCCAGTACTTCTGAAAAGAGAATGTCCTTATTCTCTCTTATAACCTTGAATAAGACATTTGAAGCTCAATTCTAATGTCCACAACAGAATTTCAGTAAGGGCTTTCCTTCCTTCCTTCCTTCCTTCCTTCCTTCCCCCTTTTCTATTTCACTCTCTCTCTTTCAAAAGTGATTCAACTGAATCAACTTGTTCAATAAAAACTTGAATCGAGTTTCTAAGGTGATTCAAATTTCCAGAACAAATCAATTGCCTTTGAATTATTTTGCAGACATTCTAGGGCAATTCTGAGACTTGGTAGATTATTTTTTAGCTTTGTAAAACATTTATGCAGTTTTCTTTTTGTACATAAACAAAACTGGTAAGCAAGGACTGAACTGATATGAGTTTTTTGATGTTGATATAAATAGAAGACTGAGCGTTTTATTATCAGTTTTATGAACCCTGCTTATTTGAACCCTGGGGGAAAACAGCTGTACCATTTATATCTCTTTCTCTTCTATAAGCAGTCTAGTCCTTTGGCTCCAAGACAGATACTGAATATTTGCAAAAAATAAAATTATTGAGTTCAGATACAGAAGAGGCAGGAGAATGGCAGTGAAACTTCAGCTCTTTATTGGTTATAGTGAGCAAACATCAGCCCCTTCCTGCTTTTGGCAGGGGTTTAAATAAGGAGTCCTTTTTGGAAGGAGCCAATCAGAATTTCTCTGCTCCACTTCCTTGTCAGATTAGAGTGAAAACTTCCCAGCTTCTCAGGGCATAATAAAAATGTAGGAATTCCTCCCTTGTACATGCAAGCAAATGCTAATGTGGTTGGATCTTTCTTATACATATTCAATAAGAGAAATAATTCCCCTAGGATCTTAGTCTATTCTTGTCAATAGACCACTATTATGAACATGTAGGTGGGAGTTTGTCAGCTGTAGTAATATAGGAACAATCACAGTCATTTACATTCCATTAGACTATTCGTCTAACTAGTTCAAAACATTTGGTGCTGACTGGGTCTAGCTCTTCAGTTTCTGACAAAACTGCACCTCTTCATATCATATTTGGAAATGTCTTGGATTAAAAATATGAGTTCTATATGCCAAGCATGTATCACTGAGTAGACACTGACTTTCACACTGAAAATCTTATTATATACAGTGTTCCCTTGATTTTCGCGGGTTCGAACTTCGCGAAAAGTCTATACCATGGTTTTTCAAAAATATTAATTAAAAAATACTTTGTGGTTTTTTCCCCTATACCATGGCTTTTCCCGCCCGATGATGACATATGCCGTCGCCAAACTTTTGTCCGCCCTTAATACATTTTTTAAAAATAAACTTTAATAAATAAACATGGTGTGTTATAATCTAAATGGTTGCTAAGGGAATGGGAAATTGCAATTCAGGAGTTTAAAGTGTTAAGGGAAGGCTTGTGATACTGTTCATAGCCAAAAATAGTGTATTTACTTCCGCATCTCTACTTTGCGGAAATTCGACTTTCGCGGGCGGTCTCGGAACGCATCCCCCGCGAAAATTGAGGGAACACTGTAGTTGCTTCTTACCACATAGTCTGAGAGTTACTGAAATGAAAATAATTAAAAAATAACTGTAATATATTGCTATAATGTGGTAAAATCAGGCGACTGTGAATAGCTCACATTTTATAGTATTTGTGCTTGACGATACTTCAGCATAAAACGGATGCTTAGAGTCCGATGGAGAAATACAAGAGCAATTTTACCACCAAACTATAATATCCAATCTCACCTGGTTTAGAACAACCAGATTCACACATGAAGAATTAAATTAGTTTATTTATTGCTCAAATCTATGCACAGGAATTTTCTAAGACTAGCAATTTGCATCTGGATAAGACTAGATGAGGTTCAAAGGCATTCAGG
Organism: Erythrolamprus reginae; assembly: GCF_031021105.1. NCBI lineage: Eukaryota > Metazoa > Chordata > Lepidosauria > Squamata > Dipsadidae > Erythrolamprus > Erythrolamprus reginae. The sequence goes on along the minus strand of NC_091950.1, from coordinate 309,841,510 downwards.
GAGGCTCAGACTTCATCCTACATATGACCATGTAGAGATTTTAGATTAAGTCCCCATTTAACTCCTCCCTCTGGTTCAGTCGGTTTCTCTCCTATAAATCTCAAGAATAAATATTACCTGCCGTAAGTCAAGTGTGATGGTCACGTAGTGATATTCTTTTCCATTTTGAATGCTAGGGCTTTGCCACCATGTATTCTTGCCATCAATTGCATTTGATATGGGATGTCTCACTATTGAATCAAGAATTTAAAAAAATTAATTAGCACAAAATGAAACTCATCTCCTTCTTTATCCTTTATTCTGTTTTCATATGAGTGCAAGTAGAACATACTGTATAATATCTTAGATAAAATTATTTATCTAAGTTTCTTTTTACATAGTGCCGAATTTCACAGGTGCACGCATTGCTTTGTGGTGAACTTCAGTTTAATGAGTTATTATTATTATTATTATTATTATTATTATTATTATTATTGTATGTCGCCCCTCTCCAAAGATCTGGGGCGGCTCACAAAATACAGTACAGAAAACAATACGCATACAAATCTAATAGTTAAAACTGTAATCTAAAATCCCATTACATTAAAAAGCAGTCAATTTACTCAATTACCTCCACGCATTTACTACCATCTTTTCAGGAGTAACTGAACCACTCATTGATTGGGTCAGATTCAAGAACATCAGCAGCCAGTTGGTCTCTCCAACAGATTCCCAGTGAAAGTTGGGGTACAACTAAGCTCTGCACTGTCACCACTTTTGTTTATACTAGTCATGGATACCATCACTCATGAACTGCAGAAGAACGCACCCTTATTATTTTATTTTATTATTATTTTATTTTATTTTATTATTTTATTATTTTATTATTATTATCATTACTTATTAGATCTGTATGCCACCCTTCTCTGAAGACTCATTGGACTTCCTTGGAAAATGAATTAAGACAGGATTAGACGGTGACATAACTTTCACCCATGAGAAGAAGGTAAACTTGAGGAACAGAAGAAAAAACTGCAACCAACACAATGGTCATATTAAAAAAACCTGAATTGGACAAGAATTATAATTTGAGAAAGCTCCTCATACATGACATGACCCTCTCTAGTTCTCACAAAGATAAAGTAGGGAGAGAGAGGGAAGGAAAGAGGAGCCACATTCTATCTTGCAAGATTCTGTTACTATAACACATACTAAAAGTAGTATTGGCCCCCCAGAGTTGGCCTTCTCTGGGTACCGTCGACTAAATAATGTTGTCTGGGGGGACCCAGGGGAAGAGCCTTCTCTTTGGTGGCCCCGACCCCCTGGAACTAGCTCCCTCTGGAACCCGCTCCCTCTGGAACCAGCTCCCCCCGGAGATTAGGATTGCCCCTACCCTCCTTGCCTTTCATAAACTTCTTAAAACTCACCTCTGCCGTCAGGCATGGGGGAACTGAGACATCTTCCCCAGGCCTCTATAGTTTATGTATGGTATGTTGTGTGTATGTTTTTTAAATTATGGGTTTTTAGTTTTTTAAATATTTAGATTTGTATTGTACATTGTTTTCTACGATTGCTGTGAGCCGCCCCGAGTTTATGGAGAGGGGCAGCATACAAATGTAATAAGTCAACAGACTCAAACCGAACCCTGATAAGATGGAGTGGCTGTGAGTTTTGCCTCCCAAGGTCAACTCCATCTGTCCGTCCATTACCCTTGGGGTGGGATTATTGACCCCCTCAGAGAGGGTCCGCAACTTGGGCATCCTCCTTGATCCACAGCTCACATTAGAGAAACATCTTTCAGCTGTGGCGAGGAGGGCGTTTGCACAGGTTCGCCTGGTGCACCAGTTGCGGCCCTATCTGGACCGGAAGTCACTGCTGACAGTTACTCATGCCCTCATCACCTCGAGGTTTGACTATTGTAACGCTCTCTACATGGGGCTACCTTTGAAAAGTGTTCAGAAACTTCAGATCGTGCAGAATGCAGCTGCGAGAGCAATCATGGGCTTTTCTAAGTATGCCCATGTTACTCCAATACTCCGCAGTCTGAATTGCCGATCAGTTTCTGGTCACAATTCAAAGCATTGGTTATGACCTATAAAGCCCTTCATGGCACCGGACCAGGATATCTGTGAGACTGCCTTCTGCCGCACGAATCACAGCGGTCAGTTAGGTCCTACAGAGTTGGTCTTCTCCGGGTCCCGTCGACTAAACAATATTGTCTGGCGGGACCCAGGGAAAGAGCCTTCTCCGACCCTCTGGAATCAACTCCCCCCAGAGATTAGGACTGCCCCCACCCTCCTTGCCTTTCGTAAACTCCTTAAAACCCACCTCTGTCGTCAGGCTTGGGGGAACTGAGACATCCCCCCCTTGCCTATGTAGTTTTGTGCATGATATGACTGTGTGTATGTATTTTATCTATTGGTTTTTTTTTCTTTTTAGACTTTTTAAGGTAAAACTGTTATTTTAGATTTTAATTATTAGATTTATTACCATGTATTGTTTTTATCACTGTTGTGAGCCGTCCCGAGTCTACGGAGAGGGGTGGCATACAAATCTAATTAATAATAATAATAATAATAATAATAATAATAAATAATAATAATTAATTTGTGTGTCTTTGGTTTCCAAGTGCATCGCTATGTCTATGGAGATTCTCAGTCATCCAAAGTGCTTTTTCAACTGGACTTTCTGGTTTTTATTTGAAGATGTTTCATTTCTTATCCACAAAGCTTCTTCAACAGGTTTCCAACTTCATCTATATTGGAGAAATGGCACTTCATCCACAGCTTTTCATTAGCTTCTGCTCACAATAAACCACTGGATCCTGATGTAATGAAACATTAATTCCAAAGGAACCCGGAGCAGATTTATCTGGCACCTACCAATGGCATCATTAGTACTCAGAAGTGATCCCTGGTGAACTGCATCTAAGGAAATTGTCTACCTGTATGATAGCTAATTTTGCTAAAAAGATCAATAAGATCTATATCTTAATATTTAATAGCAGAAAAAACATATATAATATTAAAAGTTATACAGAGATTCAAAGGAGTTTTTCATGTAAAAATACACTCATATATATTATGTAGCCAGAGCAGACGATAAAGTCAAAGCAGTTCTGCCTCAGTCTTTTGATTAAGGGTCAAGACTTGATTCTTCGAAGAAACATGTTAAGGTTCAATGTCTATATTAAGAAGGGAAACTTGCAATTTTCAGCTCAGGAAACAAAAGAGATTGGATAGTTTATCCTGGGGACAAGATTATTTGTTCCAGCAAGACTAGCTTTTATATCATCTGAATATCTTAGTCTGTCTCCCATTTTGGCCTCTTTCTCAGCTGAACTTGGTAGCCCATAAAAAGCAAGTTTCTAAATAGCAGAGAGAAGAGAACATTTTAATGAATAATGGCACCAGAAAATGCCCAAGATGTTACCTAGCTTGGCAATGAAACATTTTCAGGAAAAGAAGCAAGTTCGAAGGGCACAAAGCATCATCCAATAATTGAAAAGAATTCAAAGCCAAAATTTAGCTTACAATGGGAGTATGTTTTATTATGCATTTGCTGATTTAGCAAAAGTTATGATCATGTAAATTGATTTAATTATTGAATACTTCACAAGCAGATTAAGGTGAAGCTGCTGAATGCAACAAGGTGGATATGTGATAAAGTAAAGCATACACAAGAATATATGAAAAAAATAATAAATGACGTGGAGATGCAAAATTCATTACTTCAGGAATGTTTTGAGAAGTGTGAAATATGCATGGTTTCCTCAGACAATACCTTCACCTTTTAGACCATGCTATTCAGGAGGAGTCTGGTGATTACCATAGCTAAAATCCTCTCCATTTGGAAAAAGTTTGAGGTATGTTGTAGCTTATGTAATCCTCAAATAGGCCTGTTTCATCAGGAATGTTTTATACAAAATATCTTGAACTATTTCCCATTGCTAAACCACACCTTTAAAAGACATTTAAAAGGCATTATGCTCCAGCCAGGTTGGCTAAGATCTATCCTAATATAGATTCCATATGCTGGAAATGTAAAAAAAGATTTTGGAACTTACTACCACTTGTGGTGGCTATGCCCCCAGGCACGTAATTATCGGCTGAAATTAAAGGATGGATAAAAGATATACTGCAATTCAATTTAGAATTAAAACCAGAGACCTATCTTCTAGGGCTTGTTAGAGGGCAATACGTAAAATCAAAATACTACCTGATCATCCATATAATAACTGCAGCAAGATTAGCCTACCCACAAATGTGGAAAGATAATAACCTTCCAACAGATAATATGATTATAAACAAACTCATGGATTGCGCTGAAATGTCCAGGCTCACTTTTGAAGTACAAAATAAACAAGAGAAAGACTTTTACACAATTTGGGAAATTCTTTACGAATGGCTTGAAACCAGAAGAAATAACTAATAAACAAGTAAATAATATATGGATATAATTAATAACTATGAATAACACAATAAAAATGTAAACGATTGATATATGGATTAGATAAAGCAATAAGGAGATATATAGAGTTTGCTTTTTGATTCACCAGGAATGCAAACAAAATAGAAATGATGTACTGTACTATGTAACCATTTTCCTTTCTTTTTCTATTTTCTTTTTCTTCTATTTTCTTTTCTCTCTTTTTCTCTCTCCGTCCATCTTTCTTGTTTCTCTTCCTTTTCTTTTGCTAGGTTTTTCCCTTTTTTTCCTTCTTCCTACCCTTTCTTTTCTTTCTCTTAATTACATGTTTTAATAGTCATTTACTATTCTTTTTGAATTGTATTGTTTTTCTATTTGTGAATAAAAACTTATTTTAAAAAAAGATTTAACAGATCTGGGGCTAGTCCTACCTCCTGCTCAAGCAAGAGACTCTACACCCTTTCTGACTTTGAACCTGCTCAGTGGCCCATACTCCTGAGTTTTCCAGAATGGAATGTTTCAGTCCAGAATTGAGGAATTTTGCATATCCTTCATGAAGGGGTTCAATGGAAGAAAAAGACAGAGAAAAACAAAGTTGATTGGATAGTATTGATGAGATCCTCAAAAGAGAAAATGAGAAGTTTAAAGCACAAATGGCAGTATATCATCCAGATATGGACATGGAAGTAAAAAGGATGGTTTCCAGAAACAGAAAGTTATGAAGAGGTAAAATAAATATTGTTGTAAAAATATTTACTTTTCTCTTACCCCCTGCCTTTAATTTATTTTGCTCACTACTTTCCTGATGGTTAGATATATATAATTGATTGGTATATATCTATGTTACTTACAAATCACTATCATTGAAACCATTAACAAAGATTAAGGTGGTAAATTAAAGTTTTCATATTATGTCAGTATTTCAAAATAAAGGGAATCTTTTCAAAATCATTGATAAATAAGAAAGTCTGGCTACAGCTGAAAACACAATTAAAACACTCTGTTAGTTCTAAAACTCCAAATGCTAAAAAGAAAATTCTACATAGATATCAAATGATTCCGCAGCACAAGGAAATATTAACATGTCACATAAGATAAAATTGGAAAGAGAAGTATTTTTTATTGGATTTTGTTATCTCTTTTACAAAAAAACACATCCCACCCCAGTTAGCTAAGCATAAAGAAGAAAAATTACTCTTGGCACTATATGATCTTTTTACTGCCTCTGATCTTTTTTCCTCCAGCAATGAGCTTAAATGTATCTTGGGAGGGAAAGAAATCAGCTGTAAATCAAGCCCAGGTCTCCAAGGTGATAGCAATAGAAGTTGTCTAATTAGAAATGTTGCTATCAATCTCCCCACATCAAATTGATACGAGGAGTACTCATGAAAAGAAAGAATGAGAGATGAATATACAATTAACTGTAATCCCATTACAGAAGTTTAATCTTAATTAAATTGAAACCACTGATTAATTGCCGAAATATATTTTCTTATTTTTTAAAAAAGGGAGAGATAATATAAACTATACACTGCCTGAAAGAAAGGCGGGGGTGAGGATCAGATAGAGCTGAAAGCTTAACATAAAGACCAGCGTCTGTGATGAATGACGAGGGAGCTAGCTTGCACACAAGCAACTCATCAAAATGTGGTCTTTAATTTGGGCTCACATATGATTAACCAGGGACTGTGTGTTCATTTCCTTCCACCGTAATTAAGGGGAGATGCACCAGATTCACAAATTCCAAGGGGACCATTTAAAGTCTGGTACATTACACGGCACTCTTATTAAAGGGCCATCTCTGGTAAATAAAACAGTTCACGGTGCCAAATGAACATTTTGCAAACCTTAAAATGAAATGAGTTTGTAATGAAAGACCATGTGTTTTAATGGCTGTCTGTACTGCAGATTAACGGCACTCAGAACTGCAGATGTGGGGTCGTTATAGAGGTTGCTGAACTGATTAGTACTGGATTTTAGCTTAAAGAACCATCAGAATTAGCCCACAATTTTTTTTTGAAGGATGGTCACAGAACTACACAAATAAGTAACTTATAGTATTCCGTATTCCCAGCTTATTCTCCGTTGCTGTACAAGACTCCTCACAAAGTTATCGCTGCTGGTCCTCCTCTCCAACTCTGCTGGTTCCCCCTCCTCCCCATTCCTGCTGCTATTATTTCTACTTATTGTATATTCTAGCCTGGGTTTGATTTCTTCAGTTTAGAACTAATGAGAATAATTTGTCTCAACTTCTATTGTCACTGAAGCAACATCGCTTTTCTTTCCTCCCCTTTGACTAGGGGCAAAGAAAGGGGCAGGAAAATGGGGCTTATCTCCTCTCCAAATTGTGCACTCTAATGTCATCTGAATTGGAGGCCAGGAGAAGTGAGAACAAAGTTCCAATTCCTGGTTTCGGTTATGTAGGGGAAAGGTCTGGCAGATTTGCTCCTATATAATCACAAGACATCCAATGTACAGATGATATTCTACAATGGGCATTTTCTGTTCCCAAATCAGGATCCAGCATAACTTCTAGCAGTAGCACTTAGACTTATATACCACTTCACAATGTTTTACAGCCCTCTCTAAGCAGTTTATAAAGTCAGCATGTTGCCCCCAAAAATCTGGGTCCTCATTTTACCGACCACAGAAAGATGGAAGACAGAGTCAGCCTTGAGCTGGTAAGAATTGAACTGCTGACAGGCAGCAGAATTGGCCTGTAATACTGCATTCTAACCACTGTGCCACCATGGCTTTTGATCCAGTATAATAATTTCAGCTGAGAAAAGGCTTTGATGGTTTCAATGAGCATCCACACAGAGAAGGATGTTAAGGATGTGCAATAGATACTATACACTTACTGTTTGGATTCCTACTAAGCTGGTCACAGATGCGGCATTGAGGGTTTCTTGCTGGCTGGCCAGGGACATGTTCCACCAGCTTACAGTACATTTCTGGACCTCTTTTGCCACAGGTAGCATTTGTGGTGATGAGAGCATTAGAAGCCAAGTTCAGCACCGCAGGAAACAAACCTGAACAAAGAAAAAGAAAGCAATAGTAGAATAAAATACTCATAGAAATGTTGCATATTTTTGGTACAGAAATTGATGATATACTTTCTACAGCAGTTTTAGAAGTCATATCGATCCAGTATGCCTATAATATACTGCAAAAAGATAGCCATTCAAAAAGTCACAGATTTTGACTTTAATATAAGCAGGTGGGGGCTGCTAGCTGGAATGCCTAATTGGGCTCACCTCCGCGGCTCTGGAGGTCCCGTGAGTTCGAACATGCGCAGAAATTTTAAAAAACCTCGCCAGAACACAGGCACACCTGCATCTCCATGCGCGATTTTGCTATCTGCACGGGCGCAGAAGCATAATTCGGCTCGAACTCACAGTACCTCCAGCCCCGCGGAGGTGAGCCCAATTAGGCATTCTGGCTAGCAGCCCATCCCTGAATATAAGTAAGACTGAGAAATAAAAAAGTACAGATCAATGGTTTACCCACTTCAGGATCTATATTAGTGTCCATTTCTGTATTCTATATTTTCTCACTGTCTCTGTCTCTCTCCCTCTCCTTCCCTCCCTCCCTCCCTCCTTTCTTCCTTTCTTCTCTTTTCTCACCTCTCTCTCCATTTATCTCTCTATCATCTTTCTCCATCCAACTATCCAACCATCTCAACATGGACTCTGGACAACATACAATAAAAAACCAACACAATACATAAAATCAGAGTCAAGAAACATGAATGTAACAGGAGGAGGAATAACCACACATTTAGTTAAGAGCTTGAAGGGGGGAAATGCATTTTTAAAGGTGGTCTAAATGTTTTCAGGATCATGGTAGTCTGAATTCCAGGGAAATGCTTATTCAAAAAGAAAATATTATGATGAGGAAACAATGTTTCATCATATGGATGGGAACTGATGGGTGCCTCCTTTGTCATATCTAATAGGACAAAACTGTTGAGAAGACAGTTCCTTAGAGACAAAAGCTCTATGCCACAAAGGGCTTTATAGATGCTAACCAGCACCTTGAATTACTCTCAGAAACTCACTACAAAACAATATCATTCATGTAAAAGTAATGTACCCAATGCACCTAATTCTGTGCTACTGCATTTTGAATCAGCTATATAGTTTATGGGGAATTTTAAAGTGTCACCTCAAATATCTTAAGAACCATGTCCCCATAGACACTTGGCAGAACTCCATCCAGACTCAAACAGCATCCAGGCACTGGAACACAACTTCAGTTGCATCACTTGGTTCAGCCGGATGAGCAATTAAATATCATAAACTTTCTGGTGGTACCTGGCTTCAGTGAAACATTAGGACTCTTTCCCTATATTTTCAAGCTTTTGCATTCACAGTATGTTCCCCCTTATTCCAACAGATTTCTGCTGTGATTTACAGTGTATTGAATTGATCAATAGGTGAAACTTTGTGGTTTCTACTCAAAAATTTTAAGTTGTAAATGTTAATGTTGATGTTATAGTACTGTATTTAAAGAAAGAAAGAAAATGAGCTAGGTTTAGAGAAAACAAAAGAGATGGGGTGACATTGACGTAGTGGTTATGTTGGACAAGGTTGGGGGATATCGTGGTTCAAGTCTACTCACATACATAAAACCTCATAGGGTGATGTTGGACCAATCATACTCTCTCAGCTCAACCCTATTGTGGTGAGAAGCACAATTTATACTGTCTGGAGCATTTGGCAGTAAAGTGGGATTAAGCATAAAGTAGAACAGCACCAGCTTCTCCTTGCCATATATATATATACATGTCTGAAATCGTTCTCTGGTTCCAGTTACAAACTTTAGTAGGCACAAAGTCTAACCTCATCTAAAACTGTCAAGGATGGGCTTGAATGTGTAACAAATTTTCAAATAATTTCCCGTCTTCTCCCTTGCAGAATTAATGCAATGTTATTCGGCCCATTTCTTTTAATCTGCCACCTCGGTTCCCTTGTCTGTCCCTGCAATTAACCTTTGTGTCATTTAATTACTGACCCTGTTGGTCATGCTACAGTTATCCTCTGACATTCTACATTAGTGGCTCCAATGCTCCCTTTAAAACTAGGTTAAACATATTACCTAAGCAAGGCACCCAATTAGTTACTAACATGTTCAATTTATACCGCCAGTAAATCAATAGTTAGAATTTTGTCCAATTTGCAACTTGCCATATTTTTCTTGCTTTTTTAAGTTCTATATTTTACTCCTGCTGGGCTTTCCTTTAAAAAAAAACCATTACCAACAACTCTTCACCACCACGGTTTGGATATATTTATGGCTCTCTGTAGTGTAGGGAGGGCTGCACAGTAAAAAGTGGGTACTGAAAGTGCAAATGAATTGTCAGTGGCTCCAACAGCTCCCAATTGACTTACAACCTTATTATGTCTGAAGCTCTGTGGCGTGACTCACACAAAAGGCAGCAATCATTTACACGTGGGGTAAAGACCCCCCATTCCGCTTCCCTCTAGCTTCATCTAACGAGAACATGATATAAACACATAAAGTATTCAGGTAGAAAAAGGATTTACACCAGAAGATGTTGGAAAACATATCAAAGGAATATAAACAAAAGGTGTGAAACAGTAATAGGGAAAACAAACGCCAGTGCAGATTTCCTTTTTTCTTTCATTTATTCCTGTTACATATTCACAATAAAGTAGCACGAGGACAGACTTACTTTTTAGGGACAGCTAAATATTATATGCAGATGCAATCTCTTAGTGGTATAAAACAAAACAGAAAGCAAACTACAATGCAAAAATTGGGTAGTATTTTTCCTACCAATTGGATTATTTATTTATTTTTGCCTAGACTTGGTTATCAATTCATTATTATCTGAGAACAAAGCAGTTAGCATAATGTCTGCCACCTTGTTTCAATATATCCATATGTGTGTAAATATGAATTGGTTCAATGGTTCTGCCATAGCAGGTCAGTTAATCTCACATCTCTTGTTTTAATAAATATTATGAGTAACTCTGGTTGAGTATAATCAACTTTGAAGTCAACCCAAAAAACATGCCCATAAGTGGATAAACCAAAACCAGCAAGTTTATATATTCACATTTTTGGGTACCATTGATAAAGGCAACAGCATGGTAGAAATAAGATAAACCACCAAAATTATACTACCGTAACTTTGGCTTATTTAAGACAACCAACAATGAAACCATTATCAATCAATCAGACTTGAAATTTGGGGCTTAGATAGCCTAGAACTTTTGTCACCTTCGATCCAACCTAAATGTAGTTCATAAAATCATCTACCACAATGTCTTTCCTGTCAGTGATTTCTTTATCTTCAACCTGAACAATACACAAGCACACAATTGATTCAAACTCAATGTAAACCACTCCAAACTTGACTGAAGAAAATACGACACCAGCAACAGAGTGATCAATACCTGGAATGCACTACCTGACTCAGTGGTTTCCTCTTCAAACCCCAAAAACTTTAACCTTAGATACCCGGTTCCCAACATGGGAGCCACGCCCCACAGGAGAGCAATTTGATTTTTAATGGTGGCAATTGGAGCCTTCTTTAAACCAAGTTAATGGCCTTTTACGCTTCCTCTGCATGTGTAGAGTTCACTTTTTGAATAGTAAGAATTATATGTCATGGGGGGGGCATCAGGATTTTAGAGATCCTTAAGTGGGGCATGGCCAAAAAAAGGTTGTGAACCACTGCCTCAGACTATCTACAGTCAACCTCACCCCATTCTTAAGAGGTCTGTAAGGGGCGTGCATAAGTGCACCATTGTGCCTACCATCCCTGTCCTACTGTCCTATTGCCTAATTTACCTGTATCTACTTTGCTAATGTTTATGTTTATACCAATACCTACTATCTTGTATGTTTGACAAAAATATAAATAAATAAATAAATAAATAAATAAATAATTTAAAAAAAATTAAACCACTTTAGTTCATCTTGCAAGAATTAGTAGTGCTGCTGAAGTTCAGATTTACCAGTCTGGTTTACAAGGGGACTGCACAGTATTAATCTTTCCAGGCATGACTATAATCCAATATTTTGCACTTCTCCTGCTGAAATCTTGGATGTAGCATGATAGTATCCAAGTAATATGCCAAGCATGAGGAACTGTGCCCTTGAAAAGGATGTCAGGTTGCTCTTAAAGCATGTCTCACAGCAGAGATGCATCTGATATACAACTGAATATAAGAAACTTTCTTGAAATTTAGTGTTGATGGCTTTGATGAAAGAGATTCCTTCTTACTGCAGTCCTAATGATGTCAGGAATTAGTTCAATGTGGGAGGCAGGGAGAAGATCAACAATAGCAAAATAAAGCAGTTTGGTAAATCTGGTCCCGAATCAAAGGTTCATCAGTTGTTAAGATGAATAGTAATCTTTACTTAAAAGATTCAATTGCAATAGCAATGTAATGTCATTATTCCAGAGTAAAATTTGATCCTGTAATGTAACATGTTATCTACATTAGCACAAGCAATTTGGGGTTGCAAGGGACACACTGTCAATGTGACAGGGTTTCAAAAAGAGAAACTTGTCCCCCAGCTAGCATACATGAGCAGCAATGGAAAATAAAACCTTCTTCAGATATATTAGTGATAAGAAGAAGAAAAACTGCGGCATCACGAAGCTTAGTACCGGGAAAAATACATGCATTAATGGGAATAAGGAGATCGCTGACCATTTCAATAGCTACTTCTGTTCAGTTTTCTCAAAAGACACCTTACAAAATAATACTATAGAGGGATATAGCATTGCCTCCAACTGTACGGATTCAGCTCCAGTGATCTTAGAAGCCGATGTCTTAGAAGAACTTGAACGATTAAAGATAAATAAGGCAATGGGTCCAGATGGCATCCACCCCAGAGTTCTTAAAGAACTAAGATCTGTCATTGCTACCCCCCTGACTGATTTGTTTAACCAATCCTTGTTAACAGGAGATGTTCCTGAGGATTGGAGAATGGCAAGTGTTGTGCCTATCCACAAGAAGGGCAGTAGAGAAGAAGCTGGTAACTACAGGCCAGTTAGCTTGACATCAGTTGTCGTTAAAATGATGGAGACTCTACTGAAAAAGAGGATAAACCAGCACCTAAAAAACAATAAATTATTGGACCCAAATCAGCATGGCTTTACTGAAGGCAAATCATGTCAGACTAATCTCATTGATTTCTTTGACTATGTCACAAAGGTGTTGGATGAAGGTGGTGCCGTGGATATTGCCTACCTGGACTTCAGCAAAGCCTTTGATATGGTTCCACATAAAGAGCTGATAGATAAATTAGTGAAGATTGGACTTAATCCGTGGATAGTTCAATGGATTTGCAGCTGGCTGAAGCATAGACACCAGAGGGTTGTTGTGAATGGCGAGTATTCTGAGCAGAGTCAGGTTACAAGCGGTGTGCCACAAGGGTCTGTTCTGGGTCCTATTCTTTTTAATATGTTTGTGAGTGACATAGGGGAAGGTCTGGTAGGGAAGGTTTGCCTATTTGCCGATGACTCTAAAGTGTGCAATAGGGTTGATATTCCTGGAGGCGTCGGCAATATGGTAAATGATTTAGCTTTACTAGATAAATGGTCAAAGCAATGGAAACTGCAGTTTAATGTTTCCAAATGTAAAATAATGCACTTGGGGAAAAGGAATCCTCAATCTGACTATTGTATTGGCAGTTCTGTGTTAGCAAATACTGTACTTCAAAAGAAAAGGATTTAGGCGTAGTGATTTCTGACAGTCTCAAAATGGGTGAACAGTGCAGTCAGGCAGTAGGGAAAGCAAGTAGGATGCTTGGCTGCATAGCTAGAGGTATATCAAGCAGGAAGAGGGAGATTATGATCCCGCTATATAGAATGCTGGTGAGACCACATTTGGAATACTGTGTTCAGTTCTGGAGACCTCACCTACAAAAAGATATTGACAAAATTGAACGGGTCCAAAGACGGGCTACAAGAATGGTGGAAGGTCTTAAGCATAAAACGTATCAGGAAAGACTTAATGAACTCAATCTGTATAGTCTGGAGGACAGAAGGAAAAGGGGGGACATGATCGAAACATTTAAATATATTAAAGGGTTAAATAAGGTCCAGGAGGGAAGTGTTTTTAATAGGAAAGTGAACACAAGAACAAGGGGACACAATCTGAGGTTAGTTGGGGGAAAGATCAAAAGCAACATGAGAAAATATTATTTTACTGAAAGAGTAGTAGATCCTTGGAACAAACTTCCAGCAGACGTGGTAGATAAATCCACAGTAACTGAATTTAAACATGCCTGGGATAAACATATATCCATCCTAAGATAAAATACAGAAAATAGTATAAGGGCAGACTAGATGGACCATGGGGTCTTTTTCTGCCGTCAGATTTCTATGTTTCTATGTTTCTAAATACAACATAGAAGCAACAGCGAAACATGAACTCCTCTCTGCTCTGAATCTTGAATTGCTGGTGGTGGTGTATAGATTGCCAAGCCTTTGAGCTGTCATTTTTGAACAGTTGGGTTCAAGGGTTCAGGACTATCAGATCTAAACATAAGCAATTCAAATGACAGCAAAGTGATACAGAAAATACCTATTCTTTCCATGTGAGGGTAGGCCACATTTTTGCTTAAGCGAGGCTGCTGGCCTTTGTAAAGCCCTTTGTAATCCTGCTTTTCTGTTCCCATTACTTTTGTTTTATATTGTTTTAACACGATAAAGCAAAAGGAATCACGGTCATCATAGCACAGGTTACATTTGTCTGTGTTAACCACTGATATGATCTAGTGCTGGGCAAACAAAAGTGATTCAGGGCTAATTAGATTCTTTGCTTTCTTCCTCTTTTGTGCTATTGGAGATGTCACTTCTGGATAATGTTTTTGGAAAACAGGAGTGGGGGGGGACCTTAAGCTCCTTGCTGCAGTTCAATATATACAGTGGACTACGAAATGATTTCATATTCCTCCAACTCATTCTTTCTTTATTTATTATATAGAAAATTTATATTGCCACCTACTCCCACATGGCAACTCAAGACAGTTTACAAGGATATAAAAACACCATATAAGAGGAATGTAAAGAATAAAAACAGAAATAATAAAATAATAACCCTCCCACAATTCAAGGTGGCTTACAAGGATATAAAACACCATAATTTTTTTTTTAAAAAAATAGCCCCCACATTCATACTAGCCATTTAATGTGTAATCCTACTCGGGGTTGACAAGGCCTGCTGACAGTACCACATCTTCAGGGCCTTGTGAAAGGGAATGGAGGCCATTGTAATCTCTGGGAAGGATGATGTTCCAGAGAGAGGGAGCCATCACAAAGAAAGCCCTTCTTCTGGGTCCCGTCAGATATATCTCCTTAGAGGAACGGGATCCGCAACATTTCTGACCTCGCTGCTCTAGTGGGTCGGGTAGATGTGACCGGAAAGAGATGGTCCCTCAGATAACCTGGTCACAACTAGCCATGAAGGGCTTTAAAGGTGACAACCAGCACCTTCAATTTCACCCGGAAGCAAATCAGCAAACTAGTCTATCCTTATTTCTGAGAGGATGACTTTGAAACACATCCTTAAATTCTGTGGTTGCTGCCCAATAGATTTTATTTAAATTCTGCCACAATATACACAGTTTTTATACACAGTTTTTCTGATTGGTGTACTATAGCTTATTTTCAATGCCGTTACCCAGTACACTGTTTTTTTGTCAAACTTTCCTCAATATTGTTGTAAGCTGCCCTAAGTCCCATGGGATTGGATGGCACATAAATGAATGAATGAATGAATGAATGAATGAATAAACACATACATACATACATACTACATACATATATACATACATACATACATACATACTTTTTAAAAATAAAATTCTTAAACACCGCCTTAGACAAAGCAGTTGTGCAGTGACGTGTGTAATGTCATATCAGTCACAACTCTAATGTTTGAAATATTTCCTGATCCAGATGAGACCAATTATATCAGACCCCCGTTCCCACAAAGTCTTATGGATTTGGATGGATTCCATGAGACATTTAGAGTGCTTCCTATAAATCTTGAAGGCAAATCAGCTAAATACTATGTTACCTGCTGATAAGTTAACGAAGCTTTTGATGAGATTGCTATTGGTTTTTCTCTTCATGCTATTCCCTTGGTTTATCGAGAAAATTTGGGAATTGAAATGACAGAAGCAATGTAAGCCAACAACAGGAGAAAGACAACCTGACTTCATCAGGGACACAAGTTCAAATTTGAGTCTACGTCATTGCAATAGAAAGGCAAGGTGTCATTACTTCTGGTCACCTAGTGCTACATTCCAAAGTTTCCATAAAATATTATTATTGGTGTAATTACTAAAATACTACCAATACTACAATTACCGCTATTTCCTATTACAATCAGCATTCAACCCTGCCAGGAAGTAAATAAAAACTATCCCCCTGCATATCACCATAGGTTTTCAAAATTTATTTTCAAGCTTTGTGGAGAAATCTTAAAATGATACCAAATGTATATCAGGAGTAGAGATAGCAATAAAGATCTGAAAATTTCATACTTTCTTAAAAGCTACTTCAGAAGGATAATACGATACTAGAACATGGCAACACAATGAGCAAGCATATGAAAACAATGGGGCGAAACAAACATATTGTTGTAGTCAAGGATAACTTCCTACAGTACCCCATAGAGAATAATTTAATATATTCAATCCAGCATGGAAAACAACATGGTTATACAGCAGGAAAATAAGTTCCATTTAGAGGTATCACTGTCCAGACCCAACAGTAGTATGGGCAAAGTGAAAAATATGAACTTAATGTTTGTTCAGAAGCAAAAACAACAACATTTATTTATTATTATTTATTTATTTATTGGATTTGTATGCTGCCCCTCTCCGAGGACACTTTTAGTTCAATCCAGTGGCAGGTTGCTCCCGTTTTGGACCTGTTCTTAGAACCGGTAGCGTCGGTAGCAGGAGACTCCTCCCACCCTCCTGCGACGCTTCTGCACATGCGCAGAAGCGTAGCACACAAGCACAAACCAGTAGCAAAAATATTTACAACCCAACACTGGTTCAATAATTCCTGAAGCATTTACATCTACTGCATCTTTTCTTTTTTAAAAGTGGGCTGACAGAATAGAATAGCAATAGAATAGAGTAGAGTAGAGTAGAATAGAATAGAATAGAATAGAATAGAATTTTATTGGCCAAGTGTGGTTGGACACACAAGGAATTCATCTTGGTACAATTGGTCTCGGTGTACATAAAAGAAAAGTTTGTCAAGAATCATAAGGTACAACATTTAATGATAGTCTGGGTACAAATAAGCAATGAAATCTCATATTACATTTCTATTGTAAGATTAGTGCTTTCACCCACTGATCACTATATTAAAAAATCTTCATCTTTTAGGCTGTGCATCCCTCCCCCTCCTCCAGTCTTGCAGCTATATTTCTCCTCTAATATGTTTTGTTTTCTCCCCTTCTTGTTATCTGTGCCTCTTTATGCACATAAATACTCACACAGACATTCATTAGATTTCTACTATTTTCCAGCTAAACGATATCCAAAATCCTACTCTGCCTCTTATATTGAACTTAGATAAAACTGACATCTTGGCACCACTTTCATTATGACAGAAAATAAAGGCTGTGCCAAGAGGGACTTTCATCAAGGATGCCTGCTTTGTTTACAGCAGGTATGAAGTAGATCTGATCCACTACATATTGCTGGAGGTCAGCTCCCATCAGTCTCAGAAGAGACTGCCAGTAGAGTAGTCAGGGTTGATAGGAATAGTGTTCCGCGTAGCTGTTTTCACTTATTTTCATAAACAAGCTTCGACATTCTATACAAAGTATTCCCTTTTTTGTAGCAGTGGAGCAGAGGTGCAGCTGTTGAAATGTGCTTCCTAATTCCTTCTTTGCTAACCTAGTTCTTCATCATTCCGCTGAAACCAGAACATTTAATACTGCAATAACTGTTTGCTTCCCCAACCCCACTTGTGTTGAGGATCAGTTGTGTTGAGAGCCCAGAAGCAGATGGCTGTCAAAAAAGCAATGACAACATAACATGGATAAGAACTAATAAACAAATGCATCTTGGTGAATAGTACAGAAGTCCTGCCTATAAATGCCAACAGACAGCTGGCCTGAAAGCACTGTCACGCTATACTGAATACTACATGTTTATTTTAGTATTGGTGGTTATCATTTTAGCCAGCACCTTTCTGGATGAAGTTTTACTTGTCTTTCAAGGACCTTAAATTAAGTACCCTGTTTCGTTTAATTTGTCTTAAAAAGAGAATGTGTGGATATATATTGTATTAATGCTGAAACAACAAAAAATATGACATAGCCACAACATCGGCCAAATGCACACACTTCATTCTAACATTCTCAAAAAACAAATATTTTTCTCTTAAATATATAGTTTGGAAGACTCTAGGCCTGATTTCAGTTTATTAGTAGGACTGACTAATGATTATTTTAAATTGTATGTAAGGTTCTCAGAAACCTTAAATTATCTCTTTTATTTATTATCGCTCCTCATTATTTTGGACACATTATCTTATTTTTATTATCATTATTGACCCGGACATGGTCAGCACAGAGCTTTAACCTTCTTCATTAGTATTGTAGCCTAAATCCTCTAATCCTGCCAATACTAGATACAATTGAAAATATCCTTTCCCCCCATTTTGTACATATTTAATTCTGTCCCAAATAGATGAAGCCAAGAAACCCATAAATAAAGTAATATTTAAAAAGTAGTCATTTTTGTCAAATGAATGCATTCAGCTCTCATCTAGGAACAGTTTCGTTCTATGTTAATTCAAAATAGTGCGTTGCAATCTTATTTTGAATGACTGACTGTAAATAAATGAATGGTGTATCTTCTGAAAGTGTTATATTTACATTGACTGCCTCCTCCTAAATCCTTACCTATGGATTAACCATTTTGTTTTGTCTTTGATAGGTTCACTAGATAGTATTAAAATAATTGGAAGGTTGATGAGTTGCAAATTTTTTCTATAGAAGATAAAAGGCTCTAGAAAGACTCTAGAAAGAGTGCAGAGAAGAGCAACAAAGATGATTAGGGGACTGGAGGCTAAAACATATGAAGAATGGTTGAAGAACTGGGTATGTCTAGTTTAAGGACTAAGGGAGACATGATAGCAGTGTTCCAATATTTCCAATATTTCAGGGATTGCCACAAAAAAGAGGGAGGCAAACTATTCTCCAAAGCACCTAGGGGTAGAACAAGAAGCAATGGGTGGAAACTAAACAAAGAGATAAGCAACTCAAAATTAAGGAGAAATTTATTGACATTTAGAATAATTAATCATTGGAACAGCTTGCCTCCAGAAGTTGTGAATGTTCCAACACTGGAAGTTTTTAAGAAGATGTTGGATAATCATTTGTCTGAAGTAGTGTATGGTTTCCTGCCTTCTAAGTAGAAAGTTGGACTAGAAAACCTCCAAGGTCCCTTCCAACTCTGTTGTTGTTGTTGTTGTTGTTGTTGTTATTATTATTATTATTATTATTATTATCTTCTACACTGAAAAATTTTCTATACCATTAATTATAAATCACTCAACATAAAATTACAGGTTAATAAATTTAGGTATATAGAGTTGAAAGGGAAATAGCATACAAATTTAAATACTAGATAATATTAGACATCTGAGTTGAAACATTTAAGATAATTTTTCCAAGTATTTTGCATTTGTATTTGTAAAACACACTGATATCTTAAGACTAAATATCAATTTAATTTTGTTTTCCCTTTTACATTGCATTTTCCAGTCAATTTTTTTCTGTTTCTGAACATCTGCAAATCCACTCTAATTTCTGTCCAATTAAAAAGTTCATCTATTTACATATCACTGTCAAAAAAAAACCCCCACCATTTTGCAAGTATAAGTATTATTTTTCATTGGCTCTCTTGAGCTACATTTATTTGTTTGTTTATTCCTGCCTGTATAATTGTTGTTTTTTGTATACATTTATCTTGGAAATATAGTTGACTTTTTAAAAAGGTTATCAGAGAAAAATTCATTCAAATTATCTATAGATTAGTTTTGTGAGGAGAGAGACTAATTTTTAACAGAGAATTATGACTGATAACATGTGACATCCCTTGAATCTCTTCATCATAGATTAATAATAAAAAGACAGTTTTCCGCCCATGTCATCACTCTGCTAAACAACTAAAATGGTTGCCTTTTTTCTCAGCCTACAGTAATGGTACAAATGCAAAACTTTAGATATACATTATTTGAATTGTCAGGAGTGCGTGTGTAAATTTTGCGTTTCTTCAGACAGATAGTGTAGCTGCAGCAATGTTTCAAAATGTATCCTAGTATGATTTATGTTGGTTGCTTACTTAGCACGACTATCACTAAGTGTTGTACCTAATGTTTTGTGATGAATGTATTTTTACAATATCTATAATGATCTATCACTATTGTTATATGTGCACTAAGAACCTATGCACTGGAGGCAAATTTCTTGAGTGTCTAATCATACCTGGCCAATAAAGAATTCTACTCTCTTAAAGAGGTTAAATATTTCCTATAGTTTTGCTCTGTCTGACCAAGGACCTCCTTTGTTTTTGCTTCAGTCACTCTAAAAAAATCTCTCTAAATTATGAAATCTCTATAGATCAAGTTCAATATGTTTTATGTCTTTATTTTAGTACTGAAAGTATCTTGGTTGCTTCTATTGGGAATCTAACTGTAAGAAACTTTTTGGACTTATCTGAACAATAAGTTGCTGAATTGAGATGGAAGGTTATGGCATTTTTGGTGGGTTATTTTCAGAATGTATAAAAGGAAATATGGTTTCAGCCCTTATAAATTTATACTATGAGATTCCATGGAGTTTTATCTTGTTTATTATTCTTTTCAACATCAATGTAAAGCTTGGGGGAGGGAACATATAGGGAATTGCTGTTAAATCTCTTCCTCTAGTACTTCCTCTAGATATTTGTTAATGCTGTATTCACTAGGGCTGTACAAAGCTTCAGATGGTGATTTGATCAGAATGAGGTTTAGGCTGAATCATATCAAGTCTCTGAATCAATTTAAGATGTCAAAACAAATCAGGTCCCTTCAAAGCACTTTGGAGAGATTTCAAAGGCAGTTCAAAGATTGAACGTGCTTGTCTGGCTTTATTACAGCTTTAATTTTATATATAAAAGAAAGCCGGACTAGCATTAAGTGCTGTGGCTGGTTCTCTAATATTTACACGAACAGCTAGCCAATGAGTTTTATCACCTTTGCAAACCCTGCATATTTAAATGCTATTCTGCTGATTATGGATTTATCTGCATTGCTCCAATGCCCTGCAGTCAGAATGGATAGGCAACTACTTCTGGACAATAAAACTAGACATCATCTATTAATCCCTCACTTAAGTTCAAAGTGACCAAATTTGACAATCGGACAACGTAAATGGATTATCTGTGCCTCTACCATAGCTAAAATATTGCAGCATTAGAAAGATAAATGTATGGGTCCATTAATTCAAGGAATTGAAGACTTGACTCCAGTTGACACTTATGAACAGATTGCCTATAGACAGAGAGTTTTGTATAAATAAATACAGTGATACCTTGTCTTACGAACTTAATTGGTTCCCGGACAAGGTTCGTAAGGTAAAACGTTCGTAAGACGAAACAATGAATGAATGTAAAAGCGAATAATGCGTGCAAATCCTTCAAGAAAATCCCAAACTTTACAAGGGAGGCGAACAGAGGGCAGGGAGGAGCAGCAAAAGGGGGCGGGTGGAAGAAGCAAGGCTAGGCTAAAGGGTGAGTGGGAAGGAAGAAAGACAAGGGGTGCGCCCCTCCTTTTTCTTTCTTCAAAATACACCCTTTCAGTGCCTCTGCAAGCACTCTGTTCTCCTAGCTTTGTTAATGCAAACTCTTTCCGTCTCCAAGCTGCCCCTCCCTTTTCTTTCTTTAAAAAAGAAAAAAAAAGAAACCTCTTCATCCCAGCAGCAGCAGCTTGTGTTCGTAAGGTGAAAATAGTTCGGAAGAAGAGGGAAAAAAATCTTAAACACCAGGTTTATATCTCGAAAAGTTTGTTAGAAGAGGTGTTCGTAAGACAAGGTACCACTGAAATACAGCAGCAGTGGTGGGTTGCTCCCAGTTCAGACCATTTGGTTCGCCTGTACCACTGGTGGAAATTTGCCCCCGCTCACCAAACCAGCAGCGATGGCCGTCTGGCCATGCCCCGAAACAGTCTTCCGGTCGCCACTCCTTTAAAGCAGCTTGCAAAAAACCCTCTGCACATGCACAGAGGTTTCTGTACATGCACAGAGCAGTGATGGGCTATGACCTAAATTGCGTTCACCGCCACTGCTCGTACGTTCTTGCGGGACCAGTGCGATTTTGCTGCTGCACCTGTGGAGATAGCAAAATTGCGCCCTTGTTTCAGCGAGGTTTTACCTGCGGCTCCGGGCACGATTTTGTTACCTTCACAGGTGCAGCAGCAAAATCATGCTGGTCCCGCAAGAACTTATGAGCCGTGGCGGCAAGCACAATTTAGTGTTCTGGCTCATAGCCCATCGCTGGCACAGAGGGTCATTTGCGCAATGTGACACATGTGAGCAAATCAAGCACGCATGTGCAAAATGCACACTTCTGACACAATGCGAACCAATAAGGAAGGTAAGTAGAAGCTACCCCTGTACAGGATCTATTTATACAGAATACAATAGATTAAAAGTACTTCAGTATATTTATTGGAAATATATAGTATTTGAATAATTGCATTAGATAAGGACGTATAGAATTGTAACTGTTTGTTACTGTAATGACATTATTTTTTTATCTCGTGTATTTGTTTCACCTTTTATGTTAAAGCACTTTTTATGTGCTCAACCCCCCCCCCTCCTTTGACAATGTATATCACCATCACTGTTTCTTTTGTCTTTTTGTGTGTGTTATTCATTAAAAAGCAATAAAAAATAAATTTTCAAAAAAGTTCAAATGACCTCAGGCCATGTTTCTCTTTTGTACTTCAAAAGTATACTTTTCCCTGTTATGTTGCTTTGAGTGCCCCTGTCCACATGGGCCAGAATTCCTCGGTTTGCTGCAAGTTAACCTCAACAGTTCATTGGTCAGTTTGCAGAGAAAGGAACTTTATATTCTTTATATCATATTGTATTACACATTCACTAGTGATAACAACATATGTACTTCTCAGACTTTAATTGTTGTGCAAGCAGTCTCAAAATTTTTTGCTAGAATTGTCAGCCCAGAAAAGAAAACAGTAAGGGCATAAAAGAGTATTTAAACATTTGCACGGTGTTTGAAAGTTTTTATTTTTAAGTTGACCTTGATATTTCTTTGTAGGTTCCTTTTTTCTTTTTTTTTTTGGCTGATCTGAAGGTTGCTGAGCTGTCCTTTCCTTATCCCTGCTGTTTAAAAAAGGTGCAGAGTAAACATTTCAAAAATAATTGCAATGAAACCCTTGAAGCGATCTGGCTGAAACTTTGCAATTTAATGTCCTCTGTAGGGTCCACTTTTCTACTATTTTTTCCTCCTATTCTTCAGAAAATGAAAGCTGCAGGTGGTTTGAATCTTTACAGCTGGTCCTCACTTAATGAATGCCCTGTTTAGCAACTGTTCAAAATTACTAAGGAAAAAAAAATCCTTTCCAACCAGTCCTTGTATTTATGACTGTCACAGCAACCTGTGGACATGTGATCACCATTTGTATATTTCATAGTTGACTTCCAACAAGTAGAATCAACAAGAACCCTGTTATAATGTTTATGTTTGCCCTGTTGAATTCCACATACGGAAGACATTATTGTTCTTGTTTAAATTTGACTAGATTTATATTATAAATAGAACTGTCCATTTTACTATCCCTATAGGTTTTCCAATTTTGGCCTCCCAATCTGGCATCATTGGTGAGGTTCTACTTTTCCAATATTGTGCCAAATTTGTTCTGGCAAACATATTTACCACTTCATATTTTTAATTAAATGTGAATTCTTCCATTTAAAACAATACACATTTGGACCCAAGTCTATTTTCAGCATATGCTGTTTTCTGCAAATTTGTATCTTTTGTATGTGTATTTTTTGTTTTATTATGTTGTTATTATTATTGTTGTTGATGATGTTGTTTTGTTGTTGTTATTGTTGTTGTTGTTGTTGTTGTTTATTTTATATTATTATTATTATTATTATTATTATTATTATTATTATTATTATTATTATTATTATTATTATTATACTTGTATGCCACCCCTCTCCAAAGATCCGGGTGGCTCACAAAATACAGTACAGAAAACAATACGCATACAAATCTAATAGTTAAAACTGTAATCTAAAATCCCATTACATTAAAAAGCAGTCAATTTACTCAATTACCTCCACACATTTACTACCATCTTTTCAGGAGTAACTGAACCACTCATTGATTAGGTCAGAATGCTATACAAGAACATCAGCAGCCAGTTGGTCTCTCCAACAGATTCCCAGTGAAAGTTGGGGTACAACAAAGCTCTGCACTGTCACCACTTTTGTTTATACTGGTCATGGATACCATCAGCCATGAACTGCAGAAGAACGCCTCCAGCTATGGTCCACAAAGAACGCAGCACACACAATGTCTATACAAACCTTAGTTTACTAATTAAGGACCACTAATGAGCTTAGTAGTCAAGTACAAATACAGTTTAAATCAGTCTTTTCTGAACACCAGCTGTTAATTCAACCTCATTAACAGCCAGCATGAGTCTATGAAATAATAACTCAATTCTGAGTAGATAGACTTGTAGATAACATCAACCTTATGGTGACTGGCAAAATGCCCAAAAGCAATTTGGAGAAAAAATGCGAAGAGAGAGAACAAGAGCTGACCAGACATTTCTGGAGTCAAGACATAAAGGAATATGAAAGGCGTTGTTTCCTGCAAATTGGTTCATTCATTGACATTCCTTAAATCGGCTAGGGAAGTGGCCAATTAGCACCAAGCTTTACTCCCAAGGAGACCGCCGCCTAAGGAACCATTCCTGTCTTTTGGCAGCTCTGCCTGCTCATGCATTGAGAATAGGCTCCTCCTCTTCTTCCTTGTTACTGTTGGGAGCTTCTGGAGGATCTGAAGGCCTTGGCTATTGCTTGTTACTAGCTGTACAAGCCCTAGATTAGTAGTAGCATTGTAAAGGGTTGAGTGTATGGGTTCAGATGAACATTCATTTGGGGTCCAGTTAATATGAGATAGGTTGAGGTCACCAAGAAAAATGAAAATGCGTGGGTCATAGATTGCCCAGGTTAGTAGTGAGGGTAGCTTGTTCGTATGTGTGATGTCATAATCAGGGGCTCTGTAGCATAGTAAGAAGCCAATTTAAGATCAGTTCGCAGATTATGGTTTCTGGAAGATTGAGTTCATGTCTAACTTGGATATTTTTAAGGTTTAGTTATTTTTTTGTAGAAGATAGCAACTCCTCTATGGGTTTCATGATCGGACTGGTAAACATTATGTCTCTTACTGTAATATTGGAATCAGGGAGGGAAGCGTTTAGCCATGCTTCGCAGACAAATATAATGTCGAATTTAGCAGTTTTTTGTAAGATGAGCAGTTTGGTCTGATAAATTGATTGATTGATTGATTAATATCAGTAATTGATTAATTGATTAATATCAGTAATCAGTAATATCAGTAATCAGTCAATACCTAACAATATTAAACAATAATTCATGTATCGCTATCGAGTTAATTAATCAATGTGTGAATACTTAACAGTGCTTAACCAATCAAATAGCCAACACGATCATTAATAATTAGTATATAGCTAACAAATTAATTAATCAATGTGTGAATTGTATTTAATTCAATGTGTAAATTAGTTAATTGTATTTAACCAATCAAATAGCCAATATAATTGTTGTAGTTAATTAATCAGTGTATAATTAATTGAAACTATATAAACAATCATAAGATAAATCAGGCAAATCAAATTATCGAATAATATAATCAGTCTGCATCAAGATGCAATTAATTAAAGGCAAATAGCATAGAAGGTTTAGCAAGCAAGAAAAATAGGCTTTTAAAGGCAGAGTTCACCATGTAACAAAAATTCCTTTCCATTGCAACTTGGTTTGAAATGTAGATTGAGTTGATTTACTCCTGGCAATTCACTCCTGGCAATTATCTGCTTTATTGCCGGGCTAGGAATGTTAACTTTCCCACTGAGGCAAAATCTTAAGAGTTAAGAGATTTTCAATTAGAGAGTCTTTTGTTTGTTTTGTTTTTGGATTCTCCAGAGGGAATCCCTTGCTGCGATAGAGCTGGGTTTTGGAGGGCTGCAAGGATTTCTCTCAGAGGGCTTCGGAGGTCTGCAGGTACATGCTGGGAATCTCTTGCTCCTCAGGACATCAGAGGGAATCTCACAGCTGGACTTCGGACGGAATCTCGCAGCTGGGCGATGGAGGGCTGTTAAGCACTCACTTGGCTCTGGAGGGAATCCCTTGTTGGGAACTCAGCTGGGTTGTTGGATTTCACTAGCTGGGCTATGGGATTCCTCTTGTGGGCTCCATCCCTTGCTGGGGGTGAATTGGGAGAGAAATGGATTTCTCTTGCTGGGCTGCGCTGGGCTATGTGATTTCTTTCAATGGGCTTTGGAGGATTGCTCCAGGGGGAATCCCTTGCTGGGCACTGGGAATAATCTCACTGGGCTCCAGGGGAGATTTGCTGGGTCAAACCTCAGCTGGGCATGGAAGAAAGCCACAGGAATCTTATGATATTATGATATGTCGGGGTGGATTATCTGGCCTCTGGCATTTGGAGGATAGCAGCAAGGTAGTTTTTGTTTCTCACTTGCCTTTTCCTAAGTTGGTTTCAACTTCTATATGTTTTATAATTTTTGTTTTTTAAGTATGGTTCCACTGGTCCTAGATTATTGATAATTGATTATTATTTTATTAATTCTTAGGATTCAGTCTAGTTCCCTTAGATGAGTTGATTCTTCTCCTGTCTCTATCCCTAGAATATTAGGTATTTTCCCTGTAGCTATACTCCAGCGAAGTGGTTAGGCATCTGACTTGGTCTCCATCTTAATTCTAAAGATATCTAATCTACCCTAATATGGAAATCCAGTTAAATTTTAACTACACCGCTGTTTCTTATGCAGCATACTTTCGAAATGAAGACTTTCCAAATATCCTCAAAAATGAAATCAAGAAGAATCTTACTTGATCTAGCCAAGAATCTATATATCAGAGGTCAACTATTTCTTTTTATAGTGGCCATCCAAATATTTAATGGCAAACTGAGAAGTACAATATGAGACAGTCAGCTCTTGCTCCTTAATTGCTAGCATCAACTGCTGGGAATAAACCTGATATTTATTTTGTTCACTTATTTTGCTCTAATATTTGTGCTGCCCCCAACTATTATTAAGTATTTCTGCCATACATAAAAGGCTTGTTTGTAGTGTTGGGCGAACCGAACCCGCACAATTCGTGTCCACACCGAATTTTGTGGTGTTCGGCATGCCAGACCCAAACCCGAATTTTTTTAAAAATGCATGCTTTAGTTTGGCGTTCATGCCGAACACCGCGAAAGCCACCGCCCGGCTGTCATCTGCCGAGAAGAGGAGGAGGAGCTGGGCACCCGTGGCAGCAGAGGAAGGTGAACACCAGGGATCTGTCGGCCAGTCGGGAGGCACAAAAGGAGCTGGGGAATCTCTCCCATGAAGAGATTCCAATGGCGGAGCTTTGACGCCACGTATACCGGCAGGTTGCTAAGGACGCCAAAGTGATCACTTCCTGGATTCCTTAGCAACCTGCCAGTATACGTGATGTCAAAGCTCCACCCCCGGAATCTCTTCATGGGAGGGATTCCCCAGCTCCTTCAAAGGGAGGTCTTTTCATGTAAAAAAAAAATTGAAAAATTTTCTAAAAAGAATGCCGCAGCAGCGGTGCAAGCAAATGGAGGTCTTTTCATGTTAAAAAAAAAAAAGTCCTTTTTTGTAAAAATAATAATAAATCAAAATCCGTAAAAATAAAAAATGATGGGATTCCGGGGGCAGAGCTTTGGCGCCACAAACCATTCGGGTTCAGCTGAATTTTGTGCGAAGTTTGTCAGAACTTGCTGAACCCGAACACCGCTGGGTTCGCCCATCACTACTTGTTTGTAGTACTTTCCATCAGTACACAAGAACTGTATCATCCACGTTTTAAAATCATGGAAGGTTACACAGTAATTGTATTACCACTCTCAAAATGGGTCTATTTCAATATTGTTTTACCAGTTGGGAAAAGCTCTCAACAAAAATGCTGAACATAGCAAACTCTCCTTGTTGTTCTTTCCCTGCAGAAATGCTCTCTGGAAAACATCAGAGAGCCCTGCTGTGGTAAAGAAATGCTTGAAGATTACATTTCTTGAAACCAGTTGTCCTTCCTTTCCCATGGTATCTCAGTAACAGCCTTTGAAATTTATTGGCCAATGGCTTATTTTTGCGTTTAAGAACCTGGCTGAATCAAGACCTAGTCTCAGATGCCTCTAAGAAAATGCTCTGTGTTATTTTTGCTCATTCAGAGAAAATGGGAGAAGCATAGGGATAGCTGAAGAAATAAAGCTACCCATGTTTCCTTGAAAATAAGACTTATGTGATTTTTCCCCTCCAAAAGAAGTATTAGGCTTCATTTTTTGGAAAATACGATATCAGCGATGATGGTGAAGGACCTGCCTCCGCTACCCTGGCCCAACCCAGCTGGGCACCTCATCCCTAGCGTAAGCCACGCCCACAGTGTGATAGTAAAATTTTTTGCACCTATTCACTGCCATAGGTGGATCCATAGATCATTCTTGAACTATTAACTGAACACCGTTTGGCTGCAACAGTGGTTTCTAACATTACAAAAGTTGACTGTAAAACTAATACTTAAGGTCCTTTAAAAGATACTGAGATACTTTTGTGAAGTGGTTTAAGGAATCAATCAGGCTACAAACAAAAAGACTGTGAGCTCTAGTCTGTGAGCTCTAGTCTTGCCTTATGCAAACAGCCAGCTGGGTGATCTCAGGCTGACAGTTTTTTTCAGCCTCACAAAGGAAACAATGGCAAACCACTTCCAATATTCTTGCTAAGAAAACTGCAGAAACTGGTCCAGGCAGTCACTCTAGAGCAGGAGTAGGCAAAGTTGGCTCTTCTATGAGTTGTGGACTTCAACTCCCAGAATTCCTGAGCCAATCATGCTAGCTCAGGAATTATAGGAGTTGAAGTCCACATATCATAGAAGAGCCAACTTTGCCTACCCCTGCCCTAGAGCAGTGATGGCAACACTTTTTTTGGCTCAGGTGCCAAATGGGTGCGCGCATGCGCAATAACGCATGCATATTGCCCTCCCCTGCACGCATGCACACAACACCCGTGCTGCCTTCTCTTGCATGCGCAAGTCCCCTGTCCTATTGCTCTCCTATATCTCCTATACCTTTCTTCTATTCCTATATCTGTTCTTCTATTCTTTCTATTATTTCTTAGATATATTTTACTATGAGTATCTCCTCTATAACCTTCATCATGTATTTTACTATGTGTATATAGATATATACCCACTAAAACCCTCATTGTGTATTGGACAAAATAAATAAATAAAATAAATAAATAGATTAAAAGATAGATTTTTAAGCACCGAAGCCCTGCAGAAGACATAGCCTCCCATCCCCTGTCCTATTGTCTCTCCTATATCTCATATATCGTATCTACTATTCTTCTATTCTATTCTTATATTACTCTCATAATATCCTTCTATTCTCTAATTGATATATTCTCTTCCTAAATTTTCACTTCTATTTGTTCTCTAATATATTTTACTCGAGTATAACCTCTATAACCTTCATTGTGTATTATTGTGCATTGGACAAAATAAATAAATAAAATAAAATAAATAAATAACAATCCCCCCACGCTGACCCCCATGCATGTACACAAGCCTCACTGAAACCTCTGGACTTCCAGGAGGTCTGTTGGGCCATTTTTCACCATCCCCAAGGTTCAGGAAAGCCTCCTGAAGCCTGGGGACAATGAAAAATGGGCCAGTGGGCCAACCAGAAGTTTGTTTCTGAATTTTCCTGAAGACTGGGGAGATCAAAATTGGTCAAAAAGGCTGAAAATCAGCTGGCCATTGTGTGCATGCACAGGGGAAGCGACATAGGGCAACGCCTCATGTGCTCTCAGATACGGCTCCGTGTGCCATCTGTGGCATGTATGCCATAGGTTTGCCATCACTGCTCTAGAGTCAACACTTATCTGAAAAAAACAATGCTCTGTAAAATTTCCAATTTAGACTATTTTTAATGGATTTTCTTTCCTATCTGTAATTACAAAACAATGAAGGCTATCTTAAAATTATTGGAAGCAAATAGTATGAATGGTGTATATTCCAGTGGTTTCTCAAGTATTATTTGGGAAGGAGAAAAAATGAGAGATTCAACAGGTTTTCATTTTGGTTTTTCTTGTCTTTTGTCCTGAAAAAAATTAACTTTCCTTTCCTCTTCAATGATTTATTAAAGGCAGATGACTGCTTTTAAAATGGATTGGAAAGAATTTCTAACTTGAAAATTTTTCATCTCCCTTTTGTCCTCAGCATAGGCCAATCATATATGTAAATGAATATACAGCATTTTTAGTGCATGCAGACAATAAAAAGCAAATCAGAAATAGCCTGGTCTAAAAAGAATTCATTTGTGATGTAAAACAAGCATCCTTTCAGGTAAGAAATGAAAGAGAAAAGTCTTCCTACAATACAAAACAATTTATGTAAATGAGGATGGTTTGATTATACTTGTTAGACAGCCTAATAAATCATTCAGTAAAATAAAATGCTAAAGAGTCTCCAGCAGAATTTTTGAATGAGAAACCAGTTCAAGGCATTAATATTGATTGAAACCAGTTTTGCAGGTAGAATTATACATACGGTACATGCACCCACATCAAACAGGTGCACACATGGATATAAACATGCCTTAAGGGTATGTATGAGTTCAATCAATGCTATGGGCAAAGAAATAGAAATTCATGTATGCAAATCATTAAGAACATTTATACCGTATAGGATATTTAAGAGAAAAAGACATTGTTTCTATAAATTCATCTTGCAATTATTTTATTTAAAAAATGTGACTACATTCATTTATGTATCTACTGGTGCCTGGCATTTTTCCATACACAAATTGGGTGGGAAATTCTGAAAGGTCATTCATGCCTCTTCTAACCCTCCAGCAATATCAATGTGAGGCAGATTCAAACTCCAGATGTTGCTCATGCTGGCAGTAGAATAATATAAACATTGCATAGGAATGACTTGTCCTCATGCAATATTTAGTGTAAACACATTTAACAATCTTCTTCCCCATGGGAAAAACAAAATTTCTTTTTTAATTTTTCAAACCCAAATATATTAAATCAAATGATAATTCTTTTGTACTTAATACCATTCAGCCAGCTGTAACCCTAGTTCTTAGTAATCACAGCTCTGAAAGACGGTAGAATATTTTCGATACATTGGGAGGATTGATTATTGAATTAGAACTGTCTTGGTCTTGAAGGGTGTTGTTATACAAAAATATATTGCGTATTTGTATTGTTATGCTAACCATAATTTTTCAAGTTCATGTTCTCCAGCATGATAGAGCCGGGGTGGTGCAGCAGGTAGAGTGCTGTACTGCAGGGCACTGAAGCTGACTGTAGATCTGAAGGTCAGCGGTTCAAATCTAATCACCGGCTCAAGGTTGACTCAGCCTTCCATCCTTCCGAGGTGGGTAAAACGAGGACCCGGATTGTGGGGGCAATAGGCTGGCTCTGTTAAAAAGTGCTATTGCTAACATGTTGTAAGCCGCCCTGAGTCTAAGGAGAAGGGCGGCATAAAAATCGAATAAATAAAAATAAATTTTTAAAAAATAGCTAGTTGACAAAAAGGCAAGGCAATATGAGGAGGTAAATAAACTTTTCTGTCGATCTTCTCAGTACAATGTTAGTCAGAACCAGAAATAGAAGGAGGCAGAAAATCTGTTGTTCATTTGTGAGCTTTGCTCACAAATTGTGCATATTGTATACTCTTTGAAATGTAATAGAATCATCCAAGAATTGGAAAAAGCCATTAGCTATTAAACTATTCTGTAAAAGAAGATAAATGAAATCTGGTATTTCATATCATGTCCCATGCAGTGATAAAAAGAAGACATTATTGTTCATTTGTTGGTTTATTTGATTTATGTCGCAATTTATCTCAACAAAGCGAATCTGAGCAATTAACAATATATAAAAGCATTCCAGCATGCTAGACAATAAACCGTAACTTAAAATATAACATCCTAGAACAAGAGCCCACTGTTATGATCGACTGAACTTTACTTCAGATGCAGAAGCAGCAGAATCAAGGGCATCTAAGGACAATATACTTGGCAAGGGTGATTCCAGCAGTGGCGAAGCCAATTAACTCCACTCTGGTTGAGTCTGCAGATCTAGCAATCCCCAAGTACTCACTCCTTGCCCACATCCATTGACAGCCTCTCATACTCTGAGGTTCAGGCACCTGGACTGAAGCAGAGACACCTAATAAATATTAAACGAATAAAGAGCAGAACTTCATAGATCAGAAAGACTTGACAAGAAATAAACCAGCAGAAGTGCCAGAGCCAGGGATTAAACTGCCTCAGCTGTCTACTGGATGGAGGCTCAGCATTGATTGGCTTCCCTCCCTGGGAACAGATGTGGGGAACAACTTTTCAAGCATTTAGCATTGTTGTGTTTACCTTCCTGTGCCGTATTTGGAATTCTGGATTTCACCATTAAGAGAACAAGTGCACTAGAGTGCCTTCCGTCCCCTGTCCTATTGCTCTCCTATATCTCCTATTCCTTTCTTCTATTCCTATATCTCTTCTTCTATTCTTTCATTGATATGTTCTATTACTATATCTTCTTTTCTATTCTTTCTTAGATATATTTTACTATGAGTATCCCCTCTATAATCTTCATCATGTATTTTACTATGTGTATATAGATATATATACAAACCCTCATTGCGTATTGGACAAAATAAATAAATAAAATAAAATAAAAATATCACTTTTTTATTCCTAGTCTTAATCTGCACTAAATCTGTTGGTTGTGTTTATAGTTGCCATTATAAGATACTGATGAAAAAGACTTTCACCTGCTAAAAGGTTTTGGTTATCACTGAGCTTTGCCTGCTGTTAGTATCAAGAACAAATCACATAAGTAGGTAGCATGATCTTCCAAATAACTGCCCAGCCTAGGCATCTGGGACTCTTCTTCATAATCTTCAGCAATCTGGCCAGTTAGCCTAAATATAGCTTCCCCCCACAACACCTACACCTACTTCATTCTCCGTCAGATAGTTGAGGAAAAATAACATTTAACACTTACCAGCTACAGTATAACAGGTGCATTATTGTCCAACTACTTCTAGTATCTTCCAGGAAAAAAATGATCCAAATCAGGGTACTCCAAGTCCTATCTACCAGTTTGCTTGTAAAATATAGGTATAAAACCCCAGAATTACTGCAGCCTAAAAACAAACATACTCCTCCGAGCTTCACAGTCATAGCACAAAGTGGATGAGATCATCAACAGCTTCAGGGTAGCTTCATGATTACCATAGGTTATTGTTCAACTCTCTTGCAAGACCACCAAACTGTTCTCACTGCTGTTCATTAGTTTTGCTTGGGTGCATAATCCCTCCAATATACCAAGGGTGGGTGTTCCTTTATCGTTATTTCTACTATCACTCAACCAGGACACCAGGACAAGACAGGTGCAAAGAATGTCACCAATGCAGAGGTGAAATGCTATTGGTTTGGACTGGTTCTCTCAAACCAGTAGTAAAAAAAATGCTGCTACCGGTTCGGGAGGACCGATATATCCAATGATCAGCTGTCCAACAATCAGCTGTACTGCACGATCTAGTTAAGTTAGAAAGCAGGATTTCCTGCTTTCTAGCTAATCTAAATTGTGCTGCACAGCTGATCACACACACCCTCACTATTCTACTTACTTTTGCAGACTGTGATGGCTGCAAAATGCTCCTTTTTCAGCACTGCACAGTATTGCAAAGTGTGTGCGAAGCAAACCACTAGCAGACTTGTGAAGATTGGACTTAATCCCTGGATAGTTCAATGGATTTGCAGCTGGCTGAAGCATAGACACCAGAGGGTTGTTGTGAATGGCGAGTATTCTGAGCAGAGTCAGGTTACAAGCGGTGTGCCACAAGGGTCTGTTCTGGGTCCTATTCTTTTTAATATGTTTGTGAGTGACATAGGGGAAGGTCTGGTAGGGAAGGTTTGCCTATTTGCCGATGACTCTAAAGTGTGCAATAGGGTTGATATTCCTGGAGGCGTCGGCAATATGGTAAATGATTTAGCTTTACTAGATAAATGGTCAAAGCAATGGAAACTGCAGTTTAATGTTTCCAAATGTAAAATAATGCACTTGGGGAAAAGGAATCCTCAATCTGACTATTGTATTGGCAGTTCTGTGTTAGCAAATACTTCAAAAGAAAAGGATTTAGGCGTAGTGATTTCTGACAGTCTCAAAGTGGGTGAACAGTGCAGTCAGGCAGTAGGGAAAGCAAGTAGGATGCTTGGCTGCATAGCTAGAGGTATAACAAGCAGGAAGAGGGAGATTATGATCCCACTATATAGAATGCTGGTGAGACCACATTTGGAATACTGTGTTCAGTTCTGGAGACCTCACCTACAAAAAGATATTGACAAAATTGAACGGGTCCAAAGACGGGCTACAAGAATGGTGGAAGGTCTTAAGTATAAAACGTATCAGGAAAGACTTAATGAACTCAATCTGTATAGTCTGGAGGACAGAAGGAAAAGGGGGGACATGATCGAAACATTTAAATATATTAAAGGGTTAAATAAGGTCCAGGAAGGAAGTGTTTTTAATAGGAAAGTGAACACAAGAACAAGGGGACACAATCTGAGGTTAGTTGGGGGAAAGATCAAAAGCAACATGAGAAAATATTATTTTACTGAAAGAGTAGTAGATCCTTGGAACAAACTTCCAGCAGACGTGGTAGTTAAATCCACAGTAACTGAATTTAAACATGCCTGGGATAAACATATATCCATCCTAAGATAAAATACAGAAAATAGTATAAGGGCAGACTAGATGGACCATGGGGTCTTTTTCTGCCGTCAGACTTCTATGTTTCTATGACTTCAGAGGATTTCACCCCTGCACCAATGTACTCCTATGCTGCCAAATCTTCAATAGCCAATCCATGGCACTTTGTGCCACTGGAACTTTGTGCCATTAAACACTGACTAGCAATGCTACTGGCAACCACTAACTCCCCAAACAGCAAATATCCCCGTTTGATCTTTTTTTCCTTCACAGACCAGAGGAAAGCATTGCTTCCTTGCATTCTCAGAAGGCTACTTCTGAAGTTCTATTCTTTACTAGCTTCCAAAATCTGCATAATTTGCTGTATCGGTTCATAACCAAGAGCAAGTCAGAATGTTCTCCAATCCTTTCTTCAGCTTCCAAACCCTCACCAATATGTCATCACCACGCATTCACATTCACTCCCATGAGCCCATCATCTAGCCTTGGCACAAAAAAATTCAATGTGACATTTTTTCAGATATTAGAAAATGCTGTTATATTCCTGTCAGTCTCCCTGAGTACATCGAAGCATTCCCAGTTCTTTCAATCTTCCATCATAGTATTTCAGTTCTAATCCGAAGATCATTTATATCATTCTTCCCCATTTATTTGAAACCTGTTGGGGATGCTGCTATGTCTGCAACTTTGGTGACTAGTCTTACGTCCTTTTGTTGAGAGCACTATTTTAACTTTGGGGTGCATGGGGTATTCAGGGAGGGGTAGCACCTCTGGTGTAGGAACATGTCGTGTCCTTTTACGGCAATTCATTTTAGGGCAGCTCGTTTAACTTTAGTCGCCACCTCTCACTGAGATCTCACCTGTGGCTCCTAGTAGCTGTAGCATGCACAGTGGCCACATCCCGGGCAACAGCTTCGACAGGCTGACCAAACCAGGTTGAGAGTAGTCATTAGGTCATTGATCTTCAGTGAGATAAGGACCTGTCAATCCCGAACATGTGAAGACAGATACTGGCGGACTGAGCGGATGAAATCTACTAGAATAGGATAACAGGAAGGCAATCTCTGCAAGCAATGTGGTATGCTAAGAGCACAGCAAGACACGAAAGATGCCCAGGTCAACCCTACACCCAGCCCATCTCCAACTGCCTTGACACTTGTCCTCCTATTGGAGCAAGATGGAATCTGGGAAGAGAGATTGGGGCTGGCTGCACACCTCTCCCTCACTTTGATCCAATTCACGTGCAAGTCTTGACATCCTCCCAATTTAAATGTCAAGGTCCTCTTCAAACACAAAGGATGAACATAATTTTAACTTTTAACAACCATTGAATAAATTGTCGTTAAGCAAGGATCCTTGCAATTAATACACTCATGTTCAGAAAACAGCAACTTCCCAAGTCAGATCCTGTCCTTTACAATATAGCTATATAACTCGGGTGACATTTTTTAGGTATGACCTTCAGGCTGCAAGAAAAAGGATTGTGCAAATACAAATACCAAATCCTTAATCACCCTATCATTTTGTATTTGATATAAAATATTGCAAGCTGCACAAGAAACCCACAGAAAATGTTAAGTTACTCCTTTGTTGACCATGAGAATGTGCACATCCACAGCACCAATAATGCTTAAATGCTGAACTTTGAGTATAGATACAGTATTAATTTGGTAGAAGAATTACTGAGAAATGGTTGTGGTATATTTCTCATTATCGTTACTCCCCCTCATTAATTTCATGAGCATAGCTCAATCACGAAAAAGCACTCAAGTAAACTGCAGATATCTCAATCAATGACAAAATGAAGCTTCCATACCAAATGAAAAGATTATGAAATTATTAATTCACAGCAAGGGCTTTATTCATCCTTAAGATAAATTCAAACATGCAAACGCATCAAAAGGCAGACCATGCATTGCCAGAATTAACTTTTTTATGCAGGTAGATGTAAAACCCTAAGTCAAAGGTTAATGCACACAAAAATCCATAGACTCACGAATTATCTCACCCAGATATACAGCTGGGAGGAAAAGCAACAGAAACTTGAAACAAAACATGATTCTTTACATATGTGGTATAGTTTCCTGAAAAAACAGTGTCTGTAGCTACTTGAAGATGAAATCTTGGATTAGTAACAGTGGTGGTTGAATTGTTAGCAGTTATTCATTATTTTTCTCAAAACCAACCTTTGTCTTGATATCTGTAAGCCTGTGGATGCAGTATATTATTCAGTGTCTCTGTGGATTAATCTATACTTTCCATTATTTTGATGAACTTCCTCAACTACTACCCTTGACTTCATATCCCATATTAGGAAATGGGTTATGAAGAAAGAAAACAAGGTATTTAAAAAGTATGAATTAAATCTGATTATTAAACGCATTGACTGACTACTTCAACCCTGACTTATTGGTGAAAAGGGAGTCAATGCCTCAAACTCTGCAATTTTCACTACTAAATCCATTTGGCATGTACCCTGCATGCAATTTTCCCTAGTATTTTATTATCAGCAAGTTTTTCACTCATATGCATTTTTGTGCAATTTGAAGCCAAACGAGTATCTCAAGATAAATATCAAAGGTTTTATTCATTCAAGTGAAGTTTGGCATATCACAACATGCTGCCTAAAAAGAAATTTGATAGATTTATCCAGCATTCCTAGAAGACATCAACTGATTTTTCTTTTTCCCTTACTTCTGCAGGCACAAAAAGAACTGTAGCAGGGAGACAGGGAGGGAGAGAAAAGCAGAGAAAGAGTTTTTGCTTCAATAGGGACTCCTGGTCCAAGAACCCTCCATTTTGTACAGGTAGTCCTTGAGTTACAACTACAATTGAGTCCAAAATTTATGTTGCTAAGTGAAATATTTGTTAAGTGAATTTGCGCCATTTTATGACTTAATTTGCCACATTTGTTAAGTTAGTAACATGGCTGTAAAGTGAATCTGTTATCCCCATTGGCTTTGCTTGTCAGAAGGTTACAAAAACTGATCACACAATCCCAGGAAACTCCAACTCTCATAAATATGAGCCAGTTGCCAAGCATCTGAAATTTGTTCATGTGACCATGGAGAGGCTACAATAGTTGTAAAGTGTGAAAAGTGGTCACAAGTCACTTTTTTCAGTGCCATTGTAACTTTGAACAGTCACTAAATGAACTGTTGTAAGTCACCCTTTGAACTTCAATCCTATATGGTACAGCAACACATTATTTTGTCCCTTACACCACTGAGTAGAGCCACTAATGGTTCCTCTTATTATACAGGATGCATTTGTATCTGACATTTTTTTTATTTAATAAGCATATAATATTAATGTGAAAATTATCAACTCTCATCACTGTATTTTTTTTAATCCAAGACTAACATCTAACCTAACTTAGTATCCTTCAAAAATATTGGTCTCCAATTTAAAATATTCCTCAAAAACAACCTTTATGTCTTGAGATCTATAAACATGAAGATGCAATGTATTATCTTGTGTATCTGCAGATTAATTCATTTTTCCCCATTACAAATTTCTTCAAATGCCAACGAATTTCTTCAAATGCCATCCTTAACTTCTTACCCCATATTAGCAAATGGGTTATAAAGGAAGAAAATAGATAAGTATGAATTAGATATGATTATTACAAGCATTTGACTACTCCTTTCTGTCAAAACACTGCATTGTTGGTGAAAAAGCAAATGGGTTATAAAAGAAGAAAACAGATAAGTATGAATTAAATCTGATTATTACAAGCATCTTAAAGTACTATGTGTCTTTTAGTCCAAAAATACAGTAATTAAAAATTAAGACTGTTATAAGTAATGAATATAAAGTTTGCTTATTTGATCAAGATTAAA
Organism: Erythrolamprus reginae; assembly: GCF_031021105.1. Lineage (NCBI taxonomy): Eukaryota > Metazoa > Chordata > Lepidosauria > Squamata > Dipsadidae > Erythrolamprus > Erythrolamprus reginae. The sequence goes on along the minus strand of NC_091950.1, from coordinate 309,803,158 downwards.
ATAATATGAGCTATTATGAAATTCCTGCTGAAATGAGGACTGAAAAGTCATCATCATAAATTTTGCTTATAGATAAGTATTATAACTATAACCTGTTTCTTGTCTATAAAACAGAAGACACATTTTTGTCACCTTATCAGGAGTGAAAGGCTACCAAAGTTCTTTATACTTGTTGTGATAAAGATTGGAAATTATATATCTTTACATATTTATATAAAATCATGATTTAATTCCAGATATACAGTGCCAGAAGCAGATACAGTAATACCTCATGATACGAACTTAATTGGTGCAAGGAGGAGGTTCGTAAGACAAAAAGTTCGTAAGACGAAACATTGTTTCCCATAGGAAACAACGTAAAGTCAATTAATCCGTGCAACCAAAAACCCCCCCGCAAAAAAACGGCTTTCTGGCTGTTTTAAAAGATGACAGCCGGCCTGGGGGGCTTCCCAGCACCCCCCCCGAACCCGGGTTCGGGGGGGTGCTGGCAAGCCCCCCAGGCCGGCTGCGACCTTTTAAAAGAGCCGCGCCGCTTCGCAGCTGTCTCCTGAAGCCGAACGGCAAAGCCGAACTTCCGCGTTCGGCTTCAGGAGACAGCTGCGAAGCGGCGCAGGTGTTTTAAAAGGTCACAGTCGGCCTGGGGGGCTTGCCAGCACCCCCCGAACCCCGAACCCGGAAGTTCGGCAAAAGTTCGGGGTTCGGGGGGGGTGCTGGCAAGCCCCCCAGGCCGGCTGCGACCTTTTAAAACACCTGCGCCGCTTCGCAGCTGTCTCCTGAAGCCGAACGCTAAAGCCGAACTTCCGCGTTCGGCTTCGGGAGACAGCTGCGAAGCGGCGCGGGTGTTTTAAAAGGTCGCAGCCAGCCTGGGGGGCTTGCCAGCACCCCCCGAACCTGGGTTCGGGGTTCGCGGGGGTGCTGGCAAGCCCCCCAGTCCGGCTGCGACCTTTTAAAACACCCGCGCCGCTTTGTAGCTGTCTCCTGAAGCCGAACGCTAAAGCCGAACTTCCGCGTTCGGCTTCGGGAGACAGCTACGAAGCGGCGCGGGTGTTTTAAAAGGTCGCAGCCGGCCTGGGGGGCTTGCCAGCACCCCCCGAACCCCGAACCCGGGTTCGGGGGGGGTGCTGGCAAGCCCCCCAGGCCGGCTGCGACCTTTTAAGAGAGCTGCGCCGCTTCGCAGCTGTCTCCTGAAGCCGAACAGCAAAGCCGAACTTCCGTGTTCGGCTTCAGGAGACAGCTGCGAAGCGGTGCGGGTGTTTTAAAAGGTCGCAGCCGGCCTGGGGGGCTTGCCAGGAACCTCCCGAACCGAACTCGGGGTTCAGCCAAATTTTGCCTCTTCTTACGAACTTTGTTCGAGTTACGAACTGGCGTTCGGGAGGCTTCTGGGAAGCCCCGCCACCCAGCTGTTACCTTTTAAAACAGCCGCGCGGCTTCCCAGCTGTCTCCGAACGCAGGTTCGTAACTCGAAAAAAGTTCGTAAGAAGAGGCAAAATTTTGCTGAACCCCGGGTTCGTATCACGAGTTGTTCGTAAGACGAGGGGTTCGTATCTTGAGGTACCACTGTATTGTCACACACACACACAAAAGCAGATATATAATTATTGCTGCTAAGTCTTATACCTTTTATTCACTTTTATACCTTTTATTCACTCATTACAAGTACCTTTCCTGACATTTATAACCAGACAAACTTTATATTCTTCTAATGTTTTCCATTAAATGACAGAGTAAACTTTATCCAGTCACATAGTGAATTAGACAAATGGATGCCATTCATGGAAATAACACAATGCAGCTTAAACACATCTAAAACATATTTTACCATCTTACAAAATGATCCTGCTTGATATGTATTAGTCTGTTGATACTATAATATTTTTTTTCTGATTTATTATCATAAGAAGCCACTTTCAAGTTTCAAATTTCAGTTCTTGGAGAAAGGGGGCTTAGAATAAATAGCAGAGTTGTTTTAAAGACATCCATTTGTATTTACATTCCTCCAGCGATACATTTTATGGATCACAGAGGACTGATGTGAGCAAAAGAAAACAAATCTGTGAAATATTAAAATCAAACATTCTAATTGTTGAGTTTCAGACAGAGCTTTGAATTAAGAGTTCACTAAGTAACAAGTTAACAGTAACTTAGAACTGCTTCCTAGAAGCAATACAGTTTTCCTCGATTTTCACGGGGGATGCATTCGAAGACTGCCCGAGAAAGTCAAATTTCCGTGAAGTAGAGATGCGGAAGTAAATACACTATTTTTGGCTATGAACAGTATCACAAGCCTTCCCTTAACACTTTAAACCCCTAAAGTGCAATTTCCCATTCCCTTAGCAACCATTTAGATCATTACTCACCATGTTTATTTATTAAAGTTTATTAAAAAATATATTTATTAAAGTCGGATGAAAGTTTGGCGATGACATATGACGTCATCGGGCAGGAAAAACAGTGGTGTAGGGAAAAAACCCGCAAAGTATTTTTTAATTAATATTTTTGAAAAACCGTGGTATAGACTTTTTGCGAAGTTCGAACCCGCGAAAATCGAGGGAACACTGTATATTAGTTCTGATTGTTACCAGATATGAACAAAAAAGGAACAAGCATAATTGAAATCACCCAGTCAGGCAATCAGGAACCATAACTGACCTTAGAAAAGAATCTAATGCTACCATTTTTTTTTCAATTGTTGCCACTGCGTTCACTGTGATCTTTAATTTAGATCATCCTTCTTGAAACTCTTGTTTAAATGTTTAAACAAGCAAGGATATTTGGCAATGGACTGAATTTAGTACCCTAGAACAGAATTTCTCTACATGGTCCCTGCAGGTGTGTGGGGATTAAAGTTTACAGTCAGCATAGCCAAAGGCACTGAAGTGTTGTCTCCAATCATATAGCAGTTGTTGATCAATATAAAATTATCACAAAAATGCTGAAATTTGCACAGCCTAGAAGCTCTTTTTGTTAACCCTGATAATGCTGGACTTTTGCTCCCAGGATATCAACTTTTTTCTTGTCAGGTAAAATTGTTGAGATGTATAGCAAATCAGCTACATTGCTCATAATAAAAGTAGGTCTGGATTCATTCCAGCCAGGATTCAGGCCTTGATACAAGACAGATAAGGTTTGTTCTGATGGATTATCCTTTTTGGTCCTTTCAGATCTTCTAGCAGCGTCCACTATCATCAGCCATGGTATTCTTCTAGATTCCACTCTTCCTTCAATGGTAAGAGGAGAAGAGAGGTCAGCTCAGTGGTCAGTATCAGGGATTTGTTCTCAATCTCTTGTAGTCAGTCTCTTCTGGGGTACCACAATCTCCCCTACTTTTTAGCCTCTACATGAAGCCCCTGGGGCATATTATTTGGCAGTTTCAAGTATTTGACAGAAAAGGCAGAAAATGAATGAAAAGTACATTCTGTTGGGATGCTGCTGATGCTATAATAGAAATGATTAGATACTGAGTTATAGTAAAAAAATCTCTCATTTAGACCCAAAGCAATCACACAGACAAAATTGATCTTACTAGAGGTTTTTCCATGCAAATGTGCCTTTGAGTTAATCTTGATTTCTGATGACAGCCTGAATTAGTCCCTGTATAATTTTCCTGGCAAGATACTTCCCTCCATGTCTCAAAACTGCATTTTCAAGAGGCTTTCTTGTTTTCTTTGAAGATGTTTCACTTCTCATCCAAGAAACTTCTTCAGCCCTCTAGGTAGATGCAGTTCCATTAAGGACTGCATATTGAGTGAATCTATCTGGTGGTGACGCTATCTAACCCATATTTTTGTATCTTATCAAGTATTAAGTTTTGGTCAACTTTATCAAATCCTTTTCTGAATTCCAAGTAAATTATATACACAGGATTTTGCTGGCCCTCTAATTATATCACTGTCAAAAATGCAGTAAGATTTGTCTGGCATGATCTGTTTTAGACAAATTCATGTTTTCTTCTGCTTATAACTTTGTCTCTAGGTGTTCACAGATTTTTTTGCTTGATTATCTTTTCCAGAATCTTTCCAAGTATTTATGTCAGGCTGATAGCACTGTAGTTTCCTGGATCCATTTCCCCCCATATACGGGAACTACATTAGCCCTTTTCCAGCTCTCTGGTAGTTCTAGGATCTTTGAAAGATACGGTTCAGTGCTTCTGAGATCTCAACTGCTAATTACTTCAGAACCTTGGGATGTAATCCATCTGGTCCTGGTGATTTGAACTTGTACAGAGTCGATAGATGTTCTCTTATAATTTTCTTGCTTATTTTGACTTGCGTCCCTAATCTGCATTTTACAGTAATTGTTGTTGTTGTTGTTGTTGTTGATATGTTCGTCTGTTTTTTTCATTTAATGTAAATATAGGTGGGAAAAAATGAGCTAAGCAGTTGTCCTTTGTCCCTGCTACTCATCACCTTCTGCAATTTTCTTCCATTAATGGGACAATAGTTTCCTTTCCTTTTTCTTATTTTAGCAGACATTTTAATTCTGATGTGTACTTTTTGCCACCTTTTTCATGCAGTAAACCTTAACTACTGCTAGCCAATAGGTGCACTTGAATAGGCCTGCCACAAGCTCAAATAAAATTGGTTTCCATTGCTATTGCAATCAAGTAAGTGGAACAAGGGGAACCTTCAATATCCTTTGGGAACTGAGCAGGAGAAAGAAGCTTGCTATATAATCAAGAAAGCACATTGTGCCATCATTATCATCACTCTCCAGAGGTATGCATTTTATGAGTTACGTATGCAAGTTACAGTGAAGGTCAATTTCTTAAAGATTCCAATCTATTGTTAAGAACAAGGATAAAATGTTAAGAAAATGTGGAAATGCAGAAATGCAGTTTTGCTAAGGTAAGTTATTCTGGGGCTGCATAAAGAGTTTAGCTGTAAGGTGAATTAACTGTTCAAGTCACAGCAAGTCTCATGACTTTATGCAATCCTAAGCATTGTTTTGGAAAGGCAATAATAGCTGGATTTAGTAAGACTATACGTTTTGGAATCAGGCTGCCGGACTTACCCAATGAGTCAGCAACAACAGAAAGTTTTTATTTATAACAAAATCCAGCATTATAATTGTCAGAATGGGATAAGGGAGAAAGGATTTGTCCATTTAGATAATGGATCCGATGGTACATTAATATAGCATGAAGTGTAGATGTGCATACAAATACCAAGAGATTCTTATCAGGAAGAGCAAAGATTATTTTGAATAGAAAGTTTTGATTTCACTGCAGCACTATTCCCTACGGTAGTAATTTATTCTCTCCCCTTGGAAGCACAATCCTAAATCATTCTCCTAAGTAATTCTCCCCCAAACATCTAAAAATGTATTTACAGTCATGCTGTCAATACACAAAATCTCATCTTCTCTCCTCATACCAAGAGACAAAGCCATTATTTTTCTTCCCTTGGATTAGCTACGTGCTCCCTCACTTTTCTTTTACCTGTACATACTCATCCATTTACAAATGCATGTCCACAGAGTTCCATAATCTATAGAAACATAAAAGATTGACAGCAGAAAAAAGACCTCATGGTCCATCTAGTCTGCCATTATATTCAGTTACTGTGGATTTACCAACCACGTCTGCTGAAAGTTTGTTCCAAACATCTACTACTCTTTCAGTAAAATAATATTTTCTCATGTTACTTACTCAAACACATTGTTCCCATGTCTTCCAAAAGTAGCTCCCTAACAGAAGCCCAGAACTAGTGTTTTCCTTTTCTTTCCCTTTCCTTCAATTGCTTCCTTCATTTGCTTCTATTTCTTCTTCCCTTCATTAAAGAATAACCATAGGGGTGTATGGAGCCCCAGGAGGGGGTGGGGAAAGGACAATTTGCTGGTTCCCCACATAATGAGGGTAATGACAGCAATTCTTAAGTTCAAGCTTTAAAGAGTCAGATGTCTTGTATATTGCTTCATAGTGTTAGAAAGCTCTTTCTAAGCACTTTACAGAGTCAGCATAATGCCCTCAGCAACCTGCCTGCTCATTTTACCTCAGAAAGGGATGGAAGTCTGAGTCAGCCTTGGGCAGGTCAGGATTGGACTGCTGACAGTCAGCAGAATGATTGATTGATTGGTTGGTTGGTTGGTTGATTGATTTGGATTTATAGGGCACCCTTCTCATCGTGGACTCAGGGCAGCTCACAATGGTAAAATTAAACACAGTAAATAATAATACAGTTTTAAAAATTAAAAATATATAAAACCCACTATTAAAACAATCAATCATACCTCTTTCATACAAATGGTCAGAGCGAGGCTCACAATCTCCTGGCCTGCGGCATAGATGTATTTTTAATGCCTTTTCAAAGGCAAGGAGAGTTGGGGTGGTGCAAATCTCTGGGGAGGAGGGTTCCAGAAGGTCAGGGCCACGACAGAGAAGGCTCTCTCCCATGGACCTGCCAGTTGGCATTGTTTGGCCGATGAGGCCCGGAGGAGGCCGTCTCTGTGCAACCTAACCAGTCACTGAGATATGTAAGAAATTAGTTTGCAATAGTACATTCTAACAATGCACCATCACGGCTCTTCTTAGCAAGTCTTGCAGGACTGCAGTGATGCCCATGAGCAAGCATAGAAAATGTAGGATTATAGGCTGAATTTAGTGCTGGCTTTGCCTTAGCTAGTTGATTTCCATCTGATGGAAATTGTGGCAATTTGCCTCCTAAATCCCAGTCATCTGAAAGCCATTTCTGACAGTCTGTGAAGCAGATTGAGAAATAATGCTAGGTCTCTCTGTATGTCAGCCTTTTGAAGTAGGCCGAGCCAAAAAACAAATTCCACTTTGTTGTTGTAGAATCTTGAAAGCCCAACACAAGAGTCTCTCTCTTCTCTCCTAGACCAAAGCATCAATTCCAGGCAATCTAAATTTTCTTCTGCTCCATCCTCCCTTTCCCAGACACAAACAGGTGTTTCTATGATAGCTGTTAAATACCTTTTTCAAGGTAATCTCTATACTCTTCTATAGCTAAAATTACTGGTGCACATTTCCAACACATTCAGCAGCATCACTCCAAGCATCCTTAATCTATCTGCTAAATTAAGTATGCACACAGTGATGCAAAGTCTGTCATTCTGTATTTACTGCTATTGATATCCATCTGTCTGCCTTTAACGAGGTACCTAGAATTGGAACAGCTGGCTGAGCATGTTTAAGTTCACCATTCTGAAATCTGACCTTAGGCTTTCGTTACAGGATTGATTGTCTATTCCGTGCTGATTGTTCACTTACCTTTCATACAGTAAATAAACAGCTTTAGGTCCAATAATTTGACTAGATGTGGGGGCAGGCCATGAATCTGTCAGTTAAAGATCTTCTTTCCAGAAACCCTGGCCAACAGGTGAAACTCAAGTGATCGAAAATTGCGTTCAGGCAAAGGGTATTTTCACTTGCCCTTAATCTTTTTAAGGAATTTAGGGGAGCCCCATAACACTGTTTGAAAAACCCAAAGCTACATGTCCAGTTAGGTCTTCAATAACTTGGGCTCATTCCTTTATGCAACACCCCCCCCCCCCCAAAACTTTGGTACCTTCATCTTCTTGTAGCAGATGGGAAACATAAATAGCCACCAATTGAAATTTCATCTGTGAAAATATCCATTTCTTTTTGAAGTGCTCAGTCGATCCAGCAGTGTCGTCTTTGTTGTGCCCCAGGCAGTCTGTTCTTCAATATTTTTTACCCCCGTTCCTTGGAAACAGTTACACAACTTGCTGCTCTTTCCACGAAGCTTTTTTTTTTTAAAAAATCCCTAAGATGTCCTAGAAAGATTTCTTGCCTGTCCTTATTGATTTGTTCCATCAGTCATCTATAGCATTACACAGCTGCCACTATCTGTGTTCCATTTTATCCATTTCTAATTGCAACTGTCTCAAGACAAATTTAATGGCTTCAGCTAAATCTTTTCTCCAAAAACACAATAATTTTGTGAATATGGAGTGTGCCTGTTTAATGCAGGATAACTGAGTTTCTACTGAGGAACAAAATTTTCAGGACACTATTGTTCTTTTTTTTTTCTTCATAACATTCCCTAAAATAGTGGAACATTCCAACAATTTTCCCCAACCCTACTTAGCAGAGTATAATGTTTGCATATCATCTATGCGGTTGCATCCGCCCAGCTTGCATTTGGCATTCTGATTTATTTATTTTTTTGCCAATATGTAAGACAAAGCATTTATTGGTTGTGATTTGGAGTTGCCAGTTGTTTGACTATTCTGGCACATAGTCAAGGTTTGTAGGGCAGCAGTATTGTCAGTGGTTTTGAATAGTTTACATCAGCAGTGAAGAGGATGCAGTTGCTTACAATATGATCACAAAGGTCATTTATGTAAAGTATAAAGAGTGTGGGTTCTAAAATGCTGCCTTGGGGAACACCATTGTTATCTGGCACTGGATTTGATAGGGCGCTCCCTATTTTGACTGCTTGTTGCCTGTTTGACAAGAATGCAGCTATCCACTTATGGTAGGGATCCATGAATGATGTAAGAGTTTAGTTTTAACAGTAGTTTATTGTGTACCACTGAATTAAAGGCTTTGCAGTAGTCTATGTAAATTGTGTCTATTGCTTTATCCTGGTCAAGTTGTGTAGTCCATATATTTTTGCAGTGTAGGAGTTGCAGATTACAGGACAATTTTTTCCTGAAACTAAACTGCTTGTTAGAGAGAGTAAGTTGTTTGTCTCTAAGAGGAGGGTAATGAATTGGTTTATGACTGATTCAATGACTTTTCAGGTGAAACAACACAGTGGATTGGTCTGTAATTTTCAACTAGGCTCCCTTTTTGAAGATAAGGATGACCATGGCTAATGACCATAGATTGAGCAAGGAGGTAGTTCTGAAAGATACCTCATACATTGTGCTCAGAAGTTTTGCTACGGCGGTGGAATATATTTTTTAAGAATGTATTTTTTTAATATTTCTCTTTAAGGAAGGGGTTGCTCGCATGTGATACAAATTTCATCTTTTGCGCATCGGAAATTTAGTCTTGAGGTCATAGATTCCAGGGAAAGATTTCTTTTTTCTTTCCTTTTTTCCTCCTGATGTAAAAGAGTCAGAGTCTACAAGAAAATACAGCAGCCCGCTGCTAGGGGAACAGCATATTAAAGAAACTACTCTAATCATGGGCAAGAGCGAGACAGCTTCCAACAATCTGAATGTAAAGTAGGATTTATGCAAGTAGGGAAGTTTTCATTCTCATTTGGAAAGAACCCAGCTGCTTTCATAATAATGCTGCAAGAATTGAAAGCAGAAGCTTTATTTCAGTATGCGAAGTGCCAATTCCAACTAGAACGTTTTCGAGCGCCCCTTTTAAATACGTTTAAGAATCCATTAGAAATAAACATGAGTTATGCATTAAAGCTTTGTTGTGGTTATTCATATGAAATATAATAGCAGTATGAATGCATATAAAATAGCCATCATTTGAAGTAAAATAAAATAACTTTATTTTGCATTTATAATATGTGAGGCCTATTTAGCAAAATAAGTGAGTTCACCACATAGCATTCCTTTTTTTTAAATGACACATAATGCTATAAGAAATAACAATAATGTGCTACCAAAATTAAAGCTTATAAAAGAAAAAATATATAGAAATTTCTATCATGAACGAAACAAGTGAAATATTTTGATTAGATTAATCTAAACTTCTCTCTTTTGAATTAAAAAGGATTCATTCAACCGTAGAAGAGAAACACGCACCAGCAACCTACTCAATAAATCAAATGCAGATTCATCCTTCCAATACAAACCATACATCTTACTACTTTAGTATAATCAAAGCTTTTGAGTGCAGCTCTATATTATAGCTGCATGTCTATATATCTTGAGAATGAAGATGCTGCTAAAAATGAACTAAGCATTGCTGTGGCTCAGTCAGTTGTCTTCTGGGAGAAAAACTGAATGCATTCTGAATCTTTTTCCGTTTCGTGCCTGGATCTAATCCCTGATACAAAATTATCTAAATAATCCCCTTCCTCTAAAGCATTAGGTAATTTAGGCAGTGAAGGGCTACCAAAATTTTTACTACCACGCGGCGGGTGTGGCTTGTGCAGGATGCCCTGCATTTTCTTTCATCTTTCAGTGCAAATTGGGTGCTCTGGGGCGGAGCTCCATTTTCGCTACCCCACTGCGTTCCAGCCCCCCCAATCCGGGCATCAGCCCATCCCTGAATTTAGGCCACAATATTCCACCACAATATTCTCAGCAATTTTACCCAAAAGGGGGCAGTGGTTTGGAGGTAACATTCTAATCCCAAACAACGTGGATTGAGAGATGGTTTCTTCAAGAGTGGGAACACCACCAGCTCTTTCAAAGCTACTTGAAGTAATAACCTAAACTAGTCAGAGAAGTGGACTAAATTATTTTCAGGGGAAATGGATAACACGAATCCCAGCGACCAGGTTAGGTCCCACAGAGTTGGCCTTCTCCGGGTGCCGTTGACTAAACAATGTCATTTGGCGGGACCCAGGAGAAGAGCCTTCTCTGTGGTGGCCCCGACCTTCTGGAACCAGTTCCCCCCAGATATCAGAGTTGCCCCCACCCTCCTTGCCTTTCGCAAGCTCCTTAAAACCCACCTCTGTCGTCAGGCATGTGGGAATTGAAATTTTCCCTTCCCCCTAGGCTTATAGAATGTATACATGGTATGCTTGTATGTATGATTGGTTCTTTAAATTGGGGTTTTTAAGATTATTTTTAATATTAGATTTGTTTACATTGTCTTTTTTATTGTTGTTAGCCGCCCCGAGTCTTCGGAGAGGGGCGGCATGCAAATCTAATAAATAAATAAATAAAAGTTTAATAATATTTTTTTTAAAAAATCTAATGCTTCCAAGTCATAAAGTCTGTTATTATATTATTAGCATTCACAGATACATTGCTAAATATAAAATGAAGAACAAGAATATGCCTAGTTATTTTTTTAAAAGCTATAGTCCTAAAAACATTGTACACAATTCTCAACAATATCTTTGTTGGCTGGTAATTTGGGAAATGGAGTTGACCTATCCTAATGAAAACTTTTGTTCATGGAACTAGTTGCAAGTCCTGTAGGATACCCATAACCTAGAACGTGAACAAGAATCATAGCAAAAAGTAAGAATCACAGCAACTTGTTTGAAAAAGTAGAAAAGTATATGATCAAATATGAAACAGTACCTGAGACACTGTACTGCTATTTAAGAAACAAAAGGGGAAAAACATTTATAACATCATAAATGTGTAATCAATTAATAAAATATGACAAAATTGATTTGTATTTGAAATATTCAATTTCTTTGCAACTAGGAATTGAATGAATTAGTATCTGACAGCAGAGAGTCCCTCTGATCATTTTTAGAGCCCTACTTAAGAGTAGTGCAGCTTAAGATATACATGCTTCTAGATAGCAATGGATTTCAGCAGCGGGAGTAAATCCAGTTGAAATAAAATAAAAGCAATAGAAAAGAGTGGCTTGTGACAGTGGCCATTAATAGAATCTTATAACTATATTTAACTACCTATCACCTCCTTTTCTATCTCAGAGATAGTTAAAAGAAACACAAATACACCAAAAAAATTGATTTACTGTAACTGAGCATTAAGAGGAAAGAAAAGGAATAGGAATCTCAGCACATCTATTTCAGTTCTGTCTGATCATGGTACTGTCAGACTTGACTGATCTGTATTTTAAACTTGGGTCTTTCAAATAAAAATCTAAAAAGACATCAGTGCTTTTTTAAAAAAAATCTGTACAAGCAAGCGACCCATTTTTTTATTCATAGTGATATACTTAAAATTCATAGCCACACACAAATGTAAATCAGACATAAATCAGGAAGGGATGAAATGTGTTAGGAACAAAGGAGGGCAGAAAGACAGGTCTGAGGAGCATAGGAGTGGCAGGTAAAGCATTCAGATTTACATCAAAAAGATTAAAAATGGGATATTCTGTCACCGAATTTATAATAAAAACAGGAATTTGCTTCTGCCATCTAATTAATTGTTAGTGGGGAGAAACATCAATGAAGTAGATGATAAGATATTTAGTTCTTTAATATTGCAGGGGTTCAAACAAAGGTATATAATTCTTCTGGGTAGACATAGAAGATTGACGGCAGAAAAAGACCTCATTGTCCATGTAGTCTGCCCTTATACTTATGTTTATCCTAGGCATGTTTAAATTCAGTTACTGTGGATTTATCTACCATGTCTGCTGGAAGTTTGTTCCAAGCATCTACTACTCTTTCAGTGAAATAATATTTTCTCATGTTGCTTTTGATCTTTCCCCCAACTAACTTCAGATTGTGTCCCCTTGTTCTTGTGTTCACTTTCCTATTAAAAACACTTCCCTCCTGAACCTTATTTAACTCTTTAACATATTTAAATGTTTTGATCAAGTCCCCCCTTTCCCTTCTGTCCTCCAGATTATACAGATTGGGTTTATGAAGTCTTTCCTGATAAATTTTATGCTTAAGACCTTACACCATTTTTGTAGCCTATCTTTGGACCCGTTCAATGTTATCAATGTTTTTGAAGGTGAGGTCTCCAGAACTGAACACTGTATTCCAAATGTGGTCTCACCAGCGCTCTATACAGCGGGAACACAATCTCCCTCTTGTTATACCTCTAGCTATGCAGCCAAGCATTCTATTTGCTTTCCCTACCGCCTGACTGCACTGTTCACCCATTTTGAGACTGTCAGAAATCACTATCCCTAAATCCTTCCCTTCTGAAGTTTTTGCTAACTTCAGAAAAGAAGGATTTAGGGGTAGTGATTTCTGACAGTCTCAAAATAGAATAATAGAACCAGAACAACATAAAGCCATCAATCAGAATTGGGAAGAATCTTTTAAGTCACCTAATCCCTCAGTCATCCATCCTCTGTTGAAAATTTAATTTAATTTAATTTATTAAATTTATAAGCCGCCCAACTCATTTTGGATTTTGGGCGGCGTACAGCAAATAAAACAATGTAAAAAAAAAAGTTAAAACCCCAGAAATAAAACATTCAACAAATTATTCTTGGCCAGAACTGGATGGTCTTACTCAAGAGCCCCAGACCTGCCAGCATAACCAGGTTTTCACGGCCTTCTGGAAGGCTAGGAGGGTGGCGGCGGTATGGGTCTCCATGGGTAGTTGGTTCCAGAGAGCCAGAGCCACCACAGAGAAGACCCTCCCAAACAGCCCCATCAATCAGCATTGTCTGACCAACAGAACCTAGAGAAGGCCAACCCTGTGGGCTCTAATCGGTCACTGGGAGGTATGTGATAGAAGACGGTCCCGTAAAATCTTTAGCCAACCATCTATAGAAAACCTGATGTTTGTGGAAACTTGGGAGGGGTGAATACCAGGAGGAAACAGATGTAACCACTGGGGCCGGAAGTGAGGAAAGGACTGGCCACTCTGGCACAATCTGACTCGGCAATGTGACAGGTTTGTGGATGGGGGACAAGGGATGTGAACTTTCAATTGAGTGGCAAACACAGATCCAGGTTTCCCTGTGTCGGTGCCAGAATGGCTCCAGAAATAAATTGGAACTTTGAGGAATACTTTGACTCGGATTCTGATTTAGTTCGGATGTTATCTGGAATCTTGACACCTTGACTTATAAGCATTCATTTCGGGAGCATTCAGTTTTACAATGACACAAAAAATGACCAATTTCTACACTTATCACAGTTGTAGCATCACAATGGTCACATGCTCAAAATTGGCAACTGCAAAGTATTTATGACAGTTGGAATTTCCTGGGTTCATGGGATCACCAATTAAAACCTTCCCAGTGGGCTTCCAACAAGCAAGGTCAATTTGGAGAAGCCAGATTTGCTTAACCACCACATAAACACAAGAGCACACAACAGATTTAAACTTAATATTAACTGCTCCAAACTTGACTGTAAAAAATATGACTTCAGTAACCGAGTTGTCGAAGCATGGACTTCATTACCGGACTCCATAGTGTCATCCCCAAACCCCCAACAGTTTACCCTTAGATTATCTACAGTTGACCTATCCAGATTCCTAAGAGGTCAGTAAGGGGCGAGTTCAAGTGCACTAGAGTGCCTTCCGTCCCCTGTCCTATTGCTCTCCTATATCTCCTATACCTTTCTTCTATTCCTATATCTCTTCTTTTATTCTTTCATTGATATGTTCTATTACTATACCTTCTTTTCTATTATTTCTTAGATATATTTTACTATGAGTATCTCCTCTATAACCTTCATCATGTATTTTACTATGTGTATATAGATATATACCCACTAAAACCCTCATTGTGTATTGGACAAAATAAATAAATAAATAAATAAAATAATTCACTTAACAATTGCAGTGATTTTTTTAAACAACTGTAGTGAAATGGGGTAAAATTCGCTTAACAATTGCCTTGTTTAACAACGGAAATTTTGGGCTCAATTGTAGTCATAGGACAAATATTACCTGTATTAGGTTGCAAGCTAGACTTAACAGTAAAAGAAACAGAAGACGGCACTGGGAAATTTTTCTATCTCTCTGCCAACGAACTAGATAGGCATGTCAATATTGTTACCAGGAGTCAAGCTTCATTGAGCTGGGACATTTTTATTTCTCATTGGACCAGAACATGAAGCTGAATTAATTTTTCTTTATTGCTTCATGCATGCTTAACTACATTACAACATTTATCCCTAACATATGCAGAAGAGAATTGAAAAGTTCTCATCATTTCAGTCGTAATAATTTAAAGTCAGTTATCAAAACATTTGTTTCTATATATAATCGTTTGATTTTGTATAAATGTTTATATTTTACTCCCTTAAAATAAAGCTCTATGAAGCTCATTGTTCTGTTTTCTACCAAGAGTAGCAGTAGTAGCATATCACAATGACTTAAATAAGAATATAAAATGTTTTACAAATACCTCACTGATCTATACCGAGAGACATTAACTCTCACAGACAGTGGCCTGCCTTAAGCAGGTTCATGTAGAACGTTGAATATAAACTGGTGATGGGTGAGAGGGATAAAAGTCATGCTGTTAATTACTGTTGTAACTCAGATTCTATCACCAATAGTTTGATGATGTCAGGTTCTCAGAAAAGTAATACAGTGATCCCTCGATTATCGCGAGGGTTATGTTCCAAGACCTCTCGCGATAATCGATTTTCCGCAGTATAGTGGTGCGGAAGTAAAAACACCATCTGCGCATGCGCGCTTTTTCCATGGCTGCGCATGCGCAGATGGTGGAGCCGGGGAGCGATGAAAGTGCGGAAGCCGACAAAGATTGCTTTGAATGTCGGCTGCCCCCGCCCCCCCAGCACGTCCGGCGCCCTCGCCGCTACCGCCCGCCCGCCACTCGCCCACCCGCCCGCCCGATCCACCCCTCTCACCGGCTTTTGGACACGGGTCCTCCTGCAGCAGTGCTGCCGAGCAGATCAGCTGCTGGGCGGCCGAAGAAACCTTCCCTGGGTCTTCCCCGCCGCCCACGCAAAGGGGAAACCCCGATCTTCGGCTCCTCGCTGCTGACCGCCCGCCGCTCGCCCGCCCGCCCGCCGCTCGAGAGCAAGAGGGGGAGAGATAGAGAAAGAGAGAGAAGGAAAGAAAGAGATGAGAGAGGAAGAAGCAAGATAGAGAAAGAGAGAAAGAAAGATGAGAAAGGAAGGAAGAGAGTGACGTCATCAGGTGGGAAAAACCGCGGTATAGCAAAAAAAACGCGGACGTATTTTTAATTTATTATTTTTTGAAAAACCGTGGTGTAGCGTTTCGCGAAGATCGAGATCGCGAAAATCGAGGGATCACTGTATTAGTTTGTTATATTGCAGAAAGGAAAGTACGGTAATAGCTTATTGTATCTTGCAGGCCAATAAAATGTATATCACCATTTTAAAATACTGTTAGAAAATTTTAATCCAAAATTTAAAGGGTGAAACATTAATATTCAAGCCAAAAAAAATGTGATACTGAAGGCAGAGTTTGATAGTTCTGCTACATGTTTTTCTCTCATCTGCTATCTTCATTGTAATCCATATTATGATTCACTAATAAAAATGACAAATGGTGTTGCCCTCATTGTTTTATACAAAACAAATTAAGAAAAGCAATCAGCAGAATTTCCTGGCTTCTTTTCTGTGTCTCAATGAGTATCATCTATTGGCCGTAAAGCTATTTCCGATGATACTAACAAATGCAGGGTAGAGTAATAATCAGTTAAGTGAGTGCTTGAAACAGTTGGTTTAGCCAATTGTCATGTTGCCTAACCAACAGGATTGAGACTTTGACGTACTCATTTACGCCAGCAACTTGAAAGTCAGGGTGGTTCTGCACATTTCTGAAAAAGCACTGAACATGTGTCCAAAAATTTAACAGCTCACAGGTCTCAGAATGAAGAAAGGGACTGGAGTGAAGTGGAAGAAAGCAATGGGCAAACTAGCAAACAACATGTTCAACTAGTGTTGCAAAAGAATGCTAATTAGCTTACAGTGAGTGGCTGTGGCTAGCAACACCTATAGGGCAAACAAAATAGCGTCCCCAGAAAAGTAACAAAAACAGTATTCAGTATGAGAATGCAAATCCTTTTATGAGTAGGAGTAGTGGAAAACAAAACAAGAAAAGCATAGTTGGCAGAGCCTAACATTTTTCCCCATTTAAATCAACCATCTGTGCAGCAAAAAACAGTTTCTGTGCTTTTCAATTACCAGCCCTATTAGTTTTTCAACTTTCTCCTAAAATTTCAAGAGTCTGGAAAAGAGGTTTTGCTCAATGGTCGTCATCTTTCTCCTCTTTCTTTTTTGTGAAATTCTTCCAATGAGTCCTTCTGAATTTCCAAAAACAAAACGATTGAATAATTCTACACCACCACCTCTAAAAAAAATCAGCATGGTTATTCTCATTATTTTCTATAAAGAGATTTGTATTTTCCTTGTACAAATTCTCTATATAAATACTTTCAAGATAAAGCAGCCAAGAAGGTTCTTGTTAATTCAGAAGTTCAGAATCAATGCTTCAACTTTCTAACCAGAATCAGGTAGAAAATATGGTGTTAAGCTGTTTGCTTTAAAATTTTACGAATGTTATTTCATAATGTTTGTGCGTGTGTTCGTGAGTGCACATGTGTATGTGTCAGAGGTAGGTTTCAGCAGGTTCTGACCAGTTCTGGAGAACCGGTAGCAGAAATTTTGAGTAGTTCAGCGAACCGGCAAATATCACCTCTGACTGGCCCTGGACCCATCTACTCGCTGTCTCCTAAGTCCCAGCTGATTGGGAAGGAATGGGGATTTTGCAGTATCTTTCCTCTGCCATGCCCACCAAGCCACACCCACCAAGCCACATCCACAGAACCAATAGTAAAAAAATTGAAACCCACCACTGGAGCGTGTGTATGCGTGCATGCACACACATGGAAGGAAAACCATCTAAAGTTAAAACTAAAAAAAGACAGAAAAAAGAAAAAGAATGTCCTTCCAATCCCATTTAGAACAGATATTACAATTATTAATTGACTAAACTTACATCAATACTCTGTTCTTCCCATATCCTATCAAATAATCAAAACATATTTTTTTTGCAGAAAAAGTTTGTAGGAGGTTTCCAAGCACCAATAAATGCAGATATACTTATCTTTTCTCTAATCAAACAGTTAGTTTGGCCATTTCAGTGAGTTCTGTCATTTTCCACTATTCCTTACCTATTGCCAAATCTTTCCATCTTTGTGTGTACAATAATCTCACCACAGTTATCAAACATAAAAACAAAGTTCCATAATTTTTTATCCATCAGTCCTAGGAGGAAAAGTTCTGTTTTCAGTTGAAAGTTAATCTTTAAAATCCTCTAAATCAGTATATATATTTCGAACCCAAATTTTTCTAACTTTTTTGCACATCTACCAAGTATGATCAAATGATCCTTTTTGTTGTTCACATTTCCAACCTAAATTTAAAGTTTTTATATATGTTTTTATGACGTCATATATAAATGGTACATAATTTTATAAAAATAACTTTACAATTGTAATGTAAATTTCAGTCCTTTCAACCACATTTTCCCCTCTGCTCCATCTGCATAAATGTATTTCATAATTTTTAAATGTCTACCTAAAATGCACAGACAGAGTCATACAGATGCTGTCAGGCATGAAATATCAGGTTCCCACCCAAAAGTCCAATTAAACTGATTTATTGCTAATCATGTCTATGCATAGAAATGTTCAACTAATGATTACCACCGGTTTAGGATTAGATACGGGTCAACGGAATTCAAGGGAACTTCACTTGTGGCTATGTAGAGATTCTAGGCCGATTCCTCTTTTAACTCGGTCCCCAGTTTTGCCACTTCTTTAATAGACACAGAATATATATGATCATGGCTGTTATCTACTTATGAATATTTGATACTGTACATGAAAATACTGAAAGCTGAGACATAATTTCAGTCTTGTGATTTTATTATAACATAATTAACTATTGGTTTCACTAACACTGTTTTGACAGTACTGTTTGACACAATTGTTGTTGTTTTCAGTCTTGACTGACCAGATCAGCATAAGTCTCACTTATAAAGTATGTGAATGAAAACAATGAAGAGTCGTCTAGAAAATTTGCAGTCTGGTTCACAAAAGCCAGGATTTATTACGCAGCTGGAGCTAATGCTGTTTACATGAGTGAAATCTGATTATCCTCACATTTTGGCATAGTCATTTTTGGCTTTTGTAATCCCTTTGGTAAATACCATGGGGAGCTTAATAAGATGTATAATTGCTATGTTTCACCTAGTTTGACCTACTATTCCATTAGAAATCCCCCGAAAATAATATAGTGGTAAAGAATTTCCTCTTAAACAAAGGACAAACATCCAAGTCTTAGCCTACTTCACACCATATGCAGCACATATGTTTTTTGCTTGTTCACTGCAAGAAAAACACAGATGTGCTAGAGTTTTGACAGCAAAAAAACTGATGCAATTCAGCATGGCTCATCTACATGAGCAACCATTGCTGAATGAGAAGCAATATGCTTTTAATTCCTATCTCTGCTATTCACTTATTTTTCTCTCGTTGCTTCATTTCTTCTTTATTTCTTGTTGCATGACTCATTAGCTGAAGTCTTTTACTGAGCAGAATGTCACCACTTTGTTCTGCTTCAGCATATACTGACTTAGATCCTAAGACAGAGAAGCCGAAAATACAGGTAGTCCTCAACTTACAACTGCAACTGAGCCCAAAATTTATGCTGCTAAGTCTGAAATTTGTTAAGTGAGCTTTGCCCCCATTTTACAACTTTCCTCGCCACATTTGGTAAGTGAATCACTGCAGTTCTTAAATTAGTGACCTGGTTGTTAAATGAATCTGGTTTTCCCATTGGCTTTGGTTGTCAGAAGGTTACCAAAGGGGATCAGCTGACTCCAGGACATTGCAACCATCATAAATGTCAGTCAGTTTTTAAGCCACCAAAGGTAAATCACACAACCATGGGAATGCTGTAATGGTCGTAAGTCACTTTTTTCAATGCTGTTTGAGCAGTCATTATATAAACTGTTGTAAATTGAAGACTATCCATACAGTTACATTCATGGCATGCATTCAAACTTCAGCTTTACCAATTCCATCCCCACCACCAGGTCTCATTGACTATTAAAAGTTGCTTTAAAAGCTGTTTATCACAACCATACTTCTCTTACCAAAAATCAAATAAATTTTTATGATAGTACTTGTTTTCTTTATAGTTGAACGTTTTCTTTGAAGCCTGCCAAACGATCCTATTTCATGATGGGGATAGGTGAGGTAGATTCTAGAAGCCAATATTCATGTCATACTTTAAGGACAAAATGATGACTTAGATGGGTCCCCTTCTATAATCATCTGAAGAAAATCAATGCCACAAAAATCAGAACAAATCCTCTTGGATTTGTTTGGGTTTTTTTAAATGCAGCAAATTGTTGAAATGCACAAAACTCCAGTTACCTCTGAGAAGGAGCAAAAACTTGTTGAAAATAAGTTAATGTTCTAATATGAAGGACACATAAAATAAACCTATTTGATAAGACGGAGTGGCTGTGGATTTTGCCTCCCAAGGACAATTCCATCTCTCCGTCCATCACTCTGGGGGGAGGGGCTATTGACCCCCTCAGAGAGCGTCCGCAACTTGGGCGTCCTCCTCGATCCACAGCTTACATTAGAGAACCATCTTTCAGCTGTGGCGAGGGGGGCGTTTGCCCAGGTTCGCCTGGTGCACCAGTTGAGGCCCTACCTGGACCGGGAGTCACTGCTCACAGTCACTCATGCCCTCATCACCTCGAGGTTCGACTACTGTAATGCTCTCTACATGGGGCTACCTTTGAAAAGTGTTCGGAAACTTCAGATCGTGCAGAATGCAGCTGCAAGAGCAATCATGGGCTTCCCTAGGTATGCCCATGTGTCACCAACACTCCGCAGTCTGCATTGGTTGCCGATCAGTTTCCGGTCACAATTCAAAGTGTTGGTTATGACCTATAAAGCCCTTCATGGCATCGGACCAGAAGGTTGGCCTTCTCCGGGTCCCGTCGACTAAACAATGTCATCTGGCGGAAGCCAGGGGAAGAGCCTTCTCTGTGGTGGCCCCGACCCTCTGGAACCAACTCCCCCCGGAGATTAGGATTGCCCCCACCATCCTTGCCTTTCACAAACTCCTTAAAACCCACCTCTGCTGTCAGGCGTGTGGGAATTGATACATCTCCCCGAGGCTTATATAGTTTTATGTATGGTATGCTTGTGTTGTATGTTTTTAAAATAATGTTTTTTTTTTAGATATTTTCTTTTAAATATTATATTTACTCATTGTACACTGTTTTATTATTGTTGTGAGCCACCCAGGTCTGTGGAGAGGGGCGGTCATACAAATCTAATAAATGTAAATATATATATATATATACACTGGCCTAGGATACCAAAGCACACCTGTCTCTTTATCCTTGAAATCCGTTATAAACTGAGCAGGATGTGGATGGGCTGCAACAGGCTATATTGTACTATATATAAAGTACTATTGGGAGTAGGCTGTACAAAGGTAAAGCAAAAAGAGAAAAAAACACCTAAAGCAACATAAGAACACAGAATATTTTCAAACTGCAATGGGAAAATTAGAGATTGAACTTGTGGAGATCAAATTTAGAATGGGAGGAAGATCATCCATTCCTGCCTTCAAAAATTGCTAATGTCAATTCTGATAAATGGTTAATTCAACAGTACAAATAAGCTCTCAGTCTCCCATGACTGATCAACCTACTGTGTTTTCCTGAAAAGAAGCCTTCCCCAAAAGTATTTAAACATGTGCACAGCTGGGGCCCGACATTTTCTCTGGTTACGGTTAGGAAGACAGAGCAGAAAATCAGGTAAGACAGCAAGAGGAGATGGCATGTGCCCCCAAATAATAAGACCTCCCCAAAAATAAGGCCAAGCGCTTATTTCGGGGTTCAAAAAAAGTAGGTCTTATTTTCGGGGAAACGCGGTATGAAGTTCTGTTAACATTCAGCAGCAAAGATACGTCAAAATTCAGAAAAAGGGGAAACTGGCAAATCAATTTTCATAGAACACGATGCCTGTTTATACTAGGTTACAGAATAAAAAAGCAAGGCCAATGATTTAGACCTGCTGTCTATTGTAACTGTAGGTGCTATTTACTGGAGTAACAGACAATGGCCTTGAAAGGGCAACACAGTTTATTCTTGCAAGAAAAGTTAATGTGTTCCTTGAATAAGTTCATCTCCCATGTGATCCTTTGTTTTTCATAAGTTCTTTTTAGCATTTTCCAAGCTCTCGTTCCCTCTAGTAATCTGCAGTTGCTAGAATTTCATTTTGCTTTTAATACCAATCCTCACAGAGAATCACACACCCTGCAGCTTTATCCATGTGACATAGCTTTGAAAATAATGAAAGGAATCTATTTTTTATTACATATATTGATTGTCAGTAACCAAAGATACTTGCCAAGTATATGTTGTTCCTGATGAAAATTTTCCTCTACAGGTAATTTAGGAAGATCATTCAGAGGAGTACACGGTAGCTACATATTCTATTTGTAGAAAAAAGTAACACAGTTCTGCAATGTTCATTTTTTTAAAAAAGATGTTATACGTGGATATGACTTGAAGCTTCCCACTCTCCTGTTATTTTGTTATTGTAATTATGTCCCTAGTACACTGATAGATAAGCCTGAGTGTAAAAGACTTAGGCTCAGTATAATGTTTCTATTCTTATATTTATTTATTTTATTTATTTATTTATTATTTAGATTTGTATGCCGCCCCTCTCCGCAAACTCGGGGCGGCTCACAGCAAAACAAAACAATTCATGACAAATCTAAATTATAATTTAAAATATTTAAAAAACCCCATTTACTAAACAAACATACCTACAAACATACCATGTATAAATTGTATATGTATAGCTGGAATGCAATAAATTTAAACTTGAATATATGCTTGTTTAACAGTGTTTGACAAGTCCAGACTTTTAAATAATCTTTTATCTTAGTATACATGTGTATATCCTCTCGTGGGTCAGTATATCTAGCAATATATTGTATATTTAAAAGATCTCACTTGCTTCTGATATTCTAGGCAGTGCGCAGTCATGTATAGTCTTACTTAATAGACAATTGTTTTGTTTGCACTTTGTATTAGGTGATGAACTGTTTAGTCATAGTTTAATGAATAAACTCCCACTGGTTAGGTTTGCTCAGGATGCTAACTCATAAACCATGTTAATAAACTACAATGATTAGATACCCAGAAAATACTTTGAATTGAGCATTTATTTTATAAGCATGTATAGGTTAGCCTTACGCTTGTTCCTAAGTTTAATCAGTACCTGTTAGTACATTTTTTAAATCAGGTGATTGTAGAATTAAAATGCATCTACCCTAAAATTCTGCACTTGTTGCTGTAAAAGAAGTTAATATACATGTACTTGAATGTTCATAAACACTAAATTTAAAACAAAAACACCCAAAATTCAGGAAGCAAAGAAACCAATCTTGTTTCTCAACTTTATTTTTTTATAATAATAAAAATGAAAACTAAATCACACTTAAAGTCAGATATCTATCCAGAGAATTGAAATTAAAATACTGGCTCACTAGGAATTCTAGGAATTGTAATCTGAACGCTGTCAGGAAGGTACCTGATTGTCAAAAGATGCTGTGGAATTTTTTTTTAAAATACCACCATGGTTTCTTCTTTTTACGGTTTCTCCCTTCCTCTGAAACATCATTCCTCCCAAACTGGCCCCCATTCTGATACTCTTTCAGAAGGCCCTGAAGATGTCATTCTGCCAGCAGGCCTGTGGGATGGAACCCATTAAATGCAGTCTAGGTCAGTGTTTCCCAACCTTGGCAACTTGAAGATATTTGGAGTTCAACTCCCAGAATTCCCCAAGGTTGGGAAACTCTGGTCTAGGTGGCTAGATGGGTTTAATACCCGCCATATAATTTTATCATTTTAATTTTTTATTTGTTCTATATTGTGCTTTTATTTCCTGTGAGCCACATTGAGTCATCAGGAACAACTAGGCAACAATATAAAATTTCCAAATAAATAATAAAATAATGCATAACCCAATGCAAAATAGCATTTCCAGACAAATTTTCTGCAAGTTCTTTCCTGTATAGTATATGGACAGTTTCTGCCAGCCAACTCTTAAGTGGGGGGGAAAAACAGAAGAAATCAAATCAACACATGCTAAGGAGACACAAAGTCTCCCAAATGGTCTTTTGGAGTATTGGGAACCTTGGATATTTGCACATAATTTCTTATCAGTAGAGACTATTAAATGTAACTGCATTTATACAATTCAACAATCATCCCATATACTATCTACATCTGTTCATAATAATAAGTAGTGTTTAATTGTGGTACAGTCAGAAGAGCATAGTATATCTTGCTAAGTAGATAGCCAAAATTATGCCTTTTCCTTAAGACAAACCTGTTTGATTATGAAGTATTGGATGAAACAATTCGGTTCGCACTAAGCTGATAACCCTGTTTTAAAAGTTATAGAGGCTAGTCACAAACTATGGTAAGCCATAATGTGGCTTTGCTTTGCTCAGAAAGCTCAAACTGCCCAAAGAGCTGCTGATACAGTTCTTCAGAGGAATTTTTGAGTCTGTCTTCTGCACCTCTGTAACTATCTGGTTCGGTTCTGCAACCCAACAAGACAGACACAGCTCCAAATTTTGCTACTGGAGCTGCGTTCCTCACCGTTCCCATAGGAGCCCATCACTGGCTAGACCTATGATGGCAAACCTATGGCACGCATGCCACAAGTGGAAAGTGGAGCCATATCGGTGGGCACGCAAGCTCAGGTCCAACGCACATGCTTGCTCTGGCCAGCTGATTTTCGGGCCTTCTGGGTCCACTGGCAGTCAGAAAACAGTTTTCAACCTCTGGGGAGGGATGCCATTTTCACCCTCCCTGAGGCTCCTAGAAAGACTTTAAAGCCTGGGGAGAGCAAAAAACGGGCATGCCACCGTGTGCCAGGAGTGGGGGAGGTGTCATGCGTGCATGCGTGGTGGTGGTGGCACATGGAATTATGGCTATATAGTTATATAGTTATATAGTTTATTAGATTTGTATGCTGCCCCTCTCCGAAGACTTGGGGCGGCTCACAGCATAACAGTAATACAATACATTACAAATCCAATAATAAAAATTAAATCAATTTAAGAAAGTATTAATAACATAATAAAATCCCTAACTATGCAATCATACACATTCAACCTAATATATCATACAGTAAGGCCAAAAACATAATAAAAAAGCGGGGGGGAAGCTGGTAATTATCCCCACGCCTGGCGACAAAATTGGGTCTTCAGCATTTTACGGAAGGCGAGGAGGGCGGGGGCTGTTCGAATCTCTGGAGGGAGTTGATTCCAGAGGGCCAGAGCCGGGGCCGCCACAGAGAAGGCTCTTCCCCTGTGTCCCACCAGCCAACATTGTTTGGTCGACGGGACCCAGAGAAGGCCAACTCTGTGGGAACTAATCGGCTGCTGGGATTCATGTGGCAGGAGGCAGTCTCGTGTTTCTCCCTCCCTGGGCTCCAAAGGCTTCCCTGGAGCGGGGGGAAGGTAAAATCACCCTCCCCCATGCCCCAGGAGGTTCTCTGGAAGCCAAAAATGCCCTCCGAGAGCTTCTGGGCAAGCCAAAAATCAGCTGGCCTGCACACACATGCATGTTGGATCTGAGCAAGGGCAACGGCTCGTGTGCCAGCAGATATGGCTCTGCGTGCTATCTGTGCCACCCGTGCCCCTTCCTTTTGGCACACAAATCAAAAAAGGTTAGATTGTCTGACAGCCAGCCTGGGTTAGATTGTCTGACAGCCAGCCCTTTTATAGGGAGCTGCCAGACAGTCTGAGAATGACTGTGACGTGAATGAGTGTGGTTGTATGGTTTGTTGATCAGTTTTACAATTGGGCTTAGAATTGTTTTTGTATTGTTTTTTATACGTTGTGAGCTGCCCTGAGTCTTTGGAGAAGGGTGCCATATAAGTCCAATTAATTAATAAATAATAACCATAAATAAATAAACATTTCTGGTTATTCTTGAAGACGTTTTGCTTCTTATCCAAGAAGCTTTTTCAACTCTGACTTCCATTCCCCACCATCCCCCACCATCCATTCCCCACCATCCAGTCAGAACTGAAGAAGCTTCTTGGATGAGAAGTAAAACAAAAGTAAAACAAAAGTAAAAGTAAAAACAAAAAGTCAGGTTGCCTCTTAAGCACCTTTGGGACGGGACCCAGAACCCAAACATTCTCTGAATCTTCAAGAGTCACCTCTTTCCAAACTGACTGCATCCTGAATCAGCTTTCTTAATAATACACTCATTTTTATTTTTATTTAATTTTTATTCCAGTGATGTGGAATTCCTGCAGCATTTTCCCTATAGTCAGGTGAAAAGGATATGAATATTTATGACTTCAAATGATCTGTTAAATATGTATGCTGGCAACGCAGTCTCCCTATCCATTATCATGTAATTGTTAGAGTAAATGGTAAACAGAAGTCACTATGAAATCATAACCTTTCTATCTCCAGCAAAACAGGCTGGCAAATATTTCAAAATCATTGTAATCAACTCCTGTTAAAATGCAGTTCTATTAAAAGATATTTGGAGATATATTTAATCCCCCAGTTAAGTCATTAGTCCCTTAGGTCTCCTAAAGTGCAAGAAAACCTCTGTCTTCTGTATATTGCTCCTTGTTTTGTGTCTAAACCTACTACATCATAATAATAATAATAATAATAATAATAATAATAATAATAATTTATTAGATTTGTATGCCGCCCCTCTCCGAAGACTCGGGGCGGCTCACAACAAGCGATAAAACAATATTGTACAGGCACAAATCTAATATTAAGAAAAAACTAAAAACCCTATCAATTTAAAAAACCAAACAACACATACATACCAAACATAAATTATAATAAGCCTGGGGGAAAGGTGTCTCAAATCCCCCATGCCTGGCGGTATAGATGGGTCTTAAGTAGTTTACGGAAGACAAGGAGGGTGGGAGCAGTTCTAATCTCCGGGGGGAGTTGATTCCAGAGGGCCAGGGCTGCCACAGAGAAGGCTCTTCCCCTGGGGCCCGCCAGATGACATTGTTTAGTCGACGGGACCCGGAGAAGGCCGACTCTGTGGGACCTTATTGGCCGCTGGGATTCGTGCGGTAGTAGGCGGTTCCGGAGGTATTCTGGTCCAATGCCATGTAGGGCTTTAAAGGTCATGACCAACACTTTGAATTGTGACCGGAAACTGATCGGCAGCCAATGCAGGCCACGGAGTGTTGTAGAAACGTGGGCGAATCTGGGAAGCCCCACGATGGCTCTCGCTGCTGCGTTCTGCACGATCTGAAGTTTCCGAACACTTTTCAAAGGTAGCCCCATGTAGAGAGCGTTGCAGTAATCGAACCTCGAGGTGATAAGGGCATGAGTGACTGTGAGTAATGACTCCCTGTCCAAATAGGGCCGCAACTGGTGCACCAGGCGAACCTGGGCAAACGCCCTCCTCGCCACAGCCGAAAGATGATGTTCCAATGTCAGCTGTGGGTCGAGGAGGACGCCCAAGTTGCGCACCCTCTCTGAGGGGGTCAGTAGTTCCCCCCCCCCCCAGGGTAATGGATGGACAGATGGAATTGTCCTTGGGAGGCAACACCCACAGCCACTCCGTCTTGTCTGGATTGAGTTTGAGTTTGTTGACACCCATCCAGTCCCCAACAGCCTCCAGGCACCGGCACATCACTTCCACTGCTTCGCTGACTGGACTACATGCTATGAGGTCTGTCATAACAAGTCTATTTAATTTTTAACCCATCAACAGAACATTCAGTGGAGCTAATTAATAGCCATTCTAACTTTTCATATTACTATCACGACATGTTGTAAAACCAAATGCTTTGTGTTCTGCCGGGCTCTATGGTGTGAGTTTCCCGAAAATTCAAGGGTACAAATTTCACACACACACACACACACACACACACACTTGAAAGTTCAAAAACAATGTTCTTTATCACAAAAATTCAAAAGAAACAAAGCACCCTTTTTGTATTGCAAAGAGCACTCGTCCCAAAACAACCTGGTAGTCTGTACAATCCCCTTAATCAGTCCTTAAGTACTTAGCTAGCAGCTGTGAAGGAACGTCACAGCCCTCCTTCTTCCACGAAGTGAAACACACACACTTTGCTCTGCTTTGGTTTCAAAGTCATGAAAAATCAACAAACAAAGTCCGGAAAAAGCAAGGCACGGTCCTGAAGAACAACGATCAGATAATCTTCCACAACGGCCAAGCCAGCACGCTGCTATTTAGATCTGCAGCTCTAATTACTGGAGCCACACCCAAACACAGGTGGCGTCTCTTATCTCCTGTAATATTTCTTCAGTTGGTCTCTTCGATGCATAATTCTGCACATGCATGGGTCTAACAATTCTTTATCCGAATTGACCGAAGATAATGGAGATTGGCTTCCTGGGCTGTGTGCCACGCCCCCCTCTTCCAAGTCACTCCCACCTTCTTCGTCCAAGGAAACTACACTACCTGACTCTGTCGGCAATAAAACAGGCCAATGACATGTTGATGTTTCCTCTGCAACCACCTCCACATTCCTTGGGGCAGGAGCTGGGCCAGAGCCAACCACAACACTTTGGAGGGTAAATAATGCAATATCATTGAATTCACATTATTTCGATTATATTGTTTTGATTTGCCTCTTAACTAAAGAAAAGTCCAAAATTGTGGAATTACTAAAAAAAAATTGCTAACCAAACACACAGTCAACTGTATACATGCAAATACATATAGACACATCCTTTTCAGATATCTCACAGTCACATAAGGCTGGGAAACGTACCTTTCAAAAATTGCCTATCCTTCTTCCTTCGATTTCCTGTTCCCTCGATTTTCGCGGGTTCAGACTTTGCGAAAAGTCTATACCACGATTTTTCCAAAATATTAATTAAAAAATACTTCATGGTTTTCCCTATATCACTGTTTTTCCCGCCCGATGACGTCATGTGTCATTGCCAAACCTTTGTTTGTCTTTAATAAATATTTTTTTAATAAACTTTAATAAATAAACAGGGTGAGTAATAATCTAAATGGTTGCTAAGGGAATGGGAAATTGCAATTTAGGGGTTTAAAGTGCTAAGGGAAGGCTTGTGATACTTGTTCATAGCCAAAAATGGTGTATTTACTTCCACATCTCTACTTCGCAGAAATTCGACTTTCACGGGCGGTCTCGGAATGCATCCCCCGTGAAAATCAAGGGAACACTGTACTACAATTAGAAACACTGTAACCATGGCTAATTGTATGCATGCATGAATGTACTGCAGAACCCTTACTACTCTACAGGTAATCCTTACTGAACTGTTGCCTGGTTTTGTGAATGTTTGCTTGCTTATTTGACCCCTATGACAATCATTAAGTGTTGTATCTAATGATTGTTGACAAATGTATATTTTATTTTACATACACTGAGAGCATATGCACCAAAGACAAATTCTTTGTGTCCAATCACACTTGGCCAATAAAGAATACTATTCTATTCCATTCTATGTTCACAGTTAGGATAAAGATGAAAAGTAACTTTACAATAAATATTTGACCTCTGACGTCGCTAAAGCAAAGCAAAGCTGAAATGATATCATAAGCACAGTCCAGGTTTCATTTAGCAACTTTTTCACAATGATAGAATTATCAGTCCTAATTTATTTATTTATTTATTCAATTTTTATGCCGCCCTTATCCTTAGACTCAGGGCGGCTTACAGCATGTTAGCAACAGCACTTTTTTAACAGAGCTAGGCTATTGCTCCCACAATCCGGGTCCTCATTTTACCCACCTCGGAAGGATGGAAGGCTGAGTCAACCTTGAGCCGGTGATGAGATTTGAACCGTGACCTTCAGATCTACAGTCAGCTTCAGTGGCCTGCAGTACAGCACTCTACCTGCTGCGCCACCCCGGCTCTTTATATTGTTAAATGTGACGGTTCTTTCTTAATGTTAATTTCTGAATATCAAGAATTTTATTATCGCCTTTATTTCATTTATGCAGCTAATAGTTCTTTATTTCACATGCATGACAATCAGAAGTGGGTTTCTGCAGGTTCAGACTGGTTCTATAGAACTGCTAGCGGGAATTTCCCCCTGCTCACTAAACCGGCAGCGATTTAAAAAGGAAGAATGTAAGGGACTCCTGGAGCCAGGTTTAGAGATATAATATACCAGGCTAGAAATCAACTCAACTGTGAGTTTGCGTTCTGCTTAAGATATATTTTGTAGATGTGCATGGTTATTTAAAATAAATCATGTGGATAATGTATCTAGCACATGTCAAATTGGAAGTATACAAAAACATTTAATAATCCCAGACTCTCTTGAAGCGCTAATTAAACAGAAACAATACAATATTGTAAACCAGCCAATTTATGTTTTAGAATAAACTTTGCTTTTATTGGTTTCTTTCTATATAACAGAATATGAAGTACCACAAATAGATTCAATAAATACCACAGAGTGGGCTTTTAGGATACCAACATTCATCCCAGTCTTAAGTTTGTTTATAGAAATCAATACAGGAACTCACACTTCTTCTTTTTTAGCCAAGAGAACTTCAGAGAAATTCCTCAAGTAGTTTCCGATCCTTTGCTCAGGAAATACATCTATAGATACGTGCATAACACAAGATGTCAGGAGATTATTCCCACAGTGAACAGGCTCACTTACATCTTTTAGAATCTGTACCCAGTCTGATATGTCTTTTAAACTTGAGAGCAGATGACAGGTGTGGAAAAACTTGACAGCATTTCTTGCTGACACTTAGCAGAAAGGAATATTTCTGTAATGAGTTTCATGTCTGGAGTTTCGCTGCAGAACACTGAAGCATGAATTTATTAAGTTGCAGAAAATATGTTTTATATAGTTCAGTATAGCAATATTGGGTAATGTATCTTGTAGTCAGATTCTCCGAGCTTTGAAGATTTAATAAGCATTGAGAAACCCTTGCAGAGACACAAGGGAGGCACATCACCCTCCCCAAAAAATGATAAGCACCTGCATATCAATCTCTTAAAGCTGCAGAACTTGGCTATAATAAGGCATATTCCACAAAGATAGGGCACCTCTATTTCAAGAAATTCAGTGAGCAGCATGCATTGTCAACCATATGGTTTCATCTTGTGGTTCTGACTTAAATATGGTAAGTTAAACCGCATTAGAAATTCAGTTTGGTGTAGTGTTTAAGACCACTAGCCTAGAAACTAGTCAATCATGAGTTCCAGCTGCAACAGAGGTACAGTCAGTTGATTGATCTTGGGCCAAACACTTTTTCTCAGTCCTATGTAGACAAAAATGGCAAATTATTTCCCAAAAAAGGAAACTGTAGGGTCCAAGCAGTTGCCAAGAGTCAAAACCCACCCCTGCCGCCAGGCATGGGGGAACTGAGATACACTTCCCCCTAGGCCTTTACAATTTTATGCATGGTATGTCTGTATGTATGATTGGTTTTTATATAATGGGTTTTTAACTGTTTTTAGTATTGGATTTTGTTATATACTGTTTTATTGCTGTTGTTAGCCGCCCCGAGTCTACGGAGAGGGGCGGCATACAAATCCAATAAATAAATAAAATAAATAAATAAACTCTGACTAGAAGACATTCTCTCCCATCCTCAGATAATCCTATTAACAAATGTCCTATCTAGCTTTTCTATAAGTTATCACAACCATAAATGAGATATCTGAACTGTTTTAGGGCATTATCATAGTTTGACCAAAGTTAGAAAATTGAACCTATACATTTTCCACATTTTCAATATTGCTGGCTCTGAGAAGCTGTGATGAGGGTTTCTATTTAGCAGATAAGGACGTTAGAATACAAACATCTTATGAACAATAATTATGTTTGGGTGGAAAGAGGCCTCCCTAATCATGAAAGTCTTTGCAAGAAATAAAGCCAGAATATCTGCTTCCAAATACGAGCAAATGGGTTGATCTCCCTACTTTTGGAGACACAGGCAGCTTCAAGCTGTTCCTCTGATATTCAAGTCCAGATTTTCAGCTATTATAATAACTTCAGCAGGCTCATTTTTAGTAGTTTTATTGTACTTTTTTTTTTGTTCTTAGTGAAGTTCATTACACTAGGTATGGTGTTTCTTACAACTCTCTGAAAAAGATTACAGTAACTAGGTTTATAGCCATTTTTTGTTTTGTTTTGTTTTGCTATGCCTATATACAGTCAGTGAACTCAGCCAGTACAGCAAGCCAAGCTTAAAGCAAGTCATTACTTAGCACAATATGTGAACTCAGCCATTATAGAATGATTGTCAAAGAAATGTGGTGCAAATCTACTCTATCTCTGCATGACAATGATAGCACATTAAATGCTCAGAAAAGAGGTTTTCTGTATCTTTCCCTTCTGTTTTTGGAGTGTATCAGTTTATTCACAAAGCAGTCATTGAAAGACAGAGTCTGCTATCACCAAAGAGTATTTATCTCCCACGCTTAAACCGTCCTGAGTTTCTTTTTTGCATAAATACACATGCATTTTGCCAGCAATTTGACTGTCTGAATCAAATAAAAGTGGAAAGTGTCAGAATACTAAATAATTCATTCTAAAGTACTGCAAGTGTTTTACACAAATACTTAGAAAAAGACACTAAGCAAGGACGTGTCCAATTTCTGAATACTTCCAATTCAAAAATTTATAATTATTTGTATTATTTAGAATCTGTAGGGTGCTATTGGAAGAGAACAAAACTTGTAACAATTAATAATTTTTAAAATTATCTTTACATTGTAAAGAGGTTAAATAGTGATTTTCTAAATAAGATTTAAAGAAGTTATTTCAGGATTTTTATTCTGAGATATGAATTCTGGGCCACTTTTTCCATGCACTTGTATCTGACAATAAGGTAGTCTATACCAAACTATTCCTCTTCTTGACTGTAAACATTGGGATAGCCCAAATATAAAACAAAAGGTACCCTTAAGTTCTTCATCTAAAATCGATTCTGATTCAATAAAAGAATTATCATAGGATAGGATGAAAAAGTAAAGACCCATATGAGTTAAACTTCAGTTCAGAAAACTTCATGTATGCATCTATAAGATTTATCTGGCTGTATGGGGATATCTTTGACTTCTTTTAAGATATTTTATTACCCTCTCCAGGTATTTCCAAGTGGTTTGAATCCAAACACTATCCACTCTTTGTTTTTTCAATACCAGGCAGGGTTATTCTCATATAAGGTAGTTCACCCTAAAGTGAACTACTTTCCAATTTTTAATCTCCACTGTTGTGTTTTTCAGTCACAAGTAC
Source organism: Erythrolamprus reginae (assembly GCF_031021105.1). Lineage (NCBI taxonomy): Eukaryota > Metazoa > Chordata > Lepidosauria > Squamata > Dipsadidae > Erythrolamprus > Erythrolamprus reginae. Next base: position 309,770,372 of record NC_091950.1, on the reverse strand, counting down.
ACAATCAAATACATTATTTCCAGGACACTGATAATTCTAACCTCATTAAACCATAGTTTAATTTATAAAATATAAGTCTGCAAAAATATCTAATACTTACCACATAATCAGCAAAATCTGAAACATTTTTTGCAAGTAGCAGATGTCTGGAGAACCAGTGAGATGAAGCAGCTGGAGAACTATTGAGATGAAATAGTCAAGGTCTATACAAGGAGTGTGGAAACCAGAGGTGGTATTCACTTACTTTATCTACTGGTTCTGCACATGCGCTTTGCTTGTGACTGCAGTTTGCCTAAATAGGACACTGTAGCGCCATAGTAGGCGGGCAGGACCAGGACCACCCATAGGTTGTAATTTAAATGTCGAGAGGGGGGATGGCATTAGGATTTTAGAAATACTTAGGTGGTGCATGGCCAAAAAAAAGGTTGAGAACCACTAGACTCGAAACATTAAATTCAGGCATGAATTTGTTATCTTTTTAACCTTAAAACAAAAACTATGATTTTTTTCATATGTATAGAGAATGCCTAAAACTAATTGTGTTGTATAAAAAACATATCTATCAAATTTATTACACTAGAATTTTATAAAGCATAATCCTTAAATTGTAATCACTGAAATGGTATATTTTACTACTTTGGAATATATAACTTATTAGCTGTTTAGAAAGCTATTTAATGTATCTTTTGTATTATTTGTATCTCAGAAAAAAATACTCCCTCGTTTTTTTAGCTCAAATCTAGCACAAATGTTTAGTACTGGCAGGTTAAATTCATCTAGTTTAGCTCAAAAAAGGTTATTTTGGGATATTCTTGACTTAAGCTCAGGAAATGGAAATAATTGCATGAGGAACTGAGGCAGTTGAAAAAAAACATTTATACTGATTATTCTACACTATCGGTGGAAAAACAACAATCTAAGGCTAAGAAGATAAACCTAATTTTATCAACTTCTCAAGTTCTATTAATTTAACCTGACATTGCCTCGCAGTGTTAGTATGTGCTAGCAATATTGAAGGAACATTTATGATTTAATTATAGAAGTTGGCTGGAAGACACAGGTGGGTTTTTTTGTTGTGTCTGTATTGCTCATTACTAGTTTGGCCTGAATTAATATAATTTTGATTTCAGCAAACATGCTCATTAAAGGACTATTCATTTTAAAAAACTAACAAAATAATAATTATAGAAATCATTTTACCAGGCCTTTCAAGCCAAGATTTCATTGGATTGACAGATGCTGCAGATGTTCACATAATGTAAGTTTAAAGTCTAGAGTTATATAACAATACAGATTCAAAGCACAGCATGTGATTTGAAGCATGTATGTAGCATCTATCAGGAATACTGTACTTCTAACATTCTCTTTTTGTAGATTCACCCTACAGGAAAAGGTAGTCGGTTTAAGGTTTTCTAAGCAAATACTTATGTGACTGTCCACACATGCACTTCAAAATATTTTCCTCTCTGAATTCAGATCACTGCGTAGCCCTACTAAAAATTGGCACTGTGCTATAAAGTAGCAATCTGGAAGCGAGCATTTTAAAAAACTGGAAGAGATACCTTTGCAATTAATGCCAGATGAAATTAAGGTTCTCAGTATAAACTTGTGCCTTACATGAATAATATTTCGAGATATTATTTCAAGAAGGATATTGCCTTTATTTAAACAATGCCTTATACAATGAAGCTGATTGCCCTAATTAAATTGAGAGATATATAGAAATTGACAATGTCCCTTCAGGCAATATTAATCATGAATGCAAGGCAATCTGAGGCTGCTTAGGAGGTTAATACATTCTAATAATTTGTATCATGTAGGACAGTGGTGGCGAACCTATGGCATGGGTGCCACAAGTGGCACATGGAGCTATATCTGCTGGCACGCGAGCTGTTGCCCTAGCTCAGCTCCAGCATGCATGTGTGTCCCTGCCTATTGAATTTTGGCTCGCACAGAGGCTCTGGGAGGGTATTTGTGGATTCCAGAGAGTCTCTGGGGGGGATGGGGGAGGGCATGTTTTGCCCTCTGGAGGAGCCTACTGGGCCCACCAGAAGCTGGGAAACAATGTTTCCGGCCTCCAGAGGGCCTCCAGGGGGCAAGGGAAGCTGTTTTCGCCTTTCCCAGGCATTGAATTATGGGTTTGGGCACTTATGCATACATGATTGTGCGTGCGCACGTTTTTTTGGCATCCAAAGATAAAAAAGTTTGCCATCACTGGTGTAGGACAATAACCATAATGTGAAACCTGCATTTCTGCTGCTAACACTGGTATGGAGGAAGGAAAAATGCACTAAAGGAAATTATATTTCAAAAGTGATAGAAATTATATTTCAAAAGTGATAGAACCATATCCCCAAAAAGTGATAGAACCATATCCCCAAAAAATTAAAATGGGATAAAATTGATAATTCATTTTTAATAGAATTATTTTTAGAACAACAATCACAATCCTGACAAATCTCAATTGGTTAATTAGGGCAAACATGACAGAATATGAAACCAGGAATAATCCTTATAACAATGTATTTTCCTTGAAAATGTGTTCTTTTTCTGAGACTTTTGGCAGGACTCCGTGTAATGACTGACTTTCTGGGATCTTATTGTTGTAAAAACTTTTCTTTGTACTGAGTTTTTAAAATTGGATTTCCCCCCTCCTTTATTGTCCAAAATAAACATAATGTATAAAAAGAAGCACATTCCAAATGTCCCTGTCTTTGCTAAGCAGTTGCACAGACGTTTATTTGGCAGCACTTTATTGGAACTGCGATCCAGTGGAAGAGCATCTCAATTAAAACATATGACAACGCATTAACTGATCCTGACACTTTTGTTGTTCTTGTTCAGTCGCTAAGTCCTGTCCAACTCTTCATGACCCCATAAACCAGAGCATGCCAGACACTCCCCCCCCACCCTCTACTGTTTCCAGGAGTTTGCCCAAAATCATGTTTTATTGTGTCAATGACACTATCTAAACATCTCATCCTCTGCACTTCCCGTTCTCTTTTTTCCTTCAATCTTTCCCAGCCTATAAGGGTGTTTTCCAATAAGTCCTCTGTTCTCTTTAGGTGGCCTAAGTATTTGATCTTCAGTACCTGTCCTTCCAAAGAATTCTTCGGTCAGGGTTGAGTTCCTGTAGGATTGATTGATTTGGTTTCTTTGCAATCCAAGGGATTCACAAGAATCTTCTCCAAGACCATGACATTTTACTTCTCATTAAGTCAATAAATAACTGTCCCGCTATACTATTGGAAGAAATATCTATCTGGTTTAGTTCCAAGCCGGGGAAAAGGCACTGGAGACAAAATGGGGGCTAGAGACTAGGTTAGAAAGATGGTCCATTTATTGATGAAGCAGAACCACAACCGCAGAACCAACTATGTGTTATTCTGGGCAGCTGATCAAATGGTGTTGAGAGTGAGAGTTTTTTATACCTTCTCTTGAGCTTCCTATTGCTGTGCAAGAACATGTATTCTATTGACTGTGGTAGAGGTAGTGTAGGGGTCATAGCAGGGTCTATACGTTTCTGAGGGTGATACCTAATGGCTTTGCTCTGTTTTGGCTCTTGGGTGACGGCTAATCTGCCTTTTTTCAGACTTTGCTGCAAGGAGTAATGGATTACCAAATCTGCATTTCTAAAGCTGCCACAGCTCAGTATCTGCTTGGGGGCAGGGATCTGGGGCTCTGAGTTTCTGTCTCCCTTAAGAGTTTTTATTTCTCTTTTAGGGGAAATATTTTGTCCTGTCTTTTTAAAATATTTCTCAAAAATTTCATTCTCCTAGGAAGGGGGCTGGCTTCCCACAATACCATACATCCTGAGTACAAATATAATTATTAAAGAATGTTTAATAAAATATATGTTTCATTCAAAATTCAAACAACAACAATCTGCAAGCTCAGTTTGTTTCACTCGATTACACTCTACTTCAAGGAAATATCACCTGGGGTAATCGAATGTGAACATTCATCCCATTATCATGTGTAATTTCAGCCACTGCACCAGATAATAATTTGTATCTTAAACAGATTTAAAGTGCTGATCTCATTTCTAAACATAAGGGTCTGAATAAGGAAATGATACAAATGCAAAAGCTAGCAATTTCGATAGGCATGGAATATAGAATTATTGAAGTAAGAACCCATTAGTACGACGTTACCAAAATCTTTCAAAATAGCCACAAGATAGGACACACGAATTTTTTAAATGGAATGAGGACACTAAAAAGCAGACATAAACTTCCTTTATTTCTTATTAAAAATTATCTTGCATATAAATTGCTATGGCAATTTAAGCTTTCCGTCTGTAAAATATATTGAAAACATGTCAATATCAGGTAGATACAAACTTCTTCTGAACTATTTTGTATGCTTTTAGAAAATATTGCTTAACTTTTGAGTTAGATCATCAGTGTGAATGTTAATCCAATATATACATGCATGTGCACACATACTGTACTCATAAACACAAGAGAGAAGGGGGAAGGTGGGAAAGGGAGAGATGAGAGGGGAGGGAGGTGTTTATGAATTTTGTTTTAAAGACAGACAATTGCATACATAATAAAAGAGAAAACAATGACATGCAATATATTCAGGGGTGGGCTACTGCCTGGACAGGGGGAAATGCAGTGGGGTAGTGAAAATGGAGCTCCACCCCAGAGCACCGAAAGATGCACTGAAAGATGTTGAAAGAAAATGCAGGGAGTCCTGAATAAGCCACGTCCACAGTGTGGTAGTAAAAAATTTGGTAGCCCTTCACTGAATATATTAAATCAGCATCACAGGATGAGAAAGTGGCCAGAATGAAAAGCAATTATAAGCTAAGAAAAGAAGAACTGGGAAACAATGTGAAAACGATTGACCAAATTTTAGAACTTTTTAAATATATGATGTACAGTAAATTATTAAATAGATATAGTGTAAGAAAACAGGTGGAGATCTGTGTTAAAATGTTGTCATGTTCAAAAAAATGGAAAACAATAAAAATAATTTAAAAAAAGAAAAGCAATTATAAGCTGGTCAGTTTGTACAAGAACAACAATGAAAATGCCTTCTGTTTTACACAGTTGCAAAATGTTCATTCTCTTTCTGTGAAGAAAACTTCATCTGGCGAGTTTCATATGTATCTTTACTTAAGAGAAATGTCCTCTTTTCTTGTGTTTGGCAGCAAAGTTCTGTACAATGACATTGTGTACAAAGTACTGGATACCTAACCATAAAGCAGGAGACAGTGGCAGAACTGTCACTAAAAATATACTGAAACAGATTGTACTATTCTCCATTCTTACGAACTTGGGATCATTAGTGAAAGTGTTTGGAAAGTTTTGTGCAATAGTCTTACACCTTGTATTATTTCTTTATTTTTTTTACTAACTTCAGCTATGGCAAGCATAGATGAAACATTATTTCTGACTTCTGTGAAGTTATCTTATTCACACTTGTATATATGCCCCTCCTTAAAACTGTTATGCTGCATTATACTTTTATTCCATATTCTTCAAAACATATGGTTTGGAAATATTAAATACATCTAAGGCCAAGAGATGTATCCACAGGTCTTTGGGAATTTTAAGTGCAATAACTGCGGCTTTTTAGCATTTTACTATGAAGATGTTCGGCCTTATTGCGAATTGTGGCTGTTCTTCACATTTAGACCTAAAAAGTAACATGAGAAAACATGTAACCTCTGAAAATGCATCCCATGCCAATTTTCTGGGGGTTTGCCAGATTTGTAAATTTAATTTGAACTTGTTGCTATTGTATAAAATTTGAGCTACGGTTATATTTCTTCACTAATGGAATTTTCTAGAAAATATCACACTGCCTAAAATTCAGTGGTGGGTTTCAGCAGGCTAAGGCCGGTTCGAGCAAAGCAATAGTTAAATTGATGGCTGGCGCCACCCAGCCCCTTCTAGGGGTCCCCACATGCCCCATTTTGGCTCCCAGGTCAGCACAGGGAGGCCTCTATGTCCAAAACAGGCCTGGGGGTGCAGTACACACCCCATGGCCTGTTTTTGTTCCCAGGAGGCTTCAGGGAGATCTCATTGGCCCAAAAATGCGGTGTGGGGGTGCCTCTCTGTGGCCTATTTTTACTCCCAGGAGGCTTCAGGGAGTAAGGCCCAAAATGGGGTAGGGGGGGAGGTGGCACATTTCCCCACACCTTATTTTTGCTCCCAGTGGGGTATAGAAGGCTGAGTGCTGTCACATCCTATGATCATGCCCACCACAGTCACACCCACCTAGACGATCATTAGGGCAGATAATTGATTGTTAAGTTATTTGAATCCCACCATGGTTGAAATTGGTACAGTAGATATATTAGTATTTGCTAACTTTAAAAAAAACTTTAAAATTGTTAAAATAAGGTAAATATTAGAAGTTTCTTTTTTATTTTAGTATAATTAGTATAGCATATTGAATCTAATTAAATGATTTATTCAGAAATCGTCTTGTATTTTTCAATTTCTCAATATTTAAACATTTAATTGTACAAATAGTAATTTGCATAGTTAAACACACTTTTCCATTACCTTATTTAGATCATATTTAAGAATGTAACTATGAAAACAGTTAACTAACAAAATATTTCTGAGAGCTATGTAAATGAATTAAATTTACAGAAAATGAACAGGAAAAAATAACTAACATTTTAATATACTTTCATTGTTAATTGTTAATTAAACTTCTATTGTATTTTAAAGAAATTATAAATAATTTCCTTTGGTTAGAAGTTATTTTTTTCATGAAACACAAATATTTAGATTGATTAAACTTGATATATATTTTCAAAAAGATAAATGGACAATATGTCTTCTAAATCATATTAGACTTTAAAGTTAAAGAGGTCTAAAGAATTAGTAAAGTGTAAAAAAAAAACCCAATCTGTCTTTTGAAATATTTTTCTGCTTATTACTGGATATTTTTTTCAGAAATAGTCCACATAGTTCATAGTTATTTTCTGTCCTATCCCAAATATTCTTATTTTTTTACTTAGTAATTTTAGCTTTGGGGATAAAGCTCTTTATCTTCAACATAATATTTAAAGGGAAGAAAATTGCTTTATATGAAAAATGTAAATAGTAATTTGTCTTCAAGAAGACATATCCTATGAAAGAAACAAGAGTCAATCAGAAGAAGTACAATTTTTAAAACTATGTTTAATGAAACAGTTGTAATTATAGTCAATAACATACTGATCATTAAGACTCAAGTCAATTACTAATAGGTCACTAAAATATAATCAGATTTTTCACTTTCCCATGTATTTCAATAGTAGTAAGTATAGGCCTGCTGTGAAACTTCAACTAAAGTGAATTTCTCTGTAGGTGACCTTTGTAGAACTGTATATGACAGACATTTAGGCTCCAGCATTAACACATACTACTTCTACTTAAATTGTACATGTCCATGGGAAGTACAGTACTCACTAAAATCACACAATGAATAAGGAACACCAGCATATTGGAAATAACTTAAGTCTGAAATTGTCATGGCCCAACTGTCCCCTTTAAACTTTTGTCTAGCCACAGCAGTCCATTTTCTATAAGTAAGTTTGGAGATAATACTAGAAGACCAGTAATATAAGCTTCTTAAGGGGTCTAGGACAACTCGACACAGCCAATTCTCCGCGGCCAACTCTCCATGGGACAATTCAATGCTGTATTAATCATTTCATTCAGTTACTTTTATTATTGGTGACCATGTTTTTGTTGAAATTATTGTAGCCCTTTTATTTCTGGATTGATTTTCTCTTTTATTATTATTGGCCATGGTTCCGTTTAAACTAATTCTGTATATGTTAAATTGACCTGTCATGAGTTGTCCCAGGGCAAACTGGCAAGTTGTCCTGCTGAATTGACCATGGCAAGTTATCCTATTCCATTCTTAAGCCTCTAAATCTTTCTTTCCAATGAAAAAAGTGATTGGTGTGGTTTCAGCCCTGCCATGCATGTATGACCCTGGCTATTCTCTGCATATATTATTGAAACAGTACAATGGTTGGTAAAATGAAAATATTATGTGTTTTACACTTAGTGTCTACACTAAGTCGAAATATGACATGTTTTTAATGTCACAATACCCTTTACAATTAAAAAAAAACATGGTTGCAGTATTGCCATTTAGTAAGGGAGCTACAAAGATCTGGATCAGAAGTCGGCTCAGATTCAGATTGGTTCTCTAGAACCGGTAGTAACTTGGTAGCCTGGGTCAATGGAACCGGCAGTGATCTAGGGCAGTCACACACCTGAGCCAGTTTTCTTGGTGGTGCCATAGGCACCGCCATCTTGTTTTTGTTTTAATTTTTTTATTTTATTTTATTAATAGAGTTGAAAGGGACCGTTAGGTCATCGAGTCCAACCCCCTGCCTGAGCAGGAAACCCTACAGCACCCCAGCCAAATGGAAGTCCAATCTCCTCTTGAAGGTGTCCAGAGTTGGGGAGTTCACCACCTCCCCTGGCAGGCAGTTCCATTGGTTGATCGCTCTGACCGTCAGGAAGTTCTTCCTTATTTCCAGGTTGAATCTCTCCTTGGTCAGCTTCCAACCATTGTTCCTCGTCCGGCCCTCTGGTGCCCTGGGGAATAAAGAGACCCCCTCCTCACCGTGGCAACCCCTCAAGTATCTGTAAACTGCTATCATGTCCCCTCTAGACCTTCTTTTTTCCTAGGCTGTCCATGCCCAATTCTCTCAATCTCTCTTCGTAAGTCTTGGTTTCGAGTCCCCTAATCATTTTGGTTGCTCTTTTTTGCACCTTCTCCAGAGTTTCGATGTCTTTTTTGTAGTGAGGTGACCAAAATTGGATGCAGTACTCCATGTGGGGTCTGACAAGGGCATAGTAGAGTGGTATTAGTACTTCCCTGGTCTTGGAGCGTATTCCTCTGTTGATGCAGCTTAGGATTGAGTTGGCTTTTTTGGCTGCTGCTGCACATTGCTGACTCATGTTTAGTTGATTGTCCACCAAGACTCCAAGATCTCTTTCGCAGTCACTACTGCTGAGTGGGGTGTCTCCCAGGCTGTATGTATGTCTAGGGTTCTTTTTGCCGAGGTGGAGGACTCTGCATTTGTCGGTGTTGAACCTCATTTTGTTGGTATGGGCCCACTGTGATAGTCTGTCTAGGTCTTCTTGTACTCTGAGCCTGTCCTCAAGGGTGTTGGCTACCCCCGCCAGCTTGGTGTCATCTGCAAATTTTATTAGTTCCCCTTTTATTCCCTCGTCCAGGTCGTTGATGAAGATGTTAAAGAGTACAGGACCCAGGACATACAGCACATATGTGCGAGCAAATCACCCACCCATGCGCGTCCCTGAGCAAACCAGCAGTGAAGAAAACTGGAACCCACCCCTGGTCTGGACATGCACTCTCCACAGCAAAAAATTACAGAAAAACCTAACTCATCTAATAGCCACTTGGACTTTGGGAGTTCATATCTGATAACCATACCATTTTGTACTGCAGCTTTTTAAATAAAGTAAAATATGGAAATTTATCAGATTTCAGAACAAGAACTGGGCTTTACAATGTTCAGTTCCATTAGTTAACAAAATAACATTAATAGAAAAATGCCTACAAATGTAAGTGATTAAGTTGGGGCACACATTAAAAGCCAGATGAATAACTAATGTCATCTCCAACAAGATAACGGTGGTTGCGATGGCTTCTAAAATAGCTGTTTCTTCAGCACATATGATATTACAACAATTGAAAAGGCGATTTAAATCTGGCAAGTCACAATAAATAACTGATGAATTACATAGGACTTAATGAATAGCAAGCTATGCAAGGCTGATTGTGTCTGCTTGTATGTAAAATAATTCTGGTGATCAACAGTAAATTTAGCATTCAATGGTGATTTTACACAAGCACTGGAAAATGCTATTTTCAATTTTAATTTCTAATATTAGCAATGAAAGAATAGGGCACTGAATGCAACCCCTTTGATGTTAAGAACTGCTACTTTATCGGTTATTCAGACTGCATATTATGATTAATTAAGATTAAACAATGTTTCTGTTCTATCAAAATATTTAAATTCATATTCGTCATACCATTTTACAGAACCTAATATATACCTGACACTATGTTATTGAGAGCAGTGATATTAAGAACAACAGCTGACATTTTAAGAAAGAAAGCAAAGCTGTTTTTCATTTAGGACACTCTGGAATTTGAACATCTTCCTTTTTGGCTACTGGTTTAGGAAAATGAACAAGAAAATCTCAGAGGAAAATGTGTACTTTTCTACAGTCTTGTTTTGGTATTTAAGTTCAATTAAGGCAACCAGGTTCATTCCAAATTAAATGCAGCCATCTTGTTGAGTAGGCGGTATGAACCACACCTATTCTCAAAAGAAACCCAAGGCCACAGCTGTTGTTGCTTTATTTCAAAACAAGGTTCATAAGCAAGTTAACACACAGGCAGTAAAATTTTGATGCCAAGTAACTACACCCCCAAAAGACAAAACAAATGAAAAGCTCTAGCAATAAAACTAAAGTAATTTAAACAAAACTATTTATTGCAGTTAAATTATCCTTCTCACATACTGTACATTAAGTAAATTGCTATCACTATTTTAATAGAGATCTTCTACAATTTTGCTGAAAGCATATTTTAAAACAATATGATCTGTACTTTCAAGAATAGATAGATGGAATTCCAAAGAATAAACTTAAATTGTACTACAGTTCTCAGAGCTCAAAGAAAGCTATCAGAACACATATACCAAGGGATATCATAAATATATTTAAAACTGTATAGGTTACGAAATTTCATTAAAAATCTGAAGTTTGGGGGGGCCTAGAAAATAAATTGAAATGCATAGTTAAAGAGGATTTTTGTGTGGTTGTTTGTTTTTGTTTTAAATAAAGATCAATCAGATTTATGAACCAGAACTGAGTGAACACACAATTTAACAAATTCAGATAGTGTTAAGGATAGAAAAAGGATTCAATTACCAGTAACTTTGTCCACACATCGTATTAAGTCTTAATTCACAGGATCACAATGTTTCCAATCTCTAGAAATAAAACTATGCAAAACCAATAAAAATATATTTTAAAAAAATAGAAATAGAACTAGGTGGCAGATATGGTTTATTAAGGATGGAAGGCTGAGTCAACCTTGAGACAGTGGTGAGATTTGAACTGCTGAACTACAGCTAGCAGTTACAGTGCTGCATTCTAACCACTGCACCACCACTGCTCACATATATTATTCTAAATTTTATTTTGAGAATAAATATAGTTTCAATTCTCATTCCACCAATACCAAATGAGTTCTTATATTACCATTCAAACACACACACACACACACACACACACACTGTAGCATATTTATTTTCGGTATTCAGCAGGTATTATATTTTGTCTTTCATTAAACAGCTGTTTATAGACAATTAGCTGTTTTTAGACAATCAAAACTTTTTTTAACAATAACACAGTATAAACAAATAATACTAAACTGTTTTTGTTTAAAGGGAAAAAACTCCACATCTAACTACAGAATGACAGTTCTCTTTATCGAAAACAAAGCAAAATAAAAAGAGCCACAACAGTCTTTGTCATTTCTTTTATGAGGGTTTCCTAGAAAATAAGGTTACAAGGCACATAGTTCTTGCGGGGAATGTTCGCGGAGGAAGTTGGTATTACTATCATGTAGCGGGAAGCCAGCAGAAGAGAACGAGCAGAGCCAGTGGTCAGTAGATCATCAACTGGCATTGTGGTGAAGGTTAGAGATGAGGTCCTCAACCATATTTGAATTTTTTGCCAATATTCTTTTGCTTTCCTACATGATCACCACATATATGTGTCTGATCCATGGTTACATTTCCAACATTTCGGTGATAAATTTCTGAATATTTTTTCCAATCTCGCTGGTGGGAAATGCCACCTATAGAACATTTAATGTAAGTTCTTTTTGTATGATATAACCAATGTTATTTTCCTAGTTTTTTCCCATAATTCTTCCCATTTTTTTCAATTGTATATTGTATCCAAAATTTATTGCCCATGCCACCATTGTTTCCTTAACCTATTCTTCCTCCATCTTGTAATCCAATAAGAATCCATATATTTTCTTTACTAATTTGTCATTTGTCCCCAGAAGGATCTATAGTCATTAACTTCGTATTAATCCCCCACTCTTTCAAGTCTTTCATATATTCAAGATTGGATTTGCAAATATGACCACCACTCCAATTCTATCCCCTATTCTTTTAGTTCTTGCCTCAATTTCAATCTTTCTTCAAATGTTGATTGATAAGATTTGGTTGTACTAACGCTTCTAATGTAGAACTTTCGTGTAGCTCTGCTGTTTAAATTTATTCCGTATCTGTATCCAATAGTCTTATAAAATATTTTTGGAAGTATTGGTGTACTGCTTGTTTCCCATACCACAAAACTGCGCGCCATCCTAGATGTAAATTGTGGCCCTCTAATGTTAACAGTCTTTCATTTTTTAAGTCTATCTAGTCTTTTACCCAGGTGAATGTTTCTGCTTGATGGCATAGGTCCCATTCTGGCATGCCAAATCCTCCTCTCTCTTTTATTTCTTGCAGGATACCATGATGGTAGTCTCTTTGCTTCTTCCAATATTGCATTATATACATCTAATAAAACTGGTCCTAGGCTATGATGCAGTTCCTTGTATAGTTCTGTTGGTAAACCATCACGGCCTGGCATCTTATTATTTTTTTGTTTTTTGACAACATCTACTAATTATCTGGAAAAAATACAAGAATTCAAACTATGCCATCAAATTTTAGAGTGGAAGTTATGTGGTTATAGTACAATGTGTTATGCAAAATCAAAACATTGGGACTCTTTTGTTTTTCATCTGCTTTCTAAATTTTTAAGAAGTTCAGGGCATTCATTTCTGGAAGAGAAACAGATTTCACCCATAGACAGCAATAGCAATAGCACTTAGAGATACATACAACTTCATAGTGCTTTACCGTTCTCTCTAAGTGGTTTACAGAATCAGCATATTGCCCCCGACAATCTGGGTCCTCATTTTACTGACCTTGGAAGGATGGAAAGCTGACTCAGCCTAGAGCTTGGTGAGATTTGAACTGCCAAATTGCTGGTAGCCAACACTCAGCAGAAGTAGCCTGCAGTACTGCATTCTAACCACTGTGCCACCATGGCTCTTATGAAGCTTCTTTGGGGGATGGTTGCTTGGGGGATGGATAACCTTTAATTACCCTTGAATTATTGAAGGCAAATAAACTAAAGTTTAATATATGGCTTGAATATATTATTCTGAAAATAAGCTAGCTTAGTTTGACATTTGGCTTGTTTGTTTCCTTTCAGCATAGCATGATGTGCAAACCTAATGGCTGTGTTTAGCACAATGAGCAAATCAGAGGATTGATACAATTTAAAATGCTGGCTCAACAATAAATTTAGTCAGTACAGCAAAAACTTCAGAAGAGAAGGATTTAGGGGTAGTGATTTCTGACAGTCTCAAAATGGGTGAGCAGTGTGGTCGGGCGGTAGGAAAGGCAAGTAGGATGCTTGGCTACATAGCTAGAGGTATAACAAGCAGGAAGAGGGAGATTGTGATCCCCTTATATAGAGCGCTGGTGAGACCACATTTGGAGTACTGTGTTCAGTTCTGGAGACCTCACCTACAAAAAGATATGGATAAAATTGAATGGGTCCAAAGACAGGCTACAAGAATGGTGGAAGGTCTTAAGCATAAAACGTATCAGGAAAGACTTAATGAACTCAATCTGTATAGTCTGGAAGACAGAAGGAAAAGGGGGGACATGATCAAAACATTTAAATATGTTAAAGGGTTAAATAGGGTTCAGGAGGGAAGTGTTTTTAATAGGAAAGTGAACACAAGAACAAGGGGACACAATCTGAAGTTAGTTGGGGGAAAGATCAAAGGCAACATGAGAAAATATTATTTTACTGAAAAAGTAGTAGATCCTTGGAACAAACTTCCAGCAGACGTGGTTGGTAAATCCACAGTAACCGAATTTAAACATGCCTGGGATAAACATATATCCATTGTAAGATAAAATACAGGAAATAGTATAAGGGCAGACTAGATGGACCATGAGGTCTTTTTCTGCCATCAGTCTTCTATGTTTCTATGTTTCTACATTGTTCAGCATCATAAACAATCAGAAATGTTTTGGACATTGTACTTAATTGTGTTTAAATTCATGCTTGCTGGATGTTTTTCATTTATTTTTTTGATCTTCTCAGTTTGGGTTTTCCCCTGACTATGGAATGGAAACAATTTACCCTTAATAAAAGGCTGTCAAAGGAAATTATCTTACTGGTTCTGTAAGCTGTTTTTAAACATGTCAAATGTGGTATTTTACTAACAACATTGGTCAGATTAGGGCAATTCATAAAACTTATAAAGTGTATCAAATAACAAACATCTAATATATGTTTCAGTGAAATTTCTCCAAACAACCTGCTTCTTTTTATCCAATAATTGAAACCAGTCATTGGAGAAGCTACAACATGACTACAGACTTGTTCTGTTTTCAAACTTGAAAGTTAATTAGTAGTTTAAAAATGTTTGATGCTTTTCAAAGTGGTTTGCAATGTAAAGCACATCACTTTGATAAATTATATTAGCCACTTGAAAGAAAATGACAACAAAGAAACAGAATTCTTCCTAAATGAAAGGACTCCACAAGATTCATTGAGAAAATCATACTTCTTTTGATAACCAATTGAAAATAGATTATAAAGCAATATACATGTACATGTACATATACTGTGCATATACCTACTCACTCACTCACTCTCACACACACACACATATATGTACCAAGTGAGGGTATGGCTCAACCTCAAAATAGATTTATACTAGTCTCCCTTCATTTTCAATTAAGCAAAAATATCTTACACATACAGAATATAGTTTGTTGGCTATGAAAAATTAACTGCCTTGGATATGGCCCTGAGTTGGGCCAAGAGACAAATGGAAGCATTAAGCTCCTCCCATATTTGGGTATGCGAGGGTGATTCGACAGAAAATAACATATAACACTTCCCTGATACAAAGCTGAAAGGATGAGATCCTGTGGCCTAGAGGTTACCGTATAAGGTGTATAAGACGCACCTTTTCTCTCCCTAAAAGAGGCTGATAATGTAGGCTCTGAATGTAGCTTTTTTTCAAGCCCTAACTAGCTGCTAATGATCTTCCCAACTCTTACCTTGTAGGCTCTTTCATTGTTTCTCTCTGTGAAGGTTTTCCAAGCCCTAAGTCTTTGCAGGGTTTGTTTCATAGAAACATAGAAGACTGACGGCAGAAAAAGACCTCATGGTCCATCTAGTCTGCCCTTATACTATTTCCTGTATTTTATCTTACAATGGATATATGTTTATCCCAGGCATGTTTAAATTCAGTTACTGTGGATTTACCAACCACGTCTGCTGAAAGTTTGTTCCAAGGATCTACTACTCTTTCAGTAAAATAATATTTTCTCATGTTGCCTTTGATCATTCCCCCAACTAACTTCAGATTGTGTCCCCTTGTTCTTGTGTTCACTTTCCTATTAAAAACACTTCCCTCCTGAACCTTATTTAACCCTTTAACATATTTAAATGTTTCGATCATGTCCCCCCTTTTCCTTCTGTCCTCCAGACTATACAGATTGAGTTCATTAAGTCTTTCCTGATACGTTTTATGCTTAAGACCTTCCACCATTCTTGTAGCCCATCTTTGGACTCGTTCAATTTTGTCAATATCTTTTTGTAGGTGAGGTCTCCAGAACTGAACACAGTATTCCAAATGTGGTCTCACCAGCGCTCTATATAAGGGGATCACAATCTCTCTCTTCCTGCTTGTTATACCTCTAGCTATGCAGCCAAGCATCCTACTTGCTTTTCCTACCGCCCGACCACACTGCTCACCCATTTTGAAATCACTACCCCTAAATCCTTCTCTTCTGAAGTTTTTGCTAACACAGAACTGCCAATGCAATACTCAGATTGAGGATTCCTTTTCCCCAAGTGCATTATTTTACATTTGGAAACATTAAACTGCAGTTTCCATTGCTTTGACCATTTATCTAGTAAAGCTAAATCATTTACCATATTACAGACCCCTCCAGGAATATCAAATATCATTATTCTAACTTGCTCTGCCCTAACCAGGTGCTAATGATGTTCCCAGCTCTTAGCAGCTTGCAAGCTCTTTCATTGTTACTCTCTGCCAAGAATGTATTCCAAACCCTGTCTTGGTTGTTTTGGTTCTGATCTGGTATTGCTAGCTTATTCTCCAACTCTTCTTTTTTTCTTGGATTCTGAGGATGGATGATAACATTACCAGTTGGATAATGAATATCTGCAATAAAACAACCAAGTTCGGATAATACCAAGGACTCCACAGTTCAGTGTTGAGCTACAAATAGTATATTCACTTCCATTATACAGTGATCTCTCGATTAGTGCGGGGGTTACGTTCCAAGACCTCCCGCGCTAACCGATTTCCGCGTTATACTGGATGCGGAAGTAAAAACCACCATCTGCGCATGTGCGCCATTTTTTTATGGCCGCACATGCGCAGATGGTGGAGTTTGCGTGTGGGCGGCGGGGAAGACCAAGGGAAGGTTCCTTCAGCCGCCCAACAGCTGATCTGCTCCGCAGCGCGGAAGCAGCGAGGAGCCGAAGATGGGGTTTCCCCGTTGCCGCGCTGCGGAGCGGATCAGGTGTTGGGCGGCTGAAGGAACCTTCCCTTGGTCTTCCCGCCGCCCAGGCAAAGGGGAAACCCCAAGATCACTTGCCGCTTGCCGCTTGCCGTATTGCAGCTTGGAGCCTTGCTTCGCCTCCTTCGCTGCAATACGGCAAGCGGCAAGCGATCTTGGGGTTTCCCCTTTGCCTGGGCGGCGCTGGGGCCATGCGGAGCCGCTCATCTAGGGGGGCGTGGACCGGCAAGGTGCCCTCCGCTCTCTCTCTTTCTCTCCCTGTTACCGGTGTGGTATAAGAGAGAGAAAGAAAGAGAAAGGAGGGCGACTTGCCAGTCCACGCCCCCCTGGATGAGCGGCCCCGCATGGCCCCAGCGCCAGACTCCGTTGCCGAACGCCGAAACCGGAAGGGGCGAGGTGGGGGGGGGAGAACGGGAGGTTCAGCATTCCGTCAGTCGCAGCGCTGGCTGTCAACTTTTCTTTTTAGCACTGGGGAGGCAAGTCAGCTCCTGCCCAGTTTTAAAAAGAAAAGTTGACAGCCAGCGCTGCGGCTGACGGAATGCTGAGCTTCCCGTTCTCCCCCCCCCACCTCGCCCCTTCGCCCCCCTGTGTTCCTAGGAGAAGTGCTGGTGAGGAGCAGAAGGTCTGTCTTGCCTCAATCCCCAGCACTTCTCCTAGGAACACAGGGAGGCGAAGGGGCGAGGGGGGGGAGAGAAAATGGGAGGCTCAGGAAGGGAGCTCGGGAAGGAGCCCACGGTCAGTCGGCTGCGGGCGGGAGGAAGGCGATTGTTCCGCTGCCGCCAGCATGGCCTGGCTGGCAGCGGAAGATGTAACGGAGCCCACGGGGGATTCGCCTTCCTCCCACCCGCAGCCGAGACTGATCGTGGGCTCCTTCGCAAGCTCGGAGAGCTTCCAGGGCATGAAAGCTCACGAAAACCAGGAAGCTCTCCGAGGTTGCGAAGGAGCCCACGATCAGTCGGCTGCGGGCGGGAGGAAAGCGAATGCCACGGGGCTGGGCTCGGCTCCCCCCTCGGCTCCCCCCCTTACCAGCCCCGCCGCGGAAGGCTCCATTCTGTTCCCTGCCGGCCCGATTGAGCGGCCGGCGGTCTCCATTCAGGGAACAGAATGGAGCCTTCCGCGGTGGGGCTGGTAAGGGGGGGAGCCGAGGGGGGAGCCGAGCCCAGCCCCGTGGCATTCGCTTTCCTCCCGCCCGCAGTTGACGTCCACCCCCTCCTCGGTGTCCCCGGCACCCAGCGTCCCCACGCCGCCTCCACCTCCCGGTAATGCGCCCGACCTCTGCCTCTCTCTTTCTCTCTCATATACCACGCCGGCAACAGGGAGAGAAAGAGAGAGAGAACTAGCGTGGACTTATTTTTTATTTTTTAATATTTTATTTTTTTAATTAATATTTTTTGAAAAACCGCGTTGCAGCGTTTCGCGCTAATCGAGACCGTGCTAATCGAGGGATCACTGTACTCTAATTCCTATTAGTTTTGGCTTGCTCTTCAGCCTTGAATTCTGTCTTGCTTCTTAACTTGCCTTTGTTTTCCCTGTGTCTTCAGTTCTATTTCCATAGCTTCCAACTCATCTCAGATTGCCAAACTTCATTATGGAAATAAGGCAGGAAAAGAGGAGTTAGAATTTTCCCTTGTTCACTAAGCAACAAAGTTTTTTCTGGTCTCCACCACAACTTTGACTTTTGCTGCAGTGGAGGAATATTCTTCTTTTGTGACTTGTTCTGTCAATCTTTTGGCTCTAATCTTAAACATTATATTGTGTGGATATATCAAACAAGCATTATATATAAAAGTTGACACAGTATCAATCTCTTCGTTGTGTAATAATGTAATAATGTTTTATTATTCCCAGTCTTTAAACAATGAGAGCAAAACTTTTTTTGCAGTAGTTAAATAGAGTAGCACAATATGTTTTTATAATAAAGATACGTTCGCTGCCTGAAGTTACTTATAAAGTAATAAAGATGGGATAAAAATCTAATCTAACAAATAACTAAATTATTGCTTATATTATTGTTTTAACCAAAATGAAAATGCAAAGGAGTGTGATTATTAATATATAGAATTGTGGTCACAAAATTTAACTTTAGATTTGAGGAGGGGCTGATACTATCCCAAGGCACAACGTTAAAAGCGATTGTCTATTTGGGAGGTTTTCTTAGTGAATCATTTGTACACCTATGCTAAAATTGGTTTTCATCTTAAATTAAAACTTGGGTAATACAACTTTCCAGCAGAAGAAAAAAGTCTTGTACCTCTTTTACAGTTGCTTTTGTTTTGTTTTTTGCTTTTTCATTTTTTTTATATTTTTGGTGCAGTTACATTTAAGAACAAATCACAAAACTGACAGGAACTAAAAGAGAGTTGTAATAATGGAAGTTGATTTTGGCTGCCCATTTATTATTCTCTGGCATATCAGCAATACTACAGGAAACTATTGTACAGATGAGAATGCATACTGCTCAGAGAGTTGTAATGTTATCAGATCTCCAGTATCTCATGTACAGTTTTCTCTTACGAAGATATGTAAGCAGTAATGAAATCCAGATGTATATCTAGGACACTTGTAGAATTATTTAGTTTATAATTTCCTGGACAGATTTTATGAGATGAAATTTACAATTTGTTTCTTAGCTTAAAAGAACATTAAGCCCCCAAGGAACAATCCATAAAGTTTCTGTCATTCACTTCTTCGTTTCCTTTTTTTCAAAGCCTAACATTACTGTTAAGACAACAAAACAGGACTAATAATAAATATGTGCGCAATAACAAGTACAACTTGTTCCCCATTGGCAAAAAGTGCCAGGTGAGGAAGTCATAGAGAAAAAAATGAATCAATATTGCCAAGTTTAGGAAATTATTAAAGTTCTGCACCTTAACTGAGATACTACAAAGCATTTAACATTCTATTTCCATCTAAAGTTTGGCAAAATTGGTCCTCATGTATTGAATTAACGCCTGGTGGAAAATGAGTTATTCAGTTTCTAAAAGTATGTAGCAGAGATTCACTTCCTCACACATCACCATCCCTCCACTCTTTTAAATATTTCCATGGGTGTCAAGCAACCATGTGAAAAATGGGTGTCCAAGCTGCAATCCTGGACAATTAGCAAAGTGGCCCCACAGAATTATGAACTTTTAACATTTTATGTGATTTACCTACATTAACCATGTTATCTATTTTATATGCAGCCCAATTCCTCTTCACTGAAATCCAAGAGGCCCAAAAGGTTGAACACCCATGATGTGAAAGGAAAGGTATTATTCACTGATTTCCTCAACCTTCAGTCTTCCAGGACCTTTTCACAATAGAACAGGACAGAATGGAACTGAAAGGATCTTGGAGGTCTTGGAAAGGATTTTGGAGGTCTTCCAGTCCAACCCCTGCTTAGGCAGGAAACCCTACACCATTTCAGACAAATGTTTTTACAATCTCTTCTTAACAACTTCCAGTGTTGGCGCATTTACAACTTCTGGAGGCAAGCTGTTCCACTGATTAAGTGTTCTAACCGGCAGGAAGTTTCTTCCAAGTTCTAGGTTGTTTCTCTCATTGATTAGCTTCCCACACATTGCTTCTTGTCCTGCTCTCAGGTGCTTTAGAGAATAGCCCGACTCCTCCTTCTTTGTGGCAACCCTTGAGATAATGGAACGCTGCCATCATGTTACCACTAGTCCTTCTTTTCATCAAACTAGGCATACCCAGTTCCAGCAGCTGTTCTTTATACGTTTTAGCCTCCTGACCTCCTGACCTCTAATCATTTATGTTGCTCTCCTCTGCACTCTTTCTACATCTTTTTTTACATTGGGGCAACCAAAATGCAGTATTCCAAGTGTGGCCTTACCAAGGCATTATAAAGTGGCGTTAACACTTAATGTGATCTTGATTCTATCCCTGTTTATTGAGCCTAAACCTGTGTTGGCTTTTTCAGCAGCTGCAGCTGCTGAGAGGGGCAGTATACAAATCTAATAAATTATTATTATTATTATTATTATTATTATTATTATTATTATTATTATTATTATTATTATCCTTCTCATAGTTACTACTATTGAGAAAAGTACCATATATACTGTTCCTGTGCATTCTGTTTTTCTTGCCTAAATGTAGAACCTTACTTTTTTTTACCATTGGGTGAATCTGCCTGGAGATGGATAGAGGAACAGTGTCTCAGCTCCTAAGACCATTGGAAATACAGTGGTACCTCTAATTAAGAACACCTCTACTTAAGAACTTTTCTAGATAAGAACTGGGTGTTTAAGATTTTTTTGCCTCTTCTTAAGAACCATTTTCTACTTCAGTGTTTTTCAACCAGTGTGCCGTGGCACACTAGTGTGCCGCGAGACATGGTCAGGTGTGCCGCGAAGCTCAGAGAGAGAAAGAAAGGGAGAGAGAAAGAAAGCAAGAGAGAGAGAGAGAAAGAAAGCAAGAGAGAAAGAGAACAACAGAGAGAGAAAGAAAGCAAGAGAGAAAGAGAACAAGAAAAAGAAAGCAAGAGAGAGAGCAAGAGAGAGCAAGAAAGCAAGAGAGAGAGAGAAACAGAGGGAGGGAAGGAGAGAGAGAGAAAGACATAGAGGGAGGTAGGGAGGGAGAGAGAGAGCAAAAAAGAGAGGAAGGAAGGAAGAGAAAGAAAGAGGGAAAGAGGGAGGGAGAGAGAAATAATGCGAAAGGGAGGAAGAGAGATAGTTTTTTTGTCCAAACTTTTTTTAGCACCCCCCCCCCCCCCGCTCAATGTGCCCCAGGGTGTGCCGCGGCTCAAAAAAGGTTGAAAGTCACTGTTCTACTTAAGAGCCTGAGCCTGGAAAAATTTCCCAGGAAATTTGAGAGTGGCACAAAGGCCCAGCCCCTTTAATCCCGGCTATCTCGGGCTTTTCTGGGCTGCCAGAGGAGCCTTTTGGTGGCACATAAGAAAGGTTTGGCAGTCCAGAGCGAAACAAACCATTTTCCTTTATCTGAGCGCTTAGAGAGGGAATAAACCTCTGCCAGCGCCCAGAGAAAGGAAATGCTCCCTTTGCTCTGGTTTCTCTCTCTGGCACAGTGTACGGGAGGCAGCCCCGCGCCGGCTGTACGGGATGTGCATGCTCCTCCTTGTCGCCTCAGAGTCCCTCTTTTTTTAAAAAGCCTTAAAGTTTTGGATTTTTTTTAATTCCCCTCACCTCACCTTCTTCCTTCAGCAGCAACTGTCCTCCTCTTTCTCCTCATCCTCCTCCCACCCAAATTCTGATCTTTTATTTCTTTCCTAATGGGTTTGCACGCATTATTTGCTTTTACATTGCTTTTACATTGATTCCTATGGGAAAAATTGCTTCTATTTATAAACTTTTCTACTTAAGAACCTGGTCATGAAACAAATTAAGTTCTTAAGCAGAGGTACCACTGTATCTGTTTTTCGATGATCTTAGGCAACCCATGTGAAGTTCGACCCCCAAAGGGATTTGCGACCCACAGGTTGAGAACCATTGTTCTGTAGTGTTGGCTATTCCTGCTAGCATAGGCTATTCTTGCTAGTATTGGCTATTCCTACTAGATAAATTAGTAATAAAAGCAGACACAGGTACTATGTCTTCAGACCTACGATGACGCCAAAATACCCACGTTGGCTGCAGATCAAAGCCTCATTGCCTAAGTTACGAAGTAGTGGGAAGTAGCCAGGTAGTGGGAAATTGGGGCATCCTGATTGGTTGCCAGTTTGACAACTCAACTATAAAAGGACCTGTGAAATGCCAAGTTACTGTTCTGTTCCCTCGTGTTGCCTGTGTTGCTGAAGTTACTAATAAAGCGCTCCTGTTCAGAATTTCATTTTGCCTCCATTCCTGTCAGTCTGACAACCTCCTATCTAATAACAGGAGATTGCAAATTTAGAAAAATGCTGTCTCCTTTTGTACTCTAAGTAGAGAATGTTCCATGCAACTCTAGATCCAAACCAGAGTTATTCATTACATGAAAATTGTCTCTATAATATATATATAATATTGTGGCCAAATCTGTTCCAAACAAAATGTCAGTCATCTTCAGCCAAATCTATAGCTTTCATTTCATTTCATTTCATTTAAGTAACCAAGAGATCCATTCCCATAAAGCTGGCATTCAGAAAGTAATGAGATTAGGGTAGCAAACCAACAGCAGCAAGGCCGATATTGTAAATCAAAAAAGATGCTTTACCTGTCACCATTATGATATAGCTCTGTGAAAAAAAAGTGTTTCTTTTCAGATGTTCTGATATTTTCTCTCTCTCTTTACCAATAACTTATCAGAGATTCCTGTAGGTCCTGCTAATATATAAAAAAGGTACCGAGAGAACATAGCACCACCTTTTCATTCTTTTCTCTTTTATTTTATAAACAAAATAATCCAATGTGCCAGTGTGAGAAAAGAAATATCTCCCTAGATTCAATAATTGGTTGCACCACTTTAAGCAATAGCTGCAGGAGACCGTCTCTCATATCACTGTATAACAGGGCTGTCAAACTCCCAGTCTGCAGGCTGGAGGCGTTACATGCTGGCCACACCACACCTGGTTAACAATGCGGGGGAGGGGGGGAGTCCAAATATGTCATGTGTCACTGTCACGGAGATGTGAATTTGACACCCCTGCTGTATAGAATATTGGCCTATTCCTTCAAAATCAACTATTCCTACTCAGTAACAGAGTGATATATTATAGCATTAATTGCTTCTTTCAGATCCTACTTCATAGTACTTCAGTAGGGTTTAGGTGCACCTTTTGATTTAATCATTCCAAAATACCGAATTGGTTCTTCATTTGTTTTCTCATAGATTTGCTTGCACATTTAATATTGTCTTGATGCAGGTCTGCTATTTGTTATCCTACTGAATTCTCTGATACAAAGCAGAACAAGAGAACAGGAGAACCTTCTCTTAAAATACTACAATCTCTTCTTCCCATACCCCATCTATTTTCTATTAGAGGAACCATAAACCCTCATGATTTCAGTCCTGATGTTGGCAAAAGTTCATTAAGTCTTGCAGAGTTAACAATCAATCTATTTTAACCTTATTCAAACATACAAATTCTATATTTCATTCTTTTACATCTAACAAGGTTGATTAGTTCCTTCAAATAACTTGATTTCTTTTCATTTTTTTCCCTTTTCCTTTCTCAAAACATTCTTCAAACCTTTAGCAAACCTCAATAAGTCCAAAATAGGGCAACTATCCAGTTAGTTTCTTTGGTTTTTAAATCTATATATCTCTTAATTCTTAAGATATCAGCCTTTTTCCATGTAATTTTTGTAGCCTCTTATTTTGAAATTTCTCTTCCATGGCATTTTTTAAACACAGTGTATCTACTACACAGGAAGGTA
This sequence comes from Erythrolamprus reginae, assembly GCF_031021105.1. Classification (NCBI taxonomy): domain Eukaryota; kingdom Metazoa; phylum Chordata; class Lepidosauria; order Squamata; family Dipsadidae; genus Erythrolamprus; species Erythrolamprus reginae. The sequence goes on along the minus strand of NC_091950.1, from coordinate 309,746,387 downwards.
TTATTGAAATTAATTTCTGGGTCCATTGTTCAAAATTATCCTTCAGTATTCCCAAAGTTAAAATATTTTGCTTCATTCTGAAATTGTAAGACAAATTTGAATGTTCCTCACCTTGAATTATAATCTTTAATTTCCTCTAGTTCCCTCTAGTGACCATTTTTAAAGCCTTATTTTATTCTTTAAAAAATAAAATAAAAACAAAAGTATTTTTCCATGAAAAGATTTCTTTATAATTAATTCCAAATTCTTATTTCAAATTTATCTGGACCCACTAGTCTATTTATAACTTTTTTAAATCAACATTTTAATCATCTTTTTGCTGTTTACTATAAAAAAGATATTATAGGTCCTTAAACTTGTATTTAAATCTATTTTCACTGAGTATTGAAGGAAACATACTGGTATGGTCAAACCTGTCAGCCCAAAGGTTCCTGATAGTGGAAAAATAGTTAATAAGGAATTTCCAAAAGTGAATAGAAAAAGAAGTGTGCAAACCCAAAACTCCTTTCAAGATTGTTGGCTGCAGTTTGGACAAAATTGCAACTGCCTTGTCTCCAAGAATTCTGAATCCACCAGAGAGCTCTATCTTCCCAATTCCTTACAAGAACCAGCTGTCTGGAGAGAAATCTCATGTCCTGACCATCTCAGAAGGGAAATTATCGAAGAACCAATCTTATTCTGCCATGGTGGTCAGCTTCACTTTTTGCAAAGCCATTTTCAAGTCTGCTATTTCTTCTCTGGGAACCTAATCACATTGTTTGTTATGGTGGAATCATTGGTTGAGGTGACAGATTTGCAGGTTGCTGGATACAGTTCTGGGATACTTTGTAATTTCAGGTTTCCTTTTCATGTTGCAGTTAAAGTTGATTTTTACTGCATTCTAAATGTTCTCCACCACAAGACCATGTCTCTCCCTGTAGATTGATGAAACTCCAGGCTTTAGAAATTATTTTGTAACCTTTTCCAGACTGATAGATATGAGTAACCTTTTACACCGGTCTTCAATTGTTTCTTTTGAACAGGGCATGATGTGTCTTTAGAATCTGCATGAAATCTTCCCTCGAGATCTTCAGTGATGGGAACCAAAATCTGTGAAATGTATATAGGGTAAGACTGACCCAAAACAGCCTTCACTTTAACTGACTTGACTGAAATAAGGGAGTGATTACTTTCTTACACTTGGATGCTATACCTTCTGTGAGTTCTTTACCAAATAAAAAACTAGCACATAATTTGATGTAATTTAATTACTTAGACTTCCATTATATAACACTAGCTAAATAACTGTGCTTTGCTATGAAACTATGTAATGGGGCTTGATAAATTGACACTTAAAAGCTTGAAAATTAATGAGTAGTTTAAAAAGAGACTGTATTACTTCATTAGATGGTAAGCTAGGTTTCTGTTACAGGTGAAGACATTATTTGCATAACATAGACTTTCAATTCATCCCTCAGATGAATTGCTCAGGACCTCCCTATAAACAACATTCCTGGTTTTGCTCTCTGGCTGGAGGATGACCAGGCTTGTGAAGTGAACGGATGCTGGAGAATGCCACATAGAACTGGCCGTGGAAGAAACAGGCTTCTCCCTTACTTGTGTTTTCCTAATCACATCTGTAAATATTTTCCTGTGTTTTTTGCCTCTTTTCCTTTTAACTGGAGTTTCAATGGAAGGAACAGATTAATCTGAACTGAGGAGGAAAATAAGGGAAGAGGGAAGAATCTGTCTCTACCTACCAGCATCCATTGCTATTCATCTGGATAGCATCCTGTTAGTGTGAGAGACAGTTGAGGGGTGTTTGGAAACTCAAAGAGTATTAACTGTATGAGAAAGGAGGAGACAGGGAGGAATCTGTGCATGGCTTAACTCAACTGTTATGTGTTAAAGCTGATTGCTGCTGTGAAAGCAGAACTGAAAATGAAACTCCTCTGCTTGTGTTTTGCATTTGGATCAGATTTCTTTTTAGGTGGAGCAGGGGGGAGTAGAACTTGAGAGCTTGTTAATAATAATATAAGAAATACTCATTTTGAAAAATCATTTCTTAGTAAACTCCTAGAAGGCAAGAGGATCATACAGTGGTACCTCAAGATACGAACCCCTCGTCTTACGAACAACTCGTGATACGAACCCAGGGTTCAGAAAAATTTTGCCTCTTCTTACGAACTTTTTTCGAGTTACGAACCGGCGTTCGGGAGGCTGCTGGGAAGCCGCCCGGCTGTTTTAAAAGGTGACAGCTGGGCTGGGGGGCTTCCCAGCACCCCCCGAACCCCGAACTTTTGCCGAACCTCCGGGTTCGGGGGGTTGCTGGGAAGCCCCCCAGCGCGGCGGTCACCTTTTAAAACAGCCGCGCGGCTTTCCAGGAGCCTGGGAAGGCCGGCGGTCTCCATTGCAGAGCCCAGCCATGTGGGCTCCGTTCCCCCTCTTACCAGCCCAGCAGGCAGCCGCCGCGGAGCCCTGCCATGTGGGTTCCGCCCCTTTCTTCACCGGCCCGACCAGCTGGCCGACGGTCTCTGTTGCGGAGCCCAGCCCTGTGAGCTCCGCTCTCCTCCCCGCCGGGTCTCTGCTGCGGAGCCCAGCCACGTGGACTTAACCCCACCCCTCTGTCCCACCCATCGCCCGTATCTAGAAGAAGCTGCCACCTGAGTGCTCTTGCCCGGCGGGAGGCGAAGCATTGGGGTGGGGAGGCTGTCAGGACACCCCCCCCACCCCAGCACTTTGCATCCCGCCGGCTAAGAGCAATCGGGCAGCAGCTTCTGCCGGACACGGGCAATGAACAGGACAGAGAAGCGGGAAGAATCAGGAGGCTCCTTTGGCGGCTGGAGGCTGCCTGGCACCCGCTGCAGCCAAAACAACAAAGCCAGTCAGCCCCCAGCTGCCAAAGGAGCCTCCTGATTCTCCCCGCTTCTCTGTCCCGCCCATTGCCCGTGTCCGGCAGAAGCTGCTGCCCGATTGCTCTTAGCCGGCGGGATGCAAAGTGCTGGGGTGCCCCCCCCCCGGCCAAGCAGCCAGGGAAGCCGAGCCGGGTTTGGCAAACATCGGCGTGGGAGGCAGGAGACGATCGGGCGACCGGAGCAGCAGCCTGGGAAGCCGAGCCACGTATGGCGGTGACGGCGGCCGTCTCCTGCCTCCCGCACCGATGTTCCCCGCCACGCCCGGCTTGGCTTCCCTGGCTGCTTGGCCGGGGGGGGGGGCTCGGCCAAAAGGGGCTGGAGACGCAGAGCTGAACATGCCCCTTCATCCCCAAAGGCCGGCCTTTTTGTGTGGGAGGGAAGATGACGTGCCAGCGGCACAGGGGCGAGGGGCGGGAGGCAAATCGCTGCGTCTCCAGCCCCTTTCAGCCGAGCCCCCCCGGCCAAGCAGCCAGGGAAGCCAAGCCGGGCGTGTCGGGAAACATCGGCGCGGGAGGCAGGAGACAATCGGGCGACCGGAGCAGCAGCACTGCCGCCGTCGCCGCCACACCCGGCCGAAAGGGGCTGGAGCCGCAGAGCTGAGCACACCTTCCGGCCAAGGTGTCATCCTGTCTCAAGTGGGCGGTGGCAGACCGTCTTTGTGTTTTTGGCTGGGGGGGGGAGCAGGAGGACCTTCCTGACTCCCTCCCCCCAGCACTTCGCCCAGGACAAGAGGCAGGGCGAAGCAGCGTGGGGCAAAGGGAGGCTCAAGCCTCCTTCGGTGGTGGAGGCCGGCTTCCGGGTTTCTGAGTTTTGGGCTTGCACGCGTTAATCGCTTTTCCATTGATTCCTATGGGAAACAATGTTTCGTCTTACGAACTTTCACCTTACAAACCTCCTCCCAGCACCAATTAAGTTCGTATCTTGAGGTACCACTGTACTTGGCAAATTTAAGATTGTAGGTTTTGCGGTTTTGGAGATTTTTTGGAGATTTCATGATTAAAGTGAGTGGTTTTTTGCTTTTATATATATAGTACTAGAATAGAGATGAAATTTTGATTATATTCACTATCAACGATACATAAAAATTCAGGAAGTGCATAAAAGCCAAGTACTTTTTCACAGAACTTCCCCGTGGTAAATATGGATATATCTATTATTGTATTGTTTAGGAAAGACATCTTTGTATTGGTTAGCAAAGATATCCTAGCAAGATTTATAATTTTATATTTTCAAATTGCTATAATTTCATACATTTTCCAAAATATCCTAAAGGGCTGAAATTCTGCTTTTTGTAAGAAAAGAAGTAGAGATAGTAAGAAACTTTCTATGCAGCATTCTTACCATGGTTGGTAAATAGTACTGCTTTTTGCAGTCAAAATGGCAAGCTTTTTCTTTATATAAATATGTTTATTTATATAAATAATATAAAATATTATTTATTTTAACATATTTTTATAATATATTTATTTATACATTAATCAATTTATAAGATCACCCAATTTGTAACAGCTCTAGATGGTGTAAAAATGTTTTTTTTTAAATATGCCCAGTACAGTTTTTAAAAAGAAGTTGAAAATACACTGATTAATGAACTGAATATATTAATAAAATTCCTTCAGAAGGAACATGCTCTCCTTGTCAAGACAACCAATCCTGGGTGACATTTCATTGTATTACCATATAAAGTAAAAAGTAGAATATAGTCATAGGGTGTGAACTGCAACCTGATTGGACCAGAGCATTATAAGATGCAAATCAACTGCAAAATTCTTTCTGTCTGCCGATTGCTGTTATTGTGGTGGTTGTTAGTTGGCTGGCTGGAGAAGTTTGAGCATGAGTTAAATATTGACTAGAGTAGCAGCAGTGATACGAAGAAACCTGGATTGGTTTAGTATCTACTAGAAACCTGGATTAGTTTAGTATCTATTTCTAACTTGGATTGGTTTAGTATCTACTTGTAACCTCAATTGGTTGAATATCTACTTGTAAGTAAGTTGAATTTAGCTGTTGTAAAGTTCCTTTACATACTCCAGCTTCAACCACAACAACACAAGAGCACACAACAGATTTAAACTTAATATTAACCGCTCCAAAGTTGACTGTAAAAAATATGACTTCAGTAACCGAGTTGTCGAAGCGTGGAACTCATTACTGGACTCCATAGTGTCATCCCCAAACCCCCAACACTTTACCCTTAGATTATCTACGATTGACCTATCCAGATTCCTAAGAGGTCAGTAAGGGGCGAGTACAAGTGCACTAGTGTGTCTTCCATCCCCTGTCCTATTGCTCTCCTATATCTCCTATCCTTTCTTCTATTCCTATATCTCTTCTTCTATTCTTCCATTGATATGTTTTATTACTATACCTTCTTTTCTATTATTTCTTAGATATATTTTACTATAAGTATCTCCTCTATAACCTTCATCATATATTTTACTATGTGTATATAGATATATACCCACTAAAACCCTCATTGTGTATTGGACAAAATAAATAAATAAAATAGAAGACTGAAGCAGAATGTATTTTGCACTGAAGAGTAAAACCATTGTTTTCTACAAACGGGTCTTTGCCATTTATCTGGTTCAATATTTGCCACATTACATTCTGGTATCTTATCTAGTCCTCCTGTGTTACTCTGCATATATCTGGACACTCCTAACCCAATGCCTCAGGAAACAGATAGGTTTTCAAATCTGTTTAAAGGCCAGAGGGTCAGGTAATGAAAAAAAACCTAAGGACATGATGAACATTTTTATTCCTTGGAGTTTTGAAACCAGATGTTCACAAGGTCCAGCTGACATTATTCATTTTAGCCAGCAAGCTTTGTTGATGATTCATGATTCACAAAAGCATTGCATTCTTCTTTCAAGATTATCTTATTTCAATATGTTTTAGAACAGCATGTTTTATTAAAACTTTAAATTAGTAAAAAGGAAATAAAATAGAATAGATTAATCTTACCCATAAGCCAATTTAAAATTAAGGGGCAAAAAAAACTACAGTGGTACTTCTACTTAATTCGTTCTGTGACCAGGTTATTAAGTATAAAAGTTTGTAAGTAGAAGCAATTGTCCACATAGGAATCAATGTAAAAGCAAATAATGTGTGCAAACCCATTAGGAAAGAAATAAAAGCTTGGAATTTGGATGGGAGGAGGAGGAGGAAGAAGAAGAGGAAGGCAGTCATTGATGAGAACACTTAGCCATTTATGGAGGACTCATTATACACACATATTTCATAAATGCTATGCTTACTGCCAGAAGGAGTCTTTGAGTCAGAGACTAACGCCATTATAATGCCTGTAGCGGCTATTGCAATAATCATCCAATGAAATATTGTGAAACATTATCATGAATTACAAACACATTTTAAACATCTCCAGCTTGAACACTTCTCCTATATCCAGTTCTATTGCAAGATGGCAGTCTAATAGTACCACCTTAGGTAGGTAAGTTAAAATGGCCAATTGCCTTTAGCTTCACCATTTTGTTATTGTTGGTGCTCTTTCCGTAGATGAGGGAGGAAGAAACACCTTTGAATATCAGCAGAAAAATGCTCATAATATATTATTATTTGTATTTGTGAAGAATTGGACGGATGTCCTATCCATTCATGCCACAGATTCTACATAGGCGTATTGCATGATAAAGCCTTACAATTTAGTTATACGTTTCTTAACTTCTAAATTGACATGTGTGTTAGATGACACATACAACTGTGAATATGTATTATATATATGAGGATCAATTAGTTATCATTCAATTGCAACCCCTGCTCCTTGAAATTTTAATTTGCATTACCGGAGGCAGCCTAATACTTTTTAGGTGAATTAATACATTGAAATCATGAAAAAGCTCACTTTATTTAAACCATTCTTTCTGGGTTAAAAAAAAGTTGATTCAGTGGACATTAAATGACACACTACCCTTTTGCAAATCATTGATATTTACTGCTGCTGATCATTGTGTTTTCAAATGTAATTGCCATTTTGTTTATGTTGTGTTGTTTTAAAATCCAATATGTAAAATCTGTATACATCAAATTAATTCCAGAACTTATTGTTCTTCAAGAATATTGATTCCACATGATCTGTGGCACACACAAAAAAATTGCCTTAAATTTCAAAACAGCATTGTGAACAAATTTAGTGTATCATTATCACTAAAACATTGCACTGTTTTAAACACAAGTTGTCACTTTGATATACAATATGTCTATTTTAAAAAAAAACCAAAGAAAATAAGACGTAGGCCAACTTGTTAAATATCACACATCAGAGTGTCATCTGACCATAATAAGACAGACACCAAAAACTTCCCCAATGTCAGCTCACATAGTCACTATGGTGTTAAAACAGAAACACTAGATATGGAATGTGACCATTGTCACATTATTGTGGTCATGAATTATCAAGCCACTTCAGACCTCCCATTCCTAGGGAGACAGATTGAAGGTGCTCAGAATAAATCTTGAGATTCCACTGCCAAACCAGAAATTTCAAATCCAGAAACACTTCCCAATCCCCAAAAAGAGCCAAATTATGCAATTCCAAATTTTGTTGTTGTTATGGAACAGTGATGGTGAACCTTTTCCCCCCCTCAGGTGCCAAAAGCACATGCATCTGTCCTATCACACACACGCGAGTGTCGGCAACCATAATTCAATGTCTAGGGAGGGCAAAAATGACTTCTCTCGTCCTCCCGGAGGCCCTCTGGAGGCCAGAAATGGCCTGTTTCCTAACTTCCAATGAGCCCAGTAGACCCATTTTTTGTCCTCCCCAGGCTCCAGAGGCTCCCCTAGATCCTGGGGAGAGTGAAAATGCCCCCCAAGGCACTCCGGAAGCCAAAAACTCCCTCTAAGAGCCTCCATGTGAGCTAAAAATCAGCTGGCCAGCGCACACATGCACACTGGAGGTAAGCTAGGGCTAACAGCTCATGTGCTGGAAGTTATGGCTCTGTGTGCCACCTATAGCACATGTGCTATAGGTTCGCCACCCCTGCTATAGAAGTTTCTAAGACTAGAAACAGAAACAGTTGGTTTCAGAGTGGCCTGCAACTCCAATTTTTACTCTTATTTTTAACTAAGAGAGAAAAATGCAACTCAAATTGGCTGTTTGCCTCAAATTTTAATGACCGAATCTCAGATTATGTGGCAAATACCAGTGGGTTGCTAGCATCTAGGTTACTATTTACAGATTGTGCAACTTGCACTAACCTCTATTTATTATATAATAGGGAAGCAGGCTGCATTAATACCTATCCTATTAGCCACTAAATGGAAATGCATAGTGTGCAATTTTATGTTAAAGCCGATAAGAACATGAATAGATGAATTGAAAGAGGTATTTCCAACAAATATATCACCAACCTTGCATGAAGCAAGATTTTCCTACTAGAAATCACTGTCCTCTTTTGAGAATGAAAACTGTGTCATGGGCACAGTTCTTATTGTATTCAGTGAGTGTCCTAAATCACTAAACATGAACAAAAGTATTATTTAAATATTCATTCAAAGTAGCACATATTAATTATAGAAGACAATATCAACAAAATACGCACTGCACCTCAGTTTATAAAAAACAGCATAACTCTACCATGACTATTTAATAAGTTACTCCTTAGCAATATTAACACCAAAGATTTCAAACATAATAATTTCAATATATATATTATAGTTAATTAGCTAAATGGCTTGTGTTACGATTTAATTTTGAACAGGTGGCTCGCTGTTGGATATCAAGTTGTTTTTAAAAAATGCAAAAATAACCTGCCATATATTTAACTTTATAGATCAGGATGTCACAAACAAAGTTTGAATCCAAAACACTGAAACATAAATTATTATCAAACTCTGAATATTTGAACTGGATACGCTTATTTTAAAAGCTGCAAGAGGCAGTATTTCAAATTTAACATAATGTTAAATTTAGGGAGCATGCCATAACTTAATGTGAAATATCAATTGTTTTAAGCCAGTGAACTACATTATGTATTTTCTCCACTCCCACAACCTTCATTCCAATAATCTGAAGGAGGAAACAAAATGTCCAGCATGTTTTGTTCTGTATCTTTAGGGTATGTGTCATTTTTGCTTCTGAGAGAAAACTGATACAGAACACACATACATATTCCAAAAAGATCTAAAAATGCAATGCTCCACAATATCATTTTTCTTAAGCCACCGTGATACAATCTAAAAATTCTCTTAAGTGTGGGCAGGGGAGAATACTTCAGTCAACAAAAGAATAAATAACATAGGAAGCAATGACCTAAATACTAAATTAATTCCAGATTTTTGACCACAGATGTCTCAAAACAACTTTTTAAAGTTGATTTACAGATTAGTGTATTGTCTGAGATGCAAGATGTGCTGGAATTTTGTAGTTTAATGACCATCCAGAAATCCTGTAAAAGTCTTAACAATATAATGACCAAAATTCTTAAAAGATAGTTCCATGCTCTCTCTATATATACACCTTAATATTTCAAGTGTCATTTCACACTATGATAGGTTTATTATATAATATATTCCTCGGTATGGATTAATGTCTCCCCACTGAGAAGCTGCACATTAACTATTACACTAGGTTATGAACGCATGATAAGAATTTGAGCAGCTTTTCCCAGCCTACTGAGATCAGATGTTTTTCAGTCATAAATATAGTATTAGAAACTAGCATAGTAGCTAAGAAGTACCTAAGAAGTCTGGATGTTGTCATTGAACATAATTTAGTGTACTTGCTTGAGAATTGGTGGATTAAGCCTCAGGAAAAGGCTATATTCCAGTTGTGTTCTATGTTGGGATTTTTTATTATCAGTTTTCTATAGAAATAGAAAATAAAAAACACAAGACACAACCACAAATATAAAAATTATACAAATATAAAAAAATATAAGAATTATACTAAGCTTTTGTCAGCCCTTGATGACATCATCAGAGTGTAAAATCCCCATGTGTGCATATATTAGTGTGTGTGTGTGTATGTATGTGTGTGTATGTATGTATGTATGTATGTATGTATGTATGTATGTATATAAAGGTTTTATTGATTTTTTATTATTTACATTTTGTTAGTACTTAATAAACATCATGTTGTCTGGGTTTGTGTAATTGCAGTGGTAAGTGCCATCTATAAAACCTTTTATATAATTTTTTATGTGTCATTGTCTTTTACTTGTTTGTCTTCTGTTTTCAGGTTTAGTAAAAATTATATATTTTCTAAATTTTTCATTAGAGTTCAACAATATTTGAGCAAAGACTATTTGTACTTTATAAAAGCCGTACTTTATCGTATCTAAGATTGTATTTGCATTTGAAGCAACCATGATTGTATTTCAAATTGTGGCCACCATGATAATATAATGCCCTGGTTTTCAACCTCAATAAATCTTGGGGTTCCCCCCCCCCATATGGAGAGTGGAGGATTTGGATTATCAGACATGCTTTTATATTACCAAGCATGTGTGATAACATGGTTAAAAACTCTCAGACCTAAGAGATACTTATATTTAGAAGGTCATGATTTACAACTGGGATAGCATGCCTTCTTATGGTACGAGAAGAATAAAATTCACAGATACTTTCAAAATCACTACATAAGAAACTCACTATTATCTTTACTTTTTCTTAGAGTAAGAGGATAATGAACAATTAGAAGAAATATCGAGACTTCAGAAAAGCTTCTTTCACATATCTTTAAAAAGTTTCAGAATACCAGCTAACCAGCAGGTGAGATAGGAGCTTTGTTTCTTTCAGTATTTAATTATCTATTCATGAAATCTTCACAGAAGTTCATCCTATAATAGACATCAAGACTCAAGGATACAAGGTTATCAGAGAGATAGAGAGAAGAAAGTAGATTACACATAATAAGCAAAAATAAATAGTAGATTGGTAACAATGATCTCCCATGATCAATTGTTTTCATTACTACTCATAGGACTTATATGCAAAATGTTAAAATGTTATACCATGTAAGATGTAACATAGTTGAACTGTACATCGTTAGGAGGCCACTTCCATACCCCCATAGAAGTGTTATTTAGAATTACATGGGTTGTGTATATATGTGTACTTCTCTTTGTCATGTTCTCACCATACACTAAATAATAATAAATATCCATGCAACATACAGTACTTTGGGAAACAGTAATCATTTCAGAATAAGAGAAAGAACAGATGTCACATAGCTAATACGCTACTATATCAGTGTTCAGTTAGTATCTCCAGTCTCACATTTTTTATATATTACAGATTTGGCAGGTGGGCTATGATAGTCATTGAGAAATAAGTAAACATACATGGATCTATGGATACACACACACCAAATTCCTCTTGTTCTCTTTCTTCAAATCATATAGCTCTACCTTTTCAATGATTCCTATTACTTTACATAGCTCTTAATACAGTGGTACCTCGGTTCTCGACCACAATCCGTTCCAGAAGTGTGGTTGAGAACCGATTTGGTTGAGAACCGAATTAATTTATCCCATAGGAAATAATGGAAATGGATTTAATTGGTTCCCAGCCCATTGATTTGCTGGGAACCAATTAAATCTACAGTATTTCCTCTATTTCCTATGGGATAAGGATCTGAGGGGACGGGGTGAGAGGGAATGGGAGTCGGAATCCCAGTTAATCTCCTGGCCGCCCTCTTAACAGCCTCCCAGTCTCTACCTTGTAACTGCTCCAAGCTGCAGGAAGGGTAGGGCTGGCTGCAATACCAGCAGTTTTGGGGGGCTCCTTTCCTCAGCGGTTCAGTTCGGTACCTCCAGGCAGCTGCACCAACTTTTTCCTTCCCGGCAGCGACGGCTCCGGCGGCTTATCTTCATCACATGACGTTCCTAACGCTGCTCCTCCTCGTAGGGAAGCCGCCGGAGCCGCCGCCGCCGGGAAGGAAAAAGTTGGTGCAGCTGCCTGGAGGTACCGAACTGAACCGCTGAGGAAAGGAGCCCCCCGAAGCTGCCGGTATTGCAGCCAGCCCTACCCTTCCTGCAGCTTGGAGCAGTTACAAGGTAGAGACTGGGAGGCTGTTAAGAGGGCGGCCAGGAGGGGTGTGTCGGGATTCCGACTCCCATTCCCTCTGACCTCGTCCCCTCAGATCTTACATTTCGGATAGTAAACAAAATTTTCTGTTCAGTATCCGAATTTTTGTTTGGATACCGAAGCAAATTTTTGCAGAAAATTTTGTTTGAAATCCGAAATGTATGAAAACCGAGGCGTTTGAGAACCGAGGTACCACTGTATAGCTAAACTAAAATGTAGTTAAAATTAATCCAACCTATGTTGGCTTACAATCTTCTACTATCCGATTCATTTCCTCCTCCCCACTACTGCTGTTTATCCTATGTCTCCACACACACCCACACACACACTTGAAATTGAGACTGTAAACTCATTGGGGCCAGGACCTCTCCTCCTTTAAAGTGCCATGTACAATGATCTATAAATAACAACACCAGCACTATGAGAGGTGACAAAAATGTCTAAGTATTTCTATAGCTGAAAATTACTCCTTGTCTGAAGCTTAAATGTCAGCAGTACTGAATATATGTTCCACTGATTTTTAATGTGCTATTTAAAAATACTTACCATTCCTGTTTTCCAGTGATTCAATTTCCAAATGTAGTCTCTATGTCTGAAGGATATCTTCTCCCCATATTCTATATTAGTTTAAATTATATTAAGATATATGCAGCCCAAATCCTTTGCAACTTTAGTTCCAATTAATTTCCACTGATTTCAATTGTACTTATCCCCAAGTACATTTGTAAAAAGCTTCAGCTATAATCAAATAATCTTCTATGGGTTAAAATTAGTATTAGAAAACCAATTGCTTGAGGGTTTGAAAAAGGATAATACATCACAACCATTTAATCCTCTCACTAAAAATATGAGATGGGCAAAAAAAAAAATCCCTAGGTACTGAAAGTTTTTGATTACTTTGAGATTACTACAAAAAAATTCACAGGTCTTTATTATTCAAGCTATTTTAATTAAGTTTCCCCATCCCAAGAAGCCTTACCACAATCATTTTAGTGCAGTGAAACTTAACATCAATCTGCATGTATCTTATATTATTTTTGAACTGTTTTTTTCACATCTTAAATAGTTTTCTCCTTTCCTGATGATTATATTGCCATATCCACACAAAAAAATCAAATGATACAATGCAATTATATTATTAGAGAGGCAATAACGGTTGAAGATTCGTTTTGTTTCCCATTTATTGACGGTCACATCTTGGAATCACCATCCTCAAATTAGCCTGAATTGAACTGAAATCCAAGACCTTTGGAAATACGTTTCATTATCATCAAAAATATTTTACGTATACATAATGTGTGTGTATGTATATTATTATCATTATCATTATTATCATTATTATCATTATTATCATTATTATTATTATTATTATTATTATTATTATTATTTATTAGATTTGTATGCCGCCCCTCTCCGAAGACTCGGGGCGGCTAACAACAATATAAAAAGACAATGTAAACAAATCTAATATTAAAAACAATCTTAAAAACCCCAATTTAAAAAACCACTCATACATACAAGCATACATATAAATATATGTGTGTATGTATGTGTACACATGTGTATATATGTATATATATGTGTGTGTGTGTGTCTGTCTGTGTGTGTTTGTGCGTGCGTATGTATACACACACACATACACACATACTGGACAAAGTCTAAACATGTTTCTATAGAAAACTTCCATAATTACCGTATTAATTATAATGGCATTATTATTATTATTATTATTATTATTATTATTATTATTATTATTATTATTATTATTATTATTATTGCAGGCATTAGCATTTAAAATCCTTCTCAACGGATCTGGGTTGGCATCCCAAAGCAGCTTGCAATAATTAATGTAGGGCGGGGGTTCTTTTGGGGGGAGGGAATCCCCCATTTCTTTGCAAACTGCAATTTGTTCTTTGACAGGCCCAAGAGATTTCTTTCAGAAATCCCATTTTTCCCCTTAAAAACCAAACCAGGGAGAGAACTGACGCCGTTCTTCCCAACAGATGCAAGTTGGAAGCCCAAGCTTCCCTTCCAAGGGGAAACTTTTGGTCCCTGTTTGGACTGCACTCTGATGCTTTCTTGGAGGGAAGGGAGATGTCACCACTTATCTTCACGGGGGGAAAGAAGAGGGAAGAAGAGCAGAAGGAAAGAAACAAAGTTGGGGGGTGGGCAGAGAGAGAGAGAGAGGCGCAGCCAAAATTTGTTGTTTTGTTTTGTTTTGGGTGTTGTTGTTCTTTGCCAGAAGCCCCCTCGGGAATACATTCGCAGTGTTTCCCAAACTTGGCAACTTGAAGAGATCTGGACTTCAACTCCCAGAATTCCCCAGCCAGCATTCGCTGGCTGAGGAATTCTGGGAGTTGAAGTCCAGATCTCTTCAAGTTGCCACGGTTGGTGAACACTGCATTGAGGAACCTTTTCTGCACCGCCAATTTTTTTTTTTACCATACCTCGTGGTTGAGGCGCTGCTTGTTGCCGCTGTTGTGGGCGCTGCTGCGTCCTTCGGGTCTGCCCATGGGAAAACCCGCACCGGCTCAGGGCGACCGCCAGGAGCAAGAGGGGAAGCCAAGGCGCTGCTCTCCCCATAGCGGTCAACTTCTGCGCTTTCCCGCTCCGCTTCGGCGCTCCCGGCGAGCGTTCGGAGCTTGTGAAGGGAGACAGAAACGCCGCGCCTCTGAGGGAAAGAGGAGGCGGAGGCGGCGGCCGAAGCCCTGGCTGTCACCCGGGAGGGGACCGCGGAGGGACACGCCCCTGTCGCCCTCGCCTGCCGCTACTTTTGCGCTCGGCTTCTTCCATGGGGGCCCCACGGAGGAGTCACAAGACAATGAACAATCGGCCAAAGGCTTCCAAAAGGGGGAGGCTTAGCGCTAATTAACGCGCGGGGGGGTAGCGTGGGAGGGGGTCTGTTTTGGCGCGCAGCGGGGATAAAAGAGCAACTGCTCGGTCCCGCCTTCAACAGCGCGGGTGGGAGTCTTTCCAGGCAAGCCACAAGCACCAGCAGAAGAACCCTAAAACTTAAGTGTTGTTTCGTTAATTGGCTGGAAGAGACCAGCTCACCCTTTGGGAGAGGTTGAACACACGAGAAGTGGTGTGTTCTCTGGCTTTTAAATCGCACCGCGCTTGTCTTGGGAATGGGGAGTCAGGTAGACTATAAGAGAGAAGTACAGTATAGCAATACCATTTAGACTTATATACCACTTCAAAGTACTTTTACAGCCCTCTTTTTTACAGAATCGGCACATTGCTCTCAAATAATCTGGGTCCTCATTTTACCCACCTTGGAAGGCTGAGTCAACCTTGAGCCGGTGGTGAGGTTTGAACTGCTGAACTATAGCTGGCAGTCAGCTGAAGTAGCCTGCAGTGCTGTATTCTAACCACTGTGCTACTCCGGCTCTTCAATTTCTTCAAAATTGGGGCAGAGGATTTCTCTTGTGCCCTTGCAACACCCTAGATCAATGCAAATGCTGGTTGGGGAATTCTGGGAATTGAAGTCCAAATATCTTCAAGTTGCCAAGGTTGGGAAACACTGCCCTAGATCAGTGATGGCAAACCTTTTTTTTCTTGGGTGCCACAAGAGCATGTACGCGTGCTGTCGTGCATATACAAGTGCCCACAGCCATAATTCAATGCTTGGGGAGGGTGAAAACAGCTTCCCCCACCTCTTGGAGGCCAGAAATGGCCTGTTTCCCAACTTCTGGCAGGCCCAATAGACTTGTGTTTCACTCTCCTCAGGCTCCAAAGGCTTCCCTGGAGTCGGGAGAGGGTAAAATGCCCTCCCCCATCCAAAACTGCCCCCCAGAGCCTCTATTCAAGCCAAAATTCACCCCAGAGCACCCAATTTGCACTGAAAGATGTGGAAATAAAATGCAGGGCATACGGCATAAGCCACGCCCACAGTGTGGTACTAAAATTTTGATAGGTCTTCACTGACTAGACTAGACACCAGAATATTGTCTATACTAGTCCTGCCTCAGGCATGAAAAATTGGATGGGCAACTTTGAGTCAGTCATTCTCAGCCAACCCAAATGACAGGGTTGTTGCAGTAGGAAAAATAGAAAAAGGAGTATTATGTATGTTCACCACCTTTGAGTTATTTATAAAAACTAAAAATATTATTATGAAAACGCTGGTGTTAATCTAAAAGACTCTTTGTGACTTGGCACCTGAGTATAGGATCATATCTGTAGGACCACCTTGTTTGATGATATTCAGTTTAGTCTGTTCGATCACATATAGAGGTGCTTCTTTTTGTCCTGCATTTCTGGGATGTGAACCAAGGCTAGAATATTTTTTTCCCCCCCGAAGACCTTTCAGTAACACCACCTGGCCTGCTTATTCTTATTTATTTTTCTGTTCTATTTCAATTTTCTTTTTATTATTTGGATTGAATGCTGTTTTAATTTTGTTGCTGTTATAGTGACATTATAATTGCCTACAGTAATGAAATAAATGAAGCAGTTTAATTTGTTTTGTAACGTAGTAGAACAGGAGGCTCGCAGTCCTCCAAGCATATTTTAGAGATGAAAACATCACTTGCAAACTCTCAGGATGCTAACAGCAAAACTATAGGAAGTGGTCCGAAAAACGGAACAACACCTCAGCTCAACTTAACAAGTCTCCGAGCAAGAACAGAATTTTGTAGTCAGGTCACACAGGTGGCACCTTGAGACTTGTCACACCTTAGCAGTGTCACCTTCCAGGAACTTGGGTCCTCTCGTGCCTTCTGTGGTAATCACTGCCCAAGGGAGAAGCAGCAGGGGTATTGCCTAGGGAAAGTGGCCTGACAAGCTGGCACTATTTGAAATAGAGAAAGAGAAATAGGTTGAGAAGTAAAAGGGCCAGGTCTGGCTGCCCCAAGGGCAAGGAGGAGGGAAACAATAATACAAGCAAGGTAGATTGTACCATCTAAGACAGTTGTTTTTATTTGTTTGTTTGTTTATTTATTTATTTGTTTATTTCAATTTTTTTTTAATGCCGCTCTTCTCCTTAGACTCAGGGCGGCTTACAACATGTTAGCAACAGCACCTTTTAAACAGAGCCAGCATATTGCCCCCAGAATCTGGGTCCTCATTTTACCCACCTCAGAAGGATGGAAGGCTGAGTCAACCTTGAACCATTGATGAGATTTGAACCGCTGACCTACAGAACTACAGTCAGCTTTAGTGGCCTGCAGTACTGCACTCTACCTGCTGCACGACCTCGGCTCATTTGTTCTCAACCTGGGGATCGGAATCCCTTTGGGGGGGGGGGTCGAACAACCGTTTCACAGGCGTTGCCTAAGACCACAGGAAAAGACCATTTCCCATAGTGTTAGGAACTAAAGCTTCTATTCTGGTGCCTTGGAACATATTTTTACAATCAGGTGTTTGCAGTGGGGGTGTGCCTCTGATCTTTGTGCCAATCAGCTTAAAGCTCTGTTGGGAGAATTGGCGCTAGACCTATGGTTTTGGGGCGCCACAACATGAGGAACTGTATTAAGGGATCGTGACATTGGAAAGGTTGAGAACCATTGAGTGGTTGCGCAGTGCTTAGAATGCAGCACTGCAGGCTATTTCTGCTGACTGCTGATGGCAGGCAGTTCAAGACTCGTGGCTCAAGGTTGGCTCAGCCTTCCATTTTTCCGAGGTTGGTAAAATGAGGATCCAGATTGTTGGGGGCAATATGCTGACACTGTAAACTGCTTAGAGAGAGGTGTAAGACACTGTGAAGAAGTAGATAAGCCTAAGTGCTCTTGCTAGTGCTATCATCCTAGATATTATTATGAAAAAAATGCATAATAATAATAAAATCACATATTGGTGTTCAGGTTGATTAAAAAAAAAACATTGCCAGGTCCTGGCAAGAATGGCATAGTTCTGTTTCGCAGCTTGATTTAACACTCAGAGAAGGTTTTTGCTTTGCTTTATTTTGTTTAATAAATGTATGTATGAAGAGACAATAGCCTCCATGTTTGATTCGGGGATACTTTTGTGCTAACGTAAGAAAAGACTTTGGTGTTGTGGTTGTAGGCTAATGAATTAGTCAGGCAACATTCAATTTGAGTTTGAGATCTTGATGCAATACAAAAGCATAATCTACTTTCATACAAGAAATATATTGTTATAAAAATTAATTGTGGAAGTAACTTTAAATTGTTACAAAGATCTTTAAAAATGGATTACATGCTTCCAAATCAAAAAGAATGCATTAGAAATGAAAATACTGCAAAAGGAGGACAAAAGAAGATTTTGACAATGGAACTGAGTTAATAATGAAGAAGTTGAATTTCAAGGCTACAAGAGAAGAAATGTAATAGAATAAATGTAAGGTGGGGAGACAAGATAAGAAATCTTATTGAGATTTTAAAAATCTTAAAATGGGGTTACCATAAATTATATGTTTGAAATTCCTAAAGAAAGCCATTCGCTCTATATGCCACAATACTGACTAGGATAAGATAAATATAATAAAAACAAATATGGATGACAGAGATATTTTACATGAAAGAACTTCTCATTGACTGTGGGATGTGTAATATGCAGTCTAAATTTCACACTGCAGTAAACATCTGTTCAAATAAATACAATTAATTGAGACAGAGATATGTGCACCTGGAGAAGCAGTGTTGAGGGATGAGTTCTGGCAACACAGTGTTTTCCCACAGAATGACCCAAATTAAGAGACTGCACAGTTTTGAACTGGAAGGTTGTAAGGGAAAGAGTTTCAGGGTAGCCACACTCTAGAACAGTGAAGGCTGACATATGGCATGTGTGTCAAAAGTGGCATGCAGAGTCATATCTGCTGGCACATGAGTCGTTGCTCCAGCTCAGCTCCAGCATGCATGTGCATGCTATCCAGCTGACTTTGGCTTGTGCAGAGGCTCTGGGAGCATATTTTCAGCTTCCAGAGGGCCTCCAGGGGCCAGGGGAGGGCAAATAAAGGGCCTATCGGGCCCCACCAGAAGTCAGGAAATGGGCCATTTGCACCCTGCAGAGGACCTCTGAGGGGTGGGAGAGGCTATTTTCACCCTCACCAGGTATTGAATTATGGGTGTGGGGACTCACAACATGCCTTCGACTTTTGGCACACAAGGAAAAAAAGGTTTCACAGGAATATCACAAAAGAGTATCACAGAATATATCTAGTAGGTTAGAAGATTATAGTTTGGCAAATTGTCCATAGGAGG
Source organism: Erythrolamprus reginae (assembly GCF_031021105.1). Classification (NCBI taxonomy): domain Eukaryota; kingdom Metazoa; phylum Chordata; class Lepidosauria; order Squamata; family Dipsadidae; genus Erythrolamprus; species Erythrolamprus reginae. The sequence continues at coordinate 309,727,279 of NC_091950.1, read as the reverse complement.
CAAGCAAATAAAGGATTGGGTCTTGTTGTATCATCTTTAGGCACGGGACTGTCGTAAATCTTGCCAAACTAATATTATAACTCTCTACCTTAGTAAATATATCCTGAGATATTCTATACTGTAGCTCAGGGGCAGGTTCCAGTTGAATTTTGCTACCGGATTTGCATCCGCGCACACGCTTACATCCCACCGCGCAATTTCACTTTCCCACATGGTCAGGACCACAATACAAGCTGAAACACAACTGAGGAGCTTCTCAGCTGTGCTTCGGATAAAGAATAAAGGTCAGCATTAAGAAGAGGGTGGGGGGAGGGCATGGACACGGAGACGCTGGGGGAAAAACACATCAAAAATTGCATCATCAGTGGGTTCCTACTGGTGCAGCACTCTGGATCGCACCAGTAGGAACCCACCATTGGGTGGCTACCCTGAATCTCTCCCACCCTCTCCCATCCAATTTTGAGACTGTGCAGTCTCTTAATCTGTCCCTCTCTCTTTTTGGAAAAGTTCTTTGTTGCCAAAATTTCCATTCCACACACACAGATTATAGAAATTAGTGGATAAGGACAGGTAATGAAAACATAATGAATTGTAAGTTGAGTTCCAATATGGTTTAGGTTTAGGTTTATTGGATTTATATGCCGCCCCTCTCCGCAAACTCGGGGCGGCTCACAACAATAATAAAAAACAGTACAGTACACAATACCAAATCCAATGCCCACCCATCCAGTTCCAATTTAAATTAATAATCTCATAAAAAACAGTATATATAAAAAACAGGCACACAGTCAATCAATCAACAAAACAACATAGGCAAGGGGGAGGTGTTTTAGTTCCCCCATGCCTGACGGCAAAGGTGGGTCTTAAGGAGTTTACGAAAGGCAGGGAGGGTGGGGACAATCCTAATCTCAGGGGGGAGCTGGTTCCAGAGGGTCGGGGCCCCCACAGAGAAGGCTCTTCCCCTGGGTCCCGCCAGACGACATTGTTTAGTCGACGGGACCCGGAGAAGGCCAACTCTGTGGGACCTAACCGGTCGCTGGGATTCGTGCGGCAGGAGGCGATCCCGAAGATATTCTGGTCCGGTGCCAACACTTTGAATTGTGACCGGAAACTGATCGGCAGCCAATGCAGACTGCGGAGTGTTGGAGTGATATGGGCATACTTGGAGAAGCCCATAATTGCTCTCGCAGCTGCATTCTGCACGATCTGAAGTTTCCGAACACTTTTCAAAGGTAGCCCCATGTAGAGAGCGTTACAGTAGTCGAGCCTCGAGGTGATGAGGGCATGAGTGACTGTGAGCAATGACTCCCGGTCCAAATAGGCCGCAACTGGCACACCAGGCGAACCTGGGCAAACGCCCCCCTCGCCACAGCTGAAAGGTGTTTTTCTAATGTGAGCTGTGGATCGAGAAGGACGCCCAAGTTGCGAACCCTCTCTGAGGGGGTCAATAATTCCCCCCCCCCAGGGTAATGGACGGACAGATAGAATTGTCCTTGGGAGGCAAAACCCACAGCCACTCCGTCTTGTCTGGGTTGAGTTTGAGTTTGTTGACACCCATCCAGGCCCCAACAGCCTCCAGGCACCGGCACATCACTTCCACTGCTTCGTTGACTGGACATGGGGTGGAGATGTACAACTGGGTATCATCGGCATATTGATGATACCTCACCCCATGCCCTTGGATGATCTCACCCAATATGGATTTTGATATACAGTATGTTGAAAAATCAAGTTCTGAATGGATTCAGCTTCCTTGTAATATATTTTCACTCCACTCCTAAACATATTTATTCTGATGTAAACTGCATTGAGTTCAGAAAAACTTTTCACATAGACATGGATCTGCACCTAATATTAATTGTCTTCCCATTATCCATTTATGTGTAACTTATGTTCCTTTAATATGACTATTAGTAGTCCCACCCTAGACAAGAAAGCTGACTGTGTGTCTTCACTTTCTCTTAGCCCAGCCAACCACACAGGGTTGTTATTGTGGGGAATATAAGGGGAGGAATTAATATTATATATGTTTCCCACCTTGAGTTATTTATAAAAAATAATAAAGGAAGGATAAAAAGATGTAGACTGCCATTGATGCAAATCCAGCACCGAGATTTTCCTCTTGATTGTACATGAATGATGTACACTTGCAGACACAATCCTTGAAATATTTTATATTTTTAGATCTAAGCCTAGGCAGCATGCGGTATGAAATTACATTTTGATGATGGATACATTTTGCTCAGATTTTAATATGAAATGATCTATGATTTATACTGCCCCTACTAATTGTGAACTAAAGCAAATTCTCGGTTTTTGGTTTCTTTTTTTGCAAAAATGAAGTAACAAAACTATGCAGTTTTTTAAAAAATCTACAAATTTAGATAGAATGATTCTGCCTTCCAAAAGGAGGTTGAGGAAAAAGGATTATAAACACACAAATTTAATGTGCAATCAAGATTCCTTATTTTTTTTCCAGTGAGTGTCTCACTAAAGGTGAAGATATTTTTTCAGTACATACTGTATGTACTGTTGTACATACAGTATATACGCATTATATGTTGCATAATATACATTGACCATAGATCGGGATATGGATCAAAAAATTAATATTGATTTAGTAACTTTCTTTTAAAATATTTTGGCCACTAAATGAGCAGGAAGGACTCACTCAAGAAGAGCCTAATTCTGGGAAAGATTGAGAGCAAAAGAAGAATGAGGTGGCTGGATGGAATCACTGAAACAGTAGGCATGAGCTTAAATGGACTCCAGATGATGGTAGAGAACAGGAAGGTCTGGAGGAACAATGTCCATGGTGTCATCATGAGTTGGACATGACTTCGCAACTAACAACATTTAAAATTAATGGGTTGTAAAATAATGCTCCCTTTGTAAAAATTATTCACAGTATCCTCTATTTTCAGTATCATCTACCAACCTACGCAAGCCCATCTGTGTTGTGTCGTCATTGTGGGGAGAGTGTTGAGTGAAGAACCTGAAGTTATGCCAATATATATTCCCAGCAAGGACACCTAAGGCTTCACAGTCATTCCAGCTGCCCAGCAAAAGCAAGCAGGCAATATTAGCCCGAGAGGTTTTTTATTTACAACAGGGATGGCACACATTTTTAATAGCAGACAAGGATAAAAAGCATACCCCTTGTTAGTATACTGTATGTAACCCTGTTGGGTGTTGCAAATACAGAAGCTAACAATGTAAGTTTAAACCTGTACCTTTAAGAGCTATTTGCTGTTTTGTCATAGGAGGGAGCCAACAATGTTCCTCTTGAGGGAGTTTATATTAGGGAGATTTATATTTGCTGTGTGTATATTTTGCTGTGTGCGATAACGTGGTTTGTAAACCATTATTAGGATTATATGTGTATGATATTTGGATTGTGTAATTACTATTGTTTATTTGCCTATCTGTATATAATAATATTGTTCTCTTTTTATACTAAGTCTGATTCATTGACTGACTACATTTACTCTGCTTAAAGTTTGTTGAAGGTTTATTATATTACCTAGATGTTCTAACACCCCTTTTAGGCACCATTACATTAGGAATAGTCTCATGAACTGCTGGATAAAAACAAAAAAAATGTCACTACATACAGATGCCCAGATGGTTTGCCCCCATAGAGGCAGAAACATATCCTAATGTCCTTGTCCCAGGTAAACCCATACCATACGAGGAACTACTTGATGAAAAAGATCAGTTAAACTCCAAAGAGGTACTTCAGTATAAAGGCATTAATTTGGATTGGCTACAACATTTTCAGATTAAATATAGATACAATAGATATAAGGAAAAGCTAGGTTTTCAGAAAATGAACATCTTAGACAAAATTCTATTTGGCCCCAACAAACAAATAATTTCAAATCTCTACAAATTCCTTCTACAATATGATCTTCTTGAAGAAGAAGTAAAAGGCAATATGGTTGCCTGGGCCCAAAACTTTGGCTATACAATAACTTTATCCAGTGAAGGGCTGCCAAAATTTTTACTATCACACTGTGGGTGTGGCTTATGCAGGACACCCTGTATTTTCTTTCAACATCTTTCAGTGCAAATTGGGTGCTCTGGGGTAGACCTCCATTTTTGCTACCCCACTGAGTTCCCTCCCATCCAGGTGGAAACCACTACCCCTGAATTTATCAGAATGGATTAAACTTTGGACCCAGAACTATCAGTTAACCATAGCAACCAACTTTAGAGAGAATATTTGTAAGATGTTCTATCGTTGGCATCTTTCGCCTGCTCGCCTATCTAAAATGTTCCTAACCAAAGGCAAGCAGGCACCTATATTGGCAGCAGTAATATAGAAAGATGCTGGACATGGATGATGACTTTACTGACAATGGCAAAGGCATCTCTCTCCTGTGTCAGAGAAGGCAATAGTAAACCACTCCTGCATTTTATGGAAGAAACTACATGTAGAGAAAGAATAATATGATCGACAATTGGTCCCAAATGATGGGCCCCTCAGGTCAGATAGCACTCAGCATGCAATCAAGGAAAAGCTGAGGATCTTTCAAAGTACTAATTTTTTTTATGCTATGGCTAGATTAAAGCCTTCAGGGCATCTGTTTAGTGATGTTGTCATGCAAGAATAGAAAATTCAAACTTGTAAAGACAGAATTACAGCTGTGGCTATGGCTTATGGGAAGCATGAACATGGGGAAAATCAATGCAATGAAAGATGAAATGAATCAACTACACATTGAAGTCTTAGATACCTGCAAATAGAGATGTGGACTTTCAGTAGGATATCTTATTTTATTTCATTACTCAGGACATGGTAAATAAAGAATGGTGTAATGGTGTTTTCATAGTTAGGAAAGATACTGTGGCAATTAGCAATAGCACTTAGACTTATATACCACTTCACAGTGCTTTACAGCCCCCTCTAAGTGGTTTACAGAGTCAGCATATTGCCCCCAAGAATCTGGGTTCTCAATTTACAAACCTTGGAAGGATGGAAGGCTGAGTCAACCTTGAGCCTATTGAATTTCAAGCTGCCAAATTTTAGGCAGCCCACGGGCTACAGAAATAGCCTGCAATATTGCTCTCTAATCACTGTGCCACCATGGCTCCTAAAGGATTGTAATACTGGGCTACAATGCAATCGGTGACCAGGTGCTATCAATTAGACTTTATGAACAGCACTGTCATATTTATTTATTTAAAACATTTATATACTGTAACTGCCCATCTTATAACCAACCCTGGACGGCTCCTTCTCAAAAGTTAAAACAACATAGAAAACCGTATTAAAACTATAAAATGAAACATATTAAAAACATTTAAAACCTCAAAAACCTGGCGCCAAGTCAAACTTCTGATGTGCATAACACATATGACTATTACTCAAGTTTATGCTCGAACTACTGACATCAAAGGAGATTGAAGTGTTTAATGAACAAATTCAATTTGAAATTGCTATGCTATGAAGAGCCAAGAAAAAATAAAACAGATTATTGAACAAATCAATGGACATAATGTACAAATGACAGTATCTTGTTTTATCTTGGATATATTATGCAAAGGCTTAGCTGTTTGGAGAAGGCTTTAATAGCAACAGGAATAGCACTTATTTATTGATTGATTTGATTTGATTTGATTTGATTTGATTTGATTTGTATGCTGCCCCTCTCCGCAGACTCAGGGCAGCTAACAACAATGATAAAAAACAACATGTAACTTAGAGTTATATACTGCTTCTCCGAGCTTTATAGCCTTCTCTAAACAGTTGTTCTGCCCTAGCTATGGACCAGAAAGAACGTAGCACACACCCAGTTTGTTCAAACCTATCTTTACTCAATTAACATCTACTATTAAACTTGTTTAGTAGTTGACATACACAAACACAAGTTAAAGCAGTCTTTTTCTGAAAAACCAGCTGTTAATTAAATGGCATTGACAGCTACCAGAAGTCCATTTAATTTAAGTAATAGATAAATAAATATTAATTATTTCATCAGTGTAAATCTGTCTTCATCACAGCTAAACTAAGATTTTTTTTGTGAATTACTGTAATCCAGAAAGCAATTACCATGTCTGTATCCTCTACATTTTATCTCAATCTAACAGAATAACAGAGTTAGAAAGGACCTTGGAGGTCTTCTACTCCAACCCCCTGTTCAGGCAGGAAACTTTAGACAAACGATTGTCCAATCTCTTTATAAAAATGTCTAGTGTTGAAACTCCCACAAGTTCTGGAGGAAAATAATTTCTGATTAATTGTTCTTTCAGGAAATCTCTCCTTCATTCTATGTTGCTTCTCTCCTTGATTAGTTTCCATCCATTGCTTCTTGCCCTATCCTCGTGCTTTGGAGAATAGGTTGATTCCCTCTTTTTTTGTGGCAACTGCTTAGATATCTGTATACTGCTGTCATGTCACCCCAGTCCTTCTTTTCATTAAACTAGACATACCCAATGCTAGCAACTATTCTTTTAGCCTCCAGTCCCCTCTGTCTCCATTGTTTATTATATTTCCCCTACTAGCACATAACCATGGTTGTAAATATGCCGATATACCTCTATTTCAGAATGATACACTAGGTATTTGATCAAAAGCTGCATGAAACCTTATTTCATAATAAATATATTAAGGTGCTACAAGATTCATCGTTAGCATTTTCTTATTATCATTGCATCTTTTCCAGCTCTAAAATAATGCAATGGCTACCCTTTTAAAACTAAAATTGCCTGCTCGAAAGCTTCAGTCATTTCAAAGTTCCTGGCACATACTTGATTCAAGCAATATGAATCTGGCAATCAGTGATGGCTTCTGAAAATAAACAGAACAAAATAGAAAATCAACCAGAGATCTGCAATAGCAAAGAGGGAACATGGCTATTTTAGAGAAAGTGTTGTGAGAAATGTAATATATAATTAGTGAACACGTGTATGTCCAGTCAACGAAGCAGTGGAAGTGATGTGCCGGTGTCTGGAGGCTGTTGGGGCCTGGATGGGTGTCAACAGACTCAAGCTCAACCCGGATAAGACGGAGTGGCTGTGGGTCCTGCCTCCCAAGGACAATTCCATCTGTCCGTCCATCACCCTGGGGGGGGAACTATTGACCCCCTCGGAGAGGGTCCGCAACTTGGGCGTCCTCCTCGATCCACAGCTCACATTAGAAAACCACCTTTCAGCTGTGGCGAGGGGGGCGTTTGCCCAGGTTCGCCTGGTGCACCAGTTGCGGCCCTATCTGGACCGGGACTCATTGCTCACAGTCACTCATGCCCTCATCACCTCGAGGTTCGACTACTGTAACGCTCTCTACATGGGGCTACCTTTGAAAAGTGTTCGGAAACTTCAGATCGTGCAGAATGCAGCTGCGAGAGCAGTCATGGGCTTACCTAGGTATGCCCATGTTTCGCCATCACTCCGCAGTCTGCATTGGTTGCCGATCAATTTCCGGTCACAATTCAAAGTGTTGGTTATGACCTTTAAAGCCCTTCATGGCATTGGACCAGAATACCTCCGAGACCGCCTCCTGCCGCACGAATCCCAGCGACCGATTAGGTCCTACAGAGTGGGCCTTCTCCGGGTCCCGTCAACTAAACAATGTCGGTTGGCGGGCCCCAGGGGAAGAGCCTTCTCTGTGGCGTCCCCGACTCTCTGGAACCAACTCCCCCCGGAGATTAGAACTGCCCCTACTCTCCCTGCCTTCCGTAAAGTTCTTAAAACCCACCTTTGCCGTCAGGCATGGGGGAACTGAAACATCTCCCCCGGGCATGCACAATTTATGTTTGGTATGTTTGTGTGTGTGCTTGTTAGTATATACTGGGGTTCTTTTTTTAAAAACTTTTTTAAATATTTAAATTTATTTGAATCTATTTGGATTTGTACGATTTGTTTATGCTTTGTTGTGAGCCGCCCCGAGTTCGCGGAGAGGGGCGGCATACAAATCTAAATAATAAATAAATAAATAATAAATAAATAAATATATGTGTGTCCGAAAAGAGAAGTGAAGAGTATTTGACCAGCTGGAAATAACTCTTATGCGTATAGGCAATCTTCTTTCCTGGCCTCTCAACATTTCTATTTTTCCCTTGTGTATTTTTTGCACATAACATTCATGCCCATAACTCTGTAGCTTGAGGTTATAATAAGCTCACCACTATGCTATCTGCTGCAGGAAAGAAAGGCTAAAACAGTTGTTTGTCCTGTATGATCTTCATGAGGGAGCCTACAAACCTAATTCCATAAAAATAAGATGGCCTGTAAGGTTCAGACATGAACTAGTGACAGATGTGGTGATTGTAAACCATCAGTAAACTGTGTGGATATCCATTTCCAGAAAGAAACAAAGATGTTTCATTCCTTTGCAACTCCTTGACAGAGATCCAACAGGTAGTGTGGACAGAGTATTCCTTGTGAGGTGTAAATCCTGGTACCCAAGGTTGAAACAATAGTTGAAGATGAGCACTTTTTCTGTTTGTTTTTTTTTAAGCAGCCAAGGAAGAAAGAGTTTAACATTCTGGTGTTTATCAGTCATAGGAACAAGTGGGAAAGCAAACTGTCCCATTGGTTGATTGTGCTCACTGTCAGAAAGTTCCTCCTTATTTCTAGGTTAAATCTCTCAGTTTCCATCCACTATTCCTTGTCTGGCCTTCAGGTGCTTTGGAAAATAGGTTGACCCTCTCCTCTCTGGAGCAGCCCTTCAAATATTGGAACACTATCATGGTCCTTTTTTTCTCTAGACTAACCATGTCCAGTTCCTATAACTGTTCTTCATATGTTTTAGTCTCCAGTTTCCTAATCATCTTGGCTGCTCTCCTATGCACTTTTTCTAGAGTCTCAACATCTTTTTAAAAGTGTGCTGTCACACTTAAATGGATGCTGTCAGGATTCCAAATTGTATCCAAAAGTAAATCAGAGTCCGAGTCAAAATATTTCTCAAAGTCTCAATTTATTCTCAGAACCATGTTGGCACATCTGGCAACCCTGGGTTTCACCACCCAGTTGAAAATTTAAACTACTGCCCACCACACCCACAAATTCATCACGTTCTCCAATCACCAAGTGCCATGCTGGCAGAATCCACCATCTCCTTCCATGCAGGTGCAGGGCCACAGAGACATAGAATGACCTTGACTTTTTAGAAAGGAATTAGTTATGGCTACATGCTAACAACCTTGTACTATCCCCCACTGTCGCCGCCATTTTCCCACAATAGAAAATGCATGATATAGTAGTATATAGTGTGGCAGACCAAAGAGTCCAAATAAAATGGCTTTGATCTGACAGATGCAGGACTCTAAGTGTGATCTCACTAAGACTTTACAGAGTAGTATCAATACCTCACTTGATCTTGATTGTATTCCTCTGTTAATTGGCTTTTTTGGCTGCCATTGCACACTGCTGGCTTATATTTAGCTGGTTTTCCACTAAAACTCCAAGATCCCTCTCTCACTGCTATTAAGCCTGGTTTCACCCAGTTTATATGTATACCTTTGGTTTTTCTTACCTAAGTGTAGAACTTTACTTCTCTATATATTGAATTTCATTTTGTTTAGATAGGTCCCAATGTTCAAGCCTTTCAAGATCTGGCTCTTGAGCCTTTCTTCTGGGATGTTAGCTATTCCTGCCAGTTTAGCATCATCTGCAAATTTGATAAATTCCCCTTTTATTCCCTAATCTAAGTAGTTTATTGAGATATTGAAGAGTACTGGGCCTAAGATGGAACCTCCACTGCTTACTTCTCTCCATGTGGACTTATACCCATTAAGGACTACTCGTTGAATATCGGTTGTTAGCCAGTTGTGAATCCATCTGGTGGTGAAGCTGCCTATCCCACTCTTTTCTATCTTACGAAGAAGTAGGTTGTAGTCTATTTTGTCTAATGCCTTGGAAATCTAAGTATATTATGTCCACAGTATTTTGCTGGTCCACTAATTTAGTCACTGATGAATTGAAGAATGAAATATCATTGGTTTATTATGATCTGCTTTTAAGAAAACCAGGCTGGCTACTTGTTATTACTTTATTTGTTTCTAGGTGTTGGCAGATCTTTTCCAGTATCTTCCAGGTTATTGATGTAGGGCTGATTGGTCTGGGGTTTCCTGGGTTGTTTTTCTTCCCCCTTTTTTGAAGATAGGAATCACATCAGCTCTTTTTGAGTCCTCTGGTAGTTTCCCGGTATTGCAGAATTTTTGACAGTCGATCTTCTTTGAGTCTTTTATTATTAAAAAAATAGTTTAAGGCTTGGAGTTCTAATAAAGAGAAATGCCTTTCAATAATTGCTTCCAACAGAAGTCATGTAGCAACCTGTACATTTCAGTGACTGATTCTGAGATATTGTCATTTTTGAGTCCAAGTGACTACATAGTGTGAGTGTCAGTGTTCCAAAAAGCATCTGAAATTAAATCAGAGTCCAAGTCAAAGTATTCCTCAAAGTCCCAATTTTTCTCACAGCCATGTTGGTACATCTCAGTGAAGCCCAAACCTAAAGCCCTCTAGGTTTCACCACTCAGTTGAAAGTTCAAGTACTTGCCCCCACACCCACAAATCCATCACATCGTCCAGTCTTCACTTGCTGTTCTAGTAGAGTCCATCTCATTCTGTGCAGGTGCAGAGGTGCAGAGACAAAGGTTGACCTTGGCTTCCTAGAAAGAATTTGTTATGGGTACATGCTAACAACCTCCTCCCACTTCCCCACAGTAGAAAATGCATAGTAGAATAGTATATTTATTTATTTATTTATTTATTTTTTATTTATTATTTAGATTTGTATGCCGCCCCTCTCCGCAGACGCTGGGCGGCTCACAGCAGGATACAAGAATTCATGACAAATCTAAATATAATTTAAAATATTTAAAAAAACCCATTTACTAAGCAAACATACACACAAACATACCATGCATAAATTGTACATGCCCGGGGGAGGTGATTCAGTTCCCCCATGCCTGATGACAAAGGTGGGTTTTAAGGAGTTTACGAAAGGCAGGGAGAGTAGGGGCAGTTCTAATCTCTGGGGGGAGTTGGTTCCAGAGAGTCGGGGCCGCCACAGAGAAGGCTCTTCCCCTGGGGCCTGCCAACTGACGGGACCCAGAGAAGGCCCACTCTGTGGGACCTAATCAGTCGCTGGGATTCGTGCGGCAGAAGGCGGTCTCGGAGATATTCTGGTCCAGTGCCATGAAGGGCTTTAAAGGTCATAACCAACATATAAAGTGTGACAGGCCAAAGATCCCAAATAAAATGGCTTCGGCCTGACAGTGGGATTAGTAAATTCTTTAGTATCATCTACTGAAATTGATAGGGTTGTATTTTATTTTATATTTTTACAAAGCTGCCCTTCATTTCTTTCTTGTAGAAGAGGAGGTCCCTCCCTTGCTGGAAATAGAAGCTGAGGGGATGTTTCTGTCAGGAGTGCTTCAAGAAAGGTGTTAAACTTTCATTTCCCATCCTTCCCAGTCTTGTTGCTATTCAGCCTCCCTGTGGGTGTCCCCTATTTTTAAAACTGTATTAACTGTATTCACAAATTAATGTCACCCCCAGTTTAGGCTTTTTAGAGTGTTTCAATCATGATATTCTCAGATAATAAGATGAACACTTCTTGATTTTCACAGTCTGATGCAGCCAAGAGAAACTAGACCTAGCTTGGGATGACATTTGATGCTTTGAGTTAAAAATGCCTTTAAAAATAGCCTTTACAATCATCATCTAAATACTGCGTCTGCTGCATAGGGACAGCTGCCAAAATTGCTAGAACTGATTAATGAAGGAGTTAGCAACTACTAATTTTAATCTTTTATGCGTCTACAGTTTTCTGTGCATTGAACTTGCACACTGTGAGATTTAATGAACACATCAACAAAGCTTTATGGACTTTTGTCAAAACCTGATGAGTTGTAAAAATAATAAATATTAAATTAGACCAGATCTGTCAAATTCTATTGACCCTCATCTCAGAACATTGATATTATTGTAGACTAACCTTGCAGTCACGGAGAAAACCAGATGGGCTACATCTACCAAATAAAATTCCAGATATTGCCCATCTGCTTCAGTTCCCCCAGATCAGATTTTTAAAAACAAATGAAATAAGTTTTTCTGGTGATAAACCTATTTCACAGACATTTCTTAAACAGTACTGTATCTGGAATCAGGGCAAATCCATTTCAATCTCAAAACGTCTCAAATTGGAAAGTGAGATGTATTTTGATAAAAATATTTTGTTACAGCAAATCTCCGTCATACAAAACTGTTACAAAAAAGACACAATTTGCTTCTGTTTTATTTACTTTTCAAAGAAGAGCCAATAAAAATAAAACAAAAGCATGAAACATTTATAAGCTGGTAAGAAAGGAGACAAGATTTTGCTGTTCCTCAAACACAATCTTGCTGACAACTAGAAATGGGCAGAAGACCAATCTTCTGCAGATCTTCAGGACAGGAACATCTGAAGCACAGCACTTACCATAATTTTGGAGTATAAGACTCCCTTCCCAACCAAAAGAGGATGAAAGTTTGGGTGCATCTTATATACCAAATGTTGTCCTGCCCACCTGCTGCCACCCTTTGGACTCTGCCTCCCAGCAATTTACCTCCTTGCAGGAAACAGCCTGTTCTACTTTCAACTTCAACACATCCTGATTGGATCGGCCTCCTGACTACCAGCTGTTTCAGGCTACAAGGAGACAGAGGCAGATTTTTTCCCCCTTGTGCTAATCAGGCTTGCTGAAATTGAAAGCGAAACTGAAACAGGCGGTTTCTGTTTCCTACAAGGAGGCAAATTGCTTGCAGGCATAGATACAGCAGAGGCAGATTTTTTTCCTTGTTTTCCTTCCCCCAAAAGGTAGTTGTGTCTTATACTTTGGAATGTCTTAGAATCCTAAAAATACAGTACATAACTGAAGAGCAGAGAAGGGTTCAAAAATAGACAGAGACCATGTAGGAGTGAATGAAGCCAACTTTATTTTTCACCCAGCTCTCTTATATCAATGTTATCTCTACGCTACATCAGCTATATACATGCACAGTTTTACATGATGTGGTAACTTGTATATAAAGAACTGTATTTCACTGATAATGTTGCAGGTGCAAGGACATAACTTTTAGGGGGTTTCTTGGCAGCAGGCAAAGAATGTGTTTTGATGGTGCCAGCCGGCATGTCCCTCCTATTATCTTGCCCTAGCCTTTCCCAGGCCTTCCCAGAAACTCCATTCTTGCAAGGCCTACAAAACCTCATGCTAGCTTATGCTAACAGCATGATGTGAACTGAACATCCATATGTGACTTCGTGTCATATCTGGGCTTGCCCAACCATATGACCTTTGACCTACACAAGGAATACTACACATAACCACAACAGAAGAGTACATTAAGGTCATAATACCTCAAGCAGCATTGTAGAACTTGGTTTCTAGACCAGGAGATGAAACATCAACTAATTAACAGAACAATTAATTTGTTGAACTTGTCTCCAGAAGTTGTGAATGCTCCAATACTGGAAGTTTGTAAGAAGAGGTTTGATAACCATTTGTCTGAAATGGTGATAGGGCAGTGGTTCCCAACTTGGGGCCCACACTCCACAGAGGGGTAATTTGATTTTTAATGGGGGCAATTGGAACCTTATTTAAATGAAGTTAATGGCCTTTTGAGCTTCCTTCACATGTGTAGGAGTTCACTTTTTGAATAGTAAGAATTACATGCCATGAGGGGGTGGATCAGGATTTTAGAGATGCTTAAATGGAGCATGACAAAAAAAAAGGTTGGGAACCACTAAGTAGGAGGTTGGACTACAAGATCTCCAAGGTCCCTTCCAACTCTGCTATTCTAATTCTTTTCTGATCTTTTCTGATCTGTTCTGATCTGTTCTATTCTAGAAATAAATAAAAAAATAAAATAAAAAAAATAAAAAAAAGGTAGGTAGGTAGGTATGTGTTTGTTTGTCTGTTTGCTTGCTTGCTTGCTTGTTCGTTCGTTCGTTCGTTCGTTCGTTCATTCATTCATTCGACTTCTATACTGCCCAATCCTGAAGGACTCAGGGCAGCTGAGATAGATAGATAGATAGATAGATAGATAGATAGATAGATAGGTAGGTAGGTAGGTAGGTAGATAGATAGAGAGAGAGAGAGAGAGAGAGAGATAGAGAGATAGATAGATAGATGGATAGATGGATAAAAAGAAAGAATTATTTATTGTGATTGGACACAAGGAATTTGTCTTTAGTGCATATGCTCTCAAGAAAATATTTTATTTGTATTCTATTCTATTTTATCCTATTCTATTTTATCCTATCCTATCCTACCCTATCCGATCCGACCCGATCCGATCCTATTCTCCCAAACCTGATTATTGGGTAATCCATGAGTATTTTATGGCATAATCTGGGAGAACATTGAATCAAGAATTAGTGGATGAAAAGGTACAAATAATTACAAATTTTGGTTCAGGAAGAGAATGCATACAGCAACCTTTGTGTCTCTCTGTGTTTCTGTAAAACTCTGTTGCAGTTTTACAGAAACAATGTTTGTACCCACTAAATATATCTTGATGAAACAAAATTTAGGCATACTTTCCAAGCATGCTTTGGCCAATGACTATTTCATTGTTGAAATAGTCACCTCTGTATGTCTGGACTTTGGGAAAAGGTTTTGTTTGTTTAAATGGTTACCTTTTTTTGTTCCCCTTCTCTCCCAGCTCACCTGTGATTACTGTATTTAATCTTAGTTTGCTGTCTTCACTTTGTTGTATATTCCCCTCTCTTTTCTTTTTTACTGCACGCGTGTGATGGCGCATTATGTGCCCACTTATTTAGAATGTTTATATTGTTAGGAAAGGAACCCTTTTCTTTGCATAGTTACTTTAGTGTTGAACCAGAAAGGTAATGTGTATTTTGTGGGTTTGTTTTTTTATTAAAAGTTGTTTCTTTTAACTTTTACATTGAGAGCTTGAATTATTAACACTCATAAATGAGAGAGGATATCAGTTGTGTTCTATGAGAGTGAATACACTCTGAAATTCTTTCTCTCCACCATTGCATATTATAGTAGATCTGCTTCCTTCATCTTCATGAAGGAAGATTATGTCTTGAGCTAGCAGCATCTTCCTCTTCCTACCTAGCACCTTAACACCAGCTTGCCGGATGTCACACCTGCTAACTTGCCAGTAAACCAAGGTTGAAATTGATATTGCAAATGATGATGCAGATGGCAACAGTAATAATGGAAAACAAATTCTGCCACGACACCTTCTGGAATTAGTAGCTTTGAGGCAAATGACCAAGAAAACAGTTTCCATCTTTTTAAAAAAGCAATTGAAACAAAAGTATAAATATTGTTGTGGTTGGATCTGGCCCAGCTCCTGCCCCAGGGAATGTGGAGGGGGATGCAGGGGAAACTTCAACATGTCATAGGCCTGTGTTATTGCCGACAGAGTCAGTTCAGAGTTTAGTTTCCTCGGATGAAGAAGAAGGTGGAAGTGACTTGGAAGAGGGGGGCTTGGCATACAGCCCAGGCAGTCAATCTCCATTATCTTCCATTGATTCGGATGAAGATGTCTTGGACCCACACAAGCGCAGAATTATGCATAGAAGAGACCAAGTAAGGACATATTACAGGAGATAAGAGAGGCCACCTGTGTTTGGGTGGGGCTCCAGTAATTAGTGGCTGCTGCTATAAATAGCAGCGTGTGGGTTTGGCCATTGTGGAAGAGTATCTGATCGCAGTTCCTCAGGAATTCTGTGTTGCTGTTTTCTGGACTTTGTTTGTTGATTTTTCATGCCTTTGAAACCAAAGCACAGCAACGTGTGTGTGTGTGTGTGTGTGTGTCTCACTTCGTAGGAAGAAGAAGGGGTGTGAAGTTTCTTCACAGCTGCTACCTAAGTACTTAATGACTGCTTAAGGGAAATTGTACAGTTTACCCGGTTGTTTTGGGAGGAGTGCTCTTTGCAATACAAAAAGAGTGCTTAGTTTATTTTGCATTTTGTGATAAAGAAGATTGTTTTGAATTTTTAAACGTGTGTGTGTGTGTGTGTGTGTCTGAAATTTGTACCCTTGAATTTTCGGGTGGCTCCTACCAGAGAGCCCGGCAGAACAAATATATACTTTTTTAAAAGTATCAAAAGTAGGAAAAAGAAAAGTTCTTTTTTATTTTTTATTTTTCTAGCCAAAATGCCCTCCACGTTATTACAAATGGATGAAATAAATCATTTAGTGCTGATAAAATCACAATGCATTCATCATGAGTTTCCATTGAATGCTATGGAGAAAAGGTGCAGATTCACAATGGGCAAAATATGAGGATGAAAAAAATATAGAAGGCACAAAAATGCCAGAGCTGAATTTGCACTATGAAATTTATAAACAAAGATTTTTTGAAAGTAGACTGTCTTAGTGAAGATTTATTTTGATTTTTTAATACCATGACAGCACCAATTACAATGGACTATATAAAAGTTTTTTGCAAACAATTACTGCAAACAAATAGATGATTTCCTCCAGAAAATAAAGAATAACATACTGATGGTGGACCCAAAAGTGCTTTTTTCAACAGGCAACTGGACTTTCTTGTTTTTCTTTCTTTGTTTTCTCTTTCAAGAAGTCCAGTTGCCTCTTGATAAATCACCTATGAGACAACCATGACTGGATTACTGAGAATCTCCATAGACATACGGAAGGTGGATTCTAAATTTCTTTGTCATTCAGAGATTTTTTAAATAAACTTTGTTTCTCCAGATTTCCAGTTGAAAATTAGAGGCTGGAGGACAATTTCACTTAAATCTTTGATTTCCCAGCAGCTTCTAGGTCCTATCTGGTGTTTCTTCCCTCAGCCTCCAGAGAAACTAGCTTAGTTCTTTTGGGCCTGCAACAAATTTATTTTCCCAGAATCATATAAAAGATATGTCATTTTGAGCATTCCCAGAAGGTTCAGAAATTGAATTCAGACCTCTCCTCCTCAATACCATTCTTCCAGGTTCACTCTCTTCTGTAGATTACTTCCTGGCAGGAAATTCTGGCATCCATCTTTCCAAGGTTTTTCTTTTTCTCCTAGAGATTAATTCCTCATAGGGCTTATTCCAGTTCCCAAGTTAGCTTATATTTTCCAGCAAGATATCTCTAATTTTCCCCAATCTCTATTGTTAAGTTGTCAGGCATTTAGGTATTGTTAAGTTGTCAGGACTTAGCATCTATGTTATCAGGAAGTCATGTTTTCCAGTCTCATTTACTCCCATCTCAAAACAAGGCTTGGTAAACAGAAAGAGTGGAGCTGAGGAAACTTATTTTGGTTTTGCTTGGACAAAACTCTCTTCTTCCTCCCCTACTGTCTTGAAATTAATATTCCAAAGCAACTACATATTTGTTCTCACAATCAAAAGAGATATTGTGGCTCATCCCCCAGTGCAGGAGTGTCAAACTCAAGCCACTTAGATCTGGTCCACAAGACCCCTCTGGAAACAGTGAAGGACCGATTGGTGGTGCCTTTGCCAGTGAAAACCAAGCTTGAGATGGCTGTGTGTGGCCAGGGGTGAGCTCTAGCCAGAACGCTAAATTGGGCTTGCCGTGGCGGCTCGTGAGTGCTTGCGGAACTAGCGCAATTTTGCTCCTGCACCTGTGGAGATAGCAAAATCATGCATGGAGCCAGAGGTGCACCCATTTTTCGGCATGTATGGAAGTAAAAAATGTTGCCGAAACACAGGTGGCTCCGTGCATGATTTTGCTATCTCTACAGTAGCAGAAGCAAAATCGCTCTAGCCCCACGAGCACTCACGAACCGCCGCAGTGAGCCCAGTTTAGCATTTTAGCTAGCAGCCCACCCCTGTGCATGGCCCTCACAAAATCTGTTTTTGCTAGCAGATGGTTGCATGGTGTCGTTGCAGCTGAAAACAGAGCTCAGAAGCCCATTTTCACTGGAAACCAACGGGCCACCACAGGTGCCCCCAACACAAAGTATGTTCAGCTGGTCATGCCCACGTGGCCACGCCCATACCGACCCCCCTGAGGTCAAACACAACCCTGATGCATTCCTCAATGGAATTTGAGTTTGACACCTCTGCCTTAGTATATGCTTGGTCTAGTATATGCTCTTAAGCAAAGGTATTGATTTTTGGTTTGATAAATTTAGGGATTGGCTCAGTGTAGTAAATACAGAGGATGGTCTTCAAGGACAGAAATTTGAGCCAGATTAAGAAAGTAGACAGCCTTTCCCAATGTCACATGAAAATAAAATTTAAATAGACTTCTAAATTTGCTATTATTTAGATAATATTTGTTATTCTTGTTCTAATAAAAGTAGTCTTAGATCTACATGGTATCTATTTCCTAGTCTGGTCCAACCTTATAGAGATGACACCTGAGTGTATGTGTGTGTGGTCTTCTTTACATTGCATAGCGGTTTATAGAAAAATGCCCTATAGGGTATAAAGTCAATTTCAGGGTTTGTGGTTAAAACAGCTTAAAGGTTTTATAGTTGTGCCCTATTTAGCAACCGAGGAAGTTTCATGACTTAACTGCATGCAGTAATCCATAACTCATTGGGGTAATTTCTTTCCTTCAGGCTGTACTATTCCCAGATGAATTCACGATTGAACTATGCAAGGGCACTCCATATAATAGTGCTCCCTGATTGGATATCTTGTGCGTCAGTCCCACAGTATCAAATAAATAAACAAGAGAGAGAAATCCTGTTCCAGAAGAACCTAGCACCAGAACATATGGTTTTGTTAACTTTCACAAAAGGCTAAATAATGCTTGCAGTAAAGCCAAGCTGGAAATAAAAGCCAAAATATAGTATAATAACAACTTTTTCTTTCCTAAGTAAGAAACAATGTAAATTATATGAGTTTATGTCCACAATAGTGAATGTCCACAATAGTAGGACATAAGAAAACTTTCTGTGTATACATTCTTATACACTGGACTTTAGTGTCCTTGATGGTAGTTAAACAAATTACTTTGTTACAAATAAGGGAGCTGTCTTATAGAAGTTTGGCTGATGTCCAACACACAAATTTAAGAGTGTTGTTTACAACTTTAATAGTATCCTATGTACATGAACTCATACTTCTTTGCTGTAAAAAGGAAATCCATCCACTTTGGCAGTTCCGCCCCTGGAAACCATATTTTCTTTATAACAGCTGAAAGAAAGGCCCACTGGGAGTTGGGAAACAGGCTGTTTCAGGCCTCCAGAGGGGATGGAGAAGATACCTCACAATGCAAATTTAAAGAGGAAATAGTGCATATTTTATTCTATTTTAGTCTGTTTTTTTTTTCAAAGAAAACTTACCTTAAATAAAAAATGTCTTTATAAATTGGATGGAAAAAAATTCAAGACTTCAGCAATTTATTTTTGTACCAAGTGATTTGTGGATCCAGCAGGTTTATTTGGAGCTTTACAACTTTTGTTCTTAGAAATTTGACCTTGAATCCTGTGTGTTTAAACCATGTTTCTGAATTCACTTAAGATGTAAAGTCTTCTCCATAACTAGTTTTGTTCAACAGCAAATTACAACAAATAACGTTTGAGTTTATGAATGTTCTTATCTTAGGATAGCTGCAGTCCCGTTATATTATAGCTGTGTTAGCAGATACTAAGCCATCTTTTATTTAATCAGTATCATTCAAATAAGGATAACTGTCTGGCTTCACATGTTGTCATAAGCCATAAGCCATCATTTGCAAGCCACCAGTAGCTAGATTGGCAAAACAAAACCCCCTAAACATATTACATAATGATTTAGTATGGTGAATAAATCATCTTTCTGTTATGTATATCAATTAATATAATGCACAAATAAGTCTTTTTCTTAAATTTTGTTCCTAGAGTAATACATGGTTGTATTAAAGCAAGTTGCTAATGCAACTATAATAATTATTTATTTTATTTATTTATTTTGTCAAGTACATATTGGTAATATACACAGATATAACATCGTTTATATCTATAAGATGGGTACTGATAAGAGGGGACAGTAGGACAGGGACAGTAGGTACTTAAGAGCCTCGGTGGTGCAGTGGCTAGAGTGCAGTACTACAAGCTACTTCTGCTGATCAGCAGCTGCTAGCAGTTTGGCAGATCGAATCTCAGTAGGCTCAAGGTTGGCTCAGCCTTCCATCTTTCTAAGGTGGGTAAAATGAGGGGACACTATGCTTACTTTCTGTAAACCACTTAGAGAGTGCTGTAAAGCACTGTGAAATGGTATATAAGTGAAAATGCTATTGCTAATGCTATTAGGCTTGCTTCTTACTGATCTCTTAGGAATTGGGTGAGGTCAACAGTGAACAGTCTAAGGGAAAGGTTTTGGGGCTTTGGTGAAGAAACCACAGAATTAGGTAGTGAGTTCCAGGCATTAACCATTCTGTTGCTAAAGTCCGGAAGGGAAGGGAAGAATAGAATTGGAAGGAACCTCAGAGATCTTCTAGCCCAACCCTATGCTTCAGCAGGAGATCTTATATCATTTCAGAGAAATGGTTGTCCAATCTTTCTTGAAAGCCTTCAGTAATGGAGCACTCACAACATCTGTTAATGGATTTATGCATATCATGATATGGACATGTTGAGAAATACATAGAAACATATAAACATAGAAGACTACTGGCAGAAAAAGACCTCATGGTCCATCTAGTCTGCCCTTATACTATTTCCTGTATTTTATCTTACAATGGATATATGTTTATCCCAGGCATGTTTAAATTCAGTGACTGTGGATTTACCAACCACGTCTGCTGGAAGTTTGTTCCAAGGATCTACTACTCTTTCAGTAAAATAATATTTTCTCAC
This sequence comes from Erythrolamprus reginae, assembly GCF_031021105.1. Lineage (NCBI taxonomy): Eukaryota > Metazoa > Chordata > Lepidosauria > Squamata > Dipsadidae > Erythrolamprus > Erythrolamprus reginae. The sequence goes on along the minus strand of NC_091950.1, from coordinate 309,706,546 downwards.
GTTGCTTTCGATCTTTCCCCAAACTAACTTCAGATTGTGTCCCCTTGTTCTTGTGTTCAATTTCCTTCACATTGAAACAAAGGTTCTTCTAGTCTTCTATTACCTCCAGAAACTTCTGCAATCCAGTGAAATCTGTTATTTGTATACCATACAGAATAAAATAAAAATAAACGGAGAATGGGAAAAAAACAGTATGAAGTTATAATTACATCTTAGAATAAGTTGTAGGTATATTCTTCTTGAACAATTTTATTGTAATGTACCTGAAATCAGTTATTATTTAAAAAATAATTCACCAAGTAATTATAAGCTATGGATCTTGGGTGCAATCAGCAAAAGAATGCTTGCAATTCAATATAAAAAATATTGTAGTTAAGATTGTCACACAGTATACAAGAGTGATGTTTTAGTTTGAGAAACATCAAGAAATAAATAACAGGAAGGAAGGAACAATTTGAGATTTTTCTAGACCAGCAGGTAAGCCTTTACAACATATACACATTTAAATGTATCCTCAATACTTCCAAACTGTCTTCACAGTTTTTGATCCATGCTGTTATAGCACTATAATCATAGAGAAAATGTCAGTCAATCAATGTTCTGCTTTCAAGTTAGCTATTAGCTGAATGTCCTTTGTTTCTTTTGTGCCCATCAAATCCATTGTGTTTTAAATGAATAAGAATGCCTTCAATTTTCTCTCTATAAAAATAACTAGCTAGCATACCACAATCCATTTATCTGACAATATGTATTCATCAACAGTTGTCTGGTATTTTGCAAAACTGTCCCTTCAGAGAGATTATACTATGGACCTTTCCCCACTTGATAGCTGAAGTCCTATTTATCCAGCCAGAGGTGGAAAACTATACTAGCTTGAAATTTTCTGCCCTATTGCTAATCCCTAACCTGCTTCTGCTGCCTCTGTTTCAAGGCATTATCATCAAACTCTGCTGCCCTGCGTCTCCAGCATTGAAAACAGCTTATAGACCCTGCTGAGTAAATTCTATATCTACAATATTTGCTCATCCGTAGAGATGCTGTCATCCAGGTCATGGAGGCAATTGGACTTTCTTGGGGGGGTTTTTTGGAAGATGTTTCACTTCTCGTCCAAGAAGCTTCCTCAGCTTTGACAGGATAGTGGGGAATGGAAGGATTTATATTCCTTGCAGACAGCTGGTCATTTGCATCCTTTTAGAGGGTCCTTGAGGCACTTGGAGGTTTATCTCTGTCTTCAGGGTCACCTGAGTAGTGCTCCTGGTTCTTGTAGTCTGCAATTTTTCCTCTGGAAATTCATTCCTTTTCCTACACCATTCAAAGGGGGGTTCATCCCAAATCATACAGCTAGAAAGTCTATAAAGATTCTCAGTCATCCAAGTCATGGTTGTCCTATAGATGCTTTTTCAGGAGGCAACTGCACTTTCTTGGATATTTTTTTCTTTTGAAGACATTTTGCTTGTCATCCAAGAAGTTTCTTCAGCTCTGAAAGGATAGTGGGGCATGGAAGGGTTAGAATAGAATAGAATTCTTTATTGCTCAAGTGGGATTGGACACACAAGGAATTTGTCTTGGTGCATATGCTCTCAGTGTACATAAAAGAAAAAGATACATTTGTCAAGAATCATGTGGTACAACACTTAGTGATTGTCATAGGAGTCAAATAAGCAATGAAGAAACAATCAATATTAATAAAAATCTTAGTATACAAGCAACAAGTTACAGTCATACAGTTCTAAGTGGGAGGAAAAGGATGATAGGAATGATGAGAAAAAACTAGTAGAAATAGAAGTGCAGACTTAATAAAAAGTTCAACAGTGTTGAGGGAATTATTTGTTTAGTAGAGTGATGGTCTTCAGGAAAAAACTGTTCTTGTGTCTAGTTGTCTTGGTGTAGCGACGTTTTGAGGGTAGGAGTTGAAACAGTTTGTGTCCAGGATGCGAGGGGTCAGTAAATATTTTCACTGCCCTCTTTTTGACTCATGCAGTATACAAGTCCTCAATGGAAGGCAGGTTGGCAGCAATTGTTTTTTCTGCAGTTCTGGTTATCCTCTAAAGTCTGTGTGGGTCTTGTTGGGTTGCAGAACCAAACCACACAGCTATAGAGGTGCATATGACAGACTCAATGCCTCTGTAGAACTATATCAGCAGCTCCTTGGGCAGTTTGAGCTTCCTGAGCTGCCGCAGAAAGAACATTCTTTGTTGTGCTTTTTGGATGATGTTTTTGATGTTAGGAGGACATTTTAGGTCTTGAGATATGATAGAACCTAGACATTTTAAGGTCTCTACTGTTGATACTGTGTTGTTTAATATTGTGAGAGGTGGAAGGATGGAAGTGTTTCTTCTAAAGTCTACCACCATTTCTACAGTTTTGAGTATGCTCAGTTCTAGTTGTTCTGGTCATACCACAAGGATAGTTGTTCAACCTCCCATCTGTATAAGGATTCATCATTGTCTGGAATGAGTCTGATCACAAGGTAAAAAAGCACCTTTGGGACATATATATGCACTTGTGCCTCTGAAAAATGTGTGCACACTCATACACATACTGTATATACATACCTACACATACTGTATATACATATACATACTGCATATACATACCTACATACCAAAATTGGACTCTTATAATACACTAAAAAAGAGGAAAGAATGAATTATAAGCCAAAAATAAATATTTTACATAATGACTTACCACAGTCTGGGAATTTCCTTACATTCCTTGGCAGATTTGAAATGTGACTGGGTAGTTGACCATGTATATTTTAACTGAAAAGTCAGGATCAACTAAGCCAACATTTATCATCTCTAAAAACATCAGGAAGTACTTAGAAGGAATTCAAAGTCTGCTCTGGAAATAGCTTCTCTTCTGCTCCTGGTGAAATCAAGTTCATCAACCTTTGGATCTTGCTTATTTATACTTTCTGAGATTATGAGGAAATTTTCAAGGAGTTATTTTCTCAATGGGGTTAAAAAGTGATTTAGCATCTTGTATTTTATTTGCTTCTTCTATGCTTTGTTGTGTTTTGGAGATGATAGCAGTACCGCACTTCCTTTTACTCTCGGTTTCAGTTGTGATGTTAATAGAGCTTATAATCATCCTTTTATTTAATTCAGTTAAACTTGTTTGGGGGAAATTATTTATATAATAGTTAATTGTATGCAGCTAGAAAGCATTTAATAGAACAGAATAGCTGGAGACAAGTGTGTGAAAAACAATCTGGAAGCTCATAATATAATTCTGCTGCTGATATAAAGCAGATTCCACTGTTGATTTGACTACATTTGTTGGAAGAGGAAAAAAAAAGCAAAGTGCAAAAAATAGCACCCCCAATCATATGTGTAGTATTTCCATGGGTATATTACAAGCTCCTAGGTTAGTGGAGGCAAACCTTTTTGGGTTCGTGTGCCAAAAGGAGGGGAGCATGAGGGAGTCGCGCAAGTATGCACATCCACACTCATAATTCCATGCAGGGCCCCAGTGCATAAGTGCATGTGACACTCCTCACTCCTGGCATGTGATAGCATGCCTATTTTTCACTCTCCCCTGGCTTCAGAGCCTTTCTAGGAGCATAGGAAAAGTGAAAGCCGCCCCGAGTCTTCGGAGAGAGGCAGCATACAAATCTAATAAATTTAATTGAATGGAATTGAAAGCTGCTTCCCCCTCTAGGAGGCCCTCCGGAGGGAGAAAATGGCCTGTTTGCAAACTTCTGGTTGGACTGGAAGACTTTTTTTTTTTTGCTTACCTCAAGCTACAGAGCCTTTATAGAAACCTTGAGAAGGTGAAAATGGTCTTTTCCACACCCCCCCCCCCGAAGGCCTGAAACAGCCTGTTTCCTAATTACCAGGGGGCCCAGGAGGCCTGAAACTCAGCTAGCCGAGCGTAAAATCATGTGTCACCAATATGGCTTTGTGTGCCACTTCTGTTACAAGTCAGTTGAGCTATTGTCTGGATGGGGGGCGGGAACACAGTGGGGTAGCAAAAATAGAGCTCCATCCCAGAGCACCCAATTTGCACTGAAAGATGTTGAAAGAAAATGCATAAGCCACATTCACAGTGTGGTAGTAAAAATTTTGGTTGCCCTTCACTGGTTGAGTTTGAAATATATAAACAAGCTAACTATCAATGTTTGTATGTATTGAAGTACTACAGCTTTAACAAGTAGTGTTGCAAATTGCCACCAGAGGGAGCCAAAAAGCATGATTCTCTCCTCTCTCTTCTATCTGAGCCGAGGTGGCGCAGTGGGTAGAGTGCAGTACTGCAGGCCACTAAAGCTGACTGCTAGATCTGCAGGTCAGTGGTTCAAAGTTTCAAAGCTCAAGGTTGACTCAGCCTTCCATCCTTCCTAGGTGGGTAAAATAAGGACCCAGATTGTGGGGGCAATGCTGATTCTTTTAAAAAGTGCTATTGCTAACATATTGTAAGCTGCCCTGAGTCTAAGGAGAAGGGCGGCATTAAAAAAATCTAATAAAATAAATAAATAAAAATAAATCTGCTGATTCACTGTGACTGATGTAGTAAGCTGTGTGTTCCATGATAGTTTGATGTATTTATAAGCTGTTATGTATGTCTGATATGTAAGACAAAGACAGGCTTGTAATATTATTATTGTATTGAGATATATTGACTGATTGGAATGGGTATGACACAACTGATTAACGTGACTGTGCTGCTTCTAAAATAAACACTAATTGACCTTTAATGTATCTGTTGTGTATGACTGAATAATTACTCATATCTCCTGGATATCTGCTGGAATCCCACCTTTCCTCTGTGCATGTCCTTGATAACTCATGGGTCATTCTGCACACTCCTTAACATGCCATAGGTTTGCCATCACAGTTCTAGGGTTTCCATCCTCTACCCATTCATTTTGAATATTACTGTTGTCTAGCATAACTGGCTAGTATATCGACCATCTAAAATATTTTTCTGAATCTTAACTCATAAACACATCCTTCAATTAGCAGCAAGCACAAACATATCTCCGGGACCGCCTTCTGCCGCACGGATCCCAGCGACCGGTTAGGTCCCACAGAGTTGGCCTTGTCCGGGTCCCGTCGACTAAACAATGTTGTTTGGCGGGACCCAGGGGAAGAGCCTTCTCTGTGGCGGCTCCGACCCTCTGGAACCAGCTCCCCCCGGAGATTAGAGCTGCCCCCACCCTCCTTGCCTTTCGTAAATGTCTTAAAACCCACCTTTGCCATCAGGCATGGGGAAACTGAGGCATCTCCCCCAGGCCTATACAGTTTATACATGGTATGTTTGTGTGTATGTTTGTTTTTAATAATGGGGTTTTTAGTATTTTTTAAATTATTAGATTTGTTTTACATTGTCCTTATCATTGCTGTGAGCCGCCCTGAATCTACGGAGAGGGGTGGCATACAAATCTAATAAATAAATAAATAAATAAATGAATGAATGAATGAATAAATGAATGAATAAATAAATAAATAATTTTTTAAAATTTTTATTTTTTTTATCACATTTTTGAACTGCCCATCTCCCTCACAGAGGGACTCATGGCTTCTGCTGATTTTAGTTGGCAAATTTATCTCTCAAGGCTCACAAATATTTGTTTCCAGTCTATTATTCTTAATATTGTCAATAATTTGCCACATAAGGAGACCAATCTTGAATTACAGTCACTTCTAACTGGAATGAATGGACTATAGATACATTTATCTATGTTCTATTAAAATGTACTTTCAAGGAACACTGTGATTAAAATTAGACTAAGTTTAAATATGAAGAAGAGAGAACTCATGACAGTTGGTACGGCAAAATCAAAGAATACAGTGAAAAAAAGTGAGACAAAGATTGAACAGCAACCAGCATTAGAATTTACAATGATTATATTGACATGGGGGAAAATTTTCCTACCTTTTAGGCAACCGTCAACAGTAAACTAACTACAGTGATCCCTCGAGTTTCGCGATCTTGATCTTTGCGAAACGCTATATCGCGATTTTTCCACCCGATGACGTCACTCCCTTCCTTTCTCATCTTTCTTTCTCTCTCTCTCTTTCTCTATCTTGCTTCTTCTTCTCTCACACTCTCTTCCTCCCTCTCTCATCTCTTTCTTTCCTTCTCTCTCTTTCTCTATCTCTCCCCCTCTTGCTCTCGAGCGGCGGGCGGCACCCAGGGAAGGTTCCTTCGGCCGCCCAGCAGCTGATCTGCTCGGCAGCGCAGTAGCAGAGAGGAGCCGAAGATGGGGTTTCCCCTTTGCGTGGGCAACGGGGAAACCCCATCTTCGGCTCCTCGCTGCTACTGCGCTGCCGAGCAGATCAGCTGCTGGGCGGCCGAAGGAACCTTCCCTGGGTCTTCAACTCCCAGAATTCCCCGCCGCCCACGCAAAGGGGAAACCCCGATCGTGCACCGAGCGGCGGACAAGCGGCGGCCGAACAAGCGGCGGGCAGAAAAGCGGCGGACAAGCGGCGGGCGGAAAAGCGGTGGACAAGCGGCAGGCGGAAAAGCGGCGGCCAGACAAGCGGTGGCCGGACAAGCGGCGGACAAGCGGCGGGCGGAAAAGCGGCGGCCGGACAAGCGGCGGACAAGCGGCAGGCGGAAAAGCAGCGGGCAGAAAAGCGGCGGGCGGACAAGCGGCGGGCGGACAAGCGGCGGGCGGACAAGCGGCGGACAAGCGGCGGGCGGACAAGTGGCGGACAAGCGGCGGGCGGACAAGCGGCGGGCAGGCAGGCAGACGGCTCCTCAGCTGCTGGGCAGCGGAAGGAACCTTCCCTGGGTCTTCCCAGGTGCGGAAGTAAAAACACCATCTGCGCATGCGCGGCCATGGAAAAAGGGGCGCGCATGCGCAGATGGTGTTTTTACTTCCGCACCACTACATTGCGAAAAATCGAGTATCGCGAGGGGTCTTGGAACGTAACCCTCGTGATACTTGAGGGATCACTGTAGTAGAATAAAACTAAAAAGAAGGTTGGAGTAAACAAATTTCAACACACCCTAACAGACATGGGCACATTATTTATATAAGAGAATAGATATTGAATTTTAGCTTGTGCTTTTATAAATGAAAATTTTGTAATTGAGTTAATTTTTAAAAGGTTCAGAAATGGAAGAGAGGATGATTTGTAAGGAAAATGGGGTTTAAGCTGTTTGATGTAAGAAGGGAATGCTACATATTAATATCTTTAGTCACGGATGCTGGGTTTCTTTTATATCATGTATGTTTTTTTTTGTGTTGGAGGAAAAAAAATTGTAACCCCCCTCCCCTAAAAAACCCCTAATTAGTAGTCAAGAAATATTCCACAACTAGTATTGGATAGAGCAGCGATGAAGGCCCTGGAAAAGACATTCATATGCCATCAACAGATTATATTTTACACCTATGATCAGAAGAGTGCAAGCAATGATTTGCCCTGTGATATGCTATAGAAATGAAAGTTGATCTTTGAAGAAACAAGATTTATGCTTTTGAACTTTGATATTGGAGAAGATACCCGAAAATATCACGGAATCAAAGACAAATAAATAGATCATCAAACACATCAAAACAGAGTTCTTATCTGAAGCTAAAATAACCAAACTCAGATTATTATCGTAGTTCAAACACATTATATAAAGATCTAAGTCTCTAGAGATATCCATGATAGTGGAAAGAAAAAAAGAAGAGGATTGCCATTAACAAGACTGATGGATAAAATACAGCAGGAATGGGCGCAACTTTAGAACACTTGAAGGAGCAGGTTAGAGACAGATTTTCACAGAAGAAAATTTATGTGTTTACTAATTTTATAGCATATAATCAGTCAATCAGGTGATTTATAGTCTGTAATCCTCACCACCAACAGCAACAATTTGAGATTTTCTTTAAACATGCAGTATATGCAACAATTTGTGGATTTTGTAGGATATTTTTAAATGTCTTGTGAAGTATTCAGTGTAAGATTATAGGAAGCCCCAATCCCCAGGCCATGGCCTATGTGGCCTGTTAGGAGCTGGAGGTGAGTGATGCACAAGCAAAACTGTGCATGTGTGAACAATACTTTAATTTGGAAATACAAGTTAAGAAAAATAGGAATAATAGTACAAGAAACTATATATCAGAATTTTATAATGACTTCAGTATGCCCATCTAGAACTTGATCGTTTGCATGTTTCCTAAATAAAATTACATTCATCAGGCTGATGTAATGGTTCTGTTAGGGATGAAAAAAGCTTTTGACAAGATACAGGTTTGTAATATGTTATATAAAAATGGAACTATTTTCAACTATATTTCATGAGTTAAGAGTCTATTATTTTAGCTATTCTACTTAAATTATTACAAGTAGGATTATTTGAAAAGTGTTCGGAAACTTCAGATCGTGCAGAGTGCAGCTGCGAGAGCAGTCATGGGCTTACCTAGGTATGCCCATGTTTCACCAACACTCCGCAGTCTGCATTGGTTGCCAATCAACTTCCGGTCACAATTCAAAGTGTTGGTTATGACCTTTAAAGCCCTTCATGGCACTGGACCAGAATATCTCCGAGACTGCCTGCTGCTGCATGAATCCCAGCGACCGATTAGGTCCCACAGAGTGGGCCTTCTCCGGGTCCCGTCAACTAAACAATGTCGGTTGGCAGGCCCCAGGGGAAGAGCCTTTTCTGTGGCGGCCCCGGCCCTCTGGAACCAACTCCCCCCAGAGATTAGAACTGCCCCTACCCTCCTTGCCTTTCGTAAGCTCCTTAAGACCCACTTTTGTCGTCAGGCATGGGGGAACTGAGACATCTCCCCCGGGCATATACAATTTATGAATGCTATGTTTGTATGTATGTGTGTTTAGAAAATGGGGTCTTTTAAATATTTTTAAACAGTAATTTAGATTTGTTGTAAATTGTTTTCACTTTGTTGTGAGCCGCCCCGAGTCTGCGGAGAGGGGCAGCATACAAATCTAAATAATAAATAAATAAATAAATAAATAAATAAATTTCCCCACATATTCAAATGTAGCATGAAATCCCTTAAGGATGCCCTTTATTTCCTTTCATATTTAACTTGATTCTAGAATATTTGGTTTCTCTTATCAGACAAATTAGAGGCCTTAAAGGTATATAGTCTCAAAACAGATTCCAAGAATCAGTTTGAAAGTTCTTCTGCACCTTTCTTTTCTGGTTCCATTAGCAATAACCACACTTGTGGAGACATACAAGTCTAAGTCTAGTCAACCTACCAGACCTTCAGCCCCCTAATTCTTCAAATATTTGGGGCATAAAGAGGATAAACTTCCCACGTCTGATCTATCCAAGCATGCTTCCATAGGGCTGACTTTTCCACAATGGGTGTGAGTATGAATGAACATATATCTGAAGTGAATACTATTTTTTATCTCTATCTGATCTGAGTTTTCAATAGATACTCTCCATTTTCCTCCCTTTTCTCAGATCCTGAAGAGGATGAAGAGTCCTCTTCCATCACTTTTGATTTCCTGATCACATATATATATTTTTGGAGGGAAGGAATGGGCATAGTTTGAATAGATAAATACAATAGAGAATCCGTGGAAGAACCTTCCAGGAGGTAAAGGGGAGAAGCACTAAGCTCATCTCTAACTATCAGGAAACTTCTCCTTAATTCTAAGTTGCTTCTCTCCTTGATTAGTTTCCATCCATTGCTTTTTGTCTTGCCTTCAGGTGCTTTGAAAAATAGCTTGACACTCTCTTCTTTGTGGCAACCCCTGAGATATTGGAACACTGCTAACATGTCTCCCCTAGTCCTTCTTTTCATTAAACTAGATATACCCAGTTCCTGTAACCGTTCTGCATATGTTTTAGCCTCCAGTCCCCTAATCATCCTTGTTGCTGTTCTCTGCAGTTTTTCTAGAATCTCAACATTCTTTGGTCATTGTGGTGAGCAAAATTGAATGCAGCATTCCAACTGTAGTTTTCCCAAAACATTAGTATAGTGGTATTAACACTTCAGGTGATCTTGATTCTATCCCTCTGTTAATGCAGCCTAGAACTGTGTTGGCTTTTTGGCAGCTGCTGCACATTGTTGGTTCATATTTAAATGGCTGTCCACTAGAACTCCAAGATCCCTCTAATAGTTACTACTGTTAAACAATGTACCACATATACTGTACCTGTGCATTTTATTTTTCTTGCCTAAATGTAGAACCTAACTTTTTTCACCACTTAATTTCATTTTGTTTGGTAGTACCCAATGTTCAAGTCTGTCAAGATCCTTCTGTATCTTGAACCTATCTTCTGGAGAATTGGCTATACCTGCCAATTTGGTCTCATCTGCAAATTTGAGGGGTTCCCCATCTATCCCCTCGTCTAAGTCATTGATGAAGATATTGAAGAGTATTGGGACTAAAACAGAGCTTTGGGTTAAATATAAATATAGTAAAATGTAGATTGAATTGACAGAAATAAATTTCTGGGTGATATTCTCAGATAGATGGGATAACCCTTGATAAAATTAAAATTGAAGTTATTGTTACAATGCCTAATTTATTTAAGTGATATACCAATATTTTTAGGGGGGATTACAAATTTGAGTAAATTAAACAGATCATCTATAAATTAAGGATCAATTGTCTTGGAGAAAAATCTGTCTGTGAGTCACTAGAAGTCAAAAGTGACTTGATGGCATATAATCTGTCAATAAAATGACCGATCACAGTTATTTCAGCTTCTTGACCACTATTGTTGCAAAGTGTTGTGCTTTTAATGATAAGAAAGCATTTGCAGGATCTAAAAATATTGAAAATCAAAATATCAATTTTAAAATATTATGTTAATAAAATAGTTACTACTTCTGTTGATGCTAGTGTTATATAGATTTGGGAGCAATAGTTTTCAAGATAATTTACCAGTAGCATATGTTTCTAAAACCATGGTAACTATGCAACAGAAGTATTCACAAACTGTGAAGGAAAATCTACCAATTGTATCAGCTTCTACAAAATCTCATCAGTTCATTATGGAGAGATAGTGCAAATAGAGACAAATGAAGACCTTTGAAGTCATTTTTAAAAAGTCAATGTATAGTGCAACTCCTAGGATTTAAATATGGTTGTTAAATTTGCAGAAATATCTGTTACAAATTATTCATAGAGCAAAAAAAAATAGACAAAATATCAATTCTTACTAGCAAAGTTGAATTAGTAGAGTACTGTATTTGGTTATGTAATATTTGTATACAGTGATCCCTCGATTATCGCGAGGGTTCCGTTCCAAGACCCCTCGCGATAATCGATTTTTCGCGATGTAGGGTTGCGGAAGTAGAAACACCATCTGCGCATGCGTGCCCTTTTTTCATGGCCGCGCATGCGCAGATGGTGGAGTTTGTGTGGGCGGCGGGGAAGACCCAGGGAAGGTTCCTTCGGCCGCCTAGCAGCTGATCTGCTCGGCAGCGCAGCAGCAGCGAGCAGACGAAGATCGGGGTTTCCCCTTTGCATGGGCGGCGGCGAAACCCCGATCTTCGTCTGCTCGCTGCTGCTGCGGCCACCCAGCAGCTGATCTGCTCGGCAGCGCAGCAGCAGCGAGCAGACAAAGATCGGGGTTTCCCCTTTGCGTGGGCGGCGGGGAAACCCCGATCTTCATCTGCTCGCTGCTGCTGCAGCCGCCCAGCAGATCAGCTGCTGGGCGGCCGAAGGAACCTTCCCTGAGTCTTCCTCGCTGATGCCCCCACTCGCCTGCCCGCCGCCCGCTTGCCCGCCGCCCGCCGCCCGCCAGCAAGAGGGGGAGAGATAGAGAAAGAGAGAGAAGGAAAGAAAGAGATGAGAGAGGGAGGAAGAGAGTGTGAGAGAGGAAGAAGCAAGATAGAGAAAGAGAAAGAGAAAGAAAGATGAGAAAGGAAGGAAGAGAGTGATGTCATCGGGTGGGAAAAATCGTGATATAGCATTTCGCGAAGAACGAGATCACGAAAATCGAGGGATCACTGTATTTCTTAGATTGTAAATTGAAAGACTTTTAAGGCTGTGTTGGAGGGTGGTATTTTATGATTTTATTTTGAAATGCTGACTTCAGAAAAAAGAACAAGAATGCTACAGATGAACTTTGATGAAAGGATGAACTTTAATGAACAGATGAACCGCACAGGAATTTTACAGAAGAACAAAATACTTATGAGCACTCAGTTTTAAAGAGTAATTATACGGCAGTGCCATGGAAATTAAGAATAAAGTTCACAAGAATCGTTTTTAGGAACAGAAGCATTACTATTAGGTATTTGTGCTCAAATTCATAGCTTAAGAATGAAGAATACATCAAACGTACATAAAATAATAATATCAAGAAACTGGGGAAAAACATGGTTCCGTGGCAGAAAATAACAATGGCTATATCTGAATTTCAAAGTAAGGAGCATCCTGTTCTGATTGACCATTATTCAAAGGTTATATTATTTGGAAAAATATATTAGTAATGCTGCTGTTATACAGAGTACATTGTATTTACTTGACATAATATTTTAGAAGTAACAGTGATTCTCAGTTTAGTTCAAACCAAATTTTGTCAGTTTGTGCAGTGATGAGGTTTTGTACATATTATTCCCTATCCTTAAGCTTAAACCAATGATTGTCTAATGTGGAACAGTAAAAATAATGTTTAAAAAGTCAAAGTTAAGTCAGATTTACAACCTAGCTTTTGACATATGGAAATAATTCATTAGCTGTGGTCAATCTAGAGATGAGTGTGGCTCCCACACAGTTGATGTTCCATAAATCTTTTAAAAACTTGGCTGTTCTCCCAGATGTTAGAGAACAGTGTCTATACAACCTTTTTGTTATAGGAAATGTATTTATCCAGAGGCATGGATATTTTCCCCCTTTTTTCTTTTATTTTGTAAGCCACCCAGAATTGTTGTGCAGCCTTTACATCTTGTAAATCACGAACTGACTTTTAAGGCATAGACACTTAAAATCAAGACCACCCATGACATTTTGTTATATGCTCAAGGAAATGTGGAAAAACAAACAAAAAACAATTGAGATCGAAAATAACCCCCCCTCAAATAATATTATAAGGAAAACTTAATGTGAATATTCTGCAAAGTAGGTTTGTTTGCTTGTGTGTTTTCCCATCTTACAACAGCAACTTTAAAGGGCGAACAAAATTAAAACTCAATAGAAATAGATCAATAACAATAATAACAAAGAGCTGATAACAATCTGTAGAGATTCTGAGATCATGGTTGTCCCAAAGGTGCTTTTTCAGGCAGCAACTGGACTTTCTTGTTTTCTTTTCTTTTGAAGACCTTTTTCTTCTTATCCAAGAAGCTTCTCCAGCTTCTTGGGTAGTGAGGAATGGAAAGATTTATATTCCTTGCAGAAAGTTGGTAATCTTCATCCTTTTAGAGGGTCATCAGAGGGCCCAAGTGCTTCAATGATCCTGCTGCTACCAGTGGCAGTGGCAGAGCTTGCTTGGGAGAGCCTAAGCAAGCTCTCGACCATCCCGGAACTTCACCGCTTTGGGTAGTTTTCCAGCACAGAGCAGTTTTGGGATGGTGGAGAGTTTCCTTAGGTTCTCCCAAGCAAGTTCTGCTACCACCCCTGGTGCTAGTAGCAAAGGCGGTGGCAAAGAACAACCTGCAATTTGGGGGCCTGAAGGTGGGTGGCCCAGCCCGAAAGTGGCACATTCCCGTCATGGGCTGGATGTGGGGAGCGGGACCCAAGGCGGAGGGGAAGACAAGTGGGTGGCAGGCTGACAAGCACAGTGGGTCTTCCACAATCAGCATTGGTGTTACCTTCTGCTGCAGCAAGCTCATGTCCATGGGCTGCTGCACATGCACATCACAGGGCTGGTGCTCCTTCATGACATCAGGCTGGCCAGCAAAGGGTCAACGCACATGTGTAACCTCGGGACATCCACTTGCAGGGCGAGCCAGCAGTGACCAAGGGACAAGTTTGGGGGCACAGCCAGCTAGCTGTTGTTTGTTACCAGTTCTCTGAACTATGGGCTGCCACCACTACCAGTATATCCGTACTGGGCAGAGCCGATAACATTTTACCCCGCTATAGGACTAAGTGTCTCTTTGGAAAATAGTCAGAGTCAAAAATACTGAAAGCATGAAAGAACATTGAAACAGATTAGGGTTTTGCAAAAGCAGTTGTAACATTTAGTGAAAGATCAGGGATAGGTATTGAAATAGATAAAACAGGGTGTTACGCTGACTGGATTACGTCTAAGAAATAGATGATTTATGCATAAAGTGAAAATTATGGTAGCAATGGTACAGTTGTAACATTTAGTGAAAGATCAGGAATGGTTACTGAAATAAATAAAACAGTGTTACGCTGACTGGATTACGTCTAAGAAATGGATTATTCATGTGTAAACTGAAAATTATGGTAGCAATTTGATGGTATTTATATTATTAACAGCAGAGTGTTTATAGATAAATAGAGGCTGTTGTGTTATTAAAATAGAGATTTTTATTGTCAACAAAACAATGCAGCTCTTCATAGTATTCCTCAGATCTGCCTTTTTAAATGCTTCTGTAAAGAATAATTATAATGAGGACTCGGATTGTCGGGGCAATATGTTGGCTCTGTTAAAAAGTGCTATTGCTAACATGTTGTAAGCTGCCCCGAGTCTAAGGAGAAGGGCGGCATAAAAATTGTATAAATAATAAACAATAAACAACAACAACAACAGTAGTAGTACTAGTACTACTACTAATAGAAAATAATAATAATAATAATAATAATAATAATAATAATAATAATAATAATAATAGGTGTCTCTGGGACAATTGGTAATCTACATATTGGAATGCAAAGACAAAATAATGAACTATGTCTGCCCACAATGTCTGCAGTGTAATCAGACACCAATAACCCACATCAATTAATTCTAGAATCTGATCACAATTGAGCATGAAATCATAACTGTAGTCCAAGTTCTCCAAGCTTTGCAAGGATTAAACGACTGCACAATGAAGAAAACTTTGCATTCAAATTTGTTTTGCATATTATCACTTCCATTTATGAATAATTAGGCTTCATGGTCTGCTTGTTGGCTTTATTCAATGTGACAACTGTGTGAAATCTTAAATGTTTTTCTTACCTTTGATTACAGTTTGTAAAAATTAAAACTCACCAGAGCTTCTGAAAACCCATTCAAAAGAATTATTTAGCAAATCTATTGATGTCTCTATGTAAGAAGATGCCATTTGTGCGAGGTTACAGCTAGCATAGTTGGCTATAGAAGGTTTTTATTTTCCGTGAACAATGACCATCACTAAGTGTATTACAAGGTTATTCTGAATTGATATCACCACCCTAGAAAACATTCATTCTGTTTTAATAGCAGGTATGGGGAAAGGATATAGAATGGAAAATTGTCACATGTGAGATCACAGTATCCTGTCTCTTAATAAAACAATTACTGTAACTTGAGTAAGTTAATATGCACCCCAAAAAGTGACCTATTATAAATGTATTTAGTCAGCCTTCTGAAATCCGAGACTGCACATACAATTCATGTGGAAGCTGAGGCATATATTGATGGATATCATGCACATTTTTACTACCATCTTTCCAACAACCTACTTCAGTAAAATCACCCCTCAATGGCATACCACTATTCTGCCTAGTACAGTGGTACCTCTACTTACGAACTAAATTTGTTCCATAACCAGGTTCTTAAGTACAAAAGTGTGTAAGAAGAAGCAATTCTCCCCATAAGAATCAATGTAAAAGCAAATAATATGTGCGATTGGGGAAACCACAGGGAGGGTCGAGGTCCTGTTTCCTCCCAGGGGATTTCTAGAGAGGCCCCATGGAGGCTTCTCCCCGCTTTTTCGGGCCCTGTTTCCTCCCAGGAGATTCCTAGAGAGGCCCCACGGAGACTTCTCCCCTTTTTTTCCGGCCCCTTCTCCTCCCAGGAGATTCCTAGAGAGGTCCCATGGAGGCTTCTCCCCGCCTTTTCCAGCCCTCTTTCCTCCCAGGAGATTCCTAGAGAAGCCCCATGGAGGCTTCTCCCTGCCTTTTCCAGCCCTGTTTCCTCCCAGGAGATTCCTAGAGAGGCCTCATGGAGGCTTCTCCCTGCCTTTTCCAGTTACAGTTTTGGAGGCTTGGGTTTGTAAGTGGAAAATGGTTCTTGGGAAGAGGCAAAAAAATCTTGAACACCCAGTTCTTATCTAGAAAAGTTCAGAAGTAGAAGCGTTTGTAGGTAGAGGTACCACTGTACTTGGAATTTTCCTATCATTCTGGTTTTTGGGGCAGTACAGCTTGGACATATAGATTTCTGTTTAGACTGAGTGTTGGGGTAGGAAGATCAAAGGACAAGCTAAGAAAATGGGCATTCTCTCAGTGTTGATTGTTACCTGTCTGTAATTTGCAGGTGCCTCTGAGGCCAATAAAGAAAGTTTTGGCAGTTATGGCAGAATGTTCTGTCAATTCCTCAGAGTTAGACTCTGTTTTCTCCAGATTTTTCACTTGCATAAAGACCCACCTGAGGGGGCCATGATAGGTATACTGTCATTTTCTTGCACCTTCTTTGGTTCTATTAATTTTGCTTCATCATGCTTATTAATTTAATTTTATGGTTTTATATATACTATATCTTAAATAACAATTGTCCTCATTGGTCATATCCAAGTGTTCCTAAGCTGTATGATATTTCTGGAAAGTCCACCAGATGATCACACCAGTATTCAATATCACTTTTGTTTGCTGAATACATTTACATATTTATTTATTTATTTATTTTGTCCAATACACAATAACACACAATGAAGGTAATAGAAGACACCTTTGAGGAAATAGAATTAGAGGAAGAATAGAAGAGAGAGTATAGGATGAAATAATCAATGAGAGAATAGAAGAAAGATATAGGGATAGCAGAGAAGATATAAGGGATATAGGAGAGTCAATAGGACAGGGATCAGAAGGCACTCTAGTGCACTTATGCAAGCACCTTACTGACCTCTTAGGAATCTGGAGAGGTCAACCGTGGACAGTCTAAGGGTAAAACGTTGGGGGTTACGGGATGATACTACGGAGTCCGGTAATGAGTTCCATGTATGGGCATTCTCTCAGTGTTCCGAGAATGCATATACATATAGGGTATTCTGTCTATATTCAACTAATTGCTAACTAATAAACTTATCCATAGTGAATGTATCTAACCCCATTGACAGCCATCATTAAATCTTAGAGATAAAAAACACGTTTTACCTGCCCATTTCTCTCAGTACCAGCCATAATTTTATAAAAATTTGTATCTTCTGTTCCTGGCAAAGCTATTAACCTGACAGCAGTTTTATCTGTGTTGTTGAATTTGATCAGAGGACTGTGTTCAATAGGTTTGTACTTTGTAATGTCTGCTGTAGTCATTATATTACAGATCTAAAATTGGTCACATGAATTTATGGCTTTGTTTGATGGAAATTATTTGAGTGCACAATTTATTGTAACATCTGCATTTAGTTATAGTTCAATTATTTAGCTTTTGTGATGCATTACATTCCTAATGTGAAGTTCATTGGATATTCCTAGATGTTCTATGAAGGTTGAAAGCTACCGAGAATGGACTGTTTTGTCTCATAGGCGACATCTTTTAATTAATTAATTAATTAATTAATTAATTAATTAATTAATTAATTAATTGATAAAACACAATTGTAACTTCATACACAAAAATTGCCTTTAGCCTTCCCTGCCATTTCCTATTCTCCCCATAATTATAATGTATAGAGCAGAATAGGCTTTCAATCTCATATATTTCTTGCGAGAGCATCACGCTTATAGAAAATAGAACACATAAAAATAATGACCAGTCTAGCTAAAAGAAAGAATCAGCTAGGACAACTTTTGCAAAAATCTGAAGTGGATCTTTAACATTATTTAAGATTTACCAGAAAGTCAACAACCTACAGTTGCTTGCCACTGGAGAAAGGTCATTCATTGCTTGACAGGGATCAGAATAAATTAGAATACGCTCCTAAAATAATAAATGTTTAATGTGCACAAATCTCCAGGTCATGTATTACTTCAAATGGTTGTTGATAGCTTGTTACTTTAAGTCATGCACTGTGTTCTAATGAACAAAAGGCTCATTGTCTTAATACCAAACTGTATTGCAAAATAGTCTGTACTCCAGCTGTTCTTGTTTACAACTTCTACAACTTTCTTCTTTTTAGCCTTATGTTTATGCAGATAGTTGGTTTTGTGTTTGCTCCCTTTGCTAGGAACTGAACAATCTTCCAGTCACAACTGTGAGATATATGATAGATAGATAGATAGATAGATAGATAGATAGATAGATAGATAGATAGATAGATAGATAGATAGATGTGTGCAGGGCTGATTTAGAATAAAATCACCTTGAAGAAAGTGAGAGCAATTTATTTATTTACAAAGCATGTTATATCTGGGTTGGAGAGAAGTTGCTATTAATTGATATGCCTCAAGCGAAAAACCATTGTTGTGTAGAGGGACTGTAATATAGGTAACATAGGTGCTATATAATTAATACTCAGAATTAATTTATCTTCCTTAATTAAGTGAAGACATTTGCATTCTCTTCTGAATAATAAAATGAACCATCTAGTGCTAAAAGCACAAGTTGGTATGTGCAGTATTTTCATTACTTCATTATTTATTGAAAGCTAATATCAATCTGCTTCACAATTTCTTTTTAAGCTCTTAGTAACAACACGCTGGTGCATTATTTCATTTTAGTTTTTTTAAAATAAATGACATTTCAACTATATTAGAGGACAGTTATGAAATATACTTAATGGTCAATTTGGTTTTTCCAGTGTAATTGAACATTTCCTCTCCAAAATAAGAACTATACCGCTATGTTTTAAAAGATGTTGACACAAATAATTCAAACTTCTAGATTTATATCCAGCTTTTTGTATACCTCCAAGCAACAAATACTTAATGTTCCTATTTCCTATTCCTATTTCCCATAACAGCCTTCCCTGAGCAAAATAGCGCTTAACAATAGCACTTAGATTTATATACCTTTTCTTCACAGTGCTCTACTGCCCTAAATCAGCAGATTGTGTCAAACAATCTGGGTCCTCATTTTACTAGCCTTGGAAGGATGGAAGCCTGAGTCAGCCTTCAGTGAGGATTAAACTCCTGGCAGTGATCTGAATTACGAGGCTCGCCCAGAAAGTAATGCATGACATTTTTTTCTTCAACAATTATTTATTGAACACAATGAAACTTACACACAAGAAAGAATGATGTTTCTTCTACACTCCCTAATTTTTCCATGTAATCTCCATCCCCTTCCTCCAGTGAGACACAAGGGCGTGTATGCCCTGTCGGTACCGCTCCTTGTTCTGGTCACGAAGTCATGTCTGCACTGTGCGAATCACCTCTATTGGCCTCACCCTCTGTGCCCAGCGACTATCTGTACTTCTGTTGACTGTAGATTCTACATAAACTGTACACAAATGATTGTGAATGTTCCCAACAATTTCTTTCTC
Source organism: Erythrolamprus reginae (assembly GCF_031021105.1). Classification (NCBI taxonomy): domain Eukaryota; kingdom Metazoa; phylum Chordata; class Lepidosauria; order Squamata; family Dipsadidae; genus Erythrolamprus; species Erythrolamprus reginae. The sequence continues at coordinate 309,687,153 of NC_091950.1, read as the reverse complement.
CACAGTGAGAAAGTCAATGATGACACGCTGCTTGTAACCAGTAATGGGCAGCCAAAACTTTTACTGCCACACTGTGGGGTGTGGCTTATTTTGTAGGTGTGGCTTGATGGGCATGTGACTGGGTAGGAGTGGCTTGCCTGTCATGTGACCAGGTGGGAGTGGCTCAAACGATTATCATCGGTCAAGTGAACTGTCAAGAATACCTCTGGAACTGCCTTCTACCGCACAAATCCCAGCGGCCGATAAGGTCCCACAGAGTTGGCCTTCTCTGGGTCTCGTCGACCAAACAATGTTGTTTGGCGGGCCCCAGGGGAAGAGCCTTCTCTGTGGCGGCCCCGGCCCTCTGGAATCAAGTCCCCCCGGAGATTAGAACGGCTCCCACCTTCCTTGTCTTTCGCAACTTACTCAAGACCCACCTATATCGCCAGGCATGGGGGAATTAAGTTATCTCCCCCAGGCTTTCTTATATTTTACATTTGGTGTGTATGTGTTGTATGGTTTTTAAATTGTTGTGGTTTTTTAATGTAATTTTATTATTAGATTTGTTCCATTGTTATACTGTTTTTATTGTTGTTGTGAGCCGCCCCGAGTCTTCGGAGAGGGGCGGCATACAAATCTAATACATTGAATTGAATTGAATTGTTAAGTCCTTGACTTACAACGTCACCACTGTCGCTTGCTGGGGTGACAATTTGCTTCGTGTTTCCTGCACTCCGTCTCAGGCTGGGTAGCTAGGTGAATGGGTGTCTATCAGCTGCTGAGAAAAGATGGTGGAGGAAATGGGCTCCCTGCAACTTCTGCCGGTGCTGGTCTCCCTGCCGCTTTCCAAGGAGAAGGAGGAGGAGGATGGAAGGGGGGGATGTTCAACTGGAGTTGGGCACACAGCTTCATTTATGTTGTTAGCCACCTCGAGTCCTCAGAGAGGGCTGGCATACAAATCCAATAAATAAATGAATAAATTTCCACTGGTGGAACTATGTTCCACGCCGTCCTGCCTGCTGCCAACCCCTGCTTGTAATGTATATCACTTACAGACGCCATTTTGAAACACTGCTGCAGCTACGCTATCTGTCTGAAGAAACACAAACTTTACACACGCACTCCAGACAATTCAAATAATGTATATCTAAAGTTTTGCATTTGTGCCATCACTGTAGGCTGAGGGGGAAAAGTGTGGTGCATTACCTTCTGGGTGACCCTCGTATCATGCAATACACGATGCCAGTGGAATGCATTGGCCCGTTGGAATGCTGCCAGGGAAGGTTGCAAACCATACTCATGAGACTTGCTACTGTACGTGGGAGCTGACCATGCATAATTTTGCACGATAGCCATAATATTGTAGACCAGCCATGTTGAAATTTCAAACAGTTTATTTATTTATTTTTATTTATTTATTTAGTCCAATACATAATACACATTGAATAGATACCGTATGTAGTAATATAAATAAGGAAACGAATAGAAGAAAAGATATAAAAGTATAGGTGAACATATTTGAAAGGAAGAAAAGATAAATGAGATAAGGAGAGACAATTGGACAGGGGATGGAAGGCACACTGGTGCACTTATGCACGCCCCTTATTGACCTCTAAGGCAGTGTTTCCCAACCTTGGCACCTTGAAGATATTTGGACTTCAACTCCCAGAATTCCCCAGCCAGCATTCGCTGGCTGGGGAATTCTGGGAGTTGAAGTCCAAATATCTTCAAGGTGCCAAGGTTGGGAAACACTGCTCTAAGGAACCTGGAGAGATCAAGTTACAGGACAAGTGGTCATTAAATAAGGACTGCTTGTAATGCAAGTCAGGAAATGTTCAGAAACAGCAGAGCAAGGGAAAAAGAAATAGCAAATAAGCCAGGAAACAGTTGTCAGAAGAAGCTGTCCACCATCTAATTAGGAGCTCTTTCCTGCTGTCTTTATAGCAATGCTGGGGAAATTAAATCTACAGAACATACAGGGAGGGGGAAACTACTGCAACAGCCTCAAGACTTTCAGATGAGCTTGAATTTCAGACAAGGAAGAGATGAGAAGCTATATGATAAAAAGCCAGAAGGAAGCGATTTTATTACAGAGCTTTCCTTTGTTTTAATTTTTTCTCAAAATGACAGAGTTTTTGCCACTAGCTGGCTCATTAGGCTCATTACTACATTATCAGCAAAGAAGCCCATTCTGCATCGAACCACATCCTTCCCTATCAAGTATTTTATGAGGATGTCTAATAAGTAGGTATTTGGGGAGGATCGCGGTCCAAGCTCCAGCCTATAGGGTTCCGTGAATGTGTGTTTGTGCATGTGTGTGCGTGCGTGCATGTCTTAGTATTCTGAGATAGATGCAAAATCGGATGTGTAAACATTCAAGTTGCATTTGGAAAGGGGTTTTCAGAAGAGTGGCTTTCATTGTGCAATTTGTCTCACTTCCCTGCCCGGAAAAAAATATCCAGGATTGCAATTATGATAGCATGCAGTACTAAACTGACCTAACAATTGCTTCCAACCCCCCCACCCCAAAATGAGTCAGTATCGTGTAGTGGTTCAGGTGCTGGTCTAGAAACCAGGAGAGTGTGAGTTCTTGCCTTAGGCATGAAAAACTGACTGGGTGAGTTAGGGCCAGTCAGTTTCTCTCAACCCACCTCTCTCAGGGTTGTTGTAGGGAAAATAATAGGAAGAAGGGTTATTGTGGATGTTTGCTGCCTTGAGTCACTTATAAAGTAATAAAGTCAGGATAAAAATCTGCTAAATAATGTTCTGTTGGGCTCTCTGATAGGAGCCTCCCGAAAATTCAAGGATACAAATTTCGGATACACACACGTTTGAAAATTCAAAACAATGTTCTTTATCACAAAAGTCAAAATAAACTAAGCACTCTTTTTGTATTGCAAAGAGCACTCTTCCCAAAAACAACCAGATAGTCTGTACAATGTCCCTTAAGCAGTCATTAAGTACTTAGCCAGCAGTTGCGGAAAAACTTCACACCCCTTCTTCTTCCAATGAAGGGAGTCACTCCCACCTTCTTCTTCATCTGAGGAAACTAAACTCTGAACTTATTCTGTCGGCAATAACACAGGCCTGTGACATGTTGAATTTTCCCCTGCATCCACCTCCCCATTCCCTGGGGCAGGAGCTGGGCCAGAGCCAACCACAACAAATAATGACTAAAATAAAAAAGGTTACTTTGCATGAAGGCAGGGATGGGCCACAAGTCGGAATGGCGGGAACGCCGTTCCGGTGGTGGAAATGAAGCATGTAGCCTTGCTACATTGCCACCGGGTGGGCACGCCCTGTTCACACGCAACCAGCACAATTCTTGTAAAATTTACCAGGTTTTTTGCTTCCTGCGCGGAAGCAAAGAAATCAGCAATTTTTGCCCAAATCTTGCTTCCGCAAAGACGTCTGTGTGAGATTTTGGCTGCTACACATGTGCAGTAGCTGAATCTCGCAGTGGCACCAAGACCAGCAGCTGAGGCTAGCAGCAACAGCAGAGGGGACAGGAGCGGACCAGCAACTCTTCTATCCAGTTTTGCCGGTCACATCAAAACAACCAGCAGCTCTTCTATCTATTGTGGTTAGCTCTGGACCAGCTCCTGCCCCAAGGACTGTGGATGTGGGGGAGACATCCACATGCTGCAGGCCTGTTTTTCTCCCAGTGGAATCTGCTGATGAAGGCTCCTCTGACCAAGAAGGCATGAGTGACAGGGAGGACGAGAGTGTGGCAGACAGCTCAGAAGGAGATCAATTATCTCTCTCCTCCTTGGATTCGGAACAAGAGTTAATGATACAGCCATGCATGCGGAGAGTGATGCATAGGCAGCAACAACTGAGAGATTATTATCAAAGAAAATGAGGCCACCTGTGGTTGGGTGGGGCTGTGGTAATTACTGAGGCTACTATAAATAGCAGCCTGTGGGTTTGGCCATTGTGGAGGATTATCTAATCGTTGTGTTTCATGACTGTGTTACTGACTTCGATCTTTGTGTGCTGATTTTTTCCCACTTTGAAACTAAACCAGAGCAAAGTGTGTTTCACTTTGTGAAAGAAGAAGGACTGTGAATTGCCTCACAGCTGCAAGCTAAGTATCACAGAACTGATAAGGGACTTGTACAAATTACCAGTTTGTTTGGAGATGAGTGCTCTTTGCTATACAAAAAGAGGGCTTAGTTTATTTGAATTTTTGGTATAAAGAACATTGTTTTGAATTTTCAAACGTGTGTGTGTCTGAAATTTGTATCTGTGAATTTTCAGGAGGATTCTACCAGAGAGCTCGACAGAACACTATTCTCATTTATTGTATACTATCGGCCTGTCCACTTCCCTTCCCTTTTGTTTTCCATTTTGCATGTTTTGGATAGGAGGTTAAGGGGCAAGATTTGCAGAAGCAGAAAGTGTTGGAATATTATGTTAATAGTATGCTTGCGCTGTCTTGTAGGACAGACCTCTATGGCATGGTGGGAGACAAATATAAAAACATTCCCCTTCCACTGGTGAATCACTTTTTGATGACCCTAGGGGGCACGTGCTCCCTATATATACCACTGCAGAGCAAATGACTCCTCCCCTTATCTCCTCATTACTTCTTCATGCTGACTCCATGTTCATGGCTAAGGGCATGTGTGAGATGTTCAATCCAATGCCATCTTCACACATAGTAGCATCTAACAACTATTGAAACAGTCCAAAATGTAAACCTTACTACCAGCATTCTATACCAATATCATGTAATGCATGATATTGAAGCAAATCAACTAAATTGTGAGTAAAAGTTTGAATTTCCATCTTATGCAAGGGGTGATAATTTGCTACTAAACAAAGGGGTATTGCCAGCCACATGTCTCTTCTTGCTGTGTTAAGCTCAGAAAAGTGTTCGGAAACTTCAGATCGTGCAGAATGCGGCCACGAGAGCAATCATGCCCATGTCTCGTCAACACTCCGCGGCCTGCATCAGTTTCCGGTCACAATTCAAAGTGTTGGTTATGACCTATAAAGCCCTACATGACATCAGACCAGAATACCTCTGGGATTGCCTTCTGCCGCACGAATCCCAGCGACCGATTAGGTCCCACAGAGTTGGCCTTCTCCGGGTCCCGTCGACCAAACAATGCCATCTGGCGGGACCCAGAGGAAGATCCTTCTCTGTGGCAGCCCCGGCCCTCTGGAACCAGCTTCCCCCCGAGATTAGGACTGTCCCCGCCCTCCTTGCCTTTCGTAAACTTTTGAAAATCCACCTATGTCACCAGGCTTGGGGAAATTAATATACCCCTTAGCTATTAGGATTTATGTATGGTTTGTTTGGGTTGCATGATTACTTTTTATAAGGATTTTAAACTGTTTATAATCATTGGATTTGTATAGTATGTATTGTTTTTTGTTGTGAGCCACTTAAAGTCCTCGGAAAGGGGCGGCATACAAATCTAATAAATTATTATTATTATTAATTATTATATCTGCTGCAAATTAAATAGTACAAATTCTGCAATTAATAAATCAATATCCAATAGAAGGTACCTAGAGTTCACTTCTGAACCCCTTCCTGAAATAGATTGTAACCAGTGAAGGGCTACCAAAAAATTTATTACCACACTGTGGGTAGGGCTTATGCAGGACCCCTGCATTTTCTTTTAACATCTTTCAGTGCAAATTGGGTGCTCTGAGGTGGAGCTCCATTTTTGCTACCCCACTGTGTCCCCTACCCCACCCATCCCGATGCCCGGGCAGTAGCCCACCTCGATTGTAACCCTCACTACTTTTCAAATGCAGCTATTGACATAATACATAAAACCTGATGTGGTTTTTGATCTGACAGAAGTTGCACATCAGGGAAAGAAAAGGGATAACTGGGAGGCTATGGCTTATTCCAAATAATTTTTGAAAGCTTCCATATAACCTATATGCAACTTGTCAGCATCTTTTGGTAATTCCAAAAATAAAGTGTGTGTGTGTGTGTGTGTGTGTGTGAGAGAGAGAGAGAGAGAGAGAGAGAGAGAGAGAGAGAGAGAGAGAGAGAGAGAGAGAGAGAGAGAGAGAGAGAGAGAGAGAGAAGTCTATTTCTTTTTCCAGATTTATGAAGTTCACTCAGAGAATCAGCATTTATATTTCTGCATTGATTGTCTCCAAATTTGGGACGTTGACTTTATGTCTAAACAGTGTCAGACTTTCAAGTGATTTGCATACTTGTTCTGGTGCAATTTAATGAATAATAGTTAACTCATAAATCAAACACCCACACTACAGTAATGGAATAGGATTTACATTCTGCAAAAAATATATTTCACTGCACTTTCTGCATTTTGGTTAGTTCATCTGTTCGTTTATGACGGAAGTTTATTGATGCTGAAATTTGCACCAAATAAGGGAGATCTGTGTAAATTGTCCTTTTTTTGGTGTTAAAACTCTAGGGAGCTGATGTAGCATATCTAGTTTTAATGTATACTTCACTTTATGCAGCAGTTTGCTAGAAAGGTGTAGTGAACACTATTTGTTATTATATCTTTGCAGGTAATGCTTTCTGATGGATTATATCTGCAGTAGAATTTGTCATCCCGGGGCAATGAAGGACAAACTCTGATCTGCATTTGTTTCTAAGCAATTATTTGCATAAAGCAGCACTGAGATGATTTGCTATTATTACTGTTGCAGCAAGATACTCTGATAATTAAAAAAAAAAGTCCAAACTCCAAAGCTATTTCCATTTTTTACTTTCATACAAGCCTTCTCCAGCGTTATAATGCTTATAAACCGGGCTACATTTTTTCTTGAATTATGGATTGTTCTCAGACATAGCTTTGCAAGACCTCTTTAATAAGGCCCAATAGTTTTCAGCAGGTGCTAAAAAGGTCTTATGACCTCTTGGAAAAGTCAAGGCTTTCTATCTTAGTCAGAGGGTTAACATACTGTTCCCTATGGAACAAGAAACACCTGCAGTTTTAAAATTTTGAATAAAATCTTTAATTAAATAGGATTAATTACAGTAATGGGCTACCAAAATTTTTGCTACCACATTATGGGCGTGGCTTGTGCATTTTGTTTCAACATCTTTCAGTGCATATTGGGTGCTCTGGGGTGGAGCTCCAGATTTTGCTACCGGAGCTGCGTTCCTGACCGTTCCCGTAGGAGCCCATCACTGATTAATTAGGTTGACTTTTCTCCCTTTAGAATTTTCACAGAACACCAACACCCCTCGTTAGGGCTGAAAAAAATCTTCTCCAAAGGGAGTAGCAATGAAAACAACCCTGCAAAGACTTACGGCTAGGAAAAAAAAACTTATTTTATTTATTTATTTATTTATTCATTTGTCCAATACACAAATACATAGGAAGAAAAATAGACATGTAGTAATATATATAAGGGTAAAGTGAACTTAGAGGAGAGGATATATGAAAGAAAGAAAATATATAAGGTAAGTGAGAGAAAGGAAAGACAACTGGACAGGGGACGAAAGGCACACCAGTGCACTTATGTATGCTCCTTCTTCAGAAAGAGTAGGAATGAAAAAATCTTGCAAGCCACAAAGATCCTTAACATTTTATTAGGGCTGGGGGAGGGAGGAGCTTCAAAAATAAGCTACACTGGGAGTATAAGACGCACCCAAATTTTCAGCCTCTTTTAGGGGAGAAAAGGGTGTAATTTATACTCTGAAAGATTCGGTAAATTACAAAGGCTATCTTAGGTTGGTGTGATGGGAGGTAAACAGGTTTGATCTACTCCTGGTTAAATTGCTCTGCCCTATTATCTGGCAAGGCAAAAGGATAAATACTTGACAGTATCTATGCATTGAAGCAGAAGCTGGGCAGCCATCTGGCTGTGATGGATTTATCAGGATTCCTGCACTGAGTATGGGTTTGGACCTAATAATCTAAACTGATGTTTCTAAACCTCAACCATGTTGAGATAGGATCATCCAAGGGCATGGAGTGAGGTATCATCAGTACGCTGATGATACCCAGCTTTACATCTCCACCCCATGTCCAGTCAACGAAGCAGTGGAAGTGATGTGCCGGTGTCTGGAGGCTGGATGGGTGTCAAAAGACTCAAACTCAACCCGGATAAGATGGAGTGGCTGTGGGTTTTGCCTCCCAAGGACAATTCCATCTGTCCTTCCATTACCCTGGGGGGGGGGAATTATTGACCCCCTCGGAGAGGGTCCGCAACTTGGGCATCCTCCTCAATCCACAGCTCACATTAGAGAACCATCTTTCAGCTGTGGCAAGGGGGGCGTTTGCCCAGGTTCGCCTGGTGCACCAGTTGCCGCCCTATTTGGACCGGGACTCACTGCTCACATGACCTCATCACCTCGAGGTTCGACTACTGTAATGCTCTCTACATGGGGCTACCTTTGAAAAGTGTTCGGAAACTCCAGATCGTGCAGAATGCAGCTGCGAGAGCAGTCATGGGCTTACCTAGGTATGCCCATGTTTCACCAACACTCCGCAGTCTGCATTGGCTGCCGATCAATTTCTGGTCACAATTCAAAGTGTTGGTTATGACCTTTAAAGCCCTTCATGGCATTGGCCAGAATACCTCCGAGACCACCTTCTGCCGCATGAATCCCAGCGACCGATTAGGTCCCACAGAGTGGGCCTTCTCCGGGTCCCGTCAACTAAACAATGTCGGTTGGCGGGCCCCAGGGGAAGAGCCTTCTCTGTGGTGGCCCCAGCCCTCTGTAACCAACTCCCCCCGGAGATTAGAACTGCCCCTACTCTCCTTGCCTTTCATAAGCTCCTTAAACCCCACCTTTGTCGTCAGGCATGGGGGAACTGAGACATCTCCCCCGAGCATATACAATTTATGAATGGTAAGTTTGTATGTATGTTTGTTTAGTAAATGGGGCTTTTAAATATTTTAAACTACGATTTAGATTTGTTATGAATTGTTTTATTTTGTTGTGAGCCGCCCCGAGTCTGCAGAGAGGGGTGGCATACAAATCTAAATAATAAAATAAATAAATAAATAAATAAATAAATTTCAATTCCCAGAATTCCCCAGCCAGCATACTGAGTGGGGTTTTTTGGGAGATGAAGTCCTCTCATCTTAAATTTGCTGAGGTTGACAAACAGTGACAGAAATAGCATTTCCCAACTGTAGGAGTCTAGAAATGGCAAGTCTGACAAATGAAACAATTATAGATTAGCGCCGGCGGACTTACCCGCCAGCGACGTTTGCAGGCAGGGGCCGGGAAGACGCTGGACACATGGCGTAGCCGCCATGTTGTTCGGCCAAAGTCTCGCGAGATTGCGCGAGACTTTGGCCAAGGATCGGGCCAGAATGGGCCGATCGTGACGTTGTCTGGGCGGGGCCTGCCAGCCCTATAAAAGGGCGTGCAGGCCCGGGCTCAGCCTTTTCGCCCGGACAGATTGTCAGAGCAGACGCTCGGCTGAGTGTCTGCTCTTTTGGCAGCCATTTTGTGTGGCCTCGTGGCGGACACCATTTTGTCGAGCCTCATCGGAGGCTCGTGGAGCAGCAGTTCGGCAAAAGGCTTGTCGGCGGAGAGGCCTCACTAGGAGCCTCGCCGCTTTTGGAGGGTCATTTGGTAGTGCCCCGGGGATCCGGGGGAGGACCCTTTCATCGCGCCCCCCCCGGCGGGAGCGTAGGGGGGATTGCCCGCACTGTGACTGCCATCTGGGGCCCTTTCCATAGCGGTGGGCAGTGAGGCCTATTGAGGGGCGTTTTGCGCACCCCCCTTTTGCCCGGTGGGGCGGAGGCCGACCGCTGCCCTCGCTAGGGGCGTGGGGCTTCTTTTCGCCCGGCTCCCTTGGTTAAACAAGAGCATACACACACTTTGTCTTATTATATTATTAAACCTAACATATTTGTTCCATTAAATACAGTGGTTTAAGTTTTGGCCTGGTTTAATTGATTGTATTGGTTGTGTTTTCAATGGCCCCTAAGAAGAAGCAGGCTCGTGCCCCCCCGGCTCAACCGGTGGTACAGCCTAGGCGGGCTTTGAGGCCTTCTGCCCGGGTTCGGGCTGCCCAGGAGGCTGCCCCTGCGGGCGTCCCGGTGGAGGGAGTGGGATTTGTGCCTCCTGTGGCTCAGGATTTGTCTCCCTCTCTTTCCTGGGCCAGGGTCCTCGAGCGACTGGACGAGCTCGAGTGCTGGAGGTCCGGCGCTGGCCCGGGAGGGGCTCCCATACCTGCGCAGGCTGCCCTGGGAAGGGACCCCGAGGAGGCGGCGGCCCAGTCTGGGCAAGTGGCCCAGCCGGGGCTGATGGCGGCGTTGCAGGGCCCCGGGAGGCCGGGGCCACCTTGGATGTCTTCGACCCCTTACGGGGCAGGTGAGGCTGCACCACACACACCTTCCACTTCTTTTCTCCCATTGCCCGGCCAGGCCTTTGTACCACTGGGTTTTGGGAGTGGGGCTGGTTTCATGGGGTCTCCCTTAGGCACGTGTGGCCAGGTTTGGTCCCCGCCAGCTCCCACGGTGGTGGCACAGGTCCCTGGGGTGGCTTTTCCGCCGGGGCTTGGGGTGCCGGGGGCGGAGGGTTGGACCCCACCGGCGCCGGCCGTGATGCCTCCGCCTCCTGTCTTGCCTTACCCGTCAGGGATGGGGGTGTTAGGAATGGGGGCCACCACGGTGTGGGACCCGTTCGCCAGTTTAAGAGCGGGGGCGATCCCATGTGGTTTACCGGCCACTCCTCTAGGGTTCCACCTTCACCCTTCGGTGAAGGAGGCGATATGGAAGGGGGAGTATGTCGATTTGTTTTCCATATTGAATCGGGAGGTCCCCAAGCAGGACAAAGATGTAGTGCCATGGGAAAAACCCAAAAAACCCAAGGTCAGCAAGTGTTTCAGCTCTTGGCTGTACGCTTTTTTGACCTATGCCACGGTGGTTATTCAGAGGCAGTCGGCCAAGGCCACGGCTTTGATTAAATATGCAGATCTCATTGCCCGGGCCCACTTTGAGTATAAGGGTACCATCTGGAGGCATTACGACAAGGGGTTTAGAATGCGGCTAGCCTTTGACCTTACCTTGCCCTGGGACGTAGTGGTGCCGGACCTTTGGTTCCAAGCGACTTACATGTCTGGGAAGGAGGGGTGTGACAGGACGGACAGTGGGCACTTCATGGAAGAGGAGCCCACAGCTTCTGCCCCTGCCAAGGCTGCCACGGGGGGTGCGGGGAAGGGTGCCTCCCCCGCATGTCATGAGTTTGTTGCAAAAGGGGCTTGTTTTCATCCCTTTTGTAAGTACAGGCATGCATGCGGGAACTGCGGGGGTTCCCATGCCGCTTCTATGTGCCCCCGTCCCAAGAAGGGAACAGACAAGAAGGGGGGGCCAGCAAAGTCAGCCCCACCTGCTGGGGGGAAAGGGGCCCAGCCCAATTAATCTTAAAGCACTCGAGGGTTGGTTGAAGGACTACCACCCTCGATCGAGAGCGGCCGCTCTCTTGTTAGGTTTTTCCAAGGGATTTAGGATCCCTTATATGGGGGTTAGGAAAGCCTTCATGTCCGACAACCTTAGATCGGTTGTAGGACATGAAGACATCATTAGGGAAAAGATTCGGAAGGAGGTGGCCGAGGGCAGGGTCCTTGGGCCTTTCCCGGAGCCGCCCTTCCCTAATCTTAGGGTGTCACCATTGGGGGTGGTCCCCAAAAAGGCGAGTGGTGAATTTAGGTTGATTCACCACTTGTCTTTTCCGAAAGGGGAGTCAGTGAATGACTTCATTCCTGACGAACTTTGTTCAGTCCGGTACGCATCCTTTGATGTGGCCGTGGCCATGGTTAGGAAGTGTGGGGTTGGAGCCCTTATGGGTAAATGCGACATTAAGTTGGCATTCCGGCTCCTCCCCATTCACCCAGACGACTTCGAGCTCTTGGGTTTCCACTTTGAGGGTGGTTTCTATGTAGACAGGGCTTTACCTATGGGTTGCTCTGTCTCATGCTCTCTTTTTGAGAGCTTTAGCACCTTCTTGGAGTGGGCACTCAGGAGGAGCAGTGGTCTGGGTTCGGTCGTTCACTACCTTGATGATTTCTTGATGGCGTGGCCTGCGCGTTCAGAGCGATGTTTTGCTCTGATGCGGGACTTCGAAGCCCTTTGTGCTCAGTTGGGGGTGCCTCTAGCTCCTGAGAAGACCGAGGGGCCTGCCACCAAGATTACCTTCCTTGGTATTGAATTGGACTCAGAGGAGCAATCTTCTAGATTGCCCCTAGATAAGTTAGTCAAGATCCGGGCTAAGCTTGATCTTGTTTTGGGCTGCACGAAGGTCACTCTTAGGCAGCTGCAGGAAATAGCTGGGATTTTGAATTTTGCCTGTCGGGTCGTGGTGCCTGGACGGGCTTTTTCCCAGAGGTTGTATAGTGCGATGAAGGGGCTACGTTTGCCCCATCATCGTACCCGCCTATGCGCTGGGGTCAGGGCTGACCTCTGTGTATGGCGGGAGTTTTTGGAGCGTTTTAATGGGTTGTCTTTTTGGAGGCATGAGCTTCTTTTGGAAGCTGAGTTGCAGTTGTGTTCGGATGCCGCGGGGACTTGTGGCTTTGGGGTTGTGTTAGGTGACCAGTGGTGCTGGTCTGTTTGGCCTCCGGAATGGAGGGCCTCCCCCCTGGTTAAGGACTTGACCTTTTTAGAGCTCTTTCCCTTGGTAGTGGCCTTAGAGCTTTGGGGGGAGCAGTTCAGGGACAAGACTGTGCACTTTTGGTGTGACAACTTGGCAGTGGTCCATGTTGTGAATGCCCTGTCCTCTAAGAGCGACAGGGTCATGCGGCTTGTCCGCCATTTTGTGCACAGGTCCTTGTCTCTGAATGCTTTGTTTTTGGCCAGACATGTCCCCGGGTTAGATAACGGGATTGCTGACGCCTTGTCCCGTGGTCAGTTGTCCAGGTTTCGGACCCTGGCCCCGTGGGCCTGAGCATCACCAGAGGCTTTTCCCGACCACCTTTGGAGCCTGGGAGGGCTCCCGAGCAGTGGAGAGAAGAGGCCTGCAGGGCTATGGCCCTCTCAGTGGCTCCAGGCACCCTGAAGGCTTACCAGCATGCAGGTAAGGAGTTTGGGGATTTCAGGCAGGATAGGGGTTACCCCCATAGTTGGCCTGCCCCAGTGGAACACCTGGCAGAATTTTGTGTCCAGCTTAGGCAGCGTGGCCTTTCAGTTAGGACAATTAGGTCCAAGTTAGCCGGCCTCGCCTTTCTGTCCAAGGCGGGGGGGGTTGGGGACCTTTCTGGTGACTTCCGCATTCGGAAGATGTTGGAGGGCTGGGCTAGGGAGCGACAGGGGACCCCCTCTGATACTCGTCAGGCCCTGACGGTTGAGCAACTGTCGCTTATTAATCAAGCTTTGGACAGTCTGTGTGCCTCTCTGTACGAGGCCCGTCTTTTTAGGGCAGTGACTTGTGTAATGTTTTTTGGGGCCCTGCGGGTCAGCGAGGCTATGGCCTCCTCGCAAGCTGACACGTCACTCCGGGCCTTCCAGTTTTCTGATCTGGCTTTTAGGGCGGGGGGTGTCTCATTGTTGGTGAGACACTCCAAGACAGATCAGCTGCACAGAGGGGTTAGGTTAGAGCTTAGTGCGGCCACCGACCAGTCTGTGTGCCCGGTGGCTGCTCTCCAGCACTTTTGTAGCTTACGGGGGTCGGGTCAGGGGTAGGAGTCTAGAAATGGCAAGTCTGACAAATGAAACAATTATAGATACACAGAGAAGTAAAAGCATTGTATTGTGTGGATTAATAAAATATTTTTATAATGCAAGTTTACTAACTTCAAACAATTAATGCTATGCCACATCATATTCAATTTGTAATATTAATAGCATTATTATTTATCTTAGCTGTAGATTTCCTATTTACACAGATTTATGCCCTGGCATATTTCACAGAACCACCAAATTCATTTTTATGTTCATTAGTTTTAATAGCCACTGTTTAAAGCATTATTAAATCATTAAAGTGGTTTGATATTATCTAAATCTGAGCAGCTAACCGTAAAAATTTCCACTAGGGAAAAACTATTCCCTATTTTTCAGCTCCATTGTTCTGCTGGTCAGTCACCTGCTATTTCTCCATGTAAGTTTTGTTTGTCTCCAGCCTAAGATTTAATTAGCAATATGATCTGAACAAAGCTTTCTGAATCATTGCCTAACTCGTAAAACTTTTTTTGTTTTTGTTTTGTCTTGACCCACATGGTGGCAGTCTTAGATTTTAATCCTGTATTGGATTGCTTAGACTAGAGCTAAGGACAAATAATTAGCAATCCTTTCTTCGTTCTTTTGTAGTTGAACTAAGAAAGAAGTAGGTAAAAAGTACCTAGTGTTACTAGTAATCACAGGCAACAAACACTTATTAATGTACAGTTTATGGATAATTTGCCTTTGTAAAATACAATTTTCCTGACTCAACTAGGGTCATTTTTTACATATTAATTTGATTATAATTTATTGAAAATATACAACAAATTCCATTTGTCCAATACACTAAGCCATAAACTATCAATTACAATTCATGGCATCATTCATGCAAACTGCTAAATCCACTCCAAATTACGTTATGATGTAGCATTTACCAAATTTCTCTCTCTTCTCTGTGGTAGACCATCTAATTTTAACAGCTTACATAAGTGGATATTTAAGCTGCAGTTCAATTTCATCAGTATAAATAGTCTTCCATGGCTTCTATTTTTCATACTGCAGTCTAAAGTTAATCTGCAAAGTAAGCACATTCACTAACACAAGATATGCTCACTCTGAGGCTGCCAGAATGCTGATTTTATGCTCCAGAGCTGTCGTTCACCTTTGAATATCTTGGTTACATGACCAGACTACACCCTCAGTATAGGATCATCCTATATTTGGATCAGGAGTCTCTACAGTCGTTCATGCTCTTATCATCTCATGGCTCGATTTCTGTAAACCACTCTACATGGAGCTACCCTTAAAAAGCATTCGGAGACTACAATTAATCCAGAATGCAGCCATGCAAGCTGTTGTGGGCATGCCTACATCCGCGAGCTGCACTGGCTTCCAATTGGTCTCCGGATGCAATTTAAGGTGTTGGTTATCATCTATAAGTCTGACATCCCTACATGGCTTAGGGCCTGACTACTTACAGGACCGTTTTCTACTCTGTATCTCCCAGTGACTGATTAGAGCCCACAGGGTTGGCCTACTGCAGGTCCCATTGACTAGACAATGTAGGTTGGGAGGGCCATGTGGGAGGGCCTTCTCTATGGTAGCTCTGGCTCTATGGAACCAACTGCCCATAGAGGTCTGCACTGCCCCCACCCTCCTAGCCTTTAGGAAAGCCATAAAGACCTGGCTTTGCCAGCAGGCCTGGGGCTATTGAGCTATATCACCTATCTCCAGCCAAGTAGAATGCTATATTCAACCATTCACCTTATGCAATATTTTTAAGGTGGCCTGTGTGTGTGTGTACATACACATACAGTTTATATAGTAGATAATGCATATTTTGTGTGCCTGTGTGTAATATGTATGTATGGCATATATGCATAGAATTAAATACTATATTTTGGATGTTCAGTAATAGTAAATAAATAGGGAAATTGCATCTCTTTAAGGTGAAGAGAGGCCAGGCACCCTAACCCTAACCCAAACTCTTGACGTGAGTGATGTCAAGTCGGCAACCTTTAAGCCAGTCACATAACTTTTAAGTCACCCCCAATCACATGATCATCAAGCCACTCCCACTTGGTCACAGGGCTGGCAAGCCACACCCACAAAATAAGCCATACCTACAGTGTAGTAGTAAAAAAATTGCAGCTCTTCACTGGATATAATATTTCAGATATAACATTTTATACAATATCTAACAGTTAATAGCTATAATTGTTTTATCAAAACTTCTCTCAGATTCCTACACTTGTGCCAGTTCTCATTTCTCCTTTACAAGTCTTAGGGTGACCATGTTTCTTTAAAAAAAAAACCTGTTCCTTTTGTCTTTGCCACTTTGATATTCAGGTCTTTCATGCTGTCCCTCAGGCTTTGAACAGCTTCCTTAAATTCTGACAAAAGCTATCCTCCACATTTATGCCCCTGCTTAAAATCCACTTCTCTCGAGAAACCTTCAAGTACTGATCTCTTTGTTGAGGATAGGATCTTTCCTATCCTCCCACCATTGTGAATTAAATCGTCATCCCATTAATTGTTGTCTACTGAAATGAGACTTTAAGCTCTACGGGGCAAGGACGTTTCTCTTATGTACTTCTAAAGTGCCATGTACATTTAAAGTCTTCAATAAAGACTTTAAAAAAAATTACAATGTCAGAAGACCTATAGTAAGTGCCAGAGGGAAAATAACCCCAGAAGAAATTAATTATAATGTGGAAAGCATGTCTCTTCTGGAAAGAATGAAAATTAAAATTATGAGAAAGATGCTTCAGAAGCTTTTCATAAAAGCACAAGGTTTTAAAATACATTTATCACAACAAAGGCCTGACTTCCTTTTATTTCTTTTCCATATTAAATCACTGCCATACATACCTGCAGAAAGCAAGCTTCTGTGTCTTATAATTCATGTGAAAATATTGAGTATTCCTAGGCTCACGATAAGCAGTTTTCACTTGGTTCAATGAGTCAGATACAGGGCCCTTGTTTGAAAATGTCAATCCTATATAAAATGCCTACTAAAGATTTAAGCCTTCTGATCTTTATGGGCCCTTGTTAATCCTTAAAGAAATGTAAAGCTGACTTGAGCTCAGTTAAGAGACTGGGAGAGCCTTACACTGAAACCTAGATTATGCTGTTAACATGCAAGCTTTCTGATTTTGTGAGGGTAGTTTAAAGAGAATCAAGGAGTTCATATATTTTGCTAACACATGGTTTAACAATTATTTTTTAAAAAATAAGGAGCAATTCTCTGGGTTTACATGTTATACCAAACTATAAGTAGTAGTTTATCAACCATAGTAACTGAGTTCATGCAACTCTTTAAGCCTAAACCAAACACATTATGCCAGCATAAAACACAATTCTTATTCGTCTATGGGGAAAAGTAGATTTTGTTCTTCAAAGTGATCAACTTTTAACATGTATTTGCATAAACGTGTAAGCAGGGATTTGAATTATTTTAAAATATCCCTATTCATAGCATTTTTTGTAATGTTGGCCAAAGTTTATGCGAAATTTTTTTTTTTACAATTTTTTTACAATTTAAAAATTATATGATTTGATTTAATATTGCTTTAAATGGATTTATTTAATAAATAGTCTAGTTAGGATCATGAAACATGTTTAAAGGGAACAATTTAATTTTTCCCTCCAGGTTATAACTTTGATGAAAATTTGTATGTGTGAATATTGTTTTTGAAAGTTTAATGAGAAATGAATTGAAAAAAAATGATTAAAATATATGTAAATTATTTATTATATAAATGGTATGTTATGCTATAATGATAACATTCCAGAAACATTTAAAAGTACTGTACTTTTCACAGAATTAAAAAACCTTCAACTATTAAGATTTTATCCATCCATCCAATTTATACCCATTACACTTAACAAGTTGTTAGTCTAGAGCAGTGGTTCTCAACCTGGGGGTTGGGACCCTTTTGGGGGTCGAATATCCATTTCACAGGGGTCGCCGAAAACCATGGGAAAAGACAAATTTCCCATGGTGTTAGGAACTAAAGCTTCTATTCTGTCACCTGGGAATATATTTTTACAATCTGACCAATCAGGCCTTTACAGTGGGGATGTCCCTCTGACTTTTCTGCCAATCAGCTTAAAGCTCTGTTGGGAGAATTGGTGCTAGACTTATGGTTGGGGGTCACCACAACATGAGGAACTGTATTAAGGAGTCGCGGCATTAGAAAGGTTGAGAACCACTGGGTAGACTCTAGAGTAACAGCATAATAATAAATGTCTTTTTTTGTTAACAGCAGTAACAAAAATAAATAGAATAGAATAGAATAGAATTTTTATTGGCCAAGTGTGATTGGACACACAAGGAATTTGTCTTGGTGCATATGCTCTCAACGTACATAAAATAAAATATACATTTGTCAAGAATCATGTGATACAACACTTAATGATTGTCATAAAGACATTTAGAAATAATAATTTCCATGATAGGATTAAAAAAAAAGTCAATGAACACATACAATTTGGGCATTCTGTCACTCACCAGCTGTTCACTCTGTTTTCAAAAGCTTTCATTGGGGAAAATAGAGTTCATATTCCTGGAGCTAGTAAGACATAAAGAGACATTAGGACAGGGGAGGGAAGGCATGCTGGTGCACTTACCTTAGTTTTCAGTGTATTAGATGCATCTTTTTCCTCCCCCAAGTAGGCTGATAATTAGGGTGCGTCTTATACATTGAATGTAGCTTTCCCCCCCCCAGCCTTAACTAGCTGCTAACAATCTTCCCAGTTCTTGCCTTGCAGCCTCTTTCATTGTTACTCTCTGTGAAAAATGTTTTCAAGACCTAAGTCTTTGCAGGGTTTGTTTCATTACTCTAACTTGCTCTGAGTAAGTTTCTTTCTTTCAGCTCTTTCACTGTTACTCTCTGCAAAGAAGAATGTTTTCCAAGCCCTAAATCTTTGTAGGTTTTTTCCATTGCTCTACTTGCAATGTAAGGAAGCTCTGAGGAAGGTATCGGCTGGGGTGTGATTTCAGATGGGGATGGTTAGCTTTCCACCTGGTTCTTTTCTTTTAAAGAGAGAGAGAGAGAAAAGGGGATGGGTGAATAACAAGCTTCTCTAGAGAAAGACATGTGTATCTCCCATTAATTGCAAGGTAAAGACAGAAAGACAGAATTACACTGCAATTGATGGGAGATGCACATTTCTTTCTCTAGAGAAGCTGGTTATTTGCCCGCTCCCTTCTCTCTCTCTCTCTCTTTCTCTCTCTCTCTCTCTAAAAGAAAAGAACCTGGTGGAAAGCTAGCCACCCCCAGCCGAGCTCACACTACAGCCGATCCCAGGTGCATAGCCTTCATCAGATTTTCCTCAGCTGGGCTTGGCTTCCCACTGGCGGCTGCTATGTCTTCAGAGCCTGGAGCTGTCATGCAGTTGGAGAGCGATGCCAGCTCTAAGTACAGCTAGAGCAGAAAGGGGTGTGAATCTGAACCATGAGGTGGGTGAGTAGGGGGGGGGAGAACCAGGAGGAGAGCCAAGTGTGGCATGACTGATGGAGGAATTCTGGGAGTTGAAGTCCACAAGTCTTAAAGCTGCAAGTTGGAAGACCCCCCCCCCCCCCAAGTTAGAGAGCCATCGTGGGCCTTCCTAGATTCGCCCACATTTCTGCAACACTCCGCGGCCTGCACTGGCTGCCGATCGGTTTCCGGTCACAATTCAAAGTGTTGGTAATGACCTTTAAAGCCCTACATGGCATTGGGCCAGAATACATCCGGAACCGCCTTCTACTGCACGAATCCCAGCAGCCGATAAGGTCCCACAGAGTTGGCCTTCTCGGGGTCCCTTCGACCAAACAATGTCGTTTGGCAGGCCCCAGGGGAAGAGCATTCTCTTTGGCGGCCCCGGCACTCTGGAACCAACTCCCACCAGAGATTAGAATGGCCCCCACCTTCCTTGTCTTTCGCAAATTACTTAAGACCCACCTTTGTCGCCATGCATGGGGGAGTTAAGTTATCCTTTCCCCCTAGGCTATTACAAGTTATGCATGGTATGTTTGTGTGTATGTTTGATTTTTTATAATAAGGGTTTTTTAGTTGTTTTTATTAATTTGATTGTTCATGTTGTTTTACCACTGTTGTTAGCCGCCCCGAGTCTGCGGAGAGGTGCGGCATACAAATCCAATAAATAATAATAATAATAATAATAATAATAATAATAATAATAAGTTAGAGGTTAGGAGTGCAAGGGTCTTCAAATCTGGCAAGTTTAAGGCTTGTGGACTTCAACTCCCATTTCTGAGCTAGCATGACTGGTGGACGAATTTTGGGAATTGAAGTCCACAAGTCTTGAAGCTGTCAAGTTTGAAGTTTGTAAAAAGTGTACATGGTTTTAAAAAGTATACATGGTTGTAAAAAGTATTCTGCTACACTGGTATTTTATTAAACAATATAATACTACACCATTTGGTTCAGAATGCTTTTTTCCTTGTTTTCCTTCTCTAAAATCTAGGTGCGTCTTATACATTGGTGCATCTTATACACCAAAAATACGGTATGCATGCCCCTTACTGACCTCTTAGGAATCTGGAGAGGTCAACAGTGAATTGTCTAAGGGTAAAGTTTTGGGGGTTGGGGGATGACATAACACTTACTGGCTCCGGAGTCGGATTAATGTAGAAGCTTTCAGTCTTTGTCCAGAGTGTTACAGCTGCCTCATGGCTGGATATTTCCTTGTTTACTTCTGTTGGCTCTTTAGGATTCCGAGACTGGGTTCCAAAGGAGCTGCAGAGGATTGGCTGTGTGTCTCTCTGTCTCCTAATAGTAGTCACATTGCTCACTTCCCAATAGTCCCAAATGTTACAATAAATGTGCCTTTGTCTGGGTTTATAATTCTTAGGGTTGTATTATAATCACTTCAAGAACAAACCAGTTGGAGAAAAGTCTAAATGATATTTAGAAAACAGATAATGTGGAATTATATGGAAGTTAAATAATATTAATACATAAAGGATTTTTTGAAAGGAATATTAGAATTAATATTATTAGAATTATTTGCCTAAAAAAAGGAACAGCTCTTGTGCTCTTGGAGTGAAAGGCTATTTAAAAAATAATAATTCTCAGTGAATGCCAAGGTTGAATGCCTATTTGCTATAAACTTGTTATCAGCAAGAATGTCAAATGATGTGCTCCAGTGTTTGCTAGTTTCCATAGTTTTTAATAAGGATCGACCAGCAAACAGGGTTATTTTTTGTAATTTTGAACCACCTCAAGTTATGGTAAGGTTGTCAGCCCATTGGAAATTGGACACACTCCCTTGCTCTGAAAGTTCAGAACTGACATTTAGGAAAAAGCTGATAAAGGAAAAGTAAGACGATACTGAAGTAATGAAGAAATACAGAGTTTATCAAGCAGTTATTCCAAAAAAGACATAAATTGACAGAAATAATAAAATAAATATTTATTATCCAAATCTGTTTTGGCTGAGTAGGTGTGATGACACAAATTCCGAAAGCACAAGAACCTCACTTGTTTGTTCCTTCCTTTTTTTCTTCCTTTAGAAATGATTAATAAATTAATTACTAATAATCTCATATCCTGCTGACAAAAGATATTTGTAATTAACTCTTACTTTTTTCTTATGTGTTCCTAGATATTCTAGACGTGATTTTCATTTACGCTGTCAATTTTTTCCCCTCAAAACAATTTTGTGTAGGCTGATGAGAACGTTTGGCCATTTATTTGATTATGAAGGAGAAAAAAGTTAAGAGCAAATTAAAAATGATAACAAAATCACTGACAACAGAGACAAAGCACAGCTGCTCAATACCTACTTTACATCAGTCTTCACACATAAAGGAACCACCAACCAACCAACCTACAACCTAACTGCAAATAACAGCCCCGGAACCAAACTCAACACAGACAAAGCTACCATTAGGGACTACTTGAGGGAGCTTAACGAGTACAAATCACTGGGACCTGATGGACTCCACCCCAGAGTCCTAAAAGAACTGGCAGACACCATAGCGGAACCTCTTCTCCTCATCTACCAAAAATATTGGGCCACTGGAGACCTACCAAAAGACTGGAAATGAGCGGACGTAGTTCCCATCCACAAAAAAGGGAAAAAGACGGATCCAAGCAACTACAGACCTATTAGCCTGACTTCAATACCTGGAAAAATACTGGAGAAAATAATTTAAAAAAACAGCTTTGCCACTACCTGGAAACAAACAAGATAATATCCAACAGCCAACACGGGTTTGTCAGAAACAAATCATGTCAAACCAATCTCATATCCTTTTTCAACACCATAACCAAATCAGTAGACCAGCGCAACACGGTGGACCTCATATACTTAGACTTCAGCAAAGCTTTCGACAAACTATCTCCTAATCAACAAATTAGAAAAAAGCGGACTAGACTACAACACATGCAGATGGATCAATAGCTGGCTGACCAATCGCACCCAATGAGTTGTCCTCAGCGGTTCCAAATCCACATGGAAGAACGTAGGCAGTGGGGTACCACAGGGTTCAGTCCTGGGCCCTGTGCTCTTCAACATTTTCATCAATGACTTGGACAAGGGAATAGAAGGGCAACTGATCAAATTCGCAGACGACACCAAGCTGGCGGGGATAGCCAATACCCTAGAAGACAGGCTCAAATTACAGAAAGACCTAGACAGACTAACACAGTGGGTCCACACCAACAAAACGATGTTTAATATTGACAAGAACAAAGTCCTTCACCTAGGCAGAAAAACCCTGGACACACATAGAACCTGGGAGAAACCCCTCTTAGCAGTAGCGACTGCGAAAGAGACCTCGGAGTCTTGGTGGACAATCAACTAAATATGAGCCAACAATGTGCAGCAGCAGCTAATAAAGCCAACACAATCCTAAGCTGCATCAACAGGGGAATACACTCCAAGACCAGGGAAGTCTTAATACCACTCTACTACGCCCTGGTCCAACCACACCTGGAGTACTGTATTCAGTTCTGGTCACCATACTTCAAAAGAGACATTGAAACTCTGGAGAAGGTGCAAAAAAGAGCAACCAAGATGATTAAGGGATTGGAAACCAAGACTTACAAAGAGAGACTGAGGGAACTGGGCATGGATAGCCTAGAGAAAAGGAGGGCCAGAGCGGACATGATAGCAGTCTACAAGTATACGAGGGGATGTCACAGAGAGGAGGGGATCACTTTATTCTTCAGGGCACCAGAGGGTCGGATGAGGAACAACGGCTGGAAGCTGACCAAGGAGAGATTCAACATGGAGATAAGGAGGAACCTCCTGATGGTCAGAGCGATCAGCCAATGGAACAACCTACCAGCGGACGTTGTGAACTCCAACACTCTGGACATTTTTAAGAGAAGATTGAACTGCCACTTGACTGGTGTACTATAAGGTTCCTGCTAGGGCAGGGGGTTGAACTTGATTGCCTTCATGGTCCCTTTCAACTCTAACAATAAATAAATTCAGGTAATTATTTTTCTTTTCAGGCTTTGTATGAATAAGCTATATCAGGATATTCTACATGTTTCAACATCATATTGTGAGGGTCAGAACAACATAGCCACCACAAAAGTATGTATGTATCAACTAGATACAGAGAAGCCTTAAAATTTGCAAAAATATAGAAATATAGGTAATCCTTGAC
Organism: Erythrolamprus reginae; assembly: GCF_031021105.1. Taxonomy (NCBI): domain Eukaryota; kingdom Metazoa; phylum Chordata; class Lepidosauria; order Squamata; family Dipsadidae; genus Erythrolamprus; species Erythrolamprus reginae. Next base: position 309,663,977 of record NC_091950.1, on the reverse strand, counting down.
TTACAATAATTGAGACCTTAAATTTTCTCTCAATGCTTGATTAGCCAATCAGCAGCAGCTATGCAAATCCGGGATACGTATTAATATATATTATTGGAAAGAGACATATTAAGCATGGGCACAAATATCCAATCAATTTACAGGTTTCAGTTTCATTAAAACAAGCAGAAAAGGAATAAGTAAAACATGTAAGATGGTGTCATCTTTAAACTGGCATATAAAACAGTCAATAGATTCATTATAAGAGAGGAAAAGAGTTTAATTTTAAATATTCATGTCTCTATTTGAAATTAATCTTAATGTTTAAATTCAATAGAAATAGATAGTTTCTAATAATCAACAGATGTGTTGATGGAGACTGCTTCTATTAATAGCAATATTTAAAAAGTGAATCATCTCCAACATGTATAATAATAATAAGCAGAAAATATCTAAACCCCTGTTTTAAAAGTTAAATTTATCCTAAGAATTTTATTTATCTCTGAAGAGTTAAAACAGAAAGATTTAATACTCTCCTAAAGAGCTGAGGTGACACGTTAGTTAGAGTGCAGCACTGCAGGCTACTTCAGCTGACTGCTAGCTGCATTTCGGCGGTTCAAATCTCACTGATTCAAGATTGACTCAGCCTTACATCCCTCAGAGGTCAATAAAATGAGGATCCAGATTGTTGGGGGCAATATGCTGACTCTGTAAACCACTTAGAGAGGGCTATAAAAGCACTATGAAGTGGTACATAAGTCTTTAGCTATTGCTATTGCTAAGTAAACTGGTCTGGGTAGGTTAGAAACACAAGCTTTTAAAAATTATTATTATTATTATTATTATTTGCCCTGTTTTGTGCCCATTGACTTAAATATGGATTCTGAATTAGTCTCTATAGTTTTCTTGGCAAGGTTTCAGAAACAGCAATACCACTTAGATTTAAATACTGCTTCATAGTGCTTTACAGCCCTGCCCCTGTCTAAGCAGTTTACAAAGACAGCCTATTTCTCCCAACAATCTGGGTCTTCATTTTACCCACCTTGGAAGGATGGAAGACTGAATTAGCCTTGAGCTGGTCAGTGTTGAACTATTGGCAGTCAGCAGAGTCAGCCTGCAAAACTGCATTCGAGCACTATGCCACCATGTCTCTGAAATAGTTTGCAATTGCTTCCTTCCTAAGGCTGAGAAAATGGAACTGACCCAAGATCATCCAGCTGGTTTTGGCAGAATTAGAATTTGCAATTTCCTGGTATGTAGCTTATTGCCTGATCGCTATATGAAACTGGCTCTAGATATCTTTAAAAATACACCTCATGGAACTGGTTTATACAATGCATGAAGTTTTTGCTTTGCTTATCTAAGGTTTACTGAATACTATATACCCATGTTTGGTGAAATTCATACAGCACACCATGTCAAAACTAACTAAACTATGTTTGGGCTTACCACGTTTTGTGCAACACTCATTTCCAGCTATGTCCCCCTTGATTTGCCCAAAGCAACTTTACATCAACCTCAAAGTGTGACTTGCTGTCACAGCCATTGCTGCTTTTCAGCTTGCCACAATAATAGGGGAGTGGGCGAGCTATCTTTGGTTTGCCAGTTCCAGACGGCAACAAGGAATTATCCTGTGGGAACCAAGGTCATCTAATCAGATGTGCAATGAAGACCTGGACAGTTTCCGTAACAATACCCGACCATTGTCCAATTGGACAATGTTTGTTTGGTTGGTTGGTTGGTTTATTTATTTAATCATTCATTCGTTTGTTTGTTTGTTTGAGTTGAAAGGGACCTTGCAGGTCATCAAGTCCAACCCCCTGCTTAAGCAGGAAATCCTACAGCAGCCCAGCCAAGTGACAGTCCAATCTCCTCTTGAAAATGTCCAAAGTTGGAGAGTTCACAACCTCCGCTGGCAGGCCGAGGTTGTGAACTCTCCGTTGTGAACAGTGTGAACAGTGTAAATGTAACTTACACTGATAGGGAGAGGGAGATTCTATTCTTTAATTATGTGAAAACCATAGGAATTAGAGATGCTTTTGCTTTCAATTTGTGCCGACATGATGGACTCAATAAAGTTTTGCATTCAGACATCAGAATGTCTCAACAGTGCTTGCTTGATTGGGTTTATCAGTTGGAACCTTGAAACTTTAACCAGGTAATACCCATATAATGTTTTTGTAGCTTATACTGAATCAATCTTTTAAACTGTTTTTCTGTAGACCATCTGGACCATTCTTTTGAGACTTTATTAAACATTCACAATACAAAAATGATGTTGAGACTCTAGAAAGAGAATAGAGAAGAGCAATGGAGATGTTTACGGGACTAGAGTCTAAAACATATGAAGAACAGTTGCAGGAATTGGGTATGTCTAGTTTAATGAAAAGAAGGACTAGGAGAGAGATGATAGCAGTGTTCCAATATCTAAGGGACCACCACAAATAAGAAGGAGTCAACCTATTATCTAAAGGACCAGAGGGCAGGACAAGAAGCAATAGATGGAAACAATAGATAAGCAACCTAGAACTAAAGAGAAAATTTTCTGACAGTTAGAACAACAACAGTTAGTCAGTGGAATGACTTGCCTCCAAAAACTGTGGGTGCTCTAACACTAGAGTTTTTAAGAAGAGATTGGATAATCATTTGCCTGAAATGCTATTGGGTTTCCTGCCTGAGCAGGGGTTGGACTAGAAGACCTCCAAGGTCCCTACCAACTGTTATTCTGTTATTCTCTATTGCTATTCTTTTAGTATTTTCTCATGTGAGATGAGCGTTCAATAAGAACAATAAAAGAGTAGTTCAAAATTTATGAAACATTAAAACATTTTAAAAGTCCTAAACTCACACAATGATCTGCTAAAAGCATTTGAAGGCCTTAAGATTAAGCTGGATGGACCCCCCTTCAGATGGCAAAAAGAGAAAAACAGCAAAGTTTGTAGCTGCCAGAATGTCTCCACCTCCTCCTAATTGCTATGTATTTCCTACTCATGAATGCTATGACAAGTAAATCTAATTGAGGTTAAATGTCTCCTAGCTTTCTTCTGTTTTAAATAGAAAAAAAAACCCTCTAGCAACACACTGTTTCTTCATTTTTATTCTTAATAAAGGCTTATACAGTTGTTTTATACCGCAGGAAGAAAAACACTTGGCTGAATCTCTTACTATGTGATGAGTATAATCAGGAGAGATATGACATTAGCAGTGGGTTTAAAAAAAAAAAATGTATTGAAATATAGATTTAAAATGATTTAAGACCACTAGGCTGAAAAACTAAACTGTCACAGAAGCAAAAGTTTCAGAGTTGTTCTTTTTATGTTTGATTGATTACATATTAAAATGACATTCTTTGTCAGCAACTTGAAGTGGTCTATAGTGCTGTTTTTTGAATAAACAGTTGAAACAGCAAAATGCTTTTAAAAACACCGACAGGGCAAGCTACTAGAATATAAAATGAAAGCAAGCCCCACTCTTACCAGTATTGAATATGTTACTTAATTTGGATAGTGAAATGACCACAAGAAAACAACCAACCTCAGAGACTATCAAGGACCCCTGGTTAAAAATATCTGGAATAAGTTGATAAAGACTATGTTGGTATCACCCCAATTCAGAATGGCAAATAACAGTTCAACTCTGAATATTTCTCCTTTCTTATCCACCTCAGAGATTTCTTAAGATACATTACTCTTTATAAATCTAGGTCTGATCCTGAGGGAAAGAAGATGTGCAAGAATTATCTGTTGGAAACAAAATGTGGCAAGCTGTCTGAATAAGAAAAATGTTGCCTAGTTCCTTTTAAGAAGAGTTTTCCTCAACATATCCTGGCATATGTGACATATGGCACATGTGACACACACACACACACACACACACACACATATGTGTGTGTGTGTGTGTGTGTGTGTCACATGTTTTTGCTAAATTTGAAAATTAAAGGAGACTAGGATCGATCTATTTCGGCCTTATTTTGGCCTCATCAGCTAGCCATACCCTCACTGGGACTTGAACCTGCAACCTTTGCCTTGTAAGGCAGAGAATTAACCTCTAGGCTACAGTATCCAATCCTTTCAGCTCTGTACCAGGGAAGGGTTACACTTTGTGTCGAATCACCCTGGTATATTGAAGGAACATCACAGTTCCTTTTTTGCCTCTCGGCCCAACCCATTTATATATATATAAGTTCCTATAACATTTTCTTATAAACAATTGAATTGTGACCATAATAGAACCCAAATAATAGCAATACCACTTAGAGTTATATACCACTTCATAGTGCTTTTACAGCATATTGCCCACAACAATCTGGGTCCACATTTTATCCACCTCGGAAGGATGGAAGGCTGAGTCAACCTTGAGTTGGTTGAACCACCAAACTGCAACTAGCAGCTGAAATAGCATGCAGTACTGCACTCTAACCACTGCGCCACCTCAGCTCTAATGCCTATTTGATGGCTGTCAAATTACTTTTGAGTATGTACTAAAATGTCTCTTCTTTCTTTATACTTTAATGTCAGATAAAAATATTGCGTTAATAAATTTAAAGGATTTATAACCTTTCATAAACACTGTAGTATGGGCTATATAATGTATAGTTAGAATATTGTTAATGGCAATTTTGAGGGGTGGTCGAAAGCTCTTAAAATATCCCAGAAGTATTTTTTAAAAAAAATAATAATAAGATATTCCCAAACCAATAATCATGGTTTTCCTCTTTTGACTTCTGGCTTACAACTATCAGCTTACTAAACCTACTAAATGAATCAAGCATTTTTAAAAAACCCTAAGAAACCCACATTTCACCTCTGCTTTCTACATAAAATCATTGTTTTATCAGTGGTAGCTATATAGTCCTGAGAAACTAGAACATAATTTAAACAGGAAGTATATACATTTGGTCCATTCTTTACCTATCAGTGCAAAGTCATACTTCAGAGCCATTTTAAATTTAAGCCAGGTTCAAACTCAAAATTTTTCACATTCGGATTAAAAAAAAAATCCTATCACTTTCTGAAGCTAGCTTTTAGCAGGTGATTTACTTTTACAAGTTTTTGTGCAAGGTGATTGAAATTTAGTGGTTGTTTTCCAAGTGAAACAAATAAATAAACAAGTTTAAATGATTGTTTTTTTATATATTAAGGTTTTTAAATTGTTTTAACCATTGGATTTGTACTGTTTTGTTGTTGTGAGCTGCTCCGAGTCTCCGGAGAGGGGCGACATACAAATCTAATAAATAATAATAATAATAATAATAATAATAATAATAATAATAATAATCAGGGGAATGAGATCCTGCTCTATTAGAATACAGTCAAAATTTATAGAAGTCCTTTTCCCCAGTATCTGTCTTTTTTTTTTAGTGCACATTATCACAATTACATTATGGAGGAATAAGTTGTTAGCAATGAATCCTTGCATAAATACCTAGCTGTATCTTCTGCCAAATACTTGTAACTGACTGACAATTGACTGCTTGACTCAATGACCATAACTGAGAGGAATTCAACTGGACTTCTTGATTTTTCAGGATTCTCACTCTCCTGGATTGAGAGCTCTGGGAGGGTTGTTGCAAACAGTCTTGTTAGAGCAGCCTTTGGCACTGCCACTAAAGAAGAATTCAGTAGCATCTTCTTTATCTCAGTACATCTTCCAGAAATTCTAATAAGAAAGCACTGCTGGAAAATTAATTTCAACAAGAATAGTATAATTACTACAGCCATCTGGTATACCAGGATAGCTTAAACAAAGCAAATGTTTTCATCTCTTTCAAATTACTTTAAGAGCACAGCACCTCTCTTTTTCAACATGATGAAGTGGGATGGTTGCCTCTCTACTGATGAAGAAAAAGTGGTTTTTGCCAGACAGGATGAACTGAATAGGATTCATGATGAAGAAGACGAGGAGGTAGAACTTTCTTTGGAGCTTGGTGCACAGGTACAAGACCAAAACTGAATCCCCAGTGCAGACAGAAAATGCTCAAAGTATATTGATCACTACTTGGGAAGCTGGTTGGAATGTAACTAATGCTATTCAGGTAACTTGGTGCTTGATGATCAATTATGTTCATCTCTTCATCCTTTTCTTAAACTGTTTTCATTTTGTTGCCCTTTTGAACATTTCCCATTCAAAGTGCAAAACAACAGATAAAACAAAATAAAAAGGAAGGAAATGCCGATTAAATAGTGGTTTTAGGGCTTTTATAGATTTACATGTATCCAGTCTTTTTTCCTCCAAGCTTTACTCCTTTATTTTTCTCTCCAATTTTTTAAAAAAATAGTTTATAAGTACTTTGGGATAGGGTCATCTCATCTTTGCTTTTCTTACTCAGTTATGTTTTTATATATAGTGATATTTCTGCCTAAGCAACTATAGTATAATTATAATGAGCTAGAAGCAAACATTGTCATAGCTAGCCAAAAGCCATTGAAATCATTTTGACATAAATTAATCAAAACTGACTTAATTTCGGTGGGTCTACTTAAGTATGACTTATGTCTAGAATCACCCCAAGGAGGTTAATGATTTGCAAACTCCTTGATGGATGGAGGCTAAATTCCAATCAAAATTTTATTGATCTCTACTACAGCTACATGCATCAAATGTTGGTCCACATTATTTGGATTGCTTTCATTAATGGTATTCAGACTGAAGTACAACCAATTGTTTTTGGCTTGAATAGTTTCACTACAACAATTGTAGCAGCACTGAATTAAGAACTGCATCAAAAGGGATACTTGCTTTTAATAAATATGCACAGTTGCCTACCTTATTTAATTGTGTTAGAATCTAGAATAGAATAGAATAGAAAAGAATAGGATAGAATAACAGAGTTGGAAGGGACCTTGGAGGTCCTCTAGTCCAACCCTGTGCTTAGGTGTGAAATCTCACACCACATCAGACAATTGGTTATCCAACATCTTCTTAAAAACTTCCAGTGATGGAACATTCACAACTTCTGGAGGCAAGCTGTTCCATTGATTAAGTATCTGTAATACTACCACAGCAACTGTAGATGTCTGAAAGAGAAAAAACATTAGGGACCACTTCATTTCATACTCCCAATCTGCAACCGAGTGAAGTATTAGGTAGAACTTAAATATGGTTAGACAGGGTATTTATAAGAGAGAGTTTAAATGAAAAAGTAAATATAAAAGTATTTTGGTACTTCTTTGCACTATTCAATTTTCTGCCCTTAAAGGCAAAGGCTAACTTTCAAACTTTTGGTATTTCACTAAAGATGTGGAAGAAAAAATGTTTTATATATATAATTTATTTATCACAATGCTATTACTTCCATCCAATCTAAAGATTCAATTAGGTTTAAAAGGGGGGGGGAGGTATTTTGTTTGCCGAAATGTCTAATTGTATTTTTTAAAACTTGCTTTATATAGATTTGATATAGCATGCAGGAAGCTTTTCATCAATAGCTTGAAATACAGTTTCAATCTATAAGAATATAGTGATAAACAAAATCCAGTTAAAAGTAATGACATAAACGTTGCCAGACGATATTAGATACCTTGTTTTGTCTAATGTCTTTGGAAATATAATATGCCATCATTGCAGCAGATGCTAATTAAAATGCAGTTTTAAATATGAGAGGTGTTTTAATTGTTTTGGTAATAAAATACTAATATGCCAATAATAAATGGTGTTAATAAATAGCAAATAGCCTATCAGTTAAAATAGCAATGTCAGAAGAACATGTGCTGGAATTCTATGTACATTTACTTGAAGTATCTTTCTCATGGTTCAGTAAAATTCCCTTGTAAGTAAACATACAATTATGAATGATGAGATTTACATTTCAGAGCATCATTTTAATGAGATTTCATAATGCCTATCTGAAGTTGGAAATAAGTTAGTCCTACATTTGTTGTGCACAATTAGCAAGGCAGATTTTTCAGATGACTCAATTGAAGAATTTCTTTTCACTTGATGCTTCTCCTTGACCCATAAAAAACATACAAGTTTACAACTGATTCCTAACATGCTTATATTATTGTTAAATATTTGTTCTCTTACTCCCGCTGTTCTTTTCTTATTTCATCCAAACATTTCATGATGCTCTTATTGTATATTTTATATGAGTTTATATTTCTCAATGTCTCTATTTGAGATGTCCTAATGTTCCCATGAACTCAAAATCATCTCATGTATACATGTTTATTCTTTTACTGTAATCTTATATGCTTGATAAAACAAACAAATAAATTTATTTTATTTATTTATTTTAGTCCAATACATAATACACATTGAAGAGAATAGATATGTAGGAATATAACTAAAGAAATGAATAGAAGAAAAGATATAAAAGTATAGGTGAACAAATTTGAAAGGAAGAAAAGATAAATGAGATAAGGAGAGACAATTGGACAGGGGGGAGAAGGCACACTGGTGCACTTATGCACGCCCCTTACTGACCTCTAAGGAACCTGGAGAGGTCAATTGTGGATAGTCTAACGGAAAAATGTTGGGGGTTAGAGCATAGTTCCCTCTAAGATGAGCAGTGAGCAATCGCTCACTTAAAAATCATCATCAACTCAGAGTTTTTCAAACCTGCCCAGAAGCCAAGAGGGAAAGAGTGAGAGGGAAGGAGAGAGAGAGGAAGAGAGAGAAACAGATAGAAAAAAGAGAGGAAGGAAAAGAGAAAGAAAAAGAATGGGAGTAAGGAAGAGAGAAAGAAAATCAAAATCTAGTTTGAAACTAGCTCAACTATTTAAGTGACATTTTGATATTGATAGAGTTGCCCTATTATGAGCTCACTGTTATAGACACACAGTACAGTATTTTATTTTGAAATTATCTGAGGCAAAACAGGGTGGGTTTTTAATTGGTTTGTTTGTTTGTTTGTTTGTTTATTTATTTATTTAATATTTCTGTGCCGCCCAGTCCCGAAGGGACTGCCGCTCAGACACTATACTTTTCCGCCCCCCCCAAAAAAAAAATTAGAGGGAACACTGGGTTAGAGGTCACTTGGTTCATCTCAGGGAAAGATATGACAGTGGAAATTCAAGACTACAGGGTGCCTTCAGATTCTATCATGCTACGAATAATTTCTCTAGAAGGGCAGTAGGCCTCAATTGAGTACAGAGTTTAGAAAACAATTTTTTGTCTGGAAAAAAGTCAGTTCCAAATTGTGTCAATCACAACACACCCTACACTAATCAAATGAGTTTTAAATGAGAGGGTCTTTCAATCTATTTTAGATTTGTGAACCAGGTTTGAGTAAGTCAGTACTAACTTGGAACTAATAGATGCATCTTTGAAGATATTTTTCTTTGTTGGTGTTGTCCAAAACTTAAACTGAGAAATGATAATAAAGCATAGGCTTTATAAAATCTTAGAAACATAGTTACAAAGTACTATTTAGGTCGTTAAATTTAAACTCTTAATCTGTGTAGGAATCCATCCAAAGCATCTCCAACTTTACAGCTATGTCCAAGTAGCTGTCAAATAGCTAATAGCTGAACACATCCAAAAGATGGAAGCCACTATTTCTCTAGATAACACTATCAAGATGCTATTTCTATTTTTCCCCCTTCCCTATCATAGAGCTATTGATTCTCTTCCTGTGTCCTAAGCCATTTATGACCTTTATTCTGGAAACAACAGATATTGGGTTTATTCTGTATTAAATCTGTTTAGATATTTGATCAGTGCTTTCATAAATTTCCCTTGTCCTTGTCTTTTAAAGTTATTCATATCCCGTTCCTTCAGTCTCTCTTTACAGGAACTACTAGGCTGAGCCGCCCCGAGTCTGCGGAGAGGGGCGGCATACAAATCTAATAAATAATAATAGTAGTAGTAGTAATCCACTTTTATGGGGTTCTTCCAGTTTGCCTGAATCAATTTAAAAGGATTTTATTTATTTATTATTTATATTCGTATGCCACCCACTCCAAATAGGTCTCAGGGTGGCTAACAATGATTACTAAAAGCAATAAAAATGCAACTATGATAAAACAGCAATATTATAAATAATACATAAAAACCTAAAAACCATACAGTCATGCAGCCATTCTTAATTCCAGGCCTGCCAGAAAAGCTAAGTCTTAACGACTTTCCGGAAGACCATAGAGTAGAGATAGTATGTATCTCTGGAGGCAGTTGATTCCAAAGGGTCAGAGCCGCCACAAAGAAGGCTTTCCCCGAGGCCCCACCAGCCAACGTCATTTGGTGGATGGTGTTCTGGTCTCCAGCTAAGGCCACTGATAATTGGAATAAAGGATTGCTAAATGCATATATTTGTAAAACACCGCATCATCTTTATTTTTCTTTCCTTTGTTCCACACTGAATCATCTCGGCACGCAGCGCTAATCTCTTATCTTAAACTTCAGTATGCAAGGCAACATCAAAATCATTAAAACATTCCACAAGTCATTCTAAGATTTATGGCTAGTCAGAGTTAGCCCAGAGTCATAAAAACTGCAATTAAAAGCACACAAGGCATAGCTTACATTCAGAGCTGCTTGGGAAAACCTCCATATTTCTTAATGGCCGATTGACGACTCAACCCTTCTCTTCCGCTGACAGTCAGACGTGACAAATTAATTACTTAATTAATTAACCCGTTCCTCTCCTTAATATTTCTCCCCTCTTTGCCTCTGCAAGCGTCTGAAATAAGGAATTAACCATCTAGCATCTGTTTCTCCTTCACTTGAATCTGAACCCATAGAAACATCCTGTGGTTGGTCTCCTACTTCTTCTGCCTCTAAATCAGGCCCTACCACTAATTCATAACCACTTTCTGAATCGGAATCTGAAAAAATCCCCAAATTGAACAGGAGTATACACAACAGATGGGACCTGAAGAAGGACAACCCTGTTGGCCCTTAGTGTTCATAGCGAGGTATGGTGTCCAAACTGGATGTACTATTTGAGATGGAGTGTCTGACCAATGCATTATAAAGAAGAACTTGTGACAGAATATAATAAAATAGGAATAGGAATAGAAATAGAAATAGGAATAGGAATAGAATAGAATAGAATTCTTTATTGTCTAAGAGTGATTGGGCACATAAGGAGTTTGTCTTTGGTGCATATGCTCCAAAGGAGAGCAGTACAACTGCGATGGAGTGTAGTCTGGAGTCCCAGGAAAGAGTGATTGATTCCCAGAGAGCAAAGAGGCACGGAGCTTGGAAAGTCAGACAGGTAGGAAGAGGGCTAGGATGGCTTGATCTAACAATTCACATAGTATATCTATAATTAAACAGTTGAGTTATTTCTGTGTAAAGTAAGATAGTTTTTTATTATTTTTCACCTACAGACAGACTCTTGCCAGACTATAGTAAGATTCCAAACTACATTCCATTGCAGGACCCCAACAGTATATATATATGGGATACCGATCTATCTATGTGTTAACATTAGTGTGAATTCTGTTGCCTTTTATTGTAATAGAATTCAGCATTTCCTTGGTTTTTATTTATGGAATCCTGCTTTTTCCTTTAAAAGCAATGATAAGATGGGCTGATAAAAATAGAAAAACCCATATGAAATAATAATGAATTGGAACTTGGAGGGAAAAGGTCTTTGCAGACCTTAGAAGAATGATTAAAGCAATCAGGCTGCTCTTTACTGGTGGAAAGTGAGTGTTATAAATGAGAACAACACCGTTGTTTTGCCCTACCCTGAGGAAAGGGCAACAGTCTTTTGCATGGCAATTAAGAGCTAGCAGTTCCAAGTTCTGTTTGAAGTCATGCAAGATAGCTAACATAAAACCATCAAACAAGAAAAATGCTATGCTCCGAGTTGTTTGGGAAATAAGAATGGGAAAGGCTCAGTCACTTCAGGGTCCATAAGGAATAGAAATGCATTTCCATCATATTCTATATTGAGTCTCGACCTTTATACCTGCAAATCCCAACATTTCTTTAATGTTAATTGTTGCCTCCTGGATTTTAGCTCTAACTTGCTTCCAAAGCATCTTACGTTAACATTTAAAGCAATGTTAAACTATTTAAGGAATTAATCAACACCAGAGCAATGGGATAAATTAAAACAAATTAACCACTTGATTTAAGATCAACTTTAAAAATAATGGAATTCTCCAATGCCCACTGGAAACTGCCTAGTGATGAGATTTTGCTTCAAATCCAGAAGGTAACTGCTGAAAGACAGCTCATTTTTTACTAGATGGAGGTGATTCACATTAGGGGGAATCAAATATTCCTCCAATGTATGAGTTTAGAATATCTCAACCATCTTGTTAAGATGAAAAGATTTCCACAGATTTCCCGCCTTATATCAGGAACTTTTATTCATACTCATGCTAACATTTTTTTAGTTGTTTTAGTATTGGATTTACATGCTGTTTTTTGTTACTGTTGTTAGCCGCCCCGAGTCTACGGAGAGGGGCGGCATACAAATCCAATAAAATAAATAAATAAATAAACAAATAAACAAATAAACAAATAAACAAACAAATAAACAAACAAACAAACAAACATATCTGTTGTGGAGCAGCCTTTTTGATTTATTATAACAATAGATAGATAGATAGATAGATAGATAGATAGATAGATAGATAGATAGATAGATAGATAGATAGATAGATAGACAGACAGACAGACAGACAGACAGACAGACAGACAGAAGACACAAAAGGAATTTGTCTTTGCTGCATATGCTCTCAGTGTACATAAAAGAAAATATACATTTGGCAAGAATCATGAGGAACAACACTTAATGAGTCATAGGGTTCAAATAAGCAATCAAGAAACAATCAATATTAATATGAATTGTAAGGACACAAGCAACAAGTTAAAGCTATACAGTGATCCCTCGATTATCGCGAGGTTCCGTTCCAAGACCCCTCGCGATAATCGATTTTTCGCGATGTAGGGTTGCGGAAGTAAAAACACCATCTGCGCATGCGCGCCCTTTTTCATGGCCGCGCATGCGCAGATGGTGGAGTTTGCGTGGGCGGCGGGGAAGACCCAGGGAAGGTTCCTTCGGCCGCCCAGCAGCTGATCTGCTCGGCAGCACAGCAGCAGCGAGCAGACGAAGATCGGGGTTTCCCCTTTGCGTGGGCGGCGGGGAAACCCCGATCTTCGTCTGCTCGCTGCTGCCGCGCTGCCGAGCAGATCAGCTGCTGGGCGGCCGAAGGAACCTTCCCTGGGTCTTCCTCGCTGATGCCCCCGCTCGCCCGCCCGTCCGTCCGCCCGCCAGCAAGAGGGGGAGAGATAGAGAAAGAGAGAGAAGGAAAGAAAGAGATGAGGGAGGAAGAGAGTGTGAGAGAGGAAGAAGCAAGATAGAGAAAGAGAGAGAGAAAGAAAGATGAGAAAGGAAGGAAGAGAGTGACGTCATCGGGTGGGAAAAATCGCGATATAGCGTTTCGCGAAGAACGAGATCGCGAAAATCGAGGGATCACTGTACAGTCATAAGTGGGAGGAGATGGGTGAAAGGAATGATGAGAAAAACTAGTAGTAATAGTTACGCAGCCTCAGTGAATAGTTTGACAGTGGTGGGGGAATTATTTGTTTAGCAGAGTGATGGAGTTTAGTGTTCTTGTGTCTAATTGTCTTGGTGTACAGTGCTCTATATTATTATTATTATTATTATTATTATTATTATTATTATTATTATTATTATTTCTCCTCCCAAATGTTGCTAAGAAAAGCAAGGATGGTAGCAACAAAACATTTTCCCCATTTTCTTGTGCCCTTTATATTATATTAGCTATCCTACTTCTCTCTATCATTTTCTTTCTCTCATCTGTCTTTCTGTCTATAATATTGACATGTGTAACTCCCTGTATTTTTAAAAATAATATCCCTCATTTGTTAGAACTGAAATTGTTCAAATAGAATTCATTAAATTACAACTGTAAGATGCAGTTTTTTTATTTAAGAGAGAAGGAATTTTTCTAGCAGATGTTGCATATTTCACATCCAGAAAAGAGAAACAGTTGAAACTAGCATAAGCAAAGTTTACTAGGTGAGAAATAATAAGGGTGGGGGGAACAGACATTCACTACAGTAGCAGATTTGATTATTGTTTGTTATAAAGTTCCTCTGAATCAGTTTTACTAACCCAACAAGCAGAAGGAGCTATGAATGCTAAAGAGGTCTAATTATTTAAATTTCATTTTTAAAAGTCGGCTGGCACATTCTATGCAGGGCACCTTATAAATTGTTCCATGATGCTCATCACATACATTCAAGGATGTTGTGGTTAGCTCTGGCCCAGCTCCTGCCCCAAGGACTGTGGATGTGGGGGAGACATCCACATGCTGCAGGCCTGTTTTGCCCCTGGTGGAATCTGCTGATGAAGGCTCCTCTGACCAAGAAGACATGGGTGACAGGGAGGAGGAGAGTGTGGCAGACAGTTCAGAAGGAGATCAATTATCTAGCTCCTCTTTGGATTCAGAACAAGAGTTAATGATACAGCCACACATGCGGAGAGCGATGCATAGGCAACAACAACTGAGAGATTATTATCAAAGAAAATGAGGCCACCTGTGGTTGGGTGGGGCTGTGGTAATTAGTGAGGCTGCTATAAATAGCAGCCTGTGGGTTTGGCCATTGTGGAGGATTATCTGATCGTTGTGTTTCGTGACTGCTTTACTGACTTTGACCTTTTGTGTGCTGATTTCCCCCCGCTTTGAAACTAAACCAGGGCAAAGTGTGTTTCACTTTGTGAAAGAAGAAGGCTGTGAATTGCCTCACAGCTGCAAGCTAAGTATCACAGAACTGATAAGGGACTTGTACAAATTACCAGTTTGTTTGGAGACGAGTGCTCTTTGCTATACCAAAAGAGGGCTTAGGTTAAGTGAATTTTCATTATAAAGAACATTGTTTTGAATTTTCAAACGTGTGTGTGTATGAAATTGTATCTGTGCATTTTTGGGAGGATTCTACCAGAGAGCTCGAGAGAACAAAGGATGAGCGTCTTCACTTAGTATAACAAAACCAAATTGGTGATGGCAGGAGGAACTGGCAAAAGCAAAGCTTAACTCAAAAGTGCTTTGGATCCAATCAAAGGCTTCAAGAAGAACATTGAAGGAAGCAAAATCCCTAATGCCTCCTTAAAGGTAAAGGTTTCCCCTGTCCTGTTCTGTTCATCATTAGGTTGAAGTGCTTATCTCCGTTTCTTAGCTGAAGGTCTTAGCTGGCCATGGTCATGTGGCCAGCATGACTATATGCTGAGGCACATGGAATGCTGGTACCTTCCCACTGAAATGGTACCTATTTATCTGCTCATATTTGCATACTTTCAAACTTCTAGATGGGCCGGCGCCATCTAGAACAGTAGCTCTCCCCATAAAGCATATTAGTCTCAAACCTGGACTGTCAGCTTTCTAACTGACAAGCTCAGCATCTTTAATCTTTGAGCCCGGGGTCCCCAACCTCCAGTGAAGGGCTGCAAAAACTTTTACTGCCATACTGTGGGAGTAGCTTGCCGGCCATGTGACCCGGTGGGAGTGGCTTGATGATCATATGACTAGGATGGTTTAAAGGTCATGTGACTGGTCACTCATGTCAAGGGTTTGGGTTAGGGTTAGGGTGCCCGGCCTCTCCGCGCCTCAAAGAGATACAATTTCCCTATCTATTTACTATTTCTGAACATCCAATATATACTATTTAATTCTATGTATATATGCCATATGTGTACATACATATTACACACAGGCACATAAAAATATACATTATCTACTATATAAACTGTATGTGTATGTACCCCACACACACACACATACGTACAACTCTTCTAAAATTATACACATTCAACCCATTTACTGTGATAGGATACCCAGAAGGGGGGAAAAAGGGGGGGAATCATATTTTTTCTACCGGTTCTGTGTACCTGACCGTACCCGTAGGAGCCCATCACTGCCAACCTCCCAACCTCCCTCCCTTCTTCCTGTACCAGATCAGAGTATGGACTGCTTATGTTTATTGAAACTTTAGTACAACATATAAAGTTTAAACCCAGCAAATTACATTATTAGTGCAATGAAACAGTAACCCTAATTTCTTGACCATGAGTTATTTAATGAACAACTGGTTTCACACAACATGCTAAGCTATACACATTGCTTTACAAACCAGAGTGGCTAAAAGGTTCTTGATGCTCGCTGAGCTTGATTATTTTCTTGCAGATGTTTCTCTACCCAAACTAGTTGGGTTTTTGCAGATGTTTCATTACCCAAGCTAGATAACATCATCAGTATGAGCATCCTTCTACCACTGATGATGTTACTTGATTTGGGTAAAGAAATACCTGCAAGAAAACAACCAAGCTCAAATAATACCAAGAACCCCTCATTTCAAATCCTGAGTTGCAAATATTTTTTATTGGCTCAGTGGCTAAACCAAATTAAAATAGGTATATCTTCAGCTTCATGGTTTATTTTGACTTGGCTGAGCGGTTTTTATGTGAATGCATTTTTATTTTATTTTTTGGTTGGTAAAAAGCATGAAGTGCAAATGCAATGTTTGAACTAACCGATGATCTGACTGCTTTTTACTTTTGTCAAAATTAATATATTTCAGCAAGTATAAAATGAACTGGATCCTATTCTAAGCCTCTCATTTCTGTTGGTTCTTGCCTTTTATGTCAGCAGGTTTGTGGATTGCATTTCTTATATATGCTGTGTGACGGAATCAAAAAACCTACCTACTTCATGCTTTTCGAGTCACCTTTCCATGAAAGACATAATGATAAGGTTCTCACTCGTCAGGTAGGGCCTGCCAGCAATCCTTTTAAGATGGTAAGAGGAAAGTCTGTATTATACACTACTGAAATATCTGCAATCCTGTTACCTGAGATGGATGCTGTAACTTTTAAAGCTTCCATTTCTTTCCACTTTATCTTTTGTGTAAGTAAATTGCTTTAATAAACTGCCTTAAAAGAAGAGGGGGGCGGGAAACTAAAGCAATGCTTTAAGGAAAACAAATAAAAAAAGCCGTAAACACCAGTTCTCGATGATTGACAGCCTAAGGCTAAAATTTTGCGTAGCCGAAACTTTTTCTTTTCTTCAAGAAAATCCATTTTTGCTAAAATGTTAGTAAAAAAAAAAAAAGTTAAGCCAAACAAGAGTAACTCCCGGTCTTTTCAAGGAGAGGTTCCAAGAAAAGTCTGATGACTTTAGGGTAGAAATCTATATGCATAAACTGCACATAAATGGTATTTACAGCAGTCCTTTCTTTCACCATGTATCTATGGTTTAATCTATCATGCATTGCTAAGTGCATAAAGCCGGCAATAGTGGGCATTTTCTTGAGGAAAAAGTAAAGCATGATACTTCCCTTGCTCAAATGAGCAAACAGAGCTATTCCAGAAAATCAAATGCCCTAAACACCGATTACACAGAGCCGTGATGACAAATTACACCCTGTTTCTCAGAGTTAGTGAGCTGTAGAGAATCTTTTCCCTTGGAGATAAATGGGAGGTGGAGGGAAGAGAAACAAACATTTCTTCCAATCACATAGCTTGGTATGAGGACAGTTGAAGAGGACCCACAATATGAACCGATACTGTTTCTTGCCATTTTTTAGTGATACTCAGAGGAAAATATCTTGCTAAGGCTGTTTCATTCACATTCCTTTCATTGTTTGGGAGAAAAATTAAGTCAACCCCATCCTTACTTAAATCACTGGCTAGGTTCAGGTCATATAGTAAGTCACGTTGCTTCATTGTGGCTTGTTGAAGTCATGGTTGCCTGGGCTTAAATTGCAGGATGCCATAATCCCTGGTTCAGAAGTTGTAATGGCTGGGTTCACACAATGCCCTAAACTAAAACTAAGTAAATCTTATGAGGCTGAGCAGAAAGAGTGAACACTGTCATGTGTTTGCTCAAACTAATAAGCCTTAAAGCATCATCATGCTGTCAGTTTTTACCAGAATCCTGTTTATATCTTTTACCGAAGATAAAATTAGCATGTATGTGGATTTGATAGATAGAAAGATATGCTACAATTGACATCTGTCAGGAGAAACATGTGCAAGAAATCTTCATTGTTTGGGGGCTTTTAAATCTGAATATGTGCATTATAATTTATAAACATGAATAGTTAGATGTTAATAGTTGGTAAAGGGTCAAATTTTAAACCCCATTCTTCTTTCCCAAATGTTCCTTGTAACATCTTTTCCCTATTTCCATGGATAGGATTGGAAAGTGTATACAAAATGTGTATAATAGGAGAAATATACCTAAATATGCGGCCTAGGTCTTACATCATTAAATACATGTAAACAACTTGATATATTTATATGACAATAGGTAAAAATGTCACTTATCGGACCAGAACATTCAGTGTGCATCACCATCAAACATTGATTATTAAGATGGCAGGAGATGTCTTTTGTATGTTTATCATGTCAGTAGTTCTGTATATGGGATTCATACTGCATCACTAATGTACACTAGGCCTGCTGAATTTTAAAGTACCAAATTGCTGACAGGGCCTGGCCTTGTTTAGACATTCAGTTGACAACCAATATGTTCATGGATCAAGCTGGAAAGTGAGCAGCCTACACTTACTGGTCTTGGTCCATTCTGTCTTGAGCTCTGGATGCACTCAGCAACATTTTGAAAAGGAGGTTTTATTTCAGTTATTGAATACAGCTCTTCACACAATATGGAACCCTATTTTGCTAGGGCTCTGGACTATTTAAAGGCAAGCACTCACATCATACACAATTTCAATACATTTCCTCCTCCTCCTCCTCCTCCTCGTCTTATTTAGAACTGTCTATTGTGGACCTCACACCATTCCTAAGAACTGTGCATGTAAGGGGGTGTGCATAAGCGCACCTGCACGCTTACCGTCAGTAAAGGGCTACCAAAAAATTTTCTACTACAATGGGGGCGTGGCTTATGCAGGACGCCCTGCATTTTCTTTCAACATCTTTCAGTGCAAATTGGGCGCTCTGGGATGGAGATCCATTTTCGCTACCCCACTGCATCCCCCCCCCGGTCCGGGCAGTAGCCCACCCCTGCTTACCATCCCTGTGCTACTGTCTCCATTTATTTGTACTCATTTTGTATGCTTATGTCCATATTTTTACTTATACCTGTGATCTCGTACATGCTTAGCAAACTAACTAACTTAACTACCCTGTTTCCCCGAAAATAAGACATACCCCGAAAGTAAGGCATGTCAGAGGTTTTGCAGAATTTGCTAATATAAGGCATCCCCCGAAAATAAGGCGTAGTCAAGTTTACATACGGTACGGTGGAAAAACATACGGTACCATTTAAAAACTGTTCATAGCGGTACCGTAATAATGTGGCATCCCCTGCTGGCCCCTTCCATCACTTTGTACCGTCCAGTACAGCAGACACGGTCTGCTGCTGTCTCACCGCCATTACAGTCTCCACTACAGTGCATAGACTGTAGTTCCTCTGGTAGCCAGAAGCTGCAATAGCGGGAGTATACTGTTGTACCATATAAGTGCCGTCGTTTGTGCGTGTGTGTGCCATACTGACAGGTACCGTACCGTAATCAGTGTACCATATGTTACATTTTCTTTGGGGGTGTCAGCTTTTCTGCCTGTGAATTTGTCTTATTTGAGAAATATAAGGCACCCCCCGAAAATAAGACTTAGCACAACTTTTGGAGCAAAAATTAATATAAGACAGTGTCTTATTTTCGGGGAAACACGGTAACGAAATAAATAAATATAAATAAGTAAGTAAGTAAGTAAGTAAGTAAGTAAATAAGTAAATAAGTAAATAAGTAAATAAGTATATATATATTCCATATTTACAACAGCACGAAGCGTATAACTTCAGCCTGATGATGGTGAATGTGATTTCACCGAAACATCACACTCAAAATATTACACGGGGCAAAACCCGAACTCAGAACAATATACATACATACATACATATATATATATATATATATATGTTACATGTTTTTTAGAATATAGTTGTCGGCTATAAATAAATTAACTGCCTTGAAATGGTCCTGGGTTGGGCCTAGAGGCAAAAAGGAGCTGTGACGTTCCTTCAATATATCAGGGTGATCCGACATAAAAGAAAACATATATATATATATATAAACTTCATTGAACAACTCCAATGTTTATCGACTCAGAAGCATTCGTCTAAATTCCTGAATGGGTGTCAAGAGTTTGAGAAAAACCAATCCTTAAGGAAATCATCAGGTGTTATGTTGGAGACAGAAATGTGACATGGTAACATCTTTATACCATATACTTTATTTTATTCTCTCTCTCTCTCCCCTCCTTCCACGTATTGCCCCCTTCTCTGTCCTTTGTTTTTTCTAGTTTACAGCCACTGTTCCTTTCCTCCAGCTATTTAAACTGGATCCCATTTTTGGAATGTTTAACTAGATGCTAATTTGCCCACCTCGAGTCAGTTCACAGTTTTGGAACCCATCCCAACTTGCAGCAGCTGGATGGTGTACAAAAGACAGAAGATAGAGAATCCAAACAAGAATAGAAGTCTCTAGGTGGCCACCAGAAGCAATCAGTCCTGGTTCAAAACACCGAGTAATGATGTTGCTTTAACAACTATCTGAAATGCCAGAAGGGCTGCTTGAATCTCTGGAGTCAAAGAATTCCCAAATAAAGGAACTGCAACAGAGGAGGTTTGCCAACAGATTCATGCCCCCCCCCCCAAATACACATACACTTTATATGGAAGCTAATGATAGGCAAGCCTGGACCCAAACCATCATCATTTGACAAAACAATATTGTGGCTTCTCCTTAAGCACAGCTAGGTTTAGCTCTACCTTCTGTCCTTTAGATTCAACTGAAGGAAGCATTCCTCTTTGTTTCAGTTGTAAAATTGTTGTTGTTGTTGTTGTTTTCATTTAGATTCAGCAGGCATTGAATTAACATGCACAGGTGCCAGAGATCAAAGCAATCAGATTGCAATTGCTCCCAAGGTACCTTTTCCCCCCATAGATAAAACAACATTTGACAGTGATCTTGTGTTTTCGCAGAAAATATGCCAGCAAAATGCACAGTGCTGTGGACGGAGAAAACAAGTAGAAAATTAACAGAATGTTCTTAGGCATAAGTTGGAAGATCATAGAAACATAAAGAAGCCTTTCTCACCTACATCTTACAGCTACATCTTACTATTTTAAAGCTAAGATTTAATAATGGAATAATATGATTTGGGGCCAAAATTGAGTGTTAGGATCCGGGATTCCTAATAGAATAGAATAGAATTTTTATTGGCCAAGTGTGATTGGTGCATATGCTCTCAGCGTACATAAAATAAAATATACATTTGTCAAGAATCATGTGGCACAACACTTAATGATTATCATAGGGGTCAAATAAGCAATGAAGAAGCAATATTAATAAAAATCTTAGGATATAAGCAACAAGTTACAGTCATACAGTCAACATGGGAGAAAATGGGTGATAGGAATGATGAGAAAAACTAGTAGAATAGAAGTGCAGATTTAGTAGAAAGTCTGACAGTGTTGAGGGAATTATTTGTTTAGTAGAGTGATGGCGTTCGGGAAAAAACTGTTCTTGTGTCTAGTTGTCTTGGTGTGCAGTGCTCTGTAGCGACGTTTTGAGGGTAGGAGTTGAAACAATTTGTGTCCAGGATGTGAGGGGTCAGTAAATATTTTCCCCGCCCTCTTTTGGACTCCTGCAGTATATTCCCTTTTAAATCAGATTATTCCCTTTTAAATCTGGGCACTTGTAATGCTTCAGATGAAAGTCCAGCTTTATATCTATATGCAAACACAAAGATAGTAAATTTTCTAAAAAATATATAATAGTCTATCTAAATAAACATTTATAATCCTTACAATATTTTGTACTAACTTTTTCCACTTAAAATGACTTATAAAAGGCCTTCTTATTTTAATGCATTTCTATTCCAATTACTTGTTTAAGCATGTAGTCACAACAAGTTTGCATTGCCCAAACATATTGCTTCACTGTAATGGCTCCATAAAGCTGGGAGGTTAATGTGAGTTAATTTTGCACGTTCTGTGTTTGTAAAAGCAGTGGGTAAATGCATTGTTACTTAGAATGTTTGTTCCCAGTGTTTTGCTAACTAGTTTATTGATGAGAAATGTTAATAAATTTCTGAACTAGGTCCTACTTCATTAAATGTATGTAAACAACTTGGCAGAGATATACTTACATGACAGCAAAAAACAATATATGTAAATGCTAGGGGCCAAAAAGGGTATTAAATTGTATAGTACCATCAAACAGATGTTTGTTTAAAAAATAGGGTGGAAGATAGAAAATTTGGCAAGAAAATATATTTTGTGTGCATCTCATTTTATTTCTGTATCTGGAATTAATGCTACATCACACAACACAATAACAGAGTTGGAAGGGACCTTGGAGGTCTTCTAGTCTAGCCCCCTGTTCAAGCAGGAAACCTAAACCATTTCAGACAAAGGATTGTCCAATCTCTTCTTTAAAACCTTCAGTGATGAAGCAACTGCAACTTCAGGAAGCAAGTTGTTTTTCCATGGATTGTCTTCACTATCAGGAAATGTCTCCTTAGTTGTAGGTTGCTTCTCTTCTTCATTAGTTTCCAACTGTTGCTTCTTGTTCTCTACATGAGGCTACCTTTGAAAAGTGTTCGGAAACTTCTAAATCATGCAGAAAGCAGCTGCGAGAGCAATCATGGGCTTCCCAAGATATGCCCATGTTACAACAACACTCCGCAGTCTGCATTGGTTGCCGATCAATTTCCGGTCACAATTCAAAGTGTTGGTTATGACCTATAAAGCCCTTCATGGCATTGGACCAGAATATCTCTGGGACCGCCTTCTGCCGCACGAATCCCAGCGACCGGTTAGGTCCCACAGAGTTGGCCTTCTCCGGATCCCGTTGACTAAGCAATGTCGTTTGGCGGGACCCAGGAGAAGAGCCTTCTCTGTGGTGGCCCCGGCCCTCTGGAACCAGCTCCCCCCAGATATCAGAGTTGCCCCTACTCTCCTTGCCTTTCGCAAGCTCCTTAAAACCCACCTCTGTCATCAGGCATGGGTGAATTGAAATTTCCCTTCCCCCTAGGCTTATAGAATTTATACATGGTATGCTTGTATGTATGATTGGTTCTTTAAATTGGGGTTTTTTAGATTATTTTAATAGTAGATCTGTTTACATTGTCTTTTTATATTGTTGTTAGCCGCCCCGAGTCTTCGGAGAGGGGCGGCATACAAATCTAATAAATACAAATACAAATACCATCAGGTGCTTTGGAAAATGAGTTGACCCTCTCTCTTCTTTTGGCAGACCATCAAACATTGGAAGAAACTATCATGTCACCCCTAGTCCTTCTTTTCATTTAATCAGCGTTTTTTTAAACTCCTGCTTCTTGGAGAAATCAGGAAATATCTCCTTGGTTCTTGGTTGCTTTTCTCCTTGATTACTTCCCATCTATTGCTTCTTGTCCTGCTTTCAGGTGTTTGGGAAATAGCTTGACTTCCTCTCCTTTGTGACAGTTGGTCAAATATGGGAATGCTGCTATCATGTCCCCCAGTCCTTCTTTTCTCTAGACTAGCTAAACCCAATTTCTGCAACCCTTCTTTATATGTTTTAGCCTCTAATCCCCTAATACTATTTGTTGCTCTTCTCTGCACTCTTTCTAGAGTCTCAATATCCTTTTTGTCTTGTGGTGTATTAAGCTTGCTGGATTTTAAACAACCAAAACATTGACTCTCCTTAAAATGTGATTCCCAGTATTTTACTTTACTGGCTTATTGATGCTGTCAAAATAGCTGGCTAGCAACCATTCTTCCTATCCTGATATGAAGATCCACCATGATGCTTGGATTTTGTTAAAGTTTGTTGCAAAAATCAAAACCAGGAGCACACAGAGATGACTGATTGAGGTTGAACTAAAAGACCACCAAGTTCCCTGCCAATTCTGCTATTCCATTTTATATTCCAGTGATGGCGAACCTTTTTACCCTCGGGTGCTGAAAAAGCATGGGCTTATGCTATCGCAGATGTGTAAGTGCCCATACTGATAAGTCAATGTGCTGGGAGAGCGAAAACAGCTCTCCCCCCCCCCCCCCCGTTGCCTGGAAGCCCTCTGGAGGCCAAAAACGACATGTTTCCCAACTTCTGGTGGGCCCAGAAGGCTCGTGTTTTGCCCTCCCCAGGCTCCAAAGGCTTCCCTTCCACGTACCACCTGTGGCACCCATGCCATAGGTTCGCCATCACTGCTATATTCTATTCTGTTCTGTTTTATTCTGTTCTTATTCTCTTATTCTTATTCTTATAAATTCTTACTCTTATTCTTTTCATATAACAAATACTTTACATGGTCCCTAGGTATATAAAAAAATCTGCCTATTAAACAGGCAATACCTAAATAAAATAATAACTCTCCCTCTCAAAAACACTATTCATTTATTGGATAGAATCTTGCAAGCAAAAATGCAGCCAGAGGTGTTGCTCCTTGGGCACACAGGATCACAGGACACTTACCCTGATATCTCTACTTAAAAAAAAAAGTGATAGCAAATAATAGAAGAATAATTCAGGGTTTAAAATGCAAATTTGTTCTATGGCCCTGGCTGGGTGGACGTGGCAGGGGAAGGATACTGCAAAATCTCCATTCCCACTCTACTCAGGCCAGCCAGAGGTGGTATTTGTAGGTTCTCCCAACTACTCAAAATATTTGACAGAACCTGCTGAATTTCACCCCTGGAATAAATGTTCCTCACACTCTGAAGAGCTCATGCTAACATCTCACAGTAGTATCAGCTATTGCGGATGCAATAGAAAGTCTGCCTTCCTGGTTATTTTGGCATAATTTTGGTTGGCTGAGCTAAAAAAAATACATTCCTGGGGAAATGATGTTAGTCTGTATTGCTGCCAAGAAAACCAAATGGACATAATCACCAGGACTCAATCTTGGCTCAAGGGAATATTTACTTTTTGTAGACAGTATTCTTTGCCATTCTCTAGGAATTTTTATTGTGTTGCTAAACCACCAGGATTGTGGGATAAGGTGAGGAAGTAAAGAAGAATATAAGCTAAACTCAGGATCTCTGCAGGAGCATATATTTTCTCCTTAAGTATGTCTAATTAGGAGAAATGTCATTCCTCTGCTCAGCACTGAGAGGAGAAAGCAACTTGCTTATGGGGCTAAGCCAAAAGGAAAGAATTTCCCCTCCCCACAGCATAGACCCACGGGAATGTAGAAATACAAGGAAGCATTGAAAACGAGTATTGCCAAGTTAGAAAAGAAAAGATTCATGAGAAGCTCCTCATGTTTATTTATTAGCATAGCCGCTAAAAGTGTCATTTCCCTATTTTCATACAGCACGTGAAGACAGCTAAAGCTCTTTGATTTTATCATTATTGAGCCACTATTGAACATTAATATGCACCATGATTAAATAGCTGCTTCAGAGCCTTTCAGAATTATGACTGTAATCACAACCAGCATTTAATATTTAATAAGAGCTTGTCTCTGCTGTTCACCTCTATGCAGATTCCTAGGCTCTTCTATGCTCCTGTCAGCAGTTGTGTTTGTATGCTTATGTGTCTGGGTCTGTGCATACGTTTCTTCTAACTTTGTATGTTGTGAATATATGCATTTTGGGGGACAACCATTATTTAGTGCGGCAGGTTAATATAAGAGCAGACGTTCTGTGCAATTAGACAAAGGTTGTTAACTGCAGGTTTGAATGGGCGATTTCTAAGCAACATCTTTCTCCAGGGTTGTTTTTTTCTTTTTTTGTCTTCTCTGTGTTTTGTCTCTAGGGCATTTTTGTTCTAGGCTTGCCATATGCTTTGCTCCACAGTGGATACAGTGGGCTGTTTCTTATTATCCTCACCGCAATCTTCTGCTGCTACACCAGCAAAATTGTTATCGCTTGCCTCTACGAGGAAAATGAAGATGGGCAGCTTGTGAGAGTGAGAAGCAGCTACGAGGACATCGCTAACGCTTGCTGCAAAAGGTTCTTCCAAAAACTCGGTGGCAGAGTGGTCAGCGTGATCCAGATATCGGAGCTGATCATGACATGCATTTTGTATTTGGTTATTAGTGGAAACATGTTGTCCCATAGTTTTCTGGCTTTACCGATGACCGAGAAAACCTGGACCATAATTGCGTTTATAGGTCTGCTGCCCTGTGTGTTTATCAAAACCTTGAAAGTTGTATCCAGGCTTAGTATGCTCTGTTCCTTGGCCCATTTCATCACCATATTTATAGTGATCACTTACTGTTTGACCCAAAGGCACCATTGGTCTTGGGCAAGGCTCAACCTGTCCGTAGAATTTGAAAGTTTTCTGATTTCTGTTGGTGTGATCGTTTTTAGCTACACTTCACAAATTTTCCTTCCGACCCTTGAAGAAAGCATGCAGAATCCTAGGGAGTGTAGGTCTATGTTGAACTGGACCCATTTCTTAGCTTGCGTATTCAAGATGATCTTTGCAATAACAGCATTGCTAACATGGGGAGAAGAAACAAAGGAGATCATTACGGACAACCTTCCTTCCTCCTTACAGACACCAGTGAACTTATGTCTCTTGGCGAAGGCACTCTTGTCCTACCCATTGCCTTTTTTTACAGTCACAAAAATATTGCATGCTCACGTATCACCTAGGGACAAAGTCAACTATGCATCATCGTGGCTCGCTGTACTTTTAAAAAGTGCCCTCCTCCTATTGACTCTCCTGATGGCAGTGTTCATACCACACTTTGTCCTTCTTATGGGTCTAACTGGCAGTGTTACTGGTGCAGCTATGGCCTTCCTCCTTCCTTCTTTTTGCCACTTAAAGCTGAAATGGGAAAAGCTGATGCCCTTTGAAAAATGTGCAGACCTATCAGTGCTTATCTTGGGTATCTTTTGTACCTTAGCTGGCCTCGTGTGCTCAATAAGAAGCTTATTGAAAGCTTTGGGATAAAACAGGGAAACACTTTACTATCTTGCAACCCTGAACATTAGAATTTATGTCAAAACACAGGTCGTTGTCGACTTACAACCATAATGGAACCCTAAAATTCCTGTGATGTGATTTTTGTCCTATTTTATTATATTTTGTGCCACTGTTGTTAAGTGAATCATTGAAGTACATAAGTTGGAAACCCCATTGAGTTTGCTTGTCAGAAGATCACAACAGGTGATCCCATGACCTTGGGACACAGCAATGGCTATAAATGTGAACCAGTTGCCAAGCATCTGAATTCTGAGTCCATGATTATGCGTAAGCTACAAAGGATGTGACTGAAAAATGGTCAAGTCACTTTTTTTCAGTGCCATTATAACTTTGAGTGGTCACTAAATGAATTGTTATATGTCAAGGATTATCTGTAAAGGATAGCATGGGGTTGGCTCCAGAAGACAGTAGCCATGCTTCAGGCCCATTGAAATTAATGCAACATGATAGCACTGGTTAAACAGTTCCATTAAGGTCAATAGATAAGGACAAAGGAGTTGAATCTTTGATTTAGGTTATACGGAGCTGTCCTTGCTGAAAGACACACTTCAAAAACAGGATGAGACCAAAAACAGGGTGTTACCATAACAAAAACTAGTTTTTGATTTAGTTGTAATTCAGTTACGATGACCATCCTTTTATTTAATCACTTTCTCCTTCTGTCTTGTTACCATTTACAATTCAGCAGTCCTGGAGTTTAAGTCCTAAGTTTAAGTTTTATTGGATTTTTAGGCCTCCCAACTCCTGATGGACTCTGGGTGGCGCCCCTGTACACATGAGCAATAAAGCATGTAAGCCTGTCTACTTCTACCAGATCTAGCCCATGATTTCCACATTTGCATGCAAATATTTCTGATTGTGGCATCTATATTTGTTCTGTCGAGCTCTCTGGTAGAATCCTCCCGAAATACAAATTTCAGACACGCACACGTTTGAAATTTCAAAACAATGTTCTTTATACCGAAAATTCAAATAAACTAAGCACTCTTTTTGTATAGCAAAGAGCACTCATCTCCAAACAAACTGGTAATTTGTACAAGTCCCTTATCAGTTCTGAGATACTTAGCTTGCAGCTGTGAGGCAATTCACAGTCCTTCTTCTTTCACAAAGTGAAACACACTTTGCTCTGGTTTAGTTTCAAAGCGGGGGGAAATCAGCACACAAAGGTCGAAGTCAGCAAGGCAGGCACGAAACACAACAATCAGATAATCCTCCACAATGGCCAACCCACAGGCTGCTATTTATAGCAGCCTCACTAATTACCACAGCCCCACCTAACCACAGGTGACCTCATTTTCTTTGATAATAATCTCTCAGTTGTTGCTGCCTATGCATCGCTCTCCGCATGCGTGGCTGTATCATTAACTCTTGTTCCGAATCCAAGGAGGAGCTAGATAATTGATCTCCTTCTGAGCTGTCTGCCACACTCTCCTCCCTGTCACTCATGTCTTCTTGGTCAGAGGAGCCTTCATCAGCCGATTCCACCGGGAGCAAAACAGGCCTGCGGCATGTGGATGTCTCCCCCACATCCACAGTCCTTGGGGTAGGAGCTGGGCCAGAGCTAACCACAACATATATTTAAAGTAAATACAATTCTTCAGAGATATTTTACAAGAGCTGCAGTAGATTTTGGACAAGTCAAAATGAGACAATATTAGCTTCTCTTATCTTTCAAAGTTAAAATTTTGGAGTTGGCATCGCTTCTAGTAATTCAGGAGCGAAATACCTTAGCCAGAACTGGAGAGGTTATATATGAGAAAATAAATATCCTATTGCTTGTTTTTATCTTGACCCTTGACTTCTAATATGAGGAACATAAAGTGTAATTGATTAACAAAGGACATTTTTATTTGTTTGTTTTTCCCTAGTAAAAGTTGTCTTATTGGGAAGAGAATGATTTGTACTAAAGAAGCAATGATACATGGTGTGCAACTGTCTTCATTTACTACTACTCCAAACCCAATTCAGTCTGCATGATACAATCTCGTGTTTTAAAAAGCAGCACAAGGGGTGCAGATTGGACCAGAGAAATAGCAGACATCAAGTATTAAGGACACCCATTGCAAATTTTCCCTTCATAAAAACGCTATGCGTATTTATACACTGACTAACTACTAAGAGCCAAATGGTGCGATGTTATTCTTCTTATAATGAAATCCTAGCCACATCTCCGGAAGACAAATGTCTTTGCAGGTTTCCCTTCTTATGATTTGTTATATAGTGTTGTCTCGCTGCATAACAGAGCCAATGTTTCAATAAAACTGCAGACTAAAAGCAGAAGTTTCTCTGCTAGCTAGACAAAAATCTGTTGGCTTTCAAAAAAAAAAAAATCTGATAATATCCTGAACAGTTTTGTTTGTCAAGTAAAGTAACGTACTGTCAAAATCAGCATGCAAAACATCATGAAATTATATTTTTGACATTTGTATTTTTCTTATTATTTATA
Source organism: Erythrolamprus reginae (assembly GCF_031021105.1). Taxonomy (NCBI): domain Eukaryota; kingdom Metazoa; phylum Chordata; class Lepidosauria; order Squamata; family Dipsadidae; genus Erythrolamprus; species Erythrolamprus reginae. The sequence goes on along the minus strand of NC_091950.1, from coordinate 309,634,684 downwards.
CTGCAGGATTTATTAATTTTGCTTTGGAAATAAATCTGTTATGAGAAATAAAGCTAAAAAGACTGCTTTTCATTTGTCCATAACATTATTAAAATGTAAATATGAATGATCTTTCAGAAATAGTAATGGAGACATTGTGGCACAGTCATAGTGGGATTGGGTTGATTTTAAATTAGTGGAATATGTCAGTCCAGCAAGTCTAGTTTGTAAATCATTGTTTATCTTTCATCAATTGTATAAATCAACTAATTATGGTTTAGTCAACAAACCATTCTTTAAAAACTGGTTTAATCATTGTATAAAGCCAGCTATTTTCAGAGTTCATACTTAAATCTATCTTAGGCTCATGTTTATCCAAGTTTTGTTGAAGAAGACATTGAGGATTGGTTCAACCATAATGTTAATAGTGTAATACCATAATGTAATAGGCAAGTTTACATATCAAACCAAGTAGAGTAAAACACTTATGGTATAACATTGTGTGCAGTCATGTTGCTCAAGTTACTTGTATATTATTTGATTAAACTCCCAGGTTGAAAATGCACTAGCCGTTAATGTCAGTAAGAGTAATCTTTTCAAGATTTCAGCTAATCAACAAAGTACTGCATTCCCTAGATCCGTGATGGCGAATCTATGGCATGTGTACCACAGTTGGCACACGGAGCCATATCAGAGGGCATGCGAGATTTTGTCCTGTGTTAGTGATTTTCGGCCTTGGGAAAGGCTGTTTTTGCCCTCTAGATCAGTGTTTCCCAACCTTGGCAACTTGAAGATATTTGGACTTCAACTCCCAAATGTTGCCTGGGGAATTCTGGGAGTTGAAGTCCAGATATCTTCAAGTTGCCAAGGTTGGGAAACACTGCTCTAGATGTTTCAGAAAAGCTCCAGAGGCAAAAAAAGAAAGAAAAGAAAAGTGGTAAATGAACAAAATGGAAGTTTGGAAAAATGTACTTCCGGTTTGCCACTGTGCTGTTTTTTGCACTCCGGGGGGTTTAGGAAAGCTTCCTGAAATAGTACAATGGGCAAACCGGAAGTGGTTTTTTTTTTCTCAGTCCGGAGCTTCAGGAAGCTTCCCTGAACCCTCCAGAGTGCAAAAAACAGCACAACGGCAAACCGGAAGTACATTTTTCCAAACTTCCGGTTTGCCCATTGTGCTGTTTTTTGCACTCCGGCGCTTCAGGAAGCTTTCCTGAACCCTCCGGAGTGCAAAAACAGCACAACGTCAAAACAGAAGTGCATTTTTCCGAACCTCCGGCTTGCCCATTTGGGCATTTTTTTTCACATATCAGGCTTCAGTAAAGCCTGTCCACAAGCATGGGGAGCAATGCAGGGAGTGTATATGTGTGGAGGGAGGGAGGGGTATGGGCATGGGCACGTATGCAAGCACACACACACACACATACACTTTTAGCACGTGAACCAAGAAAGTTCTGCCCTAGATTAACGTAAATCAGTGATATGTTGAAAAATATACAACTGATTCTGCCAACTCCATTACTACTATTCACATTACTTCAAAGATGCCGAAACAGCAGATTAGTGTGCTAAGTGCTCAGCTCTACTCTCAGCCAGCTTGCAAAATTCCCTGAATTGAATGAATGAATGAATGAATGAATGAATGAATGAATGAATGAGAGAGTGAGTGGGTGAGTGAGTGAGTGAGTGAGTGAGTGAGTGAGCGAGTGAGTGAGTGAGTGAGTGAGCGAGCGAGCGAGCAAGCAGCTCCAGCATCTCACTGGTGTTAATATAAAAATACTTTGTTATAAGCCAAACCCCCCTTGATTCCCTATTGAATCACACAATTATTATTATTGTCTCCCTGGTTCAAGTCATTAATATAATAATATAATATAAGCTTGTTATTTGTATCCTTATGATTTATATTCATATTGTTTCCTGATTGCTTATTTGTACCCTATGACAATAATTAAGTATTGTACTTCCTGATTCTTGACAAATGTATCTTTTCTTTTATGTACACTGAGAACATATGCATTAATGACAAACTCCTTGTGTGTCCAGTCGCACTTGGCCAATAAAGATTTCTATTCTATTCTATTCTATTGTTTAGAATTGATAGGTCAACTGACACTTGGTACTTATTTCCTTCACTAGGTATCTAGACTTTTTTTTCTCTTATTCAACAGAGTTTGATAGCAGAAAACTCCCAAACTTCAGAATACAGGAAGAAACTCAAGTCTTAATGATTGGTAGGGTCCTCTAGAAAGAGGGAAGAAGTTTGATCTCAAGTGATACATTCTATAGAGGAACATGGAGCATGCAACATATTGTGGGTATCTCAACCACCATTAATTTTGATAGCAGTTCTTTGTTTTTGGGTGAAATTGAAGAAAGATTGTAAGTAAAGAGGTTAAGCCTTGAGAATTTCTTCTACTCTTTTGTATTCCTAATCACATATTTTCAACACACTTGAACTTTATATCTAATACTGGAAAAGCCCAGTCATTCTCCTCCACCCCTGCCCTTTTTTATCTGAAAAAAAGAGTTCTAGAGTTGCTAAAGATAAGCTTGTGGCAAGGAATTTGGTTATCATTATTATTTATTTTTATTCTCTTCAGTATCAACACGGTAATACTCATGCTTTTAGAATTTAATTATCTTGTGATAAAGCCTCATTGGCTTTGTCAAAAAAAATTATGCAATTTATTTGCTTTCTTTTTGTATGCAGAGCATTGCTTCATTTTTTTAGTACTTTATCTGAGCAAATTATAAGCTGAATAAAATAAATCAGCTTCAATAAGCAGAGCCGTAATTAACATCCTGTACAATAGACTTTAGTTTTTAAAGATATTAAGTTATTAAAAGAATAGGAATCACAATATATTTTGCATTAGTGATAATCCGTTATGATAGGAAACAATCTAGACAGAAGTACTTTAATGAATACTTGGCATCTTAATATGCCAAATCTATCTTGGTCTAGATAATTAAAAGAATTGTTTGAAAGACAAAAAAGTTAAATTATCCTTACTAGCTTTCACTCACACTGGCACTGAGTCATAATAAAAATGTGGAAAGGGATTTGAATCCCAGACTTGAATGCCAAACAATAACGTCAAAATTGTAGAAACTGTCTTTGTACTTCTCAGCATCTGTGCCTATGGTTTGAATGAACAAAAGTGACTTCTTAGCAGTCGCTTTTGCTATAGTTATTTATCCAGAAACATAAAACTATAATATTCTGCAGAACAGCCTTCTACCACCTTGGTGCCTTCTAGATATATATATTTTTTTATTACAGAATGCTTTTTCCCAACCTTATTTAAGATGCTCATAATAATCATATAAGGAGCACATTTATTTATTTATTTATTTATTTATTTATTTATTGATTGATTGATTGATTGATTGATTGAGTTGGAAGGGACCATGCGGGTCATCAAGTCCAACCCCCTGCCTAAGCAGGAACCCTATAGCATCCTAGCCAAATGGCAGTGCAATTTCCTCTTTAAAATGTCCACAGTATTGGAGTTCACAACGTCCGCTGGTAGGTTGTTCCACTGGTTGATCATTCTGACTGTCAAGAAGTTCTTCCTTATTTCCAGGTTGAATCTCTCCTTGGTCAGCTTCCAGCCATTGTTCCTCGTCTGGCCCTCCCGTGCCCTGGAGAATAAAGTGATCCCCTCCTCTCTGTGGCAACTCCTCGTATACCTGTAGACTGCTATCATGTCCGCTCTGGCCCTCTTTTTCTCTAGCCTATCCATGCCCAGTTCCCACAGTCTCTCTTCGTAAGTCTTGGTTTCTAGACCCCTGATCATTTTGGTTGCTCTTTTCTGCACCTTCTCCGGAGTTTCAATGTCTTTTTTGAAGTGTGGTGACCAGAACTGAACATAGTACTCCAGGTGTGGTCTGACCAGGGCGTAGTAGAGTGGTATTAAGACTTCCCTGGTCTTGGAGTGTATTCCCCTGTTGATGCAGCTTAGGATTGTATTGGCTTTTTTGGCTGCTGCTGCACATTGTTGGCTCATGTTTAGTTGATTATCCACCAAGACTCCGAGATCTCTTTCGCCGTCGCTACTGCTGAGAGGGGTTTCTCCCAGGCTGTATGTGTGTCCAGGTTTTTTTTTTACCTAGGTGAAGGACTGTGCTCTTGTTGATGTTGAACATCATTTTGTTGGGTGTCTAAAATTAAATTAAATAAGATAAAATTAAATAAAATTAAAATGTTCTTAAAAACACTATCAGATCAGACTAAGTGTTCTATTCTGCTAACTGAGAGGTGACAGACTGAAATGAGACAGACTTAAAGGCTAACATGTTTATTTCTGTGATTGCAATAGAAGGAAGTTAACCTGGTGCACGCTCAACAAACTGCAACAAGTGAGACACTGTTTGAAAGCTCCTTTTATATTTAGCTGTCAAATAGGTGGCCAATCAGGATTGAGCTGTCAAACAGGCAGCCAATCAGAATTGAGCAGAGCGCCCCCTGGAGAATCAGACCAGAGTGAAAACTTCAGACACAACCCTCCTTCCCACCTTGAGGAGCACATGTGTAGTCCTCTCAGTAGGTGGTAGGGGGAGGCGCCTGATTCGTCCTGATCTTCTTAGTTTGAGTTTGGTGGCTGGAACGGTAGTATGGTGCCTTGTGGCTCCCAGATCTCTCAGATGCAGTGTCCCTTCTTCTGTCATTGTCAGCCTAGAGGGAGCCTGGTCTGGTTCCAATGGTAAGTTAGCCACTCAGTTGCCACTGTTGTTGCACATGTTGCTTGGTGGTCCAGCGATTCTGTCATCTCTTGGTGTTGAGTTTGGAGTTTCTCTGGCCTGGGCCCATTATATTGGTTGGTGCAGCATGGCGGTTCTATGCCCCCGCAACTGCCTCCATATTTTGCTATCTTGTAATTCTTCTTTGTAAGAGCAGGGCCCTGTAACCTTTACTATTTTATCTGATAACTATAAAAGGTTGCCTACATAATTCCTAGCATAGACAAGGATCTCTACATTAAAGCACCATAGTCCCCTAGTTGAATCAGGGGCTTTTCTGAAACATACCCTAAAACACACCCTAAAACATACTGCAGCAGCTTGCCTATTTTTTCCTCTTTTCATCAATAGCTGCACTCGCTCTGGGACAATGTTTGCTACTCCCATGCTGTTGAATAAGGAACCTCCTCAAATATGCTCTTCCTCTGACCCAGAATGCAAAACTGTACAAGGTATTTGTGGTAGCAGCTCCCATCAAGCGCAAACAGCTCCTCACCATTTCCAAATGGTGACAAACTACTGTAAATTCTACAATTCTACAGCATGGATTGAGAGACCACTAATCAAGAATGCATTGATATTGTAGTGTATTGATAAAATAATATTGGAAGATAATACTGCTCTGTGACTCAAATTATCTTCTAACTCAGGAAAGAACAATGACAAAAACTATAATTCTTTATTCTACAATGTTTTGCCCATTCATTCCAAGGTAAGTCATAAGAGCTACTGAAAGTCCATATCTTCTTGTCCAGGCAACTAACGTTTTTTTTTTAAATTCAAATTTAAAATGATTTCCATATGGCGAAAAAAAAATCTTATTTAAATTTGTCTTGTAAGGGGTTTATAGATATTTTTTTCAAATTGTAACTCCATCATCTGCCTTATTGCATTCTGAACTAAACCCTTCTTTGTTGTTTTTCACATTTAGTCAGACTTAGATTGTCATTGCTTTGTTGGAGTGAGCTAAAAAATAGATTGCCATATGAGGTACAATAGCCATTGGAAATAGAGTTTATAAAAAAGGGACAAGGATTAGTGTTGAATAAAATATACATTTTTAAAAAACTAAATACAATTTTCAGCACAGCGAGTTATGAGAATTCATGTGGATGAGCAGCTTCTGGATTTGACAATGAACACAAGGATTAGTGTTGAATAAAATATACATTTAAAAAACTAAATACAATTTTCAGTACAGTGAGTTATGAGAATTCATGTGGATGAGCAGCTTCTGGATTTGACAAGGAACATATGAATGTAGATAAAAGCATTCCACATGTTTTAGTATATACGACAATGTTAGCGGAAAATTTGCTATAGTATTGCCATAGCTTTCAATGCTATACCATCCCAAATTTCCGGACTCCTTAAGATCCCCATCAATGCAGATTTTTAAAAAGTATCTCACTGCATGAACTATTTTTTCTTCTTCAAATTTTATTGATTTTTAAAATTAATTATATTTCTAAGTGCTTATTAAATATCATGTTGTCTGGGTATTTCATTTGTTTAACGATTCTGATTATATTCTTAATCTCCACCCCTTTTCCCCAACCACTGATAAAATATATTCCATGTTTGATAGTATTCTGTGTCTTTTTTTTGCTTAATTTTCAATTTCTATCTATTTATTTCTGCACAGTCTAGTATCTTCTTAATTAGAATAGAATAGAATAGAATTTTTTATTGGCCAAGTGTGATTGGACACACAAGGAATTTGTCTTGGTACATATGCTCTCAGCATACATAAAATAAAATATACATTTGTCAAGAATCATGTGGTACAACACTTAATGATTGTCATAGGGGTCAAATAAGCAATGAAGAAGCAATATTAATAAAAATCTTAGGATACAAGCAACAAGTTACAGTCATACAGTCAACATGGGATGAAATGGCTGAAAGGAATGATGAGAAAAACTAGTAGAATAGAAGTGCAGATTTAGTAGAAAGTCATCTCACGGTCTTTCTTCATTGTGTGAAATATAATCCTCACTACTGTTACAACATGTACTATTAAATACATACTTTTCTTATCTATTTTTCTGATATTATATTTAATAAAAGCAGCTCAGTATCATTGCACTCTTTACTATACATCAGTATAGGAAGCAGTGGTGGGTTCCTCATGGTTTGGACTGGTAGCAACCCGCTAGTGATGTCACGATGACATCACAGAATCAGATTAGTCGGTGCTGGTCCAAGGGCACCACCCTCTTTTTTCATTTTTTTCCCCAATTTTTATTTATTTATTTAATTTATTTATTATTTGGATTTGTATGCCGCCCCTCTCCGAAGACTTCCCCCTTCTGAGCATGCACAGAAGCCAAGTCCTGGCACTGTGCATGCAATCACCATCTTGTTTTTGGCTTTATTTATTTACTTGAATTTTTGTTTTTGAATTTTTCTTCTTCTTCTGAGCATGTGCAGAAGCCGGGTTTCTGGCACATGCAGTCGGCCATCTTTTGCTTGGCTTTTTAAAATCATTTTTTATTTTTCATTACTTCACATGTGTGTGTGAGGTAGCAAACCAGCAGCAGTGAGGTAAGCTGGAGCCCAGTCCTGATTGGAAGTACTGAATCACTTCCAGGATGAAAGAATCAGCCAGTGACATCACCGTTGCCCGGAGTCATGTCCCCATTAAGTTGCCCACTGAAGTGATACCCATTATCTACTCACAGTCACTCGCTTTCAAACTGCTGGGTTGGCAGCAGCTGGAGTGAGTGATGGGAATTCACTCCACCACACAGCAGCAATCGGATTCCAAACAAAACCCTGGCAATTGTCATATCAGCATCCTAACCATATGAGCCACCACACTTCTGGACTCTTTACTTTAACAATAACACTTGCCATAATTGTGTGAAAAGTAGAGAACATTCATGACACTCACAGGGAAATTAAGCACTCATTAAGCACCAGCAGATTATCAATGTATTATTTATTTATTTATTTATTTACTTACTTACTTACTTACTTACTTACTTACTTACTTACTTACTTACTTATTTATTAAATTTGTATGCCGCCCCTCTCCGCAGATTCGGGGCAGCTCATAACAACAATATACAATACAATATACAGAAAACAATATACAATACAAACAGAAAACAATATACAATACAAATCTAATATTACAAAGTTAAAATCCCATAATTTAAAAAACATGCACACAACATACCATACATAAACTATATAGGCCTGGGGAAGATGTCTCAGTTCCCCCATACCTGATGGCAGAGGTGGGTTTTAAGAAGTTTACGAAAGGCAAGGAGGGTGGGGGCAATCCTAATCTCTGGGGGGAGCTGGTTCCAGAGGGTCGGGGCCGCCACAGAAAAGGCTCTTCCCCTGGGTACCACCAGACTACATTGTTTAGTCGACGGGACCCGGAGAAGGCCAACTCTGTGGGACCTGACTGGTCTCTGGGATTCGTGCGGCAGAAGGCGGTCCCGGAGATATTATAATGTGCTAGCTAATATTAATAGCTCAATATGGGCTAAAATAAAAATGTAAACTGACACTAATAGGATCGTTTTTAAGGAAAATAGCTGCAAAAATATTTCCATGCACATCTTTATTTCTATTTGGCTGGCCAAGCAATCTTCCGAAATCTGTAAATAAATCCTGTAAACATTGTTCGATTTTCAGTTTAGTTCTGTAATATCATATGAACCTGATTCATTGCAGCTGTGCCTGCTTTGTTGAAATGTCTTTTATTCAAAGCTTGGAATTAAGCACAACCGTTTTATTATATGCCACACTGAAGAGGGGAGGGGGGATGTAAAAGATAACTAACATTGACAATGCTACTTTAAATATTCCTTTCATCATAAAACGATGCTCAAGGCAGCTGCAGCTTCTATATGGAAACTTGGGCAAAAAAAATTGTATTTCTTTTTTTTTGTGAGTGATCAAACCAACCACACTGTCCTGAATCCCCACAGCAACTATGACCTGGACTGGCACCAAGATTTATAATTGTGGAACATCTACAGTGAATTGGTATTTAAGAGGAGCCCTTATGACCTAATCCCTGGTGCTGTTTCTTTCTGTGGAAGTTCTTTTGCTCTCCTCAGCTGTTTCTGAATGAGTAGGCAAGGAGGGGGAAAAATATAATTAGCAGGTCCTTATTCTTAGTCAATGTAAACTAAGGCAGGTTGGAGTAGAAAGAGAGGCACCAAAATGGGAGAGTAAAAGGATCAAGGAAGGAAAAGAGTCATGAGAGAAACAGATCCAAGCCTCCTTCTCCCCCAAAATGGGTGACACAAAGTAATGAAAGCCACAGGTAAGAAACTACTGAATGAGGAGCAGATCTGGTAGAGAATATATTAGTGAAGAGCGCAAGTCTGAGGTTGTTCATTCTTGACAGGGGAAAAGAAAGGAAGAAAAAGAAAGAAAAATGAGTGATAGATTCAGGTAAAGATTTAGGTGAAGAGGGATTCTTGCAAAACTACTGGTTTTTCTATTGACTAATACAAAGCTTATGTGGCCCCAATTACAGGTAGTCCTTGACTTACAACAGTTCATTTAGTGACGATTCAAAGTTACAACAGCACTGAAAAAAGTGACTTACAACCATTTTTCACATGAATGTTGCAGCTTCGCCATGGTCAGGTGTTCAAAATATGGATACTTGGCCACTGGTCCATATTTATGATGCTTGCAATGTCCTGGGGTCATATGATCACCTTCTGTGACCGTCTGACAAGTAAAATCAATAGGAAAGCCATTTTTACTTAACAACTGTGTTATTCACTGTTCTGTGCCTGCATGTTTCAACCGCCCGTAATTACAGGGTAATTAGTCCAGGAATACACACACCACATGATAAAAGGAAAACCCAAAAGTTTTTATAAACAGAAAACCAGAAACAGTTCTCTTTTTAAATGTCAAAGGGATTTTCTGGTACACACAAGGCACAGGTTAAATGCAATCCAATTGCTCACCCAATAACTGGGAAATTGAGTCCAATTCTAAAGTCCAGAGAGTACACACACAATCTTGAACAGCACAAAAACCATGATCTTGATGAAACAATGAATCAGATAAACTGCCATGTGGCTAAAACACCAAGTTGCACTTTTATCTGTAGTACTAATTACAGCAGCCCCACCCAACCACAGGCGGCCTCATTTTCTCTTGTAATAATCCTTCAGTTGTTGTCTCCTATGCATTACTCTATGCATGTGTGGATGTGTCAATTCTTGTTCAGAATCCAAAGATGATACAGATGATTGAACTCCTCCTGGGCTGTCTGCCAAACTCCCCTCTTCCCTGTCACTCATGCTTCCTTGGTCAGCGGAGGCTTCATCGGCAGATTCCATCGGGAGCAAAACAGGCCTGCGGCATGTGGATGTTTCCCCCACATCCACCTGCACATTCCTTGAGGCAGGAGCTGGGCCAGAGCTAACCACAACACTCACCTTACAACTGCAGTGATTCACTTAACAACTGTGTTAAGAAAGATTGTAAAATGTGGCAAAAGTCACCTGACAAATATTTCTCTCAGCAACAAAATGTTTTGGGCTCACTCAGTAATGGGCTAACAAAAATTTTACTACCACACTGTGGGCGTGGCTTATGCATTTTGTTTCAACATCTTTCAAGGCAAACTGCACTTTATATAGTAGATAATCAGGGCTGGGCTACTGCCCGGACAGCGGGGAATGCAGTGGTGTAGCAAAAATGGAGCTAAACCAGAACACCCAGTTTGCCCTGAAAGATGTTGAAAGAAAATGCATAAGCCATGCCTACAGTGTGGTAGTAAAACTTTTGGTAGCCCATCACTGCCTATGTGCATATATGAGGGGGGGCAGCACGGAAATTTGTGCACATGCGCAGAAGGCAGCGGGGGTTGTGCACATGTGCAGGGCCAGCATTGTTATCATGCATGTGCACACTCTTTTAGCATCCAAGCCAGAATAGGTTCACCATTAATGAGGTATATAATTTCATAATTTCTTGAATTGCTATTTATTTGATTGATTGATTGTTTGATTAAGACATGATAATATTAGACTCTCTTGGGTCCAAATATACCTCAATCAATTCATTAAGAAATTCAGATAATTTCTTAATGAATTTGTAATTTAAACTGCTTTAACATCAACAGTCCCATATTTGACAGTCTGTAGTCTGTGCCAATTATCTGGGATCCGACTCTACTAACAGTGTCTCAAGTAATACTGGAAAGATCTTTCCAGTGATGATAATACAAATGATAATATACAATTTGGATAGAGGAAATGGAAATTCATAATGTTCCATTCCAGGAAGAAATGTCAACAAAAATAAAAGACAAAACCATACCCAGAGCAAAAAGGTTTTTTTTTAACCTCCTCCAAATATTCTCAGCCAATTCCAGAATGCAAAAATAAGGATAATATCCAAGTCTGCTTCCATTTCAGTGTCAGTGGCTTCTTTGAGCCAAATTAAACACCAATATCTGGTTGAAATTCCATCATACAATATGGGACAAGTAATATTGGAAAACTAATGAGGAATCACTGCAGCTTAGTAGATTCAGTTGTTCTAAGTAATAACTTAGTAATAGAATTCTTTATTGGCCAAGTAACATTAATAGAATTCTTTATTGGCCAAGTGTGATTAAACACACAAGGAATTTGTCTTTGGTGCATATGCTCTCAGTGTACATAAAAAAAATAAACATTTGTCAAGAATCCTGAGGTACAACACTTAATGATTGTCATAGGGGTCAAATAAGCAATCAGGAAACAATCAATATTAATAAAAATAGATCTATTGCAAGCAAAACTCCCGAGGCAGGTGAATTCCTCAAATTCCTTTATTGGAAATATTATATTGGCACAGATGTGGTAAAAATCGACTCTGAGGGGCCCCATGGTTTGCAACTAATTAAAACTAAAAAAAAATTCCCTCAACCTCAATCTATCAGTCACATTGACCAATCAAGGCAGGATCCACTGTTCTGGTGACATCACTCTGGCCAGGTGTGAGAATGAGAAGAGAAAGTATTCCCAAGAGAAAGTATTTTATATTAACTATACAAACCCAGTTATCTCTAATCCCCCCTCCTCTCTGTACTGAAGCATCACTGAAGCTCCAAGATGGCTTTGCCCAGGTCAGCTTCAGGGTTGACACCCACAATAACCCCTATATTCTACCCAATGAAAATATTGAAGCTGTGTGAACTTGACCAAAGTCCCCGCTCCCCAACTTCATGCTGTGGTTTGTTTTCCACATTCATGCTCAGTGTGCTTTTTTCTCCTTCAATTACAATGTTATATGTATTTCTTTGCTAGGTGACTGATAAAGAGACTTTCAAGATGGATCTCAGAGAATATTGAAAGGCATTTGTTGAGACCAAAACACTTTTATTAAATGTTCCTCCTGATTATCATGAAATGCACCATGAGCCAAAAGCTGAACTATTGCTTCCTAAAATTCATTTCATTCCAGACATCTAAGAAGAATAAGAAAGGGAGGAGTGTGCAATTGGGAAAGTAGTAGTTATATAAGGCACATTATCTATGCTTCAAATAATAGACTGATGGCTATCTAGAAAAATGCTAAATCAAGTTTCAGTTTTCAAACTGCTATTCATTAGCTGTAAAGCTTCAGAACCCATACTTAGCTGCTGAAAATCATTTTTTCTGCTCGCCTGCACTACTATTAATACCAAGATAATCTATCTCTGTTTTAAAAAAAAGTTTAATCTTCCAAAATTCCTGTTGAAAAGGAAATGAAGGGTTTGGTGTATGTGTTTTTTTTAGATAATATTTCAAGATTTACAGTCCAGGAAGCTTATATGTGAAATAAATGATGGGGAATTCATTGCAGTTTTTAATCATTTGTATTGTATTTCAGACAGCAGAGACCAAAGCTTGGACATATTTTTGTCGCAATCTAAAGTTGCCAGCTTATTTAAGGAGGATAGTTGCTTTATGTTGTTTCTGGTTTGAAACCTTGTGTAGTGTGATGACTAAGATCCATGTTTTGGACTAGGATGTGCTAAGACGTATACCAATAAATTCAGACAAAATTTATACCTGCTGATTATATTTGGCAGAAGAGGTTACAGTTTCCAAGTACTGTTATTTCTTGGTAAGCCTACAAAATCTTCTCAATATAGATCAATGTTTGTCAACCTCAGAGACTTAAAGTGTGTGGATTTTAGCTCCCAGAATTCCCCAGCCTGCAAATTATGAGAAATAGCACTTTCTATAACTCATCAACAGAGCTTTGAGGAATTCTTTCATTGACTTTCATTTTGTAGTTATATCAATTAAGTAATTCTTAATAGTTTACAACTGTTATACTTGTGATTAGAAAAACTGCACATTAATGTTCAATAAATCAATGAATCAATAAAATGTTTATTATGGTCAATGACCAAAACTACATGCAATTCTGAAAATACAGTTAAAATGAATAAACAAATATGTATAAATAAAAAATAAGTAATTAGAAAAGATCTAAAACAAACAGAAAAACATGCAATATTACAAAAACAAATGATTGTAGAATTATTATAAATAAACACATGTTCAAAAAAATATTTGAATTCTGGTTTAATGGTTCTTACAATATTAAACTACATTAAAAATACAACTAGGGTATGATAAATGTAATTTTATAGCTAAAAAGAATGGACCTGAGAATAAGTAAGAAAAAAATTACAGTAGTTTTGTTCATTGGCTATTGCTCAAACTTAAACATAACATAACCAAATTGGAATTTAATTGTATGGCATTCATAAGATTCAGGATAGCAGAAACCATATTAACTCTTATGAAAGAGCAACAGTGATCAAACATAAATTAGTTACTTTCCTAAGGCTATCTTTCAGGCATCTTCTAAAAAGGAGATAATAAAATAATGGTTCATTTTGTTATTTTAAAAGTGATCCAGTTGATTTTTGAACCAGTTTGAATAAAAAGTGAATATGTAATTGATCCAATTCCTCCCAATGGACTTAGGCATAGGTGATATTGGTACAAATATGGTTAAGTCTTTTTTTTTCATTAAAAGGATGGAGTCTATTCTAGTGCGCTATCTCTAGGATATTTCAAGCTCTTGATTTTACATCCCAAAGCAGCTGGTTTATATCAGTATTTCACATTCTTGATCAAACCAGAGTTTGGAGTTATACTTGACTACATGATTAGTAAATCATGCTTTAACCAAAATTTCTGGGATGCTCGAAGTCAACATTTGGAGATCGCTAACCATATTTGCAGTTAAGGGTCTACTGCAGGTAGAATAGTAAAGCTAAGAAGCTTGGTCTGAACTAAGAAGAGTTCCACCTTACTTTCTTGATTTTCCCCCCAAAATACATTACAAAATGTATTTAGAAAAGGTAAGGAGTTAAATGCATGTGCTTTGAAAAAAAATTATAAAAATATTTACCGGTATATGATTTCAAGTTATTTAAAGTGTTTGTTTATCTGGATCTTTATCTTTTATAATGTATCATCTGTGTAAACCTGTCACCTCTTTACAGGGAGACAGAACTCTGTCCCTATCACTTTAGGATTGTTGTTTTTTTAAAGAAAATTCACTTTGCAATGAGTCTACTTTTTTCTCTAACTTCAGACATTGCTTAAATCCCATTCATTTCAGCGGGATTTAAGCAGCCTAACCATGCAGAACCCAATCTTATGCTGAAGTCTTATGCTTAAGACTCTTTCAGGCCTGGGGCATTATTTTTATTTGAATCACTCTCTCCATTTATTTTGACTGGGTCTCTCTCTCTCTCAGAGAGAATATGAATCAGTCCATGCTAAATGAGCAGGACTTGCTTCAAATTATGGAATAACACTTTAAATTAGACTTTCCTATATGTTGAGTATAAAAACTACAGTATCAGAAACCTGCCTAAAAGTAGCTTAGACAATATGTAATTGTGTGTCCCACCAAATCCTGAAACAAAAAAGTTTCATGAAATTAAACTAGCGTGAACTAGGAATCTTTCAGCTAGGAATTTGTAATCCACAACTGCCCACACAGAAACATCTATGGAAATTGGAGATGATTGTAGATAGGGTTATCAAAAGGCTGAATTAAATGCCCTTTAACTCTTTAAAAGCACTGTGCCTCTTTAAAAGGGGTGTAGGACTAATTATAAAAAGGCATTGAGTAATTTAAAATATTGTCATGAAAAGTGTCTCATGGGAAAGAAAGATCATAAAGCATTATTCATGTGTCTATGCACCCAGCATCTGTTCCGGCAGATAAAATTACTCAATGCATGGATGAACTTTGGTGTCAAGAGGTTGCTAACTATGCATACTTAACACTTGGGAAATAATAATAATTTCAATAACAGTTGTAACTGAAATGAGAATAAATAAAGTAGAGAGACAAGAATTCACACAGTATATGCAGTGTTACTAGAGAACACACCAAAAGTTGAGTTCTTATCACAGTTGTCTTGGGGATACCAAGGGACCGTTGAACCTCTCCATCATTACCATCTGTGGCTGGGCAGAATGTTTTGCCCCCACCATAGATTTCTAGACATCAGAAAGCAATCTGAGGAGAGTTCACTTCTGAAACAGTTGCCTGGTTACCATTCATAGGAGATTGACAATGGTTTGTAAAGTGCTATTACTGTCCATTAAGAAAAAAAGAGGGGGAAGAGGAGATGCACTATATGCAGTGATATCTGGTTAATCTGAGAGCTATTTTATTAGAGAAAGGGAGAGATAATCAAAGAGAAAGATAATTGAATAGAATTATTCATCAACCCAGACTATTGCTTTTCATAGCAGAGAAGGACTCTTGCTTAGGCCAAAAATCAAACTCAGTCTTGGTTTGGAGAACAGAAGAGTAGCTCTCTGGGTACTAGTCAGCATTTCATCTCATAAGGTGACCCACAAGATGCACCCAGCAAGCCCACCAAGATAACAGTAAAGCAATCCTCCTCATCCGTTGATTTTCTGCTGCTATTTACCTAATAAAATCCAGGGTATTAACTAAGGACAGACCTATGCTCCAGGATTTTGTGTTCTCCTCTTTTGAAGCCAAACTAGCAATTCACACTACAAATTGTGAAAACATATCCCAGTGGTTGATTATACACGGAGTCCTTGGAGAGGGGTGTCATATAAATCCAATAAATAAGTAAGTAAGTAAGTAAGTAAGTAAGTAAGTAAGTAAGTAAGTAAGTAAGTAAGTAAGTAAGTAAGTGTTCTGCCGGTGTGTTTCAACTGCCCGTAACTACAGGGTAATTAGTCCAGGAAGACACACACCACACGATAAAAGGAAAACCCAAAAGTTTTTATAAACAGAATAACAGAAACAGCTCCCTTTTTAAATGTCAAAGGGATTTTCTGGTACACACAAGGCACAGGTTAAATGCAATCCAGTTGCTCACCCAATAACAGGGAAATTGAGTCCAATTCTAAAGTCCAGAGACTTGAACAGCACAAAAACCACAATCTTGACGAAACAATGAATCAGATAAACTGCCATGAGGCTAAAACACCAGGCTGCACTTTTATCTGTAGCACTAATTACAGCAGCCCCACCCAACCACAGGTGGCCTCATTTTCTCTTGTAATAATCCTTCAGTTGTTGTCTCCTATGCATCACTCTACGCATGCGTGGATGTGTCAGTAATTCTTGTTCAAAATCCAGGGATGATACAGATGATTGATCTCCTCCTGGGCTGTCTGCCAAACTCCCCTCTTCCCTGTCACTCATGCTTCCTTGGTCAGAGGAGGCTTCATCGTCAGATTCCATCAGGAGCAAAACAGGCCTGCGGCATGTGGATGTTTCCCCCACATCCGCCTGCACATTCCTTGGGGCAGGAGCTGGGCCAGAGCTAACCACAACAGTAAGTAAGTAAGTAAGTAAGTAAGTAAGTAAGTAAGTAAACAAACAAACAAACAAACAAACACAACATGTCAGAAAAATTTGCTAAGCTCTCCTAATTAAACTTCATTATTTGGCTTCTGATTTTAGCATTACAGGCAGTGGTGGGCTACTGCCCAGACCGGCGGGGGGACGGGACACAGTGGGGTATCGAAAATGGAGTTCCACCCCAGAGCACCCAATTTGCACTGAAAGATGTTGAAAGAAAATGCATAAGCCACGGCCACAGTGTGGTAGTAAAAATTTTCACTGATTACAGGGATTCTACTTTTAGTATGTAGAGTATTATTCATCCTTTTTTAAAATTCCTGTCCATTATTTTAAAAAACCTCAGTTGTATACCTTTCTCCAAACTAAACAGCTCCAATATGTCTTTATATATTACTTGAAGTTTTCTGATCATCTTGGTACCCTCTTCCTGGATCTTCTAAAGCTCTGCAAATAACTCTCCTAATATATTGGGTTTTATAATTGAGGCTTTAGATAAATTTAGATGATTGGGGTTTTAGATAAATTGGATTGTTGTGGTTTTTAGATACATTTTAATTGTTTTAATTACTGGATTCCTTGTTTTTGTATTGTTCCTGTTGTAAACCACCCTGAGTCTGCTGAGAAGGGTGTCATAGAAATCTAAGTAATAATAAATAATAATAAATTGTGATTAGAACAATGCACAGTATTCCAAGTGTTTCTGTGCTATAGATTTGTATAGAGACATTATAATATGAACTGATTTACTGTCTATTACTTTTCTAAGACCTGTACTAATGAGAGAGAAAAGATTCCCAGTCTGGATTGCCAGTTCAAATAATTCAGTTCAATTCAAGTTGGGGGAAGGGGAGGGAAGCCAGTTTCAACATGTGTATCAAATGAGTTTTGGAGAATTTTGACTTGCCAATTTAGATCAGAAAGATTATTTAGTGTGATGATTTCATCAAAATGTTTTTGAATTAAGTAACGCACAGCTCTGCACAGTTCTGTTTTCTTTACCCTGGGCGGAAAAGATAAAATCCAGTTGTTGCGGTGTTGCCATACATGTGTTGTCAAAGGTTCCCAAGACAATTTATTTTGACTCTAATACTGTAAGGCACTGAGTATGAGTTCCAATCTTCATGATCCTACAGAGAAAAAAAAGGGCTTTGATCAAGAACTGTTGTCAATGGTCTGGAGAAAAAACTTCTAGGTGGATGTTACTATGGCCTTAAAACTCCATCATAAGTTTCATTTTGAAGCAAAATGGTGAAGCAACAATAACTTTTCTCATATCTCAGTGTTATGATGCAGTTATTAATTCTCTGTTTGGTTCAGAAAGTACATCTGTAGTACTACCACAGCAACCTACATACATATCACTTTGGGATCCAAACACCTTTATCAGCCTGATGAAAGAATCATGAACATGTACTTAGCCTATACCTAGGGCAGCTACCTTTCTGGAAACCTTTGCTATCTATTTGATTGGAGAATGTGGGATTTACATACTTTCCTGCTGCTATGCGCTAACCCAGAGATGGGATAATCAGGCCCCTAAGGCTGAATTGTCAATCTACACACATTATACTTTCTCCAACTGCCTTGAAATTTCCTTGTTATGCACGGAAGGGGAGCAAATAGTGCCTTGACTAATCAACATAAACACACTTGATTTGAAAATCTGATGAATGCTTCATCTTTTATTTAATCTTTCTCAGAGTAGTTCAGGAAAGTCATAAAGAATACTTTTATGATTACAAACTATTGCAAACTGTATTAGATTTAAGTTGGGGACTATTAGTTTGCTACCCCAGGGCAGGGCAGTTCTAAGAGTACAGTAGGAAAATTAAGGTTTTGGGAGTCTTGGAGAATAGGAATGGAAAATTATATTGTATTCCTAAATGAATACTAGCAAACTATCACATCAAATAAAGAAAAATAGAGAGAACTTATAGGTAAACAATTTTTCAAAGTATTCTAAATGAAAAGGTGTTGTTTCTTTGTCTGTTAATTATATATTGCATTAACTCATCAGATTCACAGATATGTAGCCATGAAATAGATTTCCACTACTTGGGGGAAAAAACTATGACAGGTATATATGAGCTATTAATGTATAAAAATATAACACTCACAACATATTGTCAAGGTCCCGGTTTTACCAGCTTTAACATATGTCCAAGAAGAGAGAAAGCAGGAAAATGCTATCAAAAGAATACAAATTCTTGGCTTAGAAAATTCAAAGGAGCAAATATTAACTAGTAGACATTTCTGGGAAAATGGTACTGTCTAATAATGGAGGAGGAGGAGGAGGAGGAGGAAGGAGAAGAAGAAGGAGAAGAGTTAAAGATTTGAAAATTGAGGATCAACTCTTGGTTAATAAATACTCTTGCTTTCTTGTGATAGAAGTCCATTTACAATTACCTTGACTTATTGTTTGTTATAAATACTCTGAATCCATGAGAAAGAGCAAACCACAGTTCATCTTCTTATGAATATGGTTATGAATGTGAATAAAGTTACAAATATGAAAGCCGATTATAAAGTATCAAAAGCTTTCTCTGAATTAAGAAAAATCTTAGCCAGTTTCTTATTTTTCTAGTTGGATGGCATTTATAATATAGGTGATGTTATCTTTGATATATCTCTTTGGACAAAATCCATTCTATTCTTTTCAAAACTAGCTATACATTCAATAAGGAAATAGAGCTACAAAACTCTGAATGGTTTGGTTCATTCCCCTGCTATAAATCAAAGGTACTAAAGCTCCTGTCACAAAGGAAGGAGTGTTTGGTGGTGTTCATTATTTGAATCAACATTTTTATCAACATTTCCTTGAAGTTTTTATAACATATTGCAGAAAAATATGATTCTAAAGAGTTATTCAGTTTTAACTTCTGTATCGTTTCCATGTTTTATTTTTGTAATTGGTTTGATTTCTTTTGTTGATCTATAAATTTTGTAATCTGTGGTGTAGTTCTCCAAACATGATGTCTATTTTCTATATAGTATTTAACACATCAATTTATTATTTCTTCAGAAGTTAAAACATACTTCTTACTTGTACCAAATTAAAGTGTTATTTTTTTTTGTTCTTTCCTTGGTTTATAAGCCAACAATTTATGTGGTTTGCTACCTTTCTTGACATGCTTCTGTTAAACAGCATTTATCTTCTTATACATTTCATTTACTTCCAAGAATTCTAATTGGTTACAAATTGCCTTAATCTTTTGTTCTACTTTCTGTATCAGATTCTGCTTATGCCTTGATTCAAATGTTTTAAATTGTCTTTGTACTGTGTGACTTTCTATTTTATGTCAAAGAAATAAATAAGCATCTCAAATGCTTTAACATTCACTCTGTGAATAGGGAAACATCAGGAGTTGAGATGAGTTACCATAGTTTAGAAGTCTGTTAGTATAGAAGAAGATTTGTAACTCAAACTGGATTTTTTCAATTTAATAGCTTTTGGAATAATAATAGCACAGAAAGAGCTGTAAACCACAAGCTGTTAACATAAAGAAAACTGATTTGTGGTTCAGGGGTGGGTTCTGACTTACCGAGCTGCCAGTTTGCTTCCTCATGTGCTACCTGGGTGCATGTGCATGCATAGTGCTAAAAACCCAGCTTCTGTGCATGCCAAAAAACAAGATGGCGCCACTGAGAGAGACAGGATGGCGCCACTGAGAGAGACAGTTCAGGGGCATGGCTAACCAGCCATTGTTTGGCAAGCACGGGGAACCTCCTGCTACTGGTTCTATAGAACTGGTCCAAACCAGCAGGAACCCACTTCTGTTGTGGTAGGTGGTAAAATGGGTAGCCATGTGGCCTGCTGAGCAATCTAGAATAGAATAGAATTCTTTATTGGCCAAGCGTGATTGGACACACAAGGAATTTGTCCTGGTGCATATGCTCTCAGTGTACATAAATGAAAATATAGCTTTGTCAAGAATCATGAGGTACAACACTTAGTGATTGTCATAGGGGTCAAATAAGCAATGAAGAAACAATCAATATTAATAAAAAATCTTAGGATACAAGCAATAAGTTACAGTCATACAGTCCTAAGTGAGAGGAAAAGGATGATAGGAATGATGAGAAAAAACTAGTAGAAATAGAGGTGTAGACTTAATAAAAAGTTTGACAGTGTTGAGGGAATTATTTGTTTAGTAGAGTGATGGCATTTGGGGAAAAACTGTTCTTGGGTTTAGTTGTCTTGGTGTGCAGTGCTCTGTAGTGACGTTTGAGGGTGGGAGTTGAAACAGTTTATGTCCAGGATGCGAGGGGTCAGTAAATATTTTCACCGCCCTCTTTTTGACTCGTGCAGTATACAGGTCCTCAATGGAAGGCAGATTGGCAGCAATTGGGTTTTTTTTCTGCAGTTCTAGTTTGTGTTTTGACCACCCACGTCCTAAGAAACTTCCCAAATAAAGCACTTTGTTAGCAGTTGTAATGTCAATAAAGATAGATTATCCTTACACGAAGAAGTATCTTTTCCCTAAACCAGCTCTTACATATTCAAACAATCCAAGTAGATTTATAAAAGATAGATTGGCTTTGAAGGGCTTATGATGGGCACAGAATTTTATTAAAATCCAAATCCCTAATTATCTCCTCAGTGTTTTTAACAATGAAGAAATTTCTGGCATTCTTCCAAATCTATTCTAACCATGTGATCTAGAATTCTGACATTAAACAACTACTACAGGATTTAAAAAAATATCTTGCTTCATTACCGCTAAACTAATTAGACAGAAAGAAGAATATAATTCATCTATTGGTAAGATGACCTTGGATGGGAAAAAGAAAGCATGCCATTGGGAGTTGTTAAATCTCTCATTGTCTGAATATCTCCCTGAGGAAGATTTAATGAAGAACCTCTATAGTTGGCTTTTGAAGATGAAGGAAGTCAATATTACTGGTTGGTGGGAAACCTAAAACAAACATTGGCAAGATTGCACAGATATGTTGTTCCACATATTAGTCTCCGGTCCTTCACAGATCAAGGATAATCTGGCTGTAAAGTGTCCTTAAAAATGGTTAACTTTATGTGATTTATTAGTTTAAAATGTACTTGAATACCCCTCTTTCCAATCTTAAGCCTCACGCATCACTAGCAAAGGGATGTAAAAAATTAGATATTGTGAACCAACCAGATATCAATGAAGGAATCAAATCAGAATTACTACCCAATAACTAGCAGAATCAGAAGCACATCTTGGGAACAAATGCTAAATATTCTATGGTTCAAAAATACACTAGCACTCCTTGAATCATTCTCTGTCTCTTCTACCTGAGAAGTCATGGAACAAATAGCTTTTTACTACCTGTGGAGCGTTCAATGGGAGATCCTGCTGACTTTTAAAAGAAACTGATCCATCCTGTATGGGTTTAAATTTAGCATCTTTTGCTTATAAGAGGTTTAGAACTGTGGGATCTTAAGAGTCCAATGTCTATGTGTATCTCATTTTCAATTATATGCTATGGCAACTTCAAGAAGTAAATATGTCTCAGCCTGTTATGTTCTACTATACCATCTCTACTTTTCATGAATAGCTCTGTGGCTCACAAGTTTTCTACCTGTCCTGCACTTAAATATATGTTTTTCTTCTCATTACATTGGTAATGGTTCTTCCCTCGCCGATTCAAGGCCACCCTCTTCACTTTCTACATCAGCTTACAAAAAATCAGAATCAGCCAAAACAGAATATGAAATATTAAAAGGCAATCATGCTAAAACATGCTAAAGAGAAGGAACAAAATCAAAATTACTACCCAATAGCTCGTAGACTCGCACACCACCCTACATAGAGCCTGCATTTTAAGTTTATTTCTGAAAACCAAAGGGGGCAGAATTGTATAGTTTTCAGGAGATTAAGAGTTTGCCTTCTACCTGAAATTAGTGGAACATGAAATGAACTTTTAACCTCCAGAGTTTTTTTAAGCTTCTTCCCCCTTGACATTTAGAAGATCACCAAAGACAGTTTTCTTTAATCAAACCTTCAGCTTTCATAGGCCTGGGTCATGGGGTTCAACTTAAAGCCAATCCTAGTGTTATTATTTTTATAACTGCTTATGAAGTTAATGATCCAGCTCTCTTAGGAGCCACATGTCTTCAGTTGATTCTGCCTACCCAGTACAGCTAAGCAGGGTGTGTATGTTCTGGGTTTCATCAAATCAGCGACTTTATTGTATATATTTCATTGCTGTCTGCGATCATATCTCCAACTTCCACAAGAGATCCATGTTATTCCCAATCATAAGTTGTTTTAGAAAGTGTGGAAAATCTCTATTTGTCCTCTCAGGCCTTGGAAACGAGGTGATTGTGGAATTCCCTCATTTAAAGTTTATGTTCTGATCTTCTCCACATTTTTTTCCTTTATATATATTGTTTTTATTAATAAAATACCCAAGAGTTAATCCAGGAATTAGATGGCCTGAAAATTTAATGAAATATTTAAATGTACCAACTAACCAATGCATCCTTTACAGTGCCAGTACGAAACAGAGGCTATCTTAGTGAGATCTAGCTAAACATTATTTGTAGAATTCTATAGCACCAAATCTCATAGCAGGAAGGTCAAAAACTCTTCCCCCTAGCTTGGCATGTAGCTTGTGTATGTATAGTTCATCTAGAATATTTGTAATATATTAGAGACTGGAGAGATTAGAAGAACCAAAAATTTACAGTCTGGAGGACAGAAGGAAAAGGGGTGACATGATTGAAACCTTTAAATATATATTAAGTTGAATGTGTGAATAAGGTTCTAGAAGGCAGTATTTTCAATATTAAGCAAAAATCAAGAACTTGGGGGCATAACCTGAAATTAACAGTAGGGAAACTCAAAAATAATGTTGGGAAGTATTAAATAACTGGATTAAGTAACTGGATTTAAACATGTTTAGGATGAAGATGATAATCCAACATTATCCAATAAAATAAATAAATAAATGAAACATAAGCATAATGATTTAAAATTATGCATTCCTGGTGCATTCTAGTCTTACCTCAATTTTCTGCTCAATCCATTTTCCCACCCCCAATATTTCTTTGCATTGGGGCATGCCTACCACATGTGTTAGAATGTCCCTTGTATGTGATTACATTTCCAACAATTGGGTGGTATAGTTGGATATATTTTGGCCAATCTCGCTGGTGGTAGATACCATGTATAAAACATTTTGTATATATTCTATTTACAAGTGGCTGACTTTGACAATTTATAATCTTTCCCCCAAATTTATTCCCAATACTCTAATTCAATATTATATCCAAAGTTTTGGCTCACACTATCATTGCTTCTTTTACCGTTTCCTCCTCCATTTTGCATTTTACAAGACTATTATATATCTTAGTTATCATTTATCCATCTGTGCCTGTTAATATTTTATCAATTTCTTGTTGCTCATTTTGAAAACCAAGTTGTTCCGAATCCTTTTTGTATTTTGTTTGTATCTGTAGGTAAGGCTACCAATCTATATTAATTCCTGTGTGTTGCAATTCCTGGTTTAATTTCAATTTCCCTTGTTCATCTAACAATTCATTGTAAGTTACTATCTTATTTAAGTCTATAACATTTGGAAAAACCAACACTTCCATCGTTGAGACCCACCTTGCAATTTTTATATAAAAGTTTTCTTTTATTTTCTTCCAGACTTCGATTATTTGTGTATTTTATCATTTCCCTCCCACGGGAAAGCATTACAACCTAAGATCTAAGCTCCAAGAATTGTGATGTAGCTACAAGAAGAGTGGATTGGGGGCAGTATGCTAGCCATTTCCCTTTCAAATGCATCGCAAAATCAGAATATCTTTTTCTGGATAAAACAGGAGAACAGAGCATCAATGGGATTTTAATGCTTGTAATCATTGGCATTTGCAGAACGGGTCAAAGAAGGCAAGTTGTTGATCGGATCAGCACACCCAAGCCCTGATATGTGTTAATGCCATGTTTATGGTCAAATGAGTGCAGCTATTATTGTGATTCAATGAGCACAGAATTGCTATTTCAGTCACCACCTCTTCTGCCAGTGACACTGCTGTCTGTAACGGTGATATTGACACATTTGTGGTCTAAAGGATGTAGTCCCTTGAGATTCCAGTGAATGTCAAAATTGTGCCTGTCTAATTGTGACATCCCTAAGACAATTGAAACATGTAGTGAAGAAGTTAAACAGAACTGCAAAATTTTCTGATGATGGGTAATGAAGACACAAAGGAGAGAAGTATGTTCAATGATACTGGGGCTGGTTGATTAATTAAGAGCTAATCCCAGCTCACATACACACATTATTTATTATTATTATTATTATTATTATTATTATTATTATTATTATTATTAATTGGATTTGTATGCCGCCCCTCTCTGCAGACTCGGGGCGGCTAACAACAGTAATAAAACAGCATATAACAATAATCCAATACTAAAAACAGTTAAAAACCCATTATTATAAAAACCAATCATACATACAGACATACCATGCATAAAATTGTAAAGGCCTAGTGGGAAAGCGTATCTCAATTCCCCCATGCCTGGCAGCAGAGGTGGGTTTTAAGCAGCTTACGAAAGGCAAGGAGGGTGGGGGCAATTCTAATCTCTGGGGGGAGTTGGTTCCAGAGGGCCGGGGCCGCCACAGAGAAGGCTCTTCCCCTGGGCCCTGCCAAGCGACATTGTTTAGTTGACGGGACCCGGAGAAGACCCACTCTGTGGGACCTAACTGGTCGCTGGGATTCGTGCAGCAGAAGGCGGTCCCTGAGGTAATCTGGTCCGGTGCCATTTATAGGTCATAACCAACACTTTGAATTGTGATATACATCCTGTTCCTTCCTTCCCCATCTTGTGACCATGATTTTACTTTGATTGTATTGTAATTTTATTGGGTCAGGAATACTTCTTTCTGCTGGTTTTTATCTTTTAATGCTGCAAGCCGCCCAGAGCTTTGAAACAGAACTGAACTGCAAATATATGTAATAAATAAATAATCAGTGATGGGACTTCCTCATAGAAGTATTATGGTTTTAACAAGGGTTGGATTTCCTACTCTCTGAGTAGGTAAGACAAACTGCCCGAGCCAGTTAGAAAAATCACTAGGAAAATAAAGTATTTTTTTCTTGATGTATGATGCTATGATGTCTTTATTTGACAATTTGGTTTCCTTTTTATGCTCCTGAAAAGAAATTGTGATTCATTTTCCAAACCATCAAGCTTGGAATAATTAGAACACCTATCAGAAATATGTCCTTTAATTTCACAGTGTGGAATTTCATAGCTAAGCAAGGATAAGAAAGTTTTGCTCAAAGTGTCCTGAATGCTATGATAAGGGTGTAAACTGAGAGCACACCTTTTTTATTTCTCTACTATAACTGACAAGGTGTTTGTGTGTATGTATGTCGGAGGGAAGGAAGGAAACTACTTCCTGTTGCATAGGATCAATGCAGTAGTGGGCTTCACTTACTTTTGCTACCGGTTTGGAAATGGGCTGTGCAGAGTGTTTTTGATGATGTCCTGATGGTTGGGTGGAGCCTCCCGCCACTGCTACCAGTTCAACTGAACCAGTGCGAACTGGTAGCGACCCATCACTGGATCAATGCCAAAAGCATCCAAAGAGTTAGTAAGAAAAGACTGACAAACAAACATAATAAGGACATAAACTTCCCTAGTCTCCATGCCTGTGTGTCACATCTTCTAGCTTTTGTCTGTAATCACACAGCATTGAAATAGTCTTCTAAATTGTAAGGCATGCCTTAGTTAACTAACTTATCTCACAGTTCATTAGCTAGACCTTTCTGAAATTGATCTACTAAAAGTGATTCATTCAAGCTAATGTACCTAGCATTCAGCCGAAGTTCTGCTATATATTCACTTTTTACTTATCTTAGCACAATCTGTGCATCTCCCAGTTAGGAATAGGGTCATCAGAAGCAACTCTAAATGTCTAATATGAACATAGTTATCCATGACAGGATCATTGTGATAGGAACTTTTCACTTGGCAGCTCCATTTGTTAAGAGCCCAAGAATAAAAGCCATTTGATTTGTGATCCTTGGACAATTCAATAGTCAGCTTAGTTTGGGTGATGAAAAGCTTGGACTTGTCTTGAGTGGCATTAGGTTTCTGCTATAAAGATCTAGGAAAACAAAATAACATTGGGCAAAGGATCGGGATTAGCAGGAAGAGCAACACAATGATCACTGTTAATTGTAACACTTGACCTATTTGCTGTACTGTATATCTTTTGTGTAACAGCATTATTCAAGCTACTGGTCTATGCATGTGACTGTTTTTAAAATAAGGCATTGGTGATCTATTTAGCTGTTCATGATGCTCCCAGTAGGTTAGTGGTCTAAATTAAGCAACTCACAATCTAAAAGTTAAGGTTTTTGGGGTTCGTAGGCAGATATATTCCCTCCCTCCCTCCCTCCCTCCCTCCCTTCCACCAAAAATGTCAACATTTTATCAAAATGACTTACCTTTTGATGTTTGTCTATAAATGCATGTTTGTATGTGTGTGTAGATATAAGTGTCTATATACATATTCAAAGGGAAAGGCCACATTTTTCATTCATAAACATTCTGGTCAGCAGTGGGTTTCACTTACCTTCACTATGGTTTGTGACTGTGAATGCGCTTGCACATTTGCTTTGTGGATGCCCTTGCTTTGCATGCGCTCTTGGTTTGCATGCATGCAGCACTTCTGTGCATGCACAGAACCTTCTGCGCATGCCATCCGTGAGGACTTCCAGGCAGGTGGGAGGAGTCTCCCACCACTGCTACCATTTCACTGAACCAGGCAAACCAGTAGCAACCCACCACTGATTTCTGCCTTGCATTAGACTAGTATTGTATTGGCAATTCTGTGTTAGCTTCAGAAGAGAAGGATATAGGGGTAGTGATTTCTGACAGTCTCAAAATGGGTGAACAGTGTGGTCAGGCGGTAGGGAAAGCAAGTAGAATGCTTGGCTGCATAGCTAGAGGTATAACAAGCAGGAAGAGGGAGATTGTGATCACACTATATAGAGCGCCGGTGAGACCATATTTGGAATACTGTGTTCAGTTCTGGAGACCTCACCTACAAAAAGATATTGATAAAATTGAACGGGTCCAAAGTCGGGCTACAAAAATGGTGGAAGGTCTTATTATTATTATTTGTTAGATTTGGATGCCGCCCCTCTCCGAAGACTCGGAGCGGCCTAAGCATAAAACGTATCAGAAAAGACTTAATCAACTCAATCTGTATAGTTTGAAGGACAGAAGGGAAAGGGGGGACATGATCGAAACATTTAAATATGTTAAAGGGTTAAATAAGATTCAGGAGGGAAGTGATTTTAATAGGAAAGTGAACACAAGAACAAGGGGACTCAATCTGAGGTTAGTTGGTGGAAAGATCAAAAGCAACATGAGAAAATATTATTGAAAGAGTAGTAGATGCTTGGAACAAACTTCCAGCAGACATGGTTGGTAAATCCACAGTAACTGAATTTAAACATGCTTGGGATAAACATATATCCATCCTAAGATAAAATACAGGAAGGGCAGACTAGATGGACCATGAGGTCTTTTTCTGCCATCGATCTTCTATGTTTCTATGTTTCTATGTTTCTACATTTAGGAATTAAAGTTGGCATATGTTATATATCTTCTTTCATTTTTTTTTGTCTTACAATAATCCTGTTGGCAGAGAATGACTGTTCCAAAATAATCCAGGAGATTTCTTGGCTGAGGATGTGCAGCTAGTCCTTGACTTATAACAGTACATTTAGTGGCTCTTCAAAGCTACAACGGCACTGAAAAAAG
The DNA here is from genome assembly GCF_031021105.1 of Erythrolamprus reginae. Classification (NCBI taxonomy): domain Eukaryota; kingdom Metazoa; phylum Chordata; class Lepidosauria; order Squamata; family Dipsadidae; genus Erythrolamprus; species Erythrolamprus reginae. Next base: position 309,606,332 of record NC_091950.1, on the reverse strand, counting down.
TGACTTGTGATCATTTTTCACATTTATGACTGTTGTAGCATCTGCATGGACACCTGATCAAAATTCAGATGCTTGGCAACTGACCCATATTTATGATGGTTACAGTGTCCAAGGATCATGTGATCATCTTTTGTGACCTTCTGACTGGCAGTCAATGGGGAAGCCAGATTCCTTTAACAACAATATTAATAACTTAACAATTGCAATAATTCACTTAACAACAAGAAAGGTTGTAAAATGGGATGAAACTCATTTAGCAAATGTTTCATTTAGCAACCTAAATTTTGGGCTAAATTGTAGTAATAAATCAAGGATTACTTACAGGTCCGCCTTCTGCCGCAAGAGTCTCAGTGACTGGTCAGATCCCACAGAGTTGGCCTTTTCCAGGTCCCGTCAACTAAATGTTGCTTGATGGGGAAGAGCCTTCCCTGTGGGGGCTCTGGCCGTCTAGAATCAGCTCTCCTCAGAGATCCATACTGCCCCCATCCTTCTCGCTTTTCAGCCAGGCTTGGGGCTAGTAGGCTTGGCCAACGAATGTTTCTGTGTATGTTGTCTGAGCGGGCATGGTTATTTTTTAATGTAATTGGGAATTTTAGTTTTTCGATTAGATTAGCTAAGTGAAATTAATTGGATTTAGATATTGCACTGTATTGTTTTCCTTTTATATGCAGAAAGCCGCCCCGAGTCCTCGGAGAGGGGCAGCATATTAATATTAATAATAATAATAATAATAATAATAATAATAATTTATTAGATTTGTATGCTGCCCCTCTCCGAATTAATAAAATAATAATGAATAATTACCTGTATTTGATTAATCATAGTCCAACACCCTAATCACCAGCTGCTAGATGTTTTGAAAACTGGAAGCCTACGACCTGTTGCAACTTAAATAGAACGTCTGTTTTTATTATTTATTTATTTATTTATTATTTAGATTTGTATGCCGCCCCTCTCCGAAGACTCTTTGCATCTTGCTATTATATTTGGTATACTCTAAACCCCTGAAGGCCAGTTTCAAAATATGAATGAGGCATTTGATAGCGGTTACCTTTGTCAAAGTACTTCTACACAAGTTCTTTGTCAAATGCTTGCAGGAAGCAAACAATCTCATGATCTGTATTGTGGTGCTTCTGCCAAACAGCAGACCTCCAAACTAGTAGAATCTAGGACACTGATAAAGAATGCATACAAACATAGGCAAGACAAAAGGAACGCAGTGGTGTTATTCTTCTAAATCTACCATGCTAAACGTGGTTGCTCACAGACAACATGGGCATTGTTTGTATGCACAATAGTGCATATTGTTCCAAAGCACCAGAGGAGAAAGAAAGATTTTTCTCAATCCCAGAGCAAGCTTTTCAATATAAAAGGGCACACAATTCTGATAAAATTATAGTATACATTGAAAATGGAATCTAGAAAGGGGGGGAAAACTGAAACCAGCCTATAACACAACTCAGGAGGTAGCAAGGAATATGTGTATGATGATGTCATAGAACCAGTTCCATTAGTGCTAGTCCGTGGATGCTGCCATCTTTTTTTTCTGAATTTTTTAAAATTTTCTTTTGGATTTTTTTTTTTGGGGGTGGGGGTGGGGTGTTAATATTTTTTTAAATATTTTTTCTTCTGTGCGTGTACAAAAGCTGAACTCACAGCACTGTGTAGGCATCACCAACTTGCTTTTGGCTCTTTTTTGGGAGGGTGGGTATTGGAATTTTTACACTACGCATGAGACTGTGCATGAAGCATGCCTGTGTGCCCACAAGGCACAGCCATATGGCATGGGAGGAAACGAACCAGCAGCGAGGTAAGTTAGAACCTGCCCCTGCACATATGGCTCAATGCAATGCTATGAATATACAGTGGTACCTCTACTTAAGAACGCCTCTACTTAAAAACTTTTCTAGATAATGTTGTGGTTGGCTCTGGCCCAGCTCCTGCCCCAAGGAATGTGGAGGTGGATGCAGGGGAAACATCAACATGTCATAGACCTGTTTTATTGCCGACAGAGTTAGAGAGTGAAGGTTCCTCGGAAGAAGAAGAAGGTGGGGGTGACTTGGAAGAGACAGACAGCCCAGGAGGAGATCAATCATCCTTATCATCCCTGGATTCTGAACAAGAAGGTATGACACATCCACGCTTGCGTAGAGTGATACATAGGAGACAACAACTGAAGGATTATTACAGGAGATAAATGAGGCCACCTGTGGTTGGGTGGGGCTGCTGTAATTAGTGCTACAGATAAAAGTGCAACCTGGTGTTTTAGCCTCATGGCAGTTTATCTGATTCATAGTTTCGTCAAGATCGTGGTTTTTGCTGTTTAAGATTGTGTGTGGACTTTCTGGACTTTAGAATTGGACTCAATTTCCCAGTTATTGGGTGAGCATTTGGATTGCATTTACCTGTGCCTTGTGTGTACCAGAAAATCCCTTTGACATTTAAAAAGGGAGCTGTTTCTGTTTTTCTGTTGATAAAGACTTTTGGGTTTTCCTTCTATCATGTGGTGTGTGTCTTTCTGGACTAATTACCCTGTAATTATGGGCGGTTGAGACACAGCGGCAGAACAGATAAGAACCGGGTGTTCAAGACTTTTTTGCCTCTACTTAAGAACCATTTTCTACTTAAGAACCTGAGTCCAGAAAAAATTCCCAGGAAATGGGAGTGGTACGAAGGCCTGGCCAATTTCCTGCCATTCCCCTTGGGTTTCTCTCTCTGGCGCAGTGTATGGGAGGCAGCCTCGCGTCAGGTGTATGGGAGGCGCATGCTCCTCCTCACCACCTCAGAGTCCCTCTTTATTTTTTAAGCCTTAAAGTTTTGGACTTTTTTGATTCCCTTCACCTCACCTTCTTCCTTTGGCAGCGACTGTCCTCCTCCTCTTCTTCCTCCTCCTCCGCCCATCCAAATTTTGAGCTTTTATTTCTTTCCTAATGGGTTTGCACGCATTATTTGCTTTTACATTGATTCCTATGGAAAAAAATGCTTCTACTTAAGAACATTTCTACTTAAGTTCTTAAGCAGAGGTACCACTGTATTTTTTTTATTTTTAAAGACAGTTCTCAGCTAAACACAATAATGCACAAAAAGGAAGTAGAAATATCTCTATTTACTTATCTAAAGTGTTTCCATCTTTCCAAGAAGTATCAAAAGATTAACTTTCAAATATCAAAATGAAAGTTCAGTCCCCCCAACCCCAAATAATGTCCTAGTTTTCCTGTTACATAGAGGAACTATAAACTTTAAAAAGTCCAGAAAATAATCTGATGAATTAATTTTATATAAATCTTAACATGGAAGGTAATCTTTACAATTTCAGCCTTCATTTTTAATGGGCTTTCTGTTATAGCTTATAAGGAATTAAATTAAATAAAAATACTAACTGAATTCTTTAAGAAATTGAAAATTGTTGGCCTCAAACATTTAATCAATAAATGCAATTCATCTCTAGTTGAGAACTGTTTGCACAATTCTGTTTGCACAAATCAAAGTTGTAGGCAAAGGTGTAAACCTTGAACTGTCCCCCCCTAAACACAACAATCTCAAATTGTGATTAACATTCAGATGTGAATGTCACGTCACCAAGATAAAACGTCTTTAAAGTCTGAACTTTTCCTTAGCTGATGTTGTCAATTAATGTATGTGCCATAATCTGCACACATAAATGAAAATCAATAGTGAACTAATGGAAAGAAAACACTTTAGCCTTATTCCAGTATCACACAGAAGTTTCTTATAGGGAATGAAAACAGGCACTTGAAGTTAATGAATAAAAAGAGTGGATTGTTTTGTAGAAGAAACAGATCGTGAACGAGCCAAGTCTTTCATATGATGCTTATCTTGGACAGACAATCTTCCAGTGAGCGAAAAGAGTTTATAAGAGTTATAACAACAGCCCCTTCCTAAAGAAACTGTGGTGAGAAACATCCAGCATCACATGGCCTGTGCTTGGCTTCTCACAACAAAAGGCCAATAGATCTTACCTTTATCAGACATTCAGAAAATAAATTTTCGAGGATCTGTGCCTTGCACATGATGGATGTAATAACTTCCACAACACAATTTCTATTTTTGAGGGGGGGAAAGACATAGCAATTTCCTGTCTAAGCTTCTAATGCGCTTTATATTAATTTCCAGAAAGCAAAGGGAATATTTTTCTCAAATCATTTTACACACCATCTTTCACATTAGTAGGTTTTGTGTGTGTGCTTTAGCTTGTACCAAACTTACTTGTAAACTGCTCAGAGTCACTTAGAAAGTGAGACGGGTGGGGTGTAAATGTGATTTTTTTAAAAAGTGGCCATAGATTCATCTGGCCAGCTTTCCCACAGAACATTGTGTATTTTCTGTTTGTCATCTGTAGAATCTTCAAATTTCTAGATTCTATCATATCTCAAGACCTAAAATAGTCATCTAACATCAAAAACATAATCAAAAAAGCACAACAAAGAATGTTTTTTCTGTGCCAGCTCAGGAAGCTCAAACTAACCAAGGAGCTGCTGATACAGTTCTACAGAGGAATCATTGAGTCTGTCATCTGCACCTCTATAACTGTCTGGTTTGGTGCTGCAACCCAACAAGACCGACACAGACTTCAGAGGATAATCAGAACTGCAGAAAAACAATTGCTGCCAACCTGCCTTCCATTGAGGACCTGTATACTGCACAAGTCAAAAAGATGGTGGGGAAAATATTTACTGACCCCTCGCATCCTGGACACAAACTGTTTCAACTCCTATCCTCAAAACATCGCTACAGAGCACTGCACACCAAGACAACTGGACACAAGAACAGTTTTTTCCCAAACGCCATCACTCTACTAAACAAATAATTCCCACAACACTGTCAGAATTATTAATAAATCTGCACTTTTATTCTACTAGTTTTTCTCATCATTCCTATCAACCTTTTCCTCCCACTTAGGACTGTATGACTGTAACTTGTTGCTTGTATCCTAAGATTTTTATTAATATTTATTGTTTCTTCATTGCTTATTTGACCCCTATGACAATCATTAAGTGTTGTACCACACGATTATTGACAAATGTATCTTTTTCTTTTATGTACGCTGAGAGTATATGCACCAAGACAAATTCCTTGTGTGTCCAATCACACTTGGCCAATTAAAAAAAATTATATTATGAGGAAAGCAGTTCCTTTTCATGGGAATGATTCTGAATACAGAATAATAGAGTAGAAGGGACCTTGGAGGTCTTCTGGTCCAAACCCCTGCTCAAGCTTGAAACTCTGTATCTAATTCCATCAAATTGGTCTTTCTTTGATAAATGAAGCTATTTCCATGATGCAAATTTTCATTCAATTGGCTAGAGCAATATATGATCCAAAGCAGGAGTGGGCTACTGCCTGGATGAGGCGGATGCAGTGGGGTAGCGAAAATGGAGCTCCATCCCAGAGCACCCAATTTGCACTGAAAGATGAAAAAAATGCAGGGCATCCTGCATAAGCCATGCCCACAGTGTGGTAGTAAAATTTTTGATAGCCCTTCACCAAAGTTAATGTATTGTAAAACTGATTAATATACATGGTTTAAGTTTGTGGAATTGTTCCATCTATCTCACCATCTTCCAGCCTCCCCTTTTTATTTTCTGTTTAAATAATTATGATTATTAGATTTGAAGTTGCACCATGCTATATGTATGTATGTTTATTTTTCTTTGGTTAATTGGTTAAATAATGAACAAGCATTAAAATCATTTAGATCATTTATATTAATTAAATATTAAATAATTAGATTAATTTTTCATCCTAAAGAACATCTATCCATTAGATCCTTAGATATGGACTCAGCAACATGTAATCAGTGAATTTGTAGAATTAAATGTATGTATGAAAAGAACTCCTATTCTGCATGGGAACAGCAAAATGAATGAGTAAAAAAACCATTCTTGTTACTGCCAGGCTTAGATTATCAGCAGACAGGTGGCATGGCATCTGTGTGTGCTTTGGGAGCAACAAGGATTGGTGAGGATAAAGCCAGCCTAGTAATTCAGTTGCAGAGTGGAAGGATTCAATATTATTTCAATCACACAGATATTCTCCCAACAAATCATGCCTCAATGTAGGAATTTGGGACTTAGGCTTGGAAGCAAAACAGGCCAAACAGAAGTTGTATTAAAAAAAATAAATCCTGTGAACACTTTTAGAGTGCAGAAGCCATTTGCATAAAAATAGAAGTGGAAAACACCATTTAGGCTCTTAGGTTTAATATGCTGCCCAGTGCTGGCTATAAGTGAAAACATACCCAATAGATGGCAGTATAATCTCTCATTTAAGCAAAGCCATTGAAGATGCCTTCACTCCCTACACAATTGGCTCCCCTGTCAAACTGTTTAATGTTTTCCTATGTAAATGACTATACTTCCAGAAAGCCACATCAGTTTTAAAGATCTGTAAAAGTATAATCTGACATGTAACAGTGTCTTGTTTAGTATTACGACAAGGCAGCTGAGTTAAACCCTGACTTAGTCATGTTTGCAGTAGATCTAGTTAAATAATTGGGAGGAGTTAGTGTGATTACACTTAAGAAAACTTTCTGGCATTTATCCATTTTTTTGCTATTTCTATGGGTCAGGTACACATACACAGAAATACGCAGCAAACAGTTTGTCAACGCTTCCTTGGGGAGGGGGTCCTTTCCGGCCCTTTATAAGGAGGCACTTGTGTGCCCCCTCCTCAAGAAGCCTTCCTTGGACCCAGCCGTGCTTAATAACTATCGTCCAGTCTCCAACCTTCCCTTTATGGGGAAGGTTGTCAAGAAGGTGGTGGCGCTCCAACTCCAGCGGTCCTTGGAAGAAGCCGATTATCTAGGTCCTCAGCAGTCTGGATTCAGGCCCGGCTACAGCACAGAAACTGCTTTGGTTGCGTTGATGGATGATCTCTGGCAGGCCCGGGACAGGGGCTTGTCCTCTGTCCTAGCGCTTCTTGACCTCTCAGCGGCATTCTATACCATCGACCATGGTATCCTTCTGCGCTGGCTGGAGGGGTTGGGAGTGAGAGGCACTGTCCTTCAGTGGTTCTCCTCCTACCTCTCCGGTCGGTAGCAGTCGGTGTTAGTGGGGGGTCAGAGGTCGACCTCTAGGTTTCTCCCTTGTGGGGTGCCTCAGGGGTCGGTCCTCTCCCCTCTCCTATTTAACATCTACATGAAACCGCTGGGTGAGATCATCCAAGGGCATGGGGTGAGGTATCATCAATATGCCGATGATACTCAGCTATACATCTCCACCCCATGTCCAGTCAGCGAAGCAGTGGAAGTGATGTGCCGGTGCCTGGAGGCTGTTGGGGCCTGGATGGGTGTCAACAGAGTCAAACTCAACCCTGATAAGACGGAGTGGCTGTGGGTCTTGCCTCCCAAGGACAATTCCATCTGTTCGTCCATCACCCTGGAGGGAGAATCATTGACCCCCTCAGAGAGGGTTTGCAACTTGGGCGTCCTCCTCGATCCACAGCTCACATTAGAGAAACATATTTCAGCTGTGGCGAGGGGGGCGTTTGCCCAGGTTCGCCTGGTGCATCAGTTGCGACCCTATCTGGACTGGGAGTCACTGCTCACAGTCACTCATGCCCTCATCACCTCGAGGCTCGACTACTGTAACGCTCTCTACATGGGGCTACCTTTGAAAAGTGTTCGGAAACTTCAGATCGTGCAGAATGCAGCTGCGAGAGCAATCATGGGCTTCCCTAAATATGCCCATGTCACACCAACACTCCGCAGTCTGCATTGGTTGCCAATCAGTTTCCGGTCACAATTCAAAGTGTTGGTTATGACCTATAAAGCCCTTCATGGCACCGGACCAGATTACCTCAGGGACCGCCTTCTGCCGCACGAATCCCAGCAGCCAGTTAGGTCCCACAGAGTGGGTCTTCTCCGGGTCCCGTCAACTAAACAATGCCACTTGGCGGGACCCAGGAGAAGAGCCTTCTCTGTGGAGGCCCCGGCCCTCTGGAACCAACGGCCCCCAGAGATTAGAACTGCCCCACCCTCCTTGCCTTTTGTAAGCTACTTAAAACCCACCTCTGCCGCCAGGCATGGGGGAATTAAGACTTTTTTCTCCCCCTAGGCCGTTACAACTGTATACATGGTATGTTTGTATGTATGTTTGGTTTTATATATTAAGGGGTTTTAATTTGCTTTTAGTATTGGATTTTATTGTATATTGTTCATGATTGTTGTTAGCCGCCCCAAGTTTTCGGAGAGGGGCGGCATATAAATCCAATAAAACTTGAAACTTGAAACAGTGTATATCATCTGTACTGTTTTCTGTGGTGCCAGTGCTGCACCTACAAACTCCTCCATGACCCCATGAACTCTTCTTGACCTACAGGACCTACCCATTCCAAATAACCCTTCTCAAACACCCTCCCTCAATCTATCAAATCTCCTGGGCACTCTCTCAGCCTCTTGCTGCCCCATTACATATCTTCCCCAATCTATGCCAGCCCTGCATATGCCTTTCTTGACCCGTGGCAAACCGCTTGCATACACCCATGCACCTATCCTGATCTGACTGCCTCTCCACCATTCCCACTTCCTTGTTTTCTTTTGTTCCTTCTTTAGATATTAAGAACCTGTTTCTTAAAAAGACCTGAAAGCATTTTCGAGTTCATCAGGATAGAATCTCTTCTTTGACATCCCAGAAACTAGTTTCCTTCGCTGTACTTGCTCCTTTGTGTGATCCTCTTCCTCTGTTAGCGCCTCTTATAATTCCTTCTTTATCTGGTGTAATAAACGTTCAACTTCTGTTACGTGCCAAAGGATGATAACCTACTACCCTGATCCTGTTTTTCTTCAGATACTGTTTCAAGCCATGGTCTAGAAGAGCGCTGAAATATAAACAAGCAACTGGTTGTTTGTTACTCCAAAGCAGCACACCCTCCACCTCTACGCTGCGAGGATGACCTTTTCTTGGTGCTTTTTAAAAATTCAGAAAACAGGGGGATTATTTCCAAAGCTGATTCTGACCTCTTGCCCTGACTCAGTCGGAGAAGATCTGCTTCTCTCGTTGTTAAATAAATAATCAGCATTAAAATCTATTTACACTTCAAGATATTTAATTATGCATTAAGATAGGTATTACCCAAATGTTTCTCACTTAAAATCTTATTCATTTAGAGAGTATAACTATTGCCCTACATTAATTCAATTTCTCAATAAAAGCCACTGTCGGTTTCATTTTTCTTTTCTCCATTGTTGTAACTTTCTCAGAATCCCTGGGAAGCCCACGTGGGACTTTGCTCTCTAGTCACAGTAAAGATGTAAAAATTGAACGGGTCCAAAGACAGGCTACAAGAATGGTGGAAGGTCTTAAGCATAAAACGTATCAGGAAAGAATTAATGAACTCAATCTGTATAGTCTGGAGGACAGAAGGAAAAGGGGGGACATGATCGAAACATTTAAATATGTTAAAGGGTTAAATAAGGTTCAGGAGGGAAGTGTTTTTAATAGGAAAGTGAACACAAGAACAAGGGGACACAATCTGAAGTTAGTTGGGGGAAAGATCAAAAGCAATGTGAGAAAATATTATTTCACTGAAAGAGTAGTAGATCCTTGGAACAAACTTCCAGCAGACGTGGTTGGTAAATCCACAGTAACTGAATTTAAACATGCTTGGGATAAACATATATCCATCCTAAGATAAAATACAGGAAATAGTATAAGGGCAGACTAGATGGACCATGAGGTCTTTTTCTGCCGTCAGTCTTCTATGTTTCTATGTTTCTATGTTGACTTGAATGACTTCAATGCAAAACACACACACACACACAAACATACTGTAAACCTGTCATGGGAAAGTTCATAAATCAGATTAAATGGAAAAAAAAACCAAGACGTATGATGGTTTTACACTGCATATTTAACCATTATTATTTAGCTTCTCAAAAGGACCTTAAAGAGACCAGAAATTACTTCCTATGATCAGAGGTGGTATTCTCCTATTCCTTTCTTCTATTCCTATATCTCTTCTTCTATTCTTTCATTGATATGTTCTATTACTATACCTTCTTTTCTATTATTTCTTAGATATATTTTACTATGAGTATCTCCTCTATAACCTTCATCATGTATTTTACTATGTGTATATAGATATATACCCACTAAAACCCTCATTGCGTATTGGACAAAATAAATAAATAAATTTAGCCAGTCCAGGTGAACTGATAGTAGCAACCTGCAGATGGGTGCCCACCCCTGCCCACCCACTCCGACACTATGCTATTTAGGCGTGTTTTGAAGCGGCACGCATGTGTGCAAGCCGCCTATAGAAGCAAAGCAAGCATGCATGGAAGGTATGAAAAAGGTTGCGTTCCCCGTGTCCAAGATTAAGCAAAGAATTATATCATAAAACCCCTGGCTAAAGAAAGTCTTTTTTAGTGGTCTCTTGTCTTTTGTACTTTACAACTGTAGGCAGACAAGTGCAAAAGCTTTTTCCAAATTGCTCTACAGATGGTTTTGACCTTCCTGTTTCCTCTAATTAACTCAGCTTAATTAAAAGCAAATTCTCTGTCCCCTCTTCCTTGACTGCAGAAAGTACCTCAGGCAAAATTCCTTTGAATAAAAGTTCCCCTTTCTTATCTCTTTCCTTCCACAGCAATCCCAATTAAAAGAATGCTTTAGTAATTTTTATTCCTGAGGAAATCTCTTGACATCGGCTCATCTTTCAGGAGAGGAGAGCCAGATAGAAGAAAAGTGCGGGCTGAGGCACATATATATTCTACTCAAGTCTGTAACATGATCAGGCTCTTTCCAATTATGGGGAAAGTGAGCTTTCTTGTCAAAATAGCAACAACAGTATACCGTTTCCCAGTACTTTACAGCCCTCTCTAAGCAGTTTGCAGAGTCAGCATATTGCCCCCAACAATCTGGCTCTTCATTTTACTGACCTTGATTCAGAAGGATGGAAAGCTGAGTCAACCTTGAATCGGTCTGGATCAAACTGCTGGCAGTTGGCAGAATTAGCCTGCAATACTGCATACTAACCACTGTGCCAACACACTGCAGAAATCCCACTTACCTGGTCAGGGTTTCCTCATACTGATCAACAGGAGAGACAAACAACAACAACAACCCAACAGTCTTTATATTTTGATTACCTTATTGACTTTTTGTGGCAAGAAATAAAGGATGGGGGAAATAATTTGTCATTGTTGAATGAATGCAAGGCGCACTAATGTTTATGCACTATTTATTGAATACTTAATAGTTTTTATTGTCCTTCCTTCTCTAGTACCTTAGTATGATCCTTAATTACTTTTAAAATAGGAAATAATTAAATAGTATGTTTTACCCATAAACAATTTAATCATTTTAATCATTATCTAGAACTGAACCTTTATAGCAATTAAAGAAAATTGAGCCACTTGCCTAATCTTTTATCATGCTGAACCTTCCGAGTTCAGTACAAAACCTTAAACTGTTTCTGTGCTCCTCAACAAATAATGCTGTCTATCATTTGTCCTTTTTGCAGCTATTCAAATAATGTGACTTAATCAATTGAAAAAGAGTCCAAGCACCTATTTGAAAACTTATCTTGGTCGGTAAGTCACTCCCACCCAGTCACATCGGTCACCATCGGTCACATGATTGTCAAGCCACTCCCACCTGGTCACATGCCCAGCAAGCCCCTCCTACCTGGTCATATGACTAGCAAGCCACACCCACAAAATAAGCTATGCCACAGTGTGGCAGTAAAAATTTTGGCAGCACACCTTGGAAAAAATGGTTGGGAAAAAGCCAGAGTGACTTGGCTGCACTAGAGATGGGGAAACCTCCAAGAGGTGTGAACTCCCAAAAAAAGGAACTGCCAACTCCAAGATTCCCGAATGTCCCTTCCCCCCACCAAGATCTCCAATACAAACTATTTTTACAGAGCTTTGGAACAGAAGCAAAGCAGATATTTCTTCAGCTGAGTTCCTAAACTCCATGAAGTTCACATGGTGTAGTGAGGAAAGAGAGACATTTGTGCTAATTTCAAACCAGCATATGCTTGGATATGGAAGGGATATCAGGAACTAAGTGGAAGAATTAAATCATGCCTTCCGTAAAGAATGAATTTAATTAGTTTGATATGTCTACATCAGTGGTGATGACATCCAATTTTTTTTTACTACTGGTTCTGTAGGCATGACTTGGTGGGCGTGGTGTGGCTTAGTGGATGTGGCTTAGTAGGTGTGGCAGGGGAGGATACTGCAAAATCTCTATTTCTACCCCACTCCTGGAGGAAGGATATTGCAAAACTTCCATTCCCACCCACTCCTGGGGGAAGGATATTGCAAAATCTCCATTCTCACCCCACCCTGGAGTCAGCCAGAGGTGGTATTTGCAGGTTCTCTGAACTACTCAAAATTTCTGCTACCGATTCTCTGAACTACTCAAAAATCCCACTACCATTTCTCCAAAACCTGTTCGAATCTGCCGGATTTCCCCCCATTCTACATTACGGTATATAATCCTGAAATAAATTATCACTGATAACTATTTACAGCCCTTAAAGAAACTACTGTTGATCTCAATTAAGTGTATTCTTGAGTAGACATGGATAGAATTTCACTATTGGTGCAGCAGGCATTTTTCCAGTTTGCTGTCATCACTTGAAACCACATGGGGTTGTGCAATTAGCAGGCATTCCATTCAGGTATTAACCAGACACTGGTTTAGAAACATAGAAACATAGAAACATAGAAGTCTGACGGCAGAAAAAGACCTCATGGTCCATCTAGTCTGCCCTTATACTATTTTCTGTATTTTATCTTAGGATGGATATATGTTTATCCCAGGCATGTTTAAATTCAGTTACTGTGGATTTATCTACCACATCTGCTGGAAGTTTGTTCCAAGGATCTACTACTCTTTCAGTAAAATAATATTTTCTCATGTTGCTTTTGATCTTTACCCCAACTAACTTCAGATTGTGTCCCCTTGTTCTTGTGTTCACTTTCCTATTAAAAACACTTCCCTCCTGGACCTTATTTAACCCTTTAATATATTTAAATGTTTCGATCATGTCCCCCCTTTTCCTTCTGTCCTCCAGACTATACAGATTGAGTTCATTAAGTCTTTCCTGATACGTTTTATGCTTAAGACCTTCCACCATTCTTGTAGCCCGTCTTTGGACCCGTTCAATTTTGTCAATATCTTTTTGTATTGAGGTCTCCAGAACTGAACACAGTATTCCAAATGTGGTCTCACCAGCATTCTATATAGTGGGATCATAATCTCCCTCTTCCTGCTTGTTATACCTCTAGCTATGCAGCCAAGCATCCTACTTGCTTTCCCTACCGCCTGACTGCACTGTTCACCCATTTTGAGACTGTCAGAAATCACTACCCCTAAATCCTTTTCTTTTGAAGTATTTGCCAACACTGAACTGCCAATACAATACTCAGATTGAGGATTCCTTTTCCCCAAGTGCATTATTTTACATTTGGAAACATTAAACTGCAGTTTCCATTGCTTAGACCATTTATCTAGTAAAGCTAAATCATTTACCATATTACAGACGCCTCCAGGAATATCAACCCTATTGCACACTTTAGAGTCATCGGCAAATAGGTAAACCTTCCCTACCAAACCTTCCCCTATGTCACTCACAAATATATTAAAAAGAATAGGACCCAGAACAGATCCTTGTGGCACACCGCTTGTAACCTGACTCTGCTCAGAATACTCGCCATTAACAATAACTCTCTGATGTCTACACTTCAGCCAGCTGCAAATCCATTGAACTATCCAGGGATTAAGTCCAATCTTCACTAATTTATCTATCAGCTCTTTATGTGGAACCGTATCAAAGGCTTTGCTGAAGTCCAGGTAGGCAATATCCACGGCACCACCTTCATCCAACACCTTTGTGACATAGTCAAAGAAATCAATGAGATTAGTCTGACATGATTTGCCTTCAGTAAAGCCATGCTGATTTGGGTCTAATAAGTTATTGTTTTTTAGGTGCTGATTTATCCTCTTTTTGAGTAGAGTCTCCATCATTTTAACTACAACTGATGTCAAGCTAACTGGCCTGTAGTTACCAGCTTCTTCTCTACTGCCCTTCTTGTGAATAGGCACAACACTGGCCATTCTCCAATCCTCAGGAACTTCTCCTGTTAACAAGGATTGGTTAAACAAATCAGTCAGGGGGGTAGCAATGACAGATCTGAGTTCTTTAAGAACTCTGGGGTGGATGCCATCTGGACCCATTGCCTTATTTATCTTTAATCGTTCAAGTTCTTCTAAGACATCGGCTTCTAAGATCACTGGAGCTGAATCCGTACAGCTGGAAGCAATGCTATATCCCTCTATAGTATTATTTTGTAAGGTGTCTTTTGAGAAAACTGAACAGAAGTAGCTATTGAAATGGTCAGCGATCTCCTTATTCCCATTAATGCATGTATTATTCCCGGTACTAAGCTTCGTGATGCCGCAGTTTTTCTTCTTCTTATCATTAATATATCTGAAGAAGGTTTTATCCCCCTTCTTTACAGATTTGGCAATGTCTCATTTTATATACCTCCCTATCAGCTATACTTCCAGACTCTTTATACCTCCTATAGGCAGCCTTTTTTTCATTGACTATAGCCCTTACATCATTGCTAAACCATAGTGGTTTCTTCTTCCTTTTACCTTTAGTTATTTGTCTTACATACAGTCCAGTGGCTTTTAAGATGGCCTTTTTTAATACAGTCCACTGGATGCTCGCTCCTGCCATTTTATCCCTCCCCTTTAATTCATTATCTAAATATTCTCCCATTGCATTAAAATTTGTTTTTCTGAAATCCAATACTTTGGTTGCATTATAGCAGAGGTCCCCAACCGCCGGTCCGCGGACCGGCACCGGGCCGTTGGGGGTTTTCAGCCGGTCCGCGGCGCCAGGGCCCCCTCGGCCTTTCCGCACCATCAGCGGCACTCCCCCCGCCAGCCAGCCAAGCCCTGCGCCCGCCGGAACCGGCTCCTCGCTCTCCCCCCGCCGCCCGCCGCGTTTGCAGGAGGTGGGGAGGGTCGGGCGGCCCGCCAAGGCCAGGAGGGACGCCGCTGCCCCCCCTTCCCTCTCTCCGCCCGCTGCTGCGCCTCCTTGATGCCGAGAGGAAATGCCGGCAAAGGCTTTTCTCAGCGGAGGTCTTCAATGTCGGGGGCGCACGGGCGGTTGCACGCGCTCCCTATCTCCCTGCTAGCCCACTCGGAGTATTCAAAATAAGAAAAACCTTTGCCGGCGAAGGCTTTTCTTATTTTGAATATTCCGAGTGGGCTAGCAGGGAGATAGGGAGCGCGTGCAACCGCCTGTGTGCCCCCGACATTGAATATCACCTTCGCCGGCCCCACCTCTCCTGCAAACCCCCTTGCTGAGAGCCCGGGGCGAAAGTGCTCTCGCAAAGGTGAGGCGGGCAGGGCGTGCGCGCGTCACCGCTGAGAAGAACGGAGAACGAGAGTGAGTGATAGCAACAGACAGCAAGATAGAAAGAAAGTGAGAAAGAGAGAGTGAGAGAAAGGGGGGGAGAAAGAGATAGCAAGAGAGAGAACAAGAGAGAGAAAGAGCGTGAGAAAGAAAACAAGAAAGAGTGAGAGAGAGAGAAAGCAAAAGAGACAGAAAGAAAACAAGAGAGAGAAAGTGAGAAGAAGAGAGAGAAAGGGGGAGAGAGAGAGAAAGAGAGGGAGAGGGAGAAAGAGAGAGGGAGAGGGGGAGAGATAGCAAGAGAGGGAGAGAGAGAAAGAGAGAGGGAAAGGGGAGAGAGGGGGGAGAGAAAGAGAGAGGGAGAGAGAGAGGAGATAAAGGAAGAGGAGAGAGAGAAAGGAAGAGAAAGAAAGAAAGAGGGATAGAAAGAGAGAGAGAGTGAGAGATGCTCAGTGAGCCTTTCTTTGAAGTTGCCTTTCTTTCTTTCTTTCTTTCTCTTTCTTGCTTTCTTTCTTGCTCTTTTTCTTTCTCTCTTTTACCTTCCCTTCCTCTATTTCTTCTTTTCTTTCTCCTTCCTACCTTCTTCCCTTACTCTCCCCTTTCATAAGTTTCCTTGCTTCCTTCCTCTGTTCCTGTCCCTTCCCCCTTCTTTCTTTCTTTCCTTCCTTCCTTTCCTCCCTCCATTTCTTGCTTTCCTTTTCCTTCCTCCCTTCTTTCCTCCCTCATTCCCTTCTTTCACTCCTTCCTCTCTTACTCTCCCCTTTCACACCTTTCCTTGCTTCCTTTGCACCCTTCTTCTGTTCCTGTCCCTTCCCTCTTTCCTTCCTTCCTTCCCACCCACCCTCCATTCATTCACCCATTCCTCTCTTGATCGCCCCTTTTACGGCGCCGCTGACAGCTAGCTCCCCCCCCCTACCGGGCCATGGAAAACTGGTCTAGCTTAAAGCCGGTCCCTGGTGCAAAAAAGGTTGGGGACCTCTGCATTATAGGATTGCTCACAATGAGTTTTTACATCAAACCACAAACATAGATGGTCACTGCAACCTAAATTTTCTCCCACCTTGACATCTGAAACCCAATTCCCATTCGTAAAAACTAAATCTAGAATATTCTCCCCTCTAGTTGGTGTCTTAACCAGCTGTGCCAGAGCTGCTCCTGTAAAGGCCTCTACTATATTCTTACTTTTGCTTTTGTTTGTTTAGGTTATGACAAGTAACATTCCTTGAACATTCTCTCTGTATAATTTGTCTTGTCCTTGAAGATGGACAGGGGCAGTGAAAAATAAGGCAAAATTCTGAGATACCATGCAAGGAAGGGAAACCATTTGAGGAGATTGAGGAAATAAATAAAAATTTAAAAGCTTCCTTCTCATGTTTCTATGAGTTTTCGATAGGAAAACATATCTGCTATATCAAATTTTGTTGGAAGTAGAAAATAATATCTTGGCATAACAGTCCCAGCCTGATAAGGGCAAGAAAGTGAACAAAATACTGGAAAGTGATCATAGGCATGCATAAACAGATCATTTCCATATAGATTGAAGCTGTGCTCCTTGGGGTCTAGAAAGATCTCAGATCAACCCTAGAAGACATGTGTAATCTAGAAGTTGGAAACACAAACATTCATCCCCAAAGAAATAAAAAACAAATGTCAAAGGAAAACTACAAAAATGGCTTTCTTATTTATTTATTGGATTTGTATGCCGCCCCCCTCCGTAGACTCGGGGCGGCTAACAACAATTAATAAAACAATTAAAAACCCTTATTATAAAACCAAACATACACACAAACATACCATGCATAACTTGTAATGGCCTAGGGGGAAGGAATATCTTAACTCCCTCATACCTGGGCGGTATAAGTGAGTCTTGAGTAGTTTACGAAAGACAGGGAGGGTAGGGGCAGTTCTAATCTCCGGGGTGGAGTTGGTTCCAGAGGGCCGGGGCTGCCACAGAGAAGGCTCTTCCCCTGGGGCCCACCAAACGACATTGTTTAGTCAACAGGACCCGGAGAAGGCCAACTCTGTGGGACCTTATCGGTCGCTGGGATTTGTGCGGTAGCAGGCGGTTTCGGAGGTAATCTGGTCCAATGCCATGTAGGGCTTTAAAGGTCATAACCAACACTGAGGGGCACTTTTCCTAGCTTAAAACATAGCCTTGGCCATTGTTTTAGATATAGCTGCCTCTTTCTCCTACAGAATTCAGAAAGTCAGAATTGTTCAACCTCCAAAGCTCTTCTAACAATAACTTGCAAAGGCATGTTATCTGGTGGTTCCCCCACCACAGTTGAGAATAGCCCAGGCCATTTTCAATTATAAACAAAAATGAATTACACTCCAGTTTATGCTTGACCAAAGACAGCATACAAAAAAATGCAAGGAGGAATAGAATTATGATTGCTATGAATCCCAACTTGTGCTACATAAGACGAAAAGGTAGAATTTTCTGCTTCCCTAATTTCCCATCTCCATTCCATATAAACACTTTTGGACAGTGCTTTTCTGGGGTTAAAAAAATGACCATTCTAGCAAATTGTTGTAGGGAAGTCAAGAGATTTATTTGAGAGGACTCAAGAAGAAAGGATTTTCTGCTGTGATCCTCTGGAACATCATCAACAGAGGTGAGATGGACCCTAAACCTATTGACCTTCTGGAATATTTTAAAAACCTGGTTCTGCTGTTGGCCATGACTTTCCATGGAGGTGTGGAGTTCATTAAATCTCTGTATTTAGAATAAAATAGAATGGAATAGAATGTAATAGAATGGAATGGAATGGAATAGAGCAGAGCAATGCAGAGCAGAGCAGAGCAGAATTTTTATTGGCCAAATGTGATTGAACACACAAGGAATTTGTCTCCAGTGCATAAGCTCTCAGTGTACATAATGCCTTGGTCAGCACAGACCTTTAAGCAAGAAGGAGTTATCTTGTGTGGGCCTGGAGCTTTTCCTGGCTTTTGCATGTGAAATAGATCTTGCATTTCCTTTTATGTGATCACTAAAGATTGTAAACCCAATGTTATGGAGTCAGTTGTAGGAGGCTTGGCTGTTGTTGGTGTGTTTGAGAGTGGGGTTGTGGAAATAAGTGGCTGCAATTTTCTTTCAAACCTGCAGTAACCCAGAGATTAGAACGGCCCCCACCCTCTTTGTCTTTCGCAAATTACTCAAGACCCACCTTTGTCACCAGGCATGGGGGAGTTAGGATATTCCTTCCCCTAGGCCATTACAAGTTATGTATGGTATGTTTGTGTGTATGTTTGGTTTTTATAATAAGGGTTTTTAGTTGTTTTATTAAATTGGATTGTTACATGTTGGTTTTTATCATTGTTGTTAGCCGCCCCGAGTCTGCAGAGAGGGGCGGCATACAAATCCAATGAATGAATGAATGAATGAATGAATGAATGAATGAATGAATGAATGAATGAATGAATGAATGAATAAATAAACAAACAAACAAACAAACAAACAAACAAATAAATAAATAAATAAATAACACATTCAAGTCATCAGCCTGGGAAGGTGGTTTGCCATATCCAATGATATTTTAATCGTTTTCCACATGTTTGCTGGTTCATTTGTTGAGAACTAATTCTTTAGCTTCTCAGAGTAGCTTCTTTTTGCTGCTCTGATCTCCCTTGTTAATACATTTCTGGCCTGATTGTACAGCATTTTATCACCTTTTCTATAGACTTCCTCTTTGGAACAATGTTGCTGCTTAAGTTTAGCTATGAACCAAAGTTTGTTGTTGCTGTATATTCGCACGTCCCTGGTCCATACACATAAGTCTTAACAGAAGCTGACATATGATGTCACAGTATCTGTGAGTTCATCCAGGTCTGCAGAGGTATCTTCAAAAATATTCCAATCAATGCAGTCAAAGCAAGCCAGTAGCTTTAACTTTGCCTCCTCAGTCCAAGTCTTCACTGATTTAATTGTTGGTTTTGTGGTTTTAAGTCTTTGCTTGTAATGAGGTATAAGGTAAATCATGCAATGATCAGAGTGTCCCACAGCTGCTCATTGAAAAGACTGTTAAGCATCTTTTAGTGTTATGTTGCAATGGTCTAAAGTATTCTTGCCTCTAGTGAGACAATTCACATGCTGTAAGTATGTTGGTAGCTCTTTCCTTAAGTTTGCCTTGTTTAAATCTTCCAAAATAATAGCCAGTGCATCTGGGTATTTGGCTTCAGCCTCCATAATTTGGTCAGCTAGAGTTTTTAATGCCTTGTTTACACAGGCTTGTGGCTGGACATACACAGCAATTAGTAGAAATTGTGAGAACTCATGTAGAGAGTAAGATGGTTACAGTTGATAAGTAAAAACTCTAGGTTTTTGTCACAGATTTTATATATCATATCCTGAGATCCTGACATATTAATGTTTGTAATTTAGATTAATTGTAATTTAATTTAATTACCATTGTAATTGTAATTAATAGATCAATGTTTGTAATTTAGAATGCACTCTTCTGCCTTTCTTTCTTTCTTTCTTTCTTTCTTTCTTTCTTTCTTTTTGATATTACAGTTTTTAACTGTTTTAATTGTACTTTAATAGTTTTGTTTTGACTATGTTAATTGTTTGGTTGGGTTTTGTGGTTTGCACTGCCCAGAGTCACAAGTGAAAGATGGGTAAATGTAATAAATAAATAAACAATTGCTAGAACAAGATATGGCTTAAGCACACTTTACCACTCTATTGAACAAAACATTTAGAAAACTAAACTATAAACCAAGATTTGCAAACTAAAATGAGTAGATTTACATATCAAGCTAAGCCAAAATTAAAAAGTTTTATTATGGTTCGATGTGATTTATGAGGACATATATATTACATTATTCCATATGAATAATACAATACATAAGAGTGTATGGCTTTCTGGGTGAACCTTTCTTTCACTTGAAAAGGGATTCACCAATAGCTGTGAAAAAAATATGCATAGAAGTACAAACTTGAACAATGGGTGCAAGGTAGATTATTTAGAAAACAAAAATACTAAACAATGCTGTTTGGATGTAAATACCAGAGTTTCCTATGTATTTTTATTCATTGTATTGTCATGATCTTTTAGCAGGAAAACAAGAAAATTACCCAGTCTCATTTGCATAGGAAAGAGCTGACAAATCTGGAATCTAAACAGTAAGTCACTGCTAAACAAAAACAGTAAATCACTGTGTGTGTGTTTTTTTGTTGGTGTTAATTATACTAATTAAAATTAGATTTTCCAACATTAAGATTTCTTGCAGCTGTGTAATGTTAGCAGCTATGGTTAACGTGTATGGAAATTCTCCAAGAGAAGGCACTAAGAATTGCTCATAATCTGAACACCAACGCAGTCTTGTCACATTGGAAAGGCTGCAGACAGCATAACTAATAAACTTATTGTGCTCTTTTGAAAGAGTAATAGCATGCTTGAAGAGAGCATATTAACCCTGTTGCAAAGTATTGATTACACTCTATAGTAAAGGAAATGAAACAACAAAGGCTTGGCGTTTAAATGCTTACCCTATTTTGGTGTTCGTCGTTTTACTTCCTTTCATTGGCATTTAATATTTAAAAACACTAACAAATGTATCATTTGTGACCATAGATGCGCGCCCACAAGTTTTCAGTCACACACTTCTTTTATTATTGTTTTAACTTGCCTATGCACTTGTTCAATGGCATTCAGAATGAATGAATTCTATTAAGATTTGTTTGGCTAAATTCAGTAGTAGTAGCAAAACATGGAACTAGAACTTAGCCATTCATTGAATAATTGTTTATGTTAGCACAATGGCAAAGATTTAAGAGGAATAAAAATCAAAACTGGAAATTTTACCATTTGTACAGTAGTACCTCTACTTAAGTACGCTTCTACTTAAGACCTTTTCTAGATAAGAACTGGGTGTTCAAGATTTTTTTGCCCCTTCTTAAGAACCATTTTCTGCTTAAAAACCTGAGCCCGGAAAAATTTCCCAGGAAATTTGAGAGCGGCACAAAGGCCTGGCCAGTTTCCTGCCATTCTCCCTGGCTTTCACTTTCTGGCGGGTGTATGGGAAGCACATGCTCCTCCTCGCTGCCTCAGAGTCCCTCTTTTTTTTTAAGCCTTAAAGTTTTGGATTTTTTTGATTCACCTCACCTTCTTCCTTCAGCAGCGACTGTCCTCCTCCTCCTCTTCCTTCTCCTCCCATCCAAATTCCCAGCTTTTATTTCTTTCCTAATGGGTTTGCATGAATTTTTTGCTTTTGCATTGATTCCTATGGAAAAAATTGCTTCTACTTACAAATTTTTCCACTTAAGAACCTCATCACGGAACAAATTAAGTTCTTAAGCAGAGGTACCACTGTATTAGACAATCAAATACAGATAGACCTTATTTAATTATCACAATTGGGACCATGGTTAGTGCGCTTAAGAAGATGGTTCTTAAGTGAAATATCATGCAGGTGTATGCAACTTATATAAGTTCTAAGGTGAATCAGCCATAGGTGTTAAGTCTGATATCATATAACAGTGTCTTGCAAGCTTCTCCATCGATGGAGTGCTTGTTGAAAGCTGGCTGAGAAGCTTGCAGATCAGAGGTGGGTTCCTACCGATTCTAATCAGTTCTTTAGAACCGTTAGTAAATGGGTGGTGATGTCACAGAGCCAGTTCTGTTGGTGCCAGTCTTCCATCTTTGATTTTGCTTCTGCACATGTGCAGAAGCTTTTTTTAAAAAAAAATTGGGGTAGGGATGCGCCCAAATCATGTACTTCCATCTGCGAACTGCTGGGGAAGCTAAGTAGAATCCATCCCTGTTGCAGATGGTAATGCTATCACTACAGAAAGCTGCCCTCATCATAAAGGCATGCCGGTTGCAAAATATCTGTGAAGATGAGATAATCATCATATATTTAAAATAATAAAATTAATTATTATTATTAATAATATTAATATTAATATTACTAATAATAATATTAATAATATTAATATTATTATTAATAATAATATTAATAATAATAATAATAATAACAACAACAATATTGATTGTTTTTATTGCTTATTTCACCCCTATGACAATCATTAAGTGTTGTACCACCTGATTCTTGACAAATGTATCTTTTTCTTTTATGTACACTGAGAGCATATGCACCAAGACAAATTCCTTGTGTGCCCAATCACACTTGCCCAATAAAATTCTATTCCATTCTATTTAAGAGTCTTAAATTTACTTATTCAACACCATCCTAATCTAAAGCAGTTAGTCCCTTTTAACAATTTGAACAAAGCAGTTAAAAAATGGACAGCAGTAGATGCAAGCATTTCATATTGACTCTGTCAGTACCAAGCTTACAATAACACAGTTAGAAATCAACATAGAGCATAAAGTCCAGTGCGAATGTTAATTAGATATAGAAACATAGAAACATAGAAGACTGACGGCAGAAAAAGACCCCATGGTCCATCTAGTCTGCCCTTTTACTATTTCCTGTATTTTATCTTACAATGGATATATGTTTATCCCAGGCATGTTTAAATTCGGTTACTGTGGATTTACCAACCACGTCTGCTGGAAGTTTGTTCCAAGGATCTACTACTCTTTCAGTAAAATAATACTTTCTCATGTTGCCTTTGATCTTTCCCCCAACTAACTTCAGATTGTGTCCCCTTGTTCTTGTGTTCACTTTCCTGTTAAAAACACTTCCCTCCTGAACCCTATTTAACCCTTTAACATATTTAAATGTTTCGATCATGTCCCCCCTTTTCCTTCTGTCTTCCATATTTATGTATGTATTTATGTATTTATTTGTTTGTTTATCTATCTATCTATCTATCTATCTATCTATCTATCTATCTATCTATCTATTTATTGGATTTGTATGCCGCCCCTCTCCGCAGACTCAGGGCGGCTAACAACAATGGTAAAAACAACATATAACAATCCAATTTAATAAAACAACTAAAAACCCTAATTGTAAAAACCAAACATACACACAAACATACCATGCATAACTTGTAATGGCCTAGGAGAAGGAATATCTTAACTCCCCAATGCCTGGTGACAAAGGTGGGTCTTGAGTAGTTTGCGAAAGACAAGGAGGGTGGGGGCCGTTCTAATCTCTGGGGTGAGTTGATTCCAGAGGGCCGGGGCCACCACAGAGAAGGCTCTTCCCCTGGGGCCCGCCAAACGACATTGTATAACATGTGTGAACACCAGCCAATGACAAACTTTATGCCCACAGAAGTAGCAGTGGCTAAACAGGGTATTGTTACCAAGGACCACCTATAAACAGAAAGATGGAAGAGTTAGCCTTTTCAATTTTCAACCAGGTGATGTTTAGACTTCTTGGCACAATACAGCTTCACTCAAACGTAGATAAAACCATGATTTGTTGAATAACTGTAGCAGTTTATTTCATGCCAAACACTATGACACCCATCGTGTCAAGCTTTATTTTTGCCTTAAGATTACTTTTATGGTAGAATATTACCATATTTTTGGACTATAAAATGTACTGGAGCATAAGACACACCTTCGTTTTTGGGTAGGAAAATAAGAAAAAAAAAGATCTGCCAACAGCATCCATCTGGCTAGCATCTTTGGCAAACAGCCTGGAATAGGTATATTAGCCTTGCAAAGCTCCATTTGAGAGGTTGTTTTCAGTCTTGCAAAGCTCCATTTCAGAGGCTGTTTTTAGCCTTGCAAAGCTCCGTTTGAGAGTATGCTTTTTCAGCCTTGCAAAGTCCCATTTGAGAGGCCGGGCAGGGCTACATTCAGTGTATAAGACACATCCACATTTTCATTCTCTCTTAGGAGTGGCAGGTGTGTCTTATTGTTATGTACTGATGTATGGAGTATAAATTTGCATAGCCGCTGCTGATTGGCTAATCTAGCAGCGGCAGAAATAAACTGCTGTCAATGGCTGGCAGGCTTCAGGGAAGCCCTTAAAAGCGGCTTCCCTCCAGCCTGCTGGCAGTCCATGTTAGTTTAGCTAACAGACAATAAAGGTACTGAACTGTTCCTAGGTCTTGATTCTTCATTCATGCGTATCTAACATTTATACTCCAAAAAATATGGTAATAGTAAATATTATATACTTGTTTATAATAGAATATGTTAGCCATATATATTTTTCAACTATGGTTGATAGAGCTTAACTGCCTAGGAAACTATTAATAAAAGGAAACAGAGTTTCAAGTCTGTAACACTATACTCTCTTTGTAACGGAGAAGGGGAAGATGTGAATACAAAATTGCATTCAGTTGTGATAAAATTGTATTTTGCCCAAAATATTTATTTCAGATATTATGACTTCCACATTCAAAAACAGTATTGGCCAAACAAAGTTCTAATCCATTGCAGCTATAAATCATGTAAAACATGTTTGTAACACTTCATTCAATTGTTTTGTCTTTCACTCATCCTTGCCAAATTTCCTTCTATGATATTCCAGATACTGTAGTTGTAAAATTGCTGTTGCATTCTCCATGGGGGCACATTAATTCTATAACAGAATAGCAACATGTAAAGCCAAACTGATCCAAAGTATATTATATTTTACAGGAGAATGCACTAGCATAAATATTTGCAGACTGGTGCAAAGTATGATAGATGATATTGATATGACCTAGTAAAATAGCAGAATAGCATAGTAGATGAAATGTACATTGCTATGAAATAGTTAACAGTATCTTAGAAACTTTATTTTTTATATTTTCATAGGCTTCAATATTTACTCATTGAATTCTCATTGAACCTTAGAAGGAAAGTATTGGAAAAGATATTGGAGATCATACACTCAAACTCTCTGCCCCATTCAGGAATTTATGTTCCTGAAAACATGATAAAAACAATACTGTTGATATTGCAGTTTTAAAAATCTAAGTATGGTAAATATAAATACAGGTACACATTTAGATTATTTGTAAAAATAGAATTACAAACCTTCTTGATGTCTTTTACTACATATGAACCAATAAAGCACCAAAATAACCCTCCTTTTATTCCTTATGACTACAGTATTATTTGCTATCATTCTTGTGAAAACATTGGATGCTGATAAAGCCACTGGCCTTTTCTCTTCAAAACTACTTGTATATCAGGAATCCTGTAATTGGATTTTCATCTTTTCCATTTGAGTTTCTGAAGACTATTTGGCATCTCATCTGCAAAAGCAGCAAATGGAAAAGGACCTCCCTGTCAAGGGAATTTGCCATTTTTGTTGGAGACTTACCGGTAATACAGTGTTTCCCAACCTTGGCAACCTGAAGATATTTGGACTTCAACTCCCAGAATTCCCCAGCCAGCATTCGCTGGCTGGGGAATTCTGGGAGTTGAAGTCCAAATATCTTCAAGTTGCCAAGGTTGGGAAACACTGACTTAATAGATACCATGGATTTCCTGGTGTGCTGTAGATTGCATGCCTTCACCAAGCCATTATTTGTCCCTCTCTCTTTTAAAGGAAAGGAAAACAACTGCAGAGCAGAAGAAAGTTATCTTTTCATTCAGAGTATCATCTCAACTTAACCTGTAAGATGAAGGGATGTATCACTTGACAAAGTAAATGTAAAAAATGACACGTGCACCTTGGAGAATTGGCAGTTAAAACAAAAATCTGGATTCACACTCTTTTGGCAAGCTGATGAGATGATTTCCAAGTATCAAAAGTGTTCAGTATGCTAATGTCAATTTTATTAAGCCATAAAGTACAGCAATTGCTCCATGTTACTATCCCCCGGGGGGATGGCCTTGTGAATCAAACAATTGCATGTAACTGAAATACAAAAATCTGTCTTACTGAAGCTTAACTGAAGGCATAACCTCAAACCAGAAACATTGATCCAACCCACCTTTTTTTCCTGTAGATCAGGGGTCTCCAACCTTGGCAACTTTAAGTCTGGTGGACTTCAACTCCCAGAACACCCAACAAAGCTGGTTGGGGAATTATGTGAGTTGAAATCCTCCAGGCTTAAAGTTGCCAAGGTTGGAGACTCCTGCTATAGATTACTCAACCCAACAGGAAATCATCAGCACTTGCTTAATAGTTGGAGAGGCTGGAGCCTTAAGAAAGTCTTTCCTTTAGTCTCACATGTCCGAATTGCGTTTGAAAGCTACTGGCTAAGCACAGGAACTCAGGAACTGAAACCGATGAAGAATGAAGACAATTCAGCAGGAACTGTTTGAAGAAGTTTTATTCTTCGTTGTATCAAAAATAGAATCTCTCCTATTCTTTTATTTACAGAAAGTACTTTACTATAACTATAAAGCATGATACAGCAAACCAATTGCCCCACAAGACTAACCACACACCAGAAGTAACCAACCAGCCAACTACAACACCCGCACCAGTAATGGGCAGCCAAAATTTTTACTGTCACACTGTGGGTGCATCTTATTTTGTGGGTGTGGCTTAATGGTCATGTGACTGGGTAGGAGTGGCTTGCCAGCCATGTGATCAGGTGGGAATGGCTTGAACGATCATCATTGTTCAAGTGAATTGTTAAGTCCTTGACTTACAACCTTATCAGTGACCCTCTCTGGGGTGACAATATGCTTCGTGTTTCCTGTGCTCTCCTTCCTGAGTCTCTCCCCCACCTCAGGCTGGGTAGCTAGGCGAACGGGTGCTGCCAGAGCATAAAGGCTGCCTGCGCTGCTTCCACTCACGCCTTCTGCTTGCAGCTCAGGCGGGAGGTGGCTGCGTGAGGCTGGAGGGGAGCCAGGCAGGAGAGAGGAAAGCTCATCCGAGGCCAGGAAGAAGAAAAGAGGGGAAAAACAAGGAGCGCAGATGCTGCTGCAGTAGCAGCAGGGAAAAAAAGGAGGCCCAAGCCGAGACCAGTAATTCAGGAAATGACAGCCGCCAGTCAGCTGGAGCTGTGCACGCATCTTCATTTCCACTGGTGGAACTGTGTTCCACCCCATCCTGCCTGCTTCCCACCCCTGACCCACGCCGACTGAAAAGGTGCATTGCTTCTTATATTGTTCTAGCCCAATCAGCTTGCAACTTAGTCACTATGACTCAGCAATATGACTGCTTTGCATACTCACATCCTTTTTACCTTAAATCGAATATTACCTAGGATAGTTCTGATCCGTGACATCAGAAAAGGATACTTCTTTAATTTGCAGGAGGACTCTTGTAACTACAACTGGGGCCTAATTTAGTCAATTAATTTTCAAATACTCAGAGTGATAGAAAATTAGGTTACCCAATTGGTAGGGCGAATAATACTTCTGGATTTCTCCAGATCACACCTTTCCCTGCTTACCTTGTCCATAGTGCCGAATTTCAGAAAGGACAGCACTGCCTCCAGGGATGGCAGAACAAGTCAAAACTGTGGCTGCAGGGGTACAAATGAAACTCCGCCTGTTTTTCTATGTGTGGTACAGAGAAAAAGCAGGTGAAATGTTGGTTCCATCTTCACAGCCAAATTTCTTCCCTATTTTTACTACACCGCCCCCCGTAGATTACCCCGAGAGTGTTATGTAATCTCCCTAAATGAGAAAATTGTTCTGTCCAAAAAGAAAGAAGAAATTTAGATATAAGTAGCCCATTGATCAGAAGGTCGGCAGTTCAGTGGTTTGAATCTCTAGTGCCAGGTAATGGAGTGAGCTCCTGTTACTTGTCCCAGTTTCTGCCAACCTAGCAGTTCAAAACATGTAAAATGCAAGTAGAAAAATAGAGACCACTTTGGTGGGAAGATAACAGCACTCCGTGTGCCTTTAGCATTTAGTCATGCCAGCCACATGACCATGGAGACGTGTTCAGACAGCACTGATTCTTCAGCTTAGAAACGGAGATGAGCACTACCCCTAGGCTGGAAACGATTATTTATTTATTTA
Source organism: Erythrolamprus reginae (assembly GCF_031021105.1). NCBI lineage: Eukaryota > Metazoa > Chordata > Lepidosauria > Squamata > Dipsadidae > Erythrolamprus > Erythrolamprus reginae. The sequence goes on along the minus strand of NC_091950.1, from coordinate 309,578,145 downwards.
TTTATTTATTTATTTATTTATTTTTATTTTATTTATTCATTTGTCCAATGCACAAATACAGGGGAAGAGAATAGACATGAAGTAATATATATACAGATAAATGTAAAAATAGAGGAGAAGATATATGAAAGGAAGAAAATATATATGATATATGAGATAAAGGAAAGACAATTGGACAGGGGACGAAAGGCACACTAGTGCACTTATGTACGCCCCTTACTGGCCTCTTAGGAACCTGGAGAGGTCAATCGTGGAGAGTCTAAGGGAGAAATGTTGGGGGTTAGGGGTTGACACTATTGAGTCCGGTAATGAGTTCCACGCTTCGACGACTCGATTGTTAAAGTCATATTTTTTACAGTCAAGTTTGGAGCGGTTTAGCACGTATGTGCAGGGGAACTTTAACCTTTACCTTTAGCCTATGTGAAGCTGTGTTGCTTTACACAGCTCCTTTAGCTCTAATAACTGAAACAACCTGAAAAGCAAGATATACCACTTCCAAACATTCCAAATGAATGTTTCTTCATTTGAGGGCCACTATTTTATTACTGCCTGCCACCATGTTTTGTCAGATTGCCATCAAAACTATCTTCTGAACACATGTAGTTTATTAGAATTAGAGGCACGAAGGCCTATTTTTTTCTGACATCATGACTTTACTCCACTTGTAAATAATGGAGCAGCATGTTGAGTGAATCTGTACATCCAGTTACTGCTAGTGTTGAATATTCATTAACCTGATGTAAATAGTTGAGTCATTGAGTGTTTGATTTTGGTTGGTTAAGAAATGACCGGGAAATTTAAGTGAGTGTCAGTTACTTTTGAGCGGGAGGAAACAAAGTATAAAAAGCTGTAAACCAACACTGTTATTCATTCACGCCCAGGACAGAGATCGTATAGCAACCTTGTTTCTACTGTTTAAAGAATAAAAGAACATTTATAGTGACTACAGCCTCAGTATTATTCAGCTAGAATAGACAACAAACAGTTTTAACCTAACACCAATACTAGAGGTTTTGTGAGTCAGAGGCAGCAATCCCCAATCTTTCCAGCTCAACGGACTGGTGGAGGCAGTGATGGCAGAAGTGAGAAGGGATGTTTTTTGCATATGTATGCCACTTTCACAAATGCAGCTTCATGTGTGCATGTCCATCATTTCTGCATCCTGATTCTTAGTGAGGTGCAGCCTGGCACCAGGCCGCACACCATGGCTTGAGGTCCCCTGCAGTGGTGGGTTTCAACATTTTCTACTATCAGTTATGTGGGCGTAGTTTAGCGGGCATGGCTTAGTGGATGTGGCAAGGGAAGGATACTGCAAAATCTTCATAAAACTTGGGGCAGGTGGTATGTCTGGATTGCGAAAAACAAAAGAAAAGAAAAGAAAAATGTGAATAACGATAAAATTATTTAAAATATTAAATTTAGAGAGAAAAATCAAATTGATATTAAGAGGAAATGTTACTACTATAAGGCACTATTATACCATTGAGAAAATGAAACATAAAAATGGATATACTAACAGAAAAATTAACAAGATGTATATATGTGTAATAACCAATAAAGGGAAAATATTATTATAAGTGAATGAGCTGCAAACCAATTACACTGCCATTTAGCAGGTGTAAATACTAAGCTATGATATCAAATAATCCATGTATAAAGCATGATGCTTTATTTTTGTTGTATGTTATATGTATATATCAAATGTTGTATGGTTGTTTTGTTTTTTCTTCGTTTTCTTTCTTTTTTAATGTACATATTTAATAAAGTATTTTTTTTAAAAAATCTTCATTTTCTCCCGATCAGTTGGGATTCAGGACGCAGAGACTAGATGGGGGCTGGGACCAGTCAGGTGTGGTATTTACCGGTTCTCTGAACTACTCAAAATTTCCACTAGTGGTTCTCTGACTTATTCTAAATTTCTGCTACCGGTTCTCCAGAACTGGTCAGAACCTGCTGAAAACCACCTCTGTACCCCTGAGTCAGAGTATCCTTTTGACCAGCCATCCAATCATTATCATTCCAAGAAAAAGTGATGTAGCTATAGGACAGCTAAAAGTAGGAGGTGTTTCATTAGACAAGACATTATGAATCTTTCAAATCCTGATTGATTGCAACCTTAAAATCATCTCTTGCTCCCTGACTGGTCAAATAGTAAGGCTCTATTGATGTGACAGATTTTGGCTTGATCATTTGCTCCTGATTCTGAATTTTAAAGTTGCATCTGACTAGAATCTCTCTGAAGTGGACAAGACGTAGTATAGCACTGTGCAGGGAAGGAACAATCCATAAAAGATTAAGCTTTGCCTTCTCTCTAGTAAAAGCTTTGGCTGGATTTCATTCCCTTTCATGAATTGAAAAAGCATCCCTTTTCTTTATGGAAGAATAAGTCACCAACCCATGCAGCTACATCTATATTCTGTCCACACACATACAGTATCCACATAGGCTTCAAAGACTTGAAATACATTTATTTAACATAAAGACATTTTTATCTTTTTTGGCGGGATGTGTTTACTTTTTGCAATGTTTATGTACTGACTCCACGAGGACTTTAAATCGTTTACAAAACCGAACATAAAACCATTAAAACAAGTTCACACTGTATATAAATATTTATGTATAAAGATACAGACATAGATAGATATGCATGTCATCTATAAAGATATTTATATCCAGTAATATTATATATAAAATGTTTTGTAATGGAAAGATTCTTAATAGCCTTAAAGCTGGACTCTCTGCCCCCTTCCTCCCCATTTATATCCAATTTGTTTGGGGTTTTTTTAAAAAGCCACAACACTTTAATGTGTTGGCAATCTAATCTTCCTCTCAAATTTTCAGGTCCTTTATAGTCTGATGAGATATTTTTATAAAATGGAAAGTGACACATGCTACAGTCACTGCTGTCAACACTGAAATCTATAGCAATTTCAGCAACTCTTATTAGACCCAGACAATGCTTTGTAAGGGATACATGGCACTGTTTTTTCCATGGGCTGCTTCCAAGTCTTCACAGAATCTTTAATTAAAGAAGAAGATGTAGAATGTGACAGCATTGTCCTTGGACTTTCTCCATGCTGCTCCACGTCCTTGGAAGCTGTTCCCAGGGGAAGGAAAATATGAATATGATGACATCTCATCATTAATTTAATGTTACTAGGGAGATGTGGAAAAGAGATACAGAACATGACAGCTATGAGTTCCTGATAACATATCCTTTCGACAGATTGAATCCCATCATTTCTTAGCTGGATTTACCCACCGCAGTGGTCTTCCTAATTAATGTTCATTTCTTTTTCATCATTGTGTAATTATTTTGCAGAAAACTGTTATTTTAAAACACGGTAATAATATTATGCAAGGGATCTAAATCTATGGACAATAGGTAGAAAGGTAGAGTCTTGTTTCTTGTATCTGAAACATGAAAACAAATAAATAATTCCTAAGTATTGCTTGTGACTAATTTGATGCTTACCTCAAATTTGCTCAGGAGGATGACAAACTGTGGGACAAACTTTCATCACTTTCCCATTTTGAGGTCTTATGGATTCTTGGGACACAAAAACAGGGGCTCAATCTTACCTTATAGGAAGTAATGAGCCTAGAATTTAAATCTGAATTTTTAGCTAATGCATAATTTAGCTGTCAAAAATAAGAGGCAAGGAGAACAGTAACTGAGGAACTAGTTTTGTACCACTGGAAGAAATCTGCAACTGATATCTGTTTCATTATGTTACCAAATAAACTCAGTTACATGAAGTCCAAGATACTGTAAAGTGTTATTCTCTGACTTCCAATATTTTTTTAAAAAAATGGATCCTTTAATCTGGGATTAAAGCGTAGGAGCTATTCAGAATGCCTGAATGCTTCATTAATTTTCTCAGAAGGCTTAATATATGCTAAGATAGGTATTAAATTAAAGATAATTGCATTTTTTCAGCTGCAATTTTGACTTAGTGAGTTCATATACTAAGATATGTCACAGTGGCAAGTAAAATGCAGTAGAAGTGCATTGTAAGATTTCTTGGAAGAATGAACTCTGTGGCATTGTCTCTTCACTACATCAGTAGGGGTCAGTAGGGATGTAGAGATTTAAGGATTTATTCTATGCCCTTGTTTATCAGTTTTCCTATCTCCTGTTTCCCTAAGACAAGGGTCAGCAACCTTAAACACTCAAGGAGCCACAAATGTCATAACCGAAATCCCCCCCCCCATCAATTTTGGAGCCAATTGGAAGTCCAGTTCCCCCATCATAGTTTCCTCCTAGCACGGAGTTCTTTTTCCTCTACCAGTCCTAATCAAAGGCCCAATCAATTGTGGAACTGACCAGAAAACCCACCCCTTGCCATAGAGTCTTCTCCTGGCATGCTTTGTGTCTCCACCCCCCGCCCAAACTGGAAGTGCCTCTCAAAATTGTGGTGCCATTCAGTGACAGGGAGCCACAGCAGTGGGATGAAAGAGTCACATGTGGCTCCAGAGATGAAGGTTGCTGACCCCTGCCCTAAGATATTGTAATATCAAGTCATTTCCTTTTAACTTCTTCCTAGTCATGAGCAGAGTACTTTCCCTCTTTCTTCCTGGTGCTAGGAAGTCCTAAGCTTTGCTTAGCTCTTAAAATAATTATCCTTTCTCTTTATATCAATGTGCCATTGATAATTCTCAGTTAAATTTTCTCTCTTAATAATGTTCTGGTATGCACCAAACTCTTCAACTCCAACATTATAGATAAGGGTGATTATTTTCAAAGGTTCCCATCTTATAATTTCAGATCCCATAAAATAAAAGGGATGGAGGAAGAGGTGTGAAATTGGCCTCTCTTAGCCTTCACAAAAGACTTTTTGACTCAGAAAACAGAAAGGAAAAGACTCAGAGATTTGAAAATTGAGATTATATGTGCTTGTTCCTGCTTAGCCTGCTGTCCAGGGTTCTAATTGTTGAAAGGGAGAAACCTCAACACACCTCATCTCTCAGAATGGAATGGAATGGAATAGAATAGAATTCTTTATTGGCCAAGTGTGATTGAACACCACAACAAATTTATCTTTGCTGTACATGCTCTCAGAGTACATAAGGAGAATAAAATACATTCATCAAGAATAAAAAGGTACAACACTTACAGTAGTGATAGTCAAGGTTACTAATAAACTATCAAATAGTACCAGTAAACAAATAAAAACAATATAAATTGAAAGATACAAGCAACATGGTTATAGCAATAAGTGAGAAGAGATAGACACTAGTAAGGAAGAGAGGAATAATAGTAATATAGTCTTAGTAAGTTATTTGACAGTGTTGTGGGAATTAATTGTTAAGCAGTGCTGGCATTCTGGGGGGAGGGGGAATTGTCCTTGTGTCTAGTTGTTCTGCAGGGCCCCATAGCATTGTTTTGAGGGTAGAAGTTGAAACAATTTGTGTCCAAAATGTGAAGGGTCTGTAGATATTTTCACAGCAGGTTGGTAGTAATTGTTTTTAATGCATTTTTTGTGCAACAAGACAAACATAGACTCCATTGAAGTATGTGTTTGTCTTGTTTGGTTGCACAGCCAAACCAGACAGTTATGGAGGTGCAGATGAGAGACTCAATAACTCCTCTGTAGAACCATAGGATCCATTGTTTTTTCGGTTGCTAGGTATGTCCTCCTCATATTGATTCCTCGGAACAGGAGTCTTCATGTTGGATCTGTCTATATTGACTTATGCAATCATTCTGTCAAGTCTTAATCATAATGATCAACATGTGCTTAAGAATCTTTTCTGTAATTCTGCATCACTGTGACCATGTATAATTTATCTGTCTATTGTATCCATATTTGTGTTCTTTCCAAAACAGGTGTACACATGTACAAAAACAAATTACACAATAATTAATATATTTAGAAATCAGTAGTATTTTGTTTGAAATACCTCCCACTCACTGGGGAACTAACTTTTAAATATTCAAGATGAAGCTGGCCCATGCTAACAAGGTAGTTAGCAAAGCCTGTCTTTTTACAGTCCATTCCATATCTGCTATATGAATAAACAGAGAGCTTCAGTCTTACCAAGATGTCAATCTGTCATAGTTCCCCTACACTCAGAATAAACTGAGCCTGCCTTATAAAAAGGCTCTACTGTGAATTGAGAAGACATGTTAATTTCAATGTATATAAAAGCATGAAGAAGCAATGTCAAATTACCATATCCATATTTAGAATTCTATTTCAATACAGCAGCTATGCATAAAGATTGTTAAAGCTGATTTGGACAATAAAGAAAAGTATAGGGAGTTTGTTATAGAAAAAGAGAATTTAGAACATATTTATTTTGATGCAAGATGTAATGGTTATTATAGTATATTTATCATATTAAGTTCTGCATTATTTTTTCTATACATTCCATATGTTCCCAAAGGAAAGAGCCAAACATGCAGGTCAGGACAAACATGTACCATGGCATCAAAGTACAAAAAGCACAACATGTACTGTACTCATGTCAAAAATCAGAATGCAAATGCTCTAGAGCAGGACTAGTGTCCTCACGTCACCAAACATGTGACATCATTTTGTCTCAATCCCAGTTTTCTGCATGTATCTATATAAGTCCAAAGATACTTCACCAGAAGAGCCCTTCACTCCTCTACCCAAAACAGAATTCCCTATGAAACTAGACTTACAATCCTGGCCCACAAGATCATATGCTGCAATGTCCTGCCTATAAAAGACTACTTCAGCTTCAACCACAACAACACAAGAGCACACAACAGATTCAAGCTTAATATTAACCTCTCCAAACTTGACTGTAAAAAATACGACTTTAGTAATCGAGTTGTTGAAGCGTGGAACTCATTACCGGACTCCGTAGTATCATCCCTTAACCCCCAACACTTTACCCTTAGACTACCCACGGTTGACTTCTCCAGATTCCTAAGAGGTCAGTAAGGGGCGTACATAAGCGCACTAGAGTGCCTTCCATCCCCTGCCTTATAGTCTCTCCTATATCTTCTCTACCATATCTCTATAAGCTTCATTGTGTATTATTGTGTATTGGACTAAATAAGTAAGTAAGTAAGTAAGTAAGTAAGTAAGTAAGTAAGTAAGTAAGTAAGTAAGTAAGTAAAGATGCAATCACATTGAGTTTGATTGTTCCTATGTCCCAGTTTTCCCGAGACCACTTTGGAAATGGCTTGTTATTGCTTTCCTCCAACTTGATTTTGTTCAGCTCCATGGTCTAGCCAACAGCTGTAGAATTCCCAAATGCTGACACTGAATGACATAATTCACTAAGCAAGCTAGCCCTGTGCTTTGGGCTAGCCATGAAAAGCACTACTGTGGAGTTAAACAGGCAGATTTATCCGAAAGCTTCCCCCCACCCCCAAAGCAATAATGTGGAGGGAGGCCAAGAAGAATTGTGTTGTCAGTCACAAGGACTCAAAGATATCTTAGATAAATAGATGATAAACAGAAGATAGATGTATAAATGTTAGAATCCATAATGCTATACGCTAATAAACAGAGTGGCTATTTTGCCCCTTTATTAATGTGCTCTGTATATAGAAATTATTGAGAACAATTTAGTTTCAGTTGTTCATTCTAATAGAACAACACATTCTATTTCGAGGTTAGAATCAATTCATTTTAATTCATAATGTGGTTTGTTTTGTTTGGCTTAGCATATTGTGTGAATTTAGTCAATGTAGTTTGTAACTCTGATTTATGGTTTAGCTTCATGCATAAAGCAGTCAGTTGTAATTCAGTCAATAAACCACAGAAAACAAAACATGGTTTATCTTGATGGGTCAACCCACTCACTATCTTGAACTATACAGTGAGAATAAATAAGTTATTCTTCCGGAGGAAAATAGCTATGCTATTTATTCTGACAAAATGCATGGCAGTTATGATGATGACAGATAAGTCATAGATCTGCCAGCCAGAATACCAGTTTCTATGCAGTTTGATCAATGCTATTATTTAATGTTATTTATTGACATGCAATGCAAAGGGGATGCATTTCTAATAATATTGTCTTTGTCTTCTTTTCTCTAACTTCTCAATACTTGCTTTTGGGCGGAAAAAAAATGTGCAGCAGCTATCTTTTTAAAAAGCTTCCTGGGAACCCTACTGATATCTGCCCAGCAGGAATGCACTTTCTGCAGTGTTTATTCTGTTTCCTTTGCTTTTGTAAAAACAGTTTTATCGCTACATCTTCAATATTATTGACCATGACTCTGTTGCTTTCATCCTTACTTTGAAAGGGGTTTATCAGATTAGCATTTAAAACATTCAAAGTCTAGTGTTATTAGGAAAAAAGAAGAAAGAAAATTGCAGTAACCGATCATAAACAGGCAAATTTTTATTAAGGCAAGTATAATATGTCATATGCCAAGTGTTAAAAAATCCAACCACATATTTTTAAACATACCAGCAACGTGGTGAGGTGTTATGGTTGAGTATGAGTCACTTGGCAACGCAAATTAGAAGAAGGTAATAACTTGACTGGGATAAAAATAGGACTTTTCTGGCAATAAATGTACATGAACTTTCTCATGCACACATCTACACACAGATGTCACTACAATACTTAATTTTTTAAAAATAAGAAAGTTTGGAAAAGGCACCGAATCACTGCTTTACTTATGTGTTCTCATGCCCAATGTTATCACCCACATGCAAAATCTGATCACAGACTCCCTCTAACCATTCCACCTTAAAGAGGGTTGGATGTTTGGAAGAGCAATTATTTTATTTGTTTGTTTGTTTGTTTATTGCATTTGTATGCCGCCCCTCTCCGTAGACTCGGGGCGGCTAACAACAATAATAAAAAACATCATATAAATCCAATACTAAAACAACTAAAAAACCCTTATTGTAAAAACCAAACATCCCTACAAACAAACATAGCATGCATAAACTGTAAAGGCCTAGGGGGAAAGAATATCTCAGTTCCCCCATGCCTGATGGCAGAGGTGGGTTTTAAGGAGCTTACGAAAGGCAAGGAGGGTGGGGGCAATTCTAATCTCCGGGGAGAGTTGGTTCCAGAGAGCCAGGGCCACCACAGAGAAGGCTTTTCCCCTGGGCCCCGCCAAACGACATTGTTTTGTTGACGGGACCCGGAGAAGGCCCACTCTGTGGGACCTAACCGGTCGCTGGGATTCATGCGGCAGAAGGCGGTCTCGTAGATACCGTAGATAAATTATCTTTTTTATAGCTTTATAAAGAATGTGGGGATAAGATTTATATTTGTAAATTTAAAAAAATAAAATTTCCAAAGAGAGTCTTGTGAACATAGGACATATAAGACCAGGTATTTTTGCTAAAACTCTTTGAACCATCCAGAATAGTTCCCTTCTTTTAAATGCATGAAAGCCAGCTTTCTGGCTGAAATGAGCTAAGAAGACCACATGGAGAATAACTTGGCCTAAAAACATGACATTTCAAAACTGAAGGTAAAAGAGACATTTTTAAAACTAAATATGTCGCAGAAATAGATAAGCCTCCCACAAGGATATTACCTAGCCAGTTTGGTCTGTTTTCAGGAGAACTTGTCAATACTTTCCTAAGTTCACTTTGCCAGAGGCGAAGCATGCTCAAGATTCATTGCACTGCAGGTGCTTGGCTACCCAAGTATTTTGAAGTAATCTGATTTAGAGAAGGATTTAGCACAGTGTGGCAGAGTTGCATACTCTCTGTGATGCTTTCTTCCTCCTCCTCTTTCTCTTCCTGCATGTCTCTGGTGCAGAGGTGGGTTTCAGCAGGTTCTGACCAGTTCTGGAGAACCGGTAGCTTGAGTAGTTCAGAGAACCAGTAGCAGAAATTTTGAGTAGTTCGGGGAACCGGTAATTACCACCACTGACTGGCCCCATTCCCCATCTATTCTCTGTCTTTTGAGTCCCAGCTGATCATGAGGAAATGGGGATTTTGCAGTAACCTTCCCTGGAGTGGGGAGGGAATGGAGATTTTGTAGTATCCTTGCCTAGAGTGGGGTGGGAATAGATATTTTACAGTATCCTTCCCCTGCCATGCCCACCAAGCCATGCCCACCACCAAGCCACTTCCACAGAACCGGTAGTAAATTATTTTTAATCCCACCACTGCTCTGGTGGCGCAGTGATTAAAGTGTAGTATTGCAGGCAAATATTGCCCACAGTCTAGAGTTCGACCCTGATAACGCTCAAGGTTATCTCAGCCTTCCATCCTTCCAAGGTCGGTAAAAATGAGGACCCAGATTGTTGGGGGCAATAAATAATGCTTCTACTTTGTAAACAACCCAGAGTGCTGTAAATGGGGTGGGATATAAGTCTAAATACTATTGTTATGACTCCTCCAGCAGCAGTCTCCTCCTGTAATTGGGAATGTTAGCACATCTTATGTGATGGACAGTGTTAGTTGTTCCTCCAACAGTTTGGATGCTAGGTAACCCCACCCCCCCCCCAAAAAAAACCCCTTCCAGCTGCTTTTATTGGATTCTCAGGTTGCAGTTCATGTTTGCCCTAAATAACCCAGTGCATGGCTGTAAAAAAAAGTAATCATAAGCCACACTGTTGCCATGAGTTTCATTCTGGGACCAGTGTGGCCACTGTGCTGCTTCGCCGTACTGTACTTAGCTGTCAATTTGAAAGATGTAATCCAGAAGATGAAATAGATGTTTCCTAATTTAGATAGTTAATGCAAGACCAGGTGCAGTCAAAACAAAGCTAGACAAGATTACAGTTTAATTTAATTTAATTTATTAAATTTATAAGCTGCCCAACTCCTTACAGACTCTGGACAGTGTACAACAAATGAAAACAATATAAAAATAATTAAAAACCCTTAAGATAAAAGCATTTGTTACTTATAGGCCGTAGTTGGGTAGTGATTACTCAATGGCCCCAGGCTTGCTGGCAAAGCCAGGTTTTCACAGCTTTCTGAAAGGTCAGGAAGGTGGTGGAGGTACAAAACTCTGGAAGTAGTTGGTTCCAGAGAGCCGGCGCTGCCACAGAGAAGGCCCTGCCCCGCAGCCCCGCCAGTCAGCATTGTTTGGCCGATGGGACCTGGAAAAGTCCAACCCTGTGGGCCCTAATTGGTCGCTGGGAAATATGAGGCAGAAGACAGTCCCGTAAGTAGCCTGGCCCTAAGCCATGTAGGTCTTTTTTGAAATGTTCCGGATTCCCCAAAGAATGTATCTGAAAGGAAAGGCAACAGAATTTCTAAGTTGGAGATGTAAAAAACTTGAGTTTATTTACCCATATGATATGGTCACGTGAACATTTGACCACTTTTTAAGAAGTACATCAATGCACATAAGCAGATTTATGGTGAAACCTTTAAATATTACAGATCTTAATGTAATGATATACCAAAACTTTGGAATATGCTGTTTATTGGGAATTTTATTTGTATCAAACATATGGGGTGGCTAGAAAGAAACATACTGGAAATGTGATTATTATTTCAGATGCCAAGGAATGGTGGTCAGAAATATGTTATCTATTTTGTAAAAAGAAATGTTTTCTACTTATCAAATGATGCAGTATATGTTATTACATCTGAGATTTTTTTTAAATTGACTATAGTAATATATTTATTATTAAACTAATCATAGAAATGGGCTTTAAATTTTTTTTCTTAAGTTTGTTTTTTTCCCTTTAGTTTGGGGTTGTCCCCTTTTAATTCATCAAAGCATTTTTCATGTTTAAAGATTGCCTTGTTAATTGAGTATGCATAAAAGTTTTAGACAAACAAATTTTAGAAACCTGGTCAAGACAGAGTTACAAACCAAACTTGTGATACATGGCTTATGAAGATAACTCAATCTGGAAGCTCTTGTAGGAAAACAAGTTTCATCATATTACTGTTTGGTGGATAATAATAATAATAATAATAATAATAATAATAATAATAATAATTATTATTATTATTATTATTATTATTATTCTGAGTAATCTCCCTGCAGTTGATTCTTTGGCTTCTTTCTTTCTTTCTTTCTTTCTTTCTTTCTTTCTTTCTTTCTTTCTTTCTCTTCCTTCCTTCCTTTTTCTTTCTTTCTCTTCTTTTTTCTTTTTCTTTTTTTCTCTTTCTCTTCTCTTTCCTTCCTTCCTTCCTTCCTTCCTTCTTCTTCTCCTTTTCTCCCCCCCCCCTTCTAAGGAGCAGCACATAACAATACAATAGGAAAATATTGCCATTCTTATTAATGATTGATATGACACGTAAGAAGGATTGCAACTATTGATAGGAGTCCCTGACTTCTTTGGGAATTACAATCTGTCTATCTAGTGCCTAGCCACATTCCCAAGATTATTGCATCATCCATTTTCAGAATGAACTGGAGAAAGCATTAGGGATTGTGAAATAAGGATAATGCTAGCCATGTAGTCTGCACTCTCAAGGCACTTCACTTTTCTATTACACTCAGATATGTAATATTCTACATTTTTTTTCAAGAAGGACCTTAGAGTCACATAAATTATTTAACAATACAATCAATTGAGCAATCAGTTTCTCAATACAGATCAAGCTCCTATATTGACCATTACATTGGAAACGTTAGACCCAACAATTTATTTTCTCAAAATATCTTTTTGGCATACATTCTGAAGTACTGGTTTGTTGCTGTTATGTAAATCAAGGACCAAGTAGGTTTTTAAATTATATTGGTTCCTCTCAATGCGTTTCCAGATTTGTCATTAAAAGCAAAATAAGAGGCAAAGATAGTCATTCTTCCGATTGGACTGCCAAAATTCAATCCATGGCACAGCTAATTTGTGTATTGTTTTGTCTAATGAAAAAATAAACACAACTAACAAAAGGTGATATGATCTTTGTGGGGTTTGGAAACCAAAGCACCTCCAGAGTCCTATTCTCACCTACTCAAATAGAGAGCTTTTTTATAAAGAAAGCTGCTGGGAGAGGTAATCCATTGGCCCTGGGTGAGATACATAAGTATGCTGATGGTATATAGTTATGGATCATCACCCTAGGCTGAAATGGAGATATTCTGGAAATCCAGAACCAGTGAGATAATCTGAATTAGATAAAATACCTTTATATTAAATCCTTGCGAAATAAAGGGGTTCTGACTGTCAGGAAATTTATCCTTAGTTGTAAGTTACTTCTCTCCTTGTTTAGTTTCCACCCTTTGCTTCTTGTTCTACCCTCAGGTGCTTTGGAAAATTGACTGGAGGTTGACTCCTTCTTCTCTGTGGCATCATCAATGGGCGTGGGGGGCGTGGGGCAATGAACAATCTGAAATTTCATAAAGGGGTTGATGAGCTGAATTGCTTTGGGGGCCCTGATCTATACTAATATTCCAATAACACTATAAAAACAGAAATCAGTTCTTCAGATCAGTTGCCACTTGATGCCTTTTAAAATTCATTGAATATTTCCTAACAACATATCTGATCTGATCAGCTTTGTTAAATTGGTTCATCTTACTGTCGTTCCAAGTTGCTACTTATGATTTCATTATTTCTTTCAAATGGGTGATTATAATTCTAGCAGAAGAAGCTTAGCACTGTATGTGAACCCAACCCCTGCATTATATAAACCATGTGTTGTGAACTGGAAGGAATAGTAATTTAAAACCTGATTCTGAAGGTTCCCCAGTAAGAGATAATTAAGATAGTCTATCAACACTCAGGCTAGAGCTTCCTGACACACCCCATTTGTCTTGCTAAGGAGCTCATAGTTCTTTCACCAAAACTTCTCTCTTCAGTTCAGCTCTAGTTAAAATAGAAGTCTGACAAACCTCTATGTCATCAAACCTCTATATGACACAACAGTGCCCTCTAAAGCATCTGGTGAGTTGACTCCCTGTTGCAAGGACTGAATAAATGGAATTGAGCTTTTGTTCCTCAGAAATACCTCAGCTACATCTTCCCATTTATACAATGGACAGTAGGTGAAAACTAAACTGCACCACTTCATTCCACCAAAGATCCTTGGGAAGGCGGGCTTAGTCATCATGTGACTTGCAATTGGCTGGTTAAGCCCAGAATATCAGAGATGGAAGATTTTCATTGGTTGGATAAACCAAAAGTCAACTTCCTCATCCAGAAGAATACCAACCAGAGTCACTTCAGATGAGATGGGCAGCTATATACATTTTACAAATAAATACACAAATAAACAAATAAAAGAAATAATCTGGTTTTAATTTCTCCTTCAGAAGAATTGTGCCTAAAATTGAACAAAGTGGTGAAGGAGGCATCCTTTTTAAAATCTTCATCTTAATCTTATTTTCTTTCTCCCCCTTTCTCCTTTTAAATTGTTATTTAGAATTGTGAATGTATCATCTTGAAGTTGCATAATCTCATTAATACTTTAATAATTAGCTTAGCAAAACAAAATGGTTTTAAAAGGCAAACATAAAGAAGAGAAAAAGAAAGAAAAGAGAAGCAAAGAATAATTTCTTTGTGGGTGATCTCATTGTTACCTTTTTCTCCACTGTGAACTCAGTCTGTTCCAAAACATTTATTTAGTGATGTACTAAAATAACTAATTTAGCTAGCTAGATTGAGTCATATGGGAGAAATGGAGAAATGGTAGCTTAACGTTTAGGTATTTCCCAACTGCATAGAGTAGACTGGGTCAGGAGGTACAATCTGCCAGTGTAATAAATATAAAGTCAATCACTAAAGCTTGTGCCAATCGTGGAACGAGGGAGAGAGGAGGGGAGAGGGGGAGGGAGGAGGGGGAAGGGAAGAGGGAGATGGAGGGAGGGAGAGAGAGAGAGATGTACATCTACAATTATAAACAAAAATAATATAATTAATTTAAATCATTTCATTTTGGTTAATTTATTTATTTATAAAACTTCTTTTCTGTCGAATCACCCTGGTATCCTCAAATATGGGAGGGAGCATACTGCTTCCTTTTTGCCACTTGGCCCCCTCCAGGGGCCATTCGAGTCAGTTAATTTTTATAGCCGACAAACTATAGTCTATATGTGTAACATATTTTTTGCTGTTAATGAAAAGGAAGGTAGGCTAATACAGATCTATTTCAAGCTATTTTGCTCTCATCAGCTAGCCACACATTTACTGGGATTTGAACCTGGGCATTTGAACTGCCTTGCAGGCAGACTTCCCAGATTCAAATCCCAGTAAGGATATGGCTAGTTGATGAGAGCAAAATTACTTGAAATAGATCTATACTAGTCTCCCTTCCTTTTCATTATCAGCAAAAATATGTTACACACACACACGAATAAAATGTGAATAAATTAAAATCAAACAATAAAATCAAGGACATGTTGGGTGGGTGGGGGTAGAAGTGGGGGAGGTGGGATCTGTTGTTACTTGATCAACCACCTCCACTGCACTGTTCCCCCATTGGGACCCCAGGCCAACAGAAAGAACCAGGACTTTAGACCTTTATAAAAGATTAGATTATAATAGAATAGAATAGAATAGAATTCTTTATTGGCCAAGTCTGATTGGACACACAAGGAATTTGTCTTGGTGCATATGCTCTCAGCGTACATAAAAGAAAAAGATACATTTGTCAAAAATCATGTGGTACAACACTTAATGATTGTCATAGGGGTCAAATAAGCAATGAAGAAACAATCAATATTAATTAAAATCTTAGGATACAAGCAACAAGTTACAGTCATACAGTCCTAATTAGGAGGAAAAGGATGATAGGAATGATGAGAAAAACTAGTAGAAATAGAAGTGCAGATTTAGTAAAAGGTTTGACAGTGTTGAGGGAATTATTTGTTTAGTAGAGTGATGGCGTTCGGGAAAAAACTGTTCTTGTGTCTAGTTGTCTTGGTGTGCAGTGCTCTGTAGCGACGTTTTGAGGGTAGGAGTTGAAAGGAGTGTTAGGGCCTACTTCACATGGGGGATGGGAGGGAAAGATATCCAGATTGTAGATCTATAAGGTGATATAAGAAGTCTAATTGAAAAAGCTTCTCTCTCTCTCTCTCTCTCTCCTCTTTCATTTACTTTGTTTGAATAAGCGATTTGCCTTTAGCATATATATTCAGTAATCATTGAAGAATTGTTGAATCCTTGGTGTCCTTTGAACTTGGTTATTTGCTTGCAGGTGTTTTATTACCATACTAGGTATTCTGACTTCGTTAATAACTTTGTTATTGAGAACAACAAAGGCTCCCCTGTTCAACCGTGAATCACATACATATTGTCTGCTATAGGAATCACTGAATAATGCTGGACAGGGACCATTGAGGCTTTCCACTTGGATGTTGTTAAGGAGGCACATCCACCTTTGTTTATTTCTTCTCAGCACTATCCTCAGGTTTACAAATGCGATAATTGAAAGCTTATTCTCCTTGGGATGACTGTTCTTTGTCTAAACAAGCAGCATGCTCCATCTTTGATATCCTGGATTTAGCTAACAAGTTATCTAGCAGCTGTATTCATCTTCCTAATTGCCTTGTGGTCAAATGATAAAGGCACAGATTAATTATCACATGTTGCACTGTTTAAAGAAGAATAAGGGAGGATATTTTTTTTTTGGAGTGGGGAGGAATAAGAGATGGATTTCATCTATTTGGGTCTCCCCACATGGGGTCAATTTACCAGATGCTTTGGGGAGCACCATTGTACCATACTAAAAATTAGAAGGCTGCCACACGTGATTTATGCTTAGTCCAATAATTTATCACAGCCGCTATGATTTATAAATGATGGTTAATGGCATAGTAGGAAGAGAGAACCAAGACTGTCAGAATGCCCTCCCACATGAAATATTGTCAGTACCAAACTCAGAGTTCTGTTAGTCCTTTTTTTCCTAGCATAACTTAATGTCTGCTGAGAAGTTTTTGTGATTTACTCCTGTATTTGCAGTCTTGTACTTCTACTTGTAATATTTTACAGATACGGAAGTGTATGGTTCCTGCCCACTAAGGTTTTAATGTCAAATAACATCACTGTTGGAGTTTGCATAGCTCAATGGCAGTGACCCACATCATTCCACGATGTTTGTCAAAATGTACTTGTTAACACTCATCACATAGAATTTAAAGTGTAATGCTTAACCGAAACAAACACACATTTCTTTTTGCAGCAGTTCTTTGTAAGGATTATTTTGAAACTGGGAATGAACCTTAAATAACAGGTATTAGGTCACTCAAGAAACATTGGGCAATTTCCACTTGCTTAAATATCATAGGAGCCCTTTCCCTCCCCACCCCCAAGCATTAGAAATAGTAAGGAAAGTAGAGGAATATGTTAGGTGAAAAGTCAAGCGTGGAAAATTACTATTCTATTGGTCAATGTTGAAGCAAATCTTCAGGTGAATGCAAAATACAGACTCTTACACAATTCCCGGCCTATTATATTACAGCCTGGACCTTTAGATAATAAGGGTAGAAAGAACAAAGTTAACTACAAAGGCTTTGACAGGCTCAGAAATTAAAAAAAAAAAAAGACACAGGAATTCATGTCGGAATCGCAGCTCAAAAAAAGAAAAGAAAAATTCATCACTCATCAAACATCCTGATTAAGTAGTGAATGCCATTTATTTAGAGAGAAAGCTTTTAGAGAACATCTTGAAGCATGATCTCATTGTCCTATTAATAATCTGATTAGCCTCGCTATAGCAACTAATTTAAACAAAAACCAAAAGCCTCTACACTGGGAGCAAAGACGGCCTAAATTCCAGCTACCAGAAGGTTTCTGATAAATTTCTCTTTCCATTCTCGGCTCCGTTCTGCTTTCCTTTTACTCTGAAATCCTGGATATCCACCGTCAGATTAAAAGCCACGCAAACCTCTTGCTCATCTACAGTGGGGATCATTTATTGCTGGACATCTTCCGCGTGCGTAGTCTCTGACAAATTCATTTCTGTTCCAAAGAACTGGGAAAAGGTTGCCCTGTCAGCATTGCATCTCTCCCTTTGCAAGCTGAGGACAACAATGAAGCAGGCATGATTCAGAGCTGAATAAAATACAGTTAAAATCTGTGAAAGGAAAATCTATTGAAAGAGCTGTATCCAACAGCCATGAACTGTCATCATGTACTTTCAATGGATTTGAAATAATAACAGAGAACTGTGTCAGGGAATGGGTTGATTTAGAGGGACACAGGGTTGTGAAACAATTAAAAAAGGCATGTGAGAGAGAGAGAGAGAGAGAGAGAGAGAGAGAGAGAGAGAGGGAGAAAGATCAAATAATAAGTCAGGCAGTAGGGAAAGCAAGTAGGATGCCTGGCTGCATAGCTAGAGGTATAACAAGCAGGAAGAGGGAGATTATGATCCCACTGTATAGAATGCTGGTGAGACCACATTTGGAATACTGTGTTCAGTTCTGGAGACCTCACCTACAAAAAGATATTGACAAAACTAAACGGGTTCAAAGACGGGCTACAAGAATGGTGGAAGGTCTTAAGCATAAAACGTATCAGGAAAGACTTAATGAACTCAATCTGTATAGTCTGGAGGACAGAAGGAAAAGGGGGGACATGATCGAAACATTTAAATATGTCAAAGGGTTAAATAAGGTCCAGGAGGAAAGTGTTTTTAATAGGAAAGTGAACACAAGAACAAGGGGACACAATCTGAAGTTAGTTGGGGGAAAGATCAAAAGCAACATGAGAAAATATTATTTTACTGAAAGAGTAGTAGATCCTTAGAACAAACTTCCAGCAGACGTGGTAGATAAATCCACAGTAACTGAATTTAAACATGCCTGGGATAAACATATATCCATCCTAAGATAAAATACAGAAAATAGTATAAGGGCAGATTAGATGGACCATGAGGTCTTTTTCTGCAGTCAGTCTTCTATGTTTCTATAATGTAGAGAGAGGTGTCAAATAATGTGGATTGGGCTCCTGTTATTATTATTGTTGTTGTTGTTTTTATGATTGAGGAATTATTGGTCATAACAGAGTTGCCTGTTATTATGAGGGATTCTAATTATTTCAGGCTGAGTCTTTCCTCTTTTCTTATAACTTTCCAAAAGCTCTTTCTTTGGTCAAATGCTATGAACTTAAGTCATATCTTCATCTCTAGATCATGAATCAAAAAGTAGTTTCTTGAGGAAACCATTTGAACATCCCCCCCCCCTCCAGATATATAATGCCTACAGTGGTTGACTCTTAAATTATTCAAAGTATCTATCATTTTAATGAGCTATGTAGCCTATATTTTATTCCTAAACCGAGCTCCCATCTCTGCTAGTTAGAAGGCATTTTGTATCCATTTACCATATCGGCTCTTCTTATAGCAATTCCCCATTATGTTATGGAAATAAATAGCAACGACTAAATTTTATGGTGTTTATCTTATAAAAGCAGATTCTAAAAATATACATCTTAGGCTGTTATTCATACTGTGATGAATCTCAGCCAGTCCTGCTTGGCTTTATATATTTTGCTGCATTTTCTAAGTCAAACCTGTCCATGTTATATGCCTACAGAAATATTCAGGATTATTCGGCATGTTGTTTAGTTTGCCGATTCTTGCTTATCTAGGTGAATTGTGATAATAGCAACTCCACTTGTCATTCTTCTGCCCACCTGTACATTTGCCTACAGTTAATCCATCAACTTACAACCATTTGTTTAGCAATTGTACAAAATTACCATGTCATTGAAAAAAACCAGATTTACAACCAGTCCTCATACCTACAACCATTACCGCATCCCTATGTTCACACAAACTGGGGATTATCATGTGATGGCATCTTTTTTGAAGATGGGAATTACATCAGCTCTTATCCAGTCCTCTGGCAGTTCCCTGAGCTCCAGAATCTTTGAAAGATAAAGTTCAGTAGTTCCGAGATCTCATCTGCCAGTTCCTTCAGAATCTTGGGGTGCAATCCATCTGATCCTGATAATTTGATTTCATCTAGGGTAGACAGGTGTTCACTTACCATTTTCTTCCCTATTTTAACTTGTGTCCCTAATCCATCCTATGATGCTGTTTTTGATAGGTTGGACTGTTTTTTCCCTCGGTGTAAAGACAAATGCAAAAAACGTTTTAAGTAGTTCTGTTTTCTCTGTGTTGCTTGTCACCTTCTTACCACTTTCTCCCTGCAATGGACCAATTGTTTCCTTGACTTTTTTCTTGTTTTTAATATGTTGGAAGAAGTTTTGTTTTTATTACTTTTTCCTTTTGTCGCAAGCCTTTGTTCATTGTGAGCCTTAGCTTGCCTCACTTCATCTTTACAGGCTTGGGCTATTTGCTGGTATTCTGCCTTAGTTATTTCCCCTTCTTTCTGTTTTTTTATACTTGTCCTTTTTGTGTTTAAATTTGTCAGAAAGTTCTTTATGCAGCCATTCTGGTTTCTTTTGAAACCTATTATTTTTCTTCTTCATTGGTATTGTGCTAGTCTGGGCTGTTATAATTTAATTTTTCAAAATTTCCCAAACTTCTTGAGCTGTTTCCCCCCCTGAGGATTCTCATCCATGGAATTTTTCCCAAGTTCTCTCTAAGTTTATTGAAATTAGCTCTCTTAAAGTCCAAAAGACTAGTTTGCCTTTGTTCTACTGTTTGTGTTTGCATAATGTTGAATTCCAATACTGCATGATCATTTGCCCCCAAGGTTCCTGTAGCTTCAATACCTTCTATCATTTCATCTCTGTTAGTGAGAATTAAGTCCAATATGGCTGTCCCATTCTCTATTTTTTTGGGTAACAAAGTTGTCTGCTAGGTTTGTTTGGAACCTATTGGATCTTCCACTTGATGCAGAGTTTGTCTCCCAATTAATGTTAAGGTAGTTAAAATCCCCCATTACTATTGTGATGTGCTCCTACATACCTTAGTTAGCCGTCTAGCAAAAAGTTCATCTACTTCCCCTGTTTGGTTGGGTGGCCTATAGTATAGATCTATGGCAATGTCATTTCACACACACTCCTTTAATATTGACCCAAATGCATTCAAGATGATTTTCATTATTGTTGTTCTCTACTTATCTAGACATGTAGTTATTTTATTTATTTATTTATTTATTTATTTATTTATTTATTATTATTATTTATAATAAATAAATGTAGTTATTTCTGATACATAGTTATTTTATTTATTTATTTATTTATTATTTATTATTATTATTATTATTATTTATAATAAATAAATGTAGTTATAATAAATAAATGTAGTTATACATAGTGCAACTCCACCACTGAATATTCCATTTGTCAGTTTCATCCCACCAAGTTTCCGTAATGGCAACTATATCATATCCAGTAAAGGGCTACCAACATTTTTACTACCACACTGTGGGCGTGGCTTATGCAAGACGCCCTGCATTTTCTTTCAACATCTTTCACTGCAAATTGGGTGCTCTAGGGTGGAGCTCCATTTTTGCTACCCCACTGCATTCCCACCCATAGCCCACCCCGATCGTACCTTTTCTCATTTACTTGAATTTTTAATTCACCCTGTCTCTTTCTACATATACATACACACATGTACACATATACCACACACACACACACACACACACACGCCTGTGTGTTTGTATGTGTGTGTATATATACACTCATCAGAAGTGGGTTCCTCCTGATTTAGACCAGTTCATCCAAACCGGTAGCAAAATGCTGGTGATGTCATGTATGGTTTGGTTGGTGCCAGCGCATGGAGGCTGCCATCGTTTTTTTAAATTCACCTCCCTCTAATTTTTGGGGGGAAGGGAATTTTTCCCCTATTTTTTCTTCTTCTGTGTATGTGCAGAAGCTGGGTTTCTGGCACTGCGCATGCGTCACCATGTTGTTTTCAGCTTTTTTGGGGGGGGGGGGATTCCAAATATTTTCATATTTTTTCCACTGCAGGAAAAAAGGAAGTGAGCCAGCAGAGAGGTAAGTTAGAACCCACCCCTGACATACACACATACCTGTGAGCACCCCTGTGCTCACACAAACATACACATACACACAAACAGAACAGAATAGAATAATGTACTAGTAAAGTATAATATAATATATGATATAGGATATAATAGCATATAATATGATATGATATGATATGATATGATATAATATAATATAAATAAAATATAATTAATATGATTAATATAATATAACATAATATAATACTATATTATATTACAGTACACTACAATACAGTACAACACATTACACTACAATTCACTACAATATGATACAATAATAAGCCTCATTCTACTTGATCCCAGTGTAATCTTCAATGTACTGTATATATGCATATGCATTTTTAACATACACCAATATCCATTTTGATTCATTAATTTTCTGTAAATATGAGCTGTTCCATATCAACTTCCACAATAAGACTAATCATGTTGATTTTAGAAATAAAGCTGTGCCTATCATTCTGGAAGAGGTTTTTGCACTGATATTTGGAGCTCAATACAGGATCATTACAAACTTAGACTATTTCAGAAGAGTTAGGCCAATGTCAGAACGCTTTCAGTGAAGTTGGCATTGCTATTTTAGCTTGGAAGAACATTTCAAAGTTATAATAGAGAGCTTCAGGCTTAGAAATGTTTTGAATTTGAAATGTTTTGCACATCACTATTAAGGCTATAAAGCAGGGGTGGGCAGCTGTGGTCTCAAGGCCATACCAAATCCCTAAGCCCTATTGATAGCATTGGACATTTGCAAACCGCTTAAAGTTGTTAGATTGAAGTGGCACAAAAGTTAGAGTAGCAACTAACTAAAAAAAGTTGTTTTTTTTTTAAAAAAGAAAACAGAAAACACACCAGTAAAAATATGCTAGCCATTCTTGATGGGGCTACTCTACATACTAAAGCCTCTCAAAAACAAATGTAAGCATGGCCCTTAACCGACATACAGTATTTTGTCCATTACCTTTTGCTCTATAATCAATCCTTACCTGCATTATTTTGTACTGAAAAAAGACCATAAAGCAAAAAATTAACTTGAGTTTTTAAATCTTAAACGTCTGAATGACATTTGCATTTTGGAAAATGCTTAAACTGAACTGGTGTGGAACTGTAACCAAAACTATCCCTGCTAATTTATAAGCAGCTAAATGGTGCTTTAGAGCCCGCTGCTCGAAGTATTAAAAACAAATAATTCACTTTGGTAACACAGACAAAGAAAGTATAAACATACCTGTTCAGATATCAAGCAAACCTTTAAGAGATCACTAATGTAGTGGTTCTCAACCTTTCTAATGTCGCGACCCTCTAATACAGTTCCTCATGTTGTGGTGACCCCCAACCATAAGTCTAGTTCAGGGGTAGGCAAAGTTGGCTCTTCTACGACATGTGGCCTTCCACTCCCAGAATTCCTGAGCTAGCATGATTGGCTCAGGAATTCTGGGAGTTGAAGTCCACAAATCACAGAAAAGCCAACTTTGCCTACCCCTGGTCTAGTGCCAATTCTCCCAACAGAACTTTAAACTGATTGACAGGAAGGTCAGAGAGACACCCCCACTGTAAACACCTGATTAGTCAGATTGTAAAAATATGTTCCAAGGCCCCAGAATAAAAGCTTTAGTGCCTAACACCATGGGAAATTTGTCTTTTCCCATGGTCTCATGCGACTTCTGTGAAATGGTCATTTGACCCTCCAAAGGAGTCCCGAACCCCAGGTTGAAAACCACTACTCTACTGCTTGACAGAGCTTTATATAAGAAGTTCTCGTCTTATGTCCATTAATTCTGCATCATTCAAGGTTATGCTGTTACTGAAAAAAATGGACTTACGACTGGACAACATCCCTGCGATCACATGATTGTGATCTAGATGCATAGATGCCTGGCTCATGATTACGATATTACAGTAAGGCACATCATGTGATCGCCATTTGTGACTTTCCCTGCTGACTTCCACAATCAAAGTCAATGGGGAAACCAGTAGGGAAAGGTTGCAAATTGCCCCTGGGAACTCTTATTCTGAAGTACCACTCTCAACGTCCCACATTCCATAGCATGCACCCATTTGCAGCATCTCTCACCCTCCTGTGGACTGTGCCGGCCCTCTCCCACAATCACTACCACCTACCCTAGGCTTCTGCTGGAGTTCCCACAGCCACCAGTGACCTATTTGCACTCCCTAGTTCACTGATGGCAAATCTTTTTTCCCTCCGGTGCCAAAAAAGACTGTGAGCACACTATCTCACATGTGCGAGTGCCCACACTTATAATTTGTTGTACATTGTTTTTATTATTGCTATGAGCCGCCCCGAGTCTATGAAGAGGGGCGGCATAGAAATCTAAATTTATATTAATAATAATAATTATTATTATTATTATTATTATTGTTGTTGTTATTATTATTATTGTTGTTGTTGTTATTATTATTGTTGTTGTTATTATTATTATTATTATTACTACTATTATTATTCAATGCCTGGGGAGGATAAAAACAGCTTCCCCAAAAAACAACCTCTCCCTCCAGAGGCCCTCTGGAGGCCAGAAACAGCCTGTTTTCCAACTTCTGGTGGGCCTAGTAGACTCGTGTTTGCCCTAGCAAGGCTTCCCTGGAGCCAGGGGATGGTAAAAACACCCTGCCCCATCTCCTCGGAGGCTCTCTGGAAGCCAAAAATGTCCTCCCAGAGCCTCTGTGTGAGCCAAAAATCAGCTGGCCAGCACACACATGTATGTTGGAGCTGAGCTAGGGCAATGGCTCGCATGCCACCAGATATGGCTCCACATGCCACCTGTGGCACCCGTGCCACAGGTTCACCATCACTGCCCCAGTTCTTATGCACAGCACCCCTCCACCACTGCCCAACTGCCTCTACATAACCCCTCCTAGCATCTTTATCTTTCTCTGCTTAATGACCTGCAAGTCCTGATCTTATGCCAGCACAAAGAACTCTCGGGATTGCTGTTGCTAGGTGACTTGGTCACATGACATTGAGCTTCATGACATCACTTGGTGACATCAATCCCAGTCCCAATGACTGCCATAATCCAAGGACTCCCTGTAGTCTGTCACTCTTGCCAAGATTTCTCTACTACCGTGTTTCCACAAAAAATAAGACCCCGTCTTATATTTTTTTTGAACCCTGAAATAAGCACTTGGCTTTATTGTCACACACTCAAAAGCCCAATTGGGCTTATTATCAGGGGATGTCCTATTTGGGGGGGAAACAAGGTATTTTTAAAACAACACTGATTTTTTAAAAAATAACAAAAGTAACAAATGTAGGAAAAAGTATCACATACATATTTAAAAACGCAGCAAAAACACACTATAGAATGAAAGAAAAATAAAACATCATGTTTTGAAAGTTTCATCCGGTCCAGCTCCCTTACTAGTACATAAATTATTATAGCATCCCTGAAAGACATTTTTAAAGTCCACCAATTCTTAAGGCAGCCTGTTTTCTTATTAAACGGATCTTACCATTTGATTTTGTTTGCTTTGTTTGTCTGATGTCCACTCTAAATTGGTTTCCTTGTAATTTAAACCAATTGTTTCTCATCTTTTCTTCGGGAACAGCTCTTAACAATACTGCCCTTTCTTTTATATGATAGCTTTTCAGATATTTGAAGACAGCCCCCATGGTGTTTTCCTTCCAGGATAAACACAGCCAGTATTTCCAAATGCTCCTGTTATGTTTCCCCTTCCAAATCCCTTGTCATCTTTGATGGTGTCTTCTGGATTCTCTCTAGTTTGTCAATGTCTTTCTTACAAAGCTATGCTTCAAACTACACTTAAAATAGAGAGGGAATTAACTTGATCTTCAGTTATACTATATTTTTCAGAGTATAAGACACACTCTTTTTCTCCCTAAAAGAGGCTGAAAATTTGGGTGTGTCTTATACTCCAAATGTAGCTTTTTTGAAGCTTTTCCCCCCCAGCCCTAACTAGAAACATAGAAGACTGACGGCAGAAAAGGACCTCATGATCCATCTAGTCTGCCCTTATAACAATTTTTGTATTTTATCTTAGGATGGATATATGTTTATCCCAGGCATGTTTAAATTCAATTACTGTGGATTTACCAATCACGTCTGCTGGAAGTTTGTTCCAAGGATCTACTACTCTTTCAGTAAGATAATATTTTCTCATGTTGCTTTTGATCTTTCCCCCAATTAACTTCAGATTGTGTTCCCTTGTTCTTGTGTTCACTTTCCTATTAAAAACACTTCCCTCCTGAACCTTATTTAACCCTTTGACATATTTAAATGTTTTGATCATGTCCCCCCTTTTCCTTCTGTCCTCCAGACTATACAGATTGAGTTCATTAAGTCTTTCCTGATACGTTTTATGCTTAAGACCTTCCATCATTCTTGTAACCCGTCTTTGGACCCGTTCAATTTTGTCAATATCTTTTTGTAGGTGAGGTCTCCAGAACTGAACACAGTATTCCAAATGTGGTCTCACCAGTGCTCTATATAGCAGGATCACAATTTCCCTCTTCCTGCTTGTTATACCTCTAGCTATGCAGCCAAGCATCCTACTTGCTTTTCCTACCGCCCAACCACACTGCTCACCCATTTTGAGACTGTCAGAAATCACTACCCCTAAATCCTTCTCTTCTGAAGTTTTTGCTAACACAGAACTGCCAATATAATACTCCGATTGAGGATTCCTTTTCCCCAAGTGCATTATTTTACATTTGGAAACATTAAACTGCAGTTTCCATTGCTTTGACCATTTATCTAGTAAAGCTAAATCATTTACCATATTACAGACGCCTCCCGGAATATTAACCCTATTGCACACTTAGAGTCATCGGCAAATAGGCAAACCTTCCCTACCAGACCTTCCCCTGTCACTCACAAACATATTAAAAAGAATAGGAGCCAGAACAGACCCTTGTGGCACACCGCTTGTAACCTGCTCAGAATACTCACCATTAACAATAACTCTCTGATGTCTACACTTCAAGTAGGTGTTAATGATCCTCCTGGCTTCCTACACCTTCCAAAGGAGCAGTGAAGGGCTGCAAAAATGTTTACTACCACACTGTGGGTATAGCTAATTTTGTGGGTGTGGCTTCCCGGCCATGTGACCAGGTGGGAGTGGCTTGATGATCATGTGACTGGGGGTGGCATGCAGCACACTAGCAGCAGGAGCGGCAACCCCCACCTGTTTGTAACATATCAAATGCTATCTTCTCTATTAGTCTCATAAAAAATTATTTATTGAATTCTTTGCTAAAGTTAAGATAGCATAAGTTCATTGCATTCCTATGGTTACCTAAATTTTCTCACTGTAACAGAAAATAACAAGTTGGAACACAGAACATAGAATGCTATTGTGGGCTAATAAATAAATGTGATTGTTGACTAAAGTTGACTAAAAATATTTATTCTTGATAAACTTAGCTGGCTCCTAATGAGCAATGTCTTCTTTTCAAAAAAATCACAGGCTAATTGATTATTTGTTCTAGAGTTTTCCCTGGTACTGGCTTCAACCTGAACAGTGTGTATTAACCAAATCTCCTTTTTGAAGATAGGAATAAAGGAGCAGTATTTACCATCTTCAGTCCTCCAGCACCATGACCTCCTCATAATGTGTCAAAGTTCACAGAGATGGGCTCCCTTCAAGATTCCTGGATGTAACTTGTCTAGTCTTGAAAACTTAAAGCCGTGGTGGTATAGTGGTTAGAATACAAAACTGCAGGCTAACTCTGCATTCCACTAGGAGGACTTTGATTTTGATGGGCTCACAGTTGACTCAGCCCTTCCATCCTTTCGAGGTGGGTAAAATGAAGATCCAGATTGTTGGAGGCAATGTGCTAATTCTGTAAACCACTTAGAGCGGACTGTAAAAGCCCTTTGAAACAGTGTATTAGTGCCATTGCTATTAAAAGTATTCATCATAGCTGGATACTCTCTTGCCATCTCTTTAACTATCTTGTGTTGCCACTCCTCCTCTTTTGACATTTTTTCTGCTTAAATCTAATTGAACATGGTCCTTTCGGGAGAGAAGACTGAAGCCAAGCGGGCTTGCAAGAGTTCTGATCTCTCATTGCCACGTGTTACTTATCCTACCATCTCTTAGCATGAGCCAGGAGGAGATCCATGCCATCCCTTTTCTTCCCTTTCAATACTAACATGCTCCCAAAGCTTCTTTTTTTGTTGCTTTTAACTTCCCTTGCTGCTAACCTAGCTCTCCTTCCTAGTTTCTTTAGCCTTTCTACTTTTCTTTTTCTTTGACAGTTGTTGCCTGCTGTTAGATTTCCTTTGTGATTACACCCATATTCCATTTAGTACCACATATCTTTTAACTGTTAGCAAAATCCAAAGCTCCCTTTGCATCTACAATGGTTTGGTATATTGCCTCCCCTCCATTTTTCCTTAACTGGAATGATGGGGTTTTACTTCCAGCATCTTATATTTTAAAAAAAGCTCCAAGCTTCTTATGTTAGTTTTGTTCTGACAAGAGCAGCCTCCACCAAAGGTGTCAAAAAAAAAGCAGACTCAGCATTGCAATATAAAATCCAGTGCTTTTGTAAATATGTGGAAATCACATGTACATACAAAAGGGGAGCTTGTATTGAGATTATTATTATTATTATTATTATTATTATTATTATTATTATTATTATTATGTCAATAGAACTCAGCAAACGAGATCACTATGCTGGATTTCGTATTCCATCACCAGTTGGGTGCTTCCCAAGCACCTAGGACTGCGTGATGTAGCGGCGAATTATGTTTGCCGATCCCAGTAAAGCGTCCTTTTGCAATTGACAGATGGAGATTTTGTCAATTCCGATGGTTTTCAAATGTCCGCTGAGATCCTTTAGCACTGCACCCAGTGTGCCAAGTACCACTGGGACCACTTTCACTGGCTTATGCCAGAGTCGTTGCAGCTCGATTTTTAGATCTTCGTATTTCACTAATTTCTCTAGCTGCTTCTCCTCAATTCTACTGTCCCCTGGGATTGCGATGTCGATGATCCATACTTTCTTTTTCTCCACAATCAGGATGTCTGGTATGTTATGCTTCAGAATTCAGTCAGTCTGAAGTCACAAGTCCCACAGTAGTTTTGCTTGCTCATTTTCGACCACTTTTTCAGGCTAATGATCCCACCAGTTCTTTGCCACTGGTAAATGGTAGTTCTGGTACAAGTTCCAGTGGATCATTTGTGCCACAGCATCATGTCTATGCTTGTAGTCAGTCTGTGCGATATTTTTGCAGCAGCTGTGTATGTGGTCAATTGTTTCATCTGTTTCTTTACAGAGTCTGCACTTTGGATCGTCTGTTGATTTTTCAATTCTGGCTTTGACAGCATTTGTTCTAATGGCCTGTTCTTATACCGCCAGTATTAGTCCTTTTGTCTCCTTTTTGAGTGTTCCATTTGTAAGCCATAGCCAGGTCTTTTCTTTATCCACTTTGCCTTCAATCTTCTCCAAGAACTGGCCATGCAATGCTTTGTTCCGCCAACTGTCCATACAACATTGAGTTACAGTTTTTCTGTACTGGTCCTTAGTTTGCTTCACCTTGAGAAGTTTCCTATTGTTGACCTCCATCAACGCTGACTCTTTGCTCTCCTTCACATAGTCAGCTAATGCATGCTTCTCTTCTTCCACTGTCTGCTTCACTTGCAAAAGTCCTCTGCCACCTATTTTCCTTGGTAAATACAGCCCGTCAACCTCACTGCGGGGGTGTAGTGCATGATGGATCGTAATTAATTTTCTGGCTTTCCTGTCCAGGTTGCCCAGCTCTGCTTGAGTCCAGTTCACTATGCCAGCTGTGTATCTAATGACAGGTATGGCCCAAGTATTTATAGCCTTGATAGCATAGTTCCCTCTAAGCTGAGCAGTGAGCAATCGCTCACTTAAAAATCATCATCAACTCAGAGTTTTCCAAACCTGCCCAGAAGCCGAGAGGGAAAGAGTGAGAAGGAAGGAGAGAGGAAGAGAGAGAAACAGATAGAAAAAAGAGAGGAAGGAAAAGAAAAAGAAAAAGAATGGGAGTAAGGAAGAGAAAAAGAAAATCAAAATCTAGTTTGAAACCAGCTCAACTATTTAAGTGGCATTTTGATATTGATAGAGTTGCCCTATTATGAGCTCACTGTTATAGACACACAGTATTTATTTGTTTGTTTGTTTATTTATTTATTTATTATTTCTGTGCTGCCCAGTCCCAAAGGGACTGCCGCTCAGACACTATACTTTTCCGCGCCCCCCCCCCCCCAAAAAAAAATTAGAGGGAACACTGCTTGATAGTGTTGCCACCATTCAGTTTGCTCTTCAAAATTTTTCTGGTCCTCTGGATGTACTCTTTGCTGAATTGTTATTATTATTATTATTATTATTATTATTATTATTATTATTATTATCATTATCATTATTTGAACTTTTATGCCACCCCTCTCCGAGGACTCGGGGTGGCTCGCAACATATAATCAAACAATACATAACATTTCGGGTCTAATTAATTAAATATAAAATCTAAAACTAAAACCCGTAAAAGAAACAGTCATTCCCATTTCTCTCAGTCCATTCATCGGCCAGGCCTGGCAACATAAGTGAGTCTTGAGACTCTTACGGAAGGCAAGGAGGGTGGGGACAGTACGATGAACTTTCTATCATCCTGCCTTTGACAAAGTGAAGTGAAGCTGCTGCCCAAGGATTTTTGTCTATTGGATTCTGCTTAGTACTTCTCCAAAGTAATTAAAACTGACTTTCCTGAAATCTACAATTTCTTTTTCAGTGTCATATTAAATCCCCAAGTAATGTTCTCACTTCTTCCCCAAACTCTCATTATTTTATCTTTGCTAGCAATTCTGTATTGGCTAGAATTGGATTTAAGATAGCCAATCATGTTGTCTTTTCTTCCATCTTTTTCCAGAAACAACATGGTTAGCAAGACTTCTAAGACATGGGGCAACCGGTAGTTGCAATCTTTGGGTTAAATTCAATTTAAGTTTAAAATAATTTAAGTAATTTAAATACAGCATTCAGTTTTCAAAAGCCTTATTTAACCCTCATCGTTTTCAGAATGGCCATTAACCAAAACAATAGTATTTCTGTAATATATTGGTTCTGCCAAACATTTGAAACTCTTAAGTGCATTCTTTAATCTTATTAGGGTTTCAAGAAGCAATTGGTATGCTGTTATGCAACATTAGCTACATTATTTAGGTGGCTCAAAGAAAGGGAGGCGTGAATACTGGGTTGTTGTACCTTTTAATGCAAGCTTCTTGCACTCTGCACCCACTTCTAAAATCAGAGTAATGGGTTTTTTTATTCATGAATTAACAATCAGACTTGGGCAAAAATTATTTCTAGAAATAAGCGACTGCATCCTTATGCCAGCTTCGAGGGTTTCTTTGTTGAAGCTCTTTATTTGACAATTCAAAGAAAGCCCTTAGAACAATGAATACATTTCTGACTTCGGGGGAGGGGGGAAATCCAATATAACACTCAGTGTGTGCTAAATGTTACAATTGCAGTCCAGTTAATAAATCTATCTCCAAAAGACAACAAATTTGAATCCAGCCAATTTTGACTGGCTAATTACTACACTATCAGAGCAATGTAGTGGCCTAGAGATGAAGACACAACGGCACCTCTACTTACAAACTTAATTAATTCCGTGACCAGGTTCTTCAGTAGAAAAGTTTGTAAGAAGCAACAATTTTTCCCGCAGGAATCAATGTAAAAGCAAATAATGTGTGCGATTGGAGAAACCACAGTGAGGGTGGAGGCCCTTTTTCCTCCCAGGAGATTCCTAGAGAGGCACCATGGAAGTTTCTCCCCGCCTTTCCCGGACCTGTTTCCTCCCAGGAGATTCCTAGAGAGGCCCCACAGAAGCATCTCTCTGCCTTTTCTGGCCCTGTTTCCTCCCAGGAGATTCCTAGAGAGGCGCCATGGAAGTTTCTCCCCGCCTTTTCCGGCCCAGTTTCCTCCCAGGAGATTCCTAGAGAGGCCCCACGGAGGCTTCTCCCTGCCTTTTCTGGCCATGTTTCCTCCCAGGAGATTCCTAGAGAGGCCCCACGGAGGCTTCTCCTTGCCTTTTCTGGCCATGTTTCCTCCCAGGAGATTCTTGAGAGGCCCCATGGAGGCTTCTCCCTGCCTTTTCCGGTTACAGTTTCAGAGGCTTGGGATTGTAAATGTAAAATGGTTTTTGAGAAGAGGCAAAAAAATCTTGAACACTCGGTTCTTATCTAGAAAAGTTCGTAAGTAGAGGCGTTTTAGGTAGAGGTACCACTGTGCTCATCTTCCACTTGAAAAGTTGAGAATTCAATCCTAGGTGGTGACAGATATTTCTCTATTAAAGAGAAAATAAACGCTGCAAACTCTGCTTAGGCATCAGGAAAGGCATCCAGCCAGTAAACGCTCAACTCGATCGAGTCAACTCCCAAGCAAGGATTACAAAGTTGCAAAAAGAAAAAAAATACTACACCAGCAGAAAAGGTTTTGTTTATGTTGTGCTGAGATGTTACTATTTCCATTTTCTGAATAATATCCAAGATAAGATGAAAAATTAACTGGCTCTCAGCTCTTTCATACCAAAATGAGGAGGAAGCAATCACTAACATTTCTAAGCAAATGGACAAATGTATTTGGAAATGAAAATTACTCAGAGGTGGGTTCATATCAGTTCTAACTGGTTCTTTAAAACCATTAGTAGCTCAGTAGTTCTGTCAGTGTCTCCAGGGGCGCCGCCATCTTGGATTTTGCTTCTGCACATGCACAGAAGCTATTTTTTGATTGATCTTTGATTTTTTGACCTGTGACCCTGAGTGAACTGGCAGCAAAAAGATCCAGAACCTACTCCTGAAATTACTACTTAAGTTTTGGTAGTCTGATTTTGGCACTCTTGAGTTGACAATGGAGTTATATAAATATTTTAAATATTTTAAAAGACAAATCACATCTGTCTTACACTCCATCAAACATTGATTTTTTTTTCATTTCAAGCTCAAACAACACCTGCAGAAGATGTAAATTGAAGAAAGGGAAGTTATGAAAGAGCATTTTAAGGGAAAGGATATTAAGAATAAAGACGATGACCAGATAAAATGCTTTGTGGGGATGTTAGTAAGAGACTGTCTAATTTATGTTATTGTTCAGATACAACTTATGAGTTCTCAATTATACATAAGGAGAATATGAGAATTTCCATAAAGGAATCTATATGCATGTACATGGATTTCCAGAACATGTATAACATACTTTAAAGACAATGCATGTAAGAATTTCCTAATCTAACTTCCAACGACAGCACAACTTGTCATGTTCCAAACTTCTTGTTTCTCACAATGCCCCACTTTTTAATGCACTTATATAGCTTTAACAATAGCTTAAAAAATAGAAAGTGTTGCTTTTGCTGACACTATTCATCATGATCATCTCTGTTACTAATATTTATATACAGGCCATCGAGTATTGTACAAAAACGCTTGCAGCTGAACCATAAGTGCATAGTGCAGAAGTAAAGGTTTGACAGGGATAGTCTGCATCGTGTCAGGATGAGAAGCAGGAAGAAAGAAGTGATCAATTTCTTACCAAGTAGGTAATAAAATAGAATAAATGGTTTGCTTGTTTGTGATTTAGCTGACCCAATGATTCTGGACCGTGGAACCTGTTAACAGTGAACAACCAACATTTCATACGGTAACATTACTCTCAGTGCCCTTCTTGAATGTTTAGAAAAGAATGGAGGAGTGCAGGGGAGAAATAGTCCCGGTTCGCTCATGCCTATTGGTCATCGGAGAACCAGTTATAAAAGGAGTATGAGGCTCCACCCACTCCCCCGGACGCCTCCATTTCGGTTCTTTTACTCTCTGCGCATGCACAAACTGTTTCCTATATACAGAGAGGGTAAAAGAACCCTAATGGCGGTGTTCGGGTAGGCAGGTAGGCAGGGCCTCATGCTCCCTTCACAATTGGCTCTCCAACGACCAATAGGCACGAGCGAACTGGGGGCATTTCACCCCTGGAGGAGTGATATGTTGAATGGCTGTGATTTCCCTTTTAAATAGTACACCAGTATTTACACCACTATGTAAATCTATTTGGAAGTTATTTCTTCTGATTTCAAGCAGCATAACTAGTACAGAAAAACAGCCTAAGTACTTGGAAAATCCCTGCATCCACATTGACTGCCAGCAGGAGTGCATCTTCAGAAGAACTCAAGCTGAGATTTTTATACTTGAGGTAGACAGAATTATCGGATACCCATCTGAAGGCACACATGGATGTGGATTTTAGGGCTTCAAATTCAAAAGACAAAAAAATAGGTGCTTTGGAGCATGTGAAGATGCGCACAATGCATCCGGGTGAAACATCTTAATGCTGCTTTTTTTTTCTTGTAGGCTTCTCCCCAATTGTAGTAACAAACAATGGCAGCCGCCAGTTGCCATTATTATTTTATTTTTATTTTATGTATTCAATTTTTATGCCACCCTTCTCCTTAGACTTAAGGCGGCTCACAACATGTTAGCAATAGCACTTTTTTAACAGAGCCAGCATATTGCCCTCACAATCTGGGTCCTCATTTTACCTACCTTGGAAGGATGGAAGGCTGAGTCAACCTTGAGCCAGTGGTGAGATTTGAACCGCTGACCTACATATCTACAGTCAGCTTCAGTGGCCTGCAGTACAGCAGTACAACACTCTGCCTGCTGCGCCACCCTGGCTCAGGAATGGCAAGTCATTTCACTTTATTTATAGGGTTATGTGATCGTAAAATATCTACTTGATAGGACTCCAGCCTGATAGTACAGCTCTCACTAGGTAAATTGCCATTTAACCAAATGTGGTGGTTTAGGTAAACCTAATCAAGTGCTGCTCTTGCAGCTCCTACCATTGTCAGTCTGTAGG
This sequence comes from Erythrolamprus reginae, assembly GCF_031021105.1. Taxonomy (NCBI): domain Eukaryota; kingdom Metazoa; phylum Chordata; class Lepidosauria; order Squamata; family Dipsadidae; genus Erythrolamprus; species Erythrolamprus reginae. The sequence goes on along the minus strand of NC_091950.1, from coordinate 309,543,527 downwards.
ATCTGGGGTTTTCAAGCAAGAATAGTCACTCAAATTCTGCTTCTCACAACAGACCAAGATATTCATTTCAGCTTTATACAATACTCTTAGCTTTAGTTGAACTTGATGAAAGGGAGGTAGAAATATGATGGCCACTGGTGGACTCAGGATTTTAAGACTTGATGTATAGTGCAAACTTTACCATTAAGAATTCCAAGCCCCATTAATAGGATTAAGATTTGTTGATTCTGAAAATAACTCTTGCGAAATCAGAATTTGGCTGGTTCATTTGAAAACATTTTGTGCCTCTTATGATGGATGTCAATAAATGTCTGTAATTATTTTTTTCCCTTGGTTTCTTTCTTTTACATGAGTCAAATAAAATATGACGCTACAACAGAAACATGAAAAATGATGTTCAACCTGAGGAAAAAAATATGCATGAGGTTGGGTTCCTTATTTTGGGTTGTTTTTTTAAAAAAGCAAAGTGTGAGCAACTTCTTTCTGAGATAATTAGAAGATATTTAAAGGCACAGTTCTTCTATGTCTAATTTCAGGAACAGTGTATATGTGATAGAATAGAGCATGAACACATTGACCTATGATCTCCAAGGTATATAAACTGCCAGGAAATGATAAACCCTTTTTGTGAAAATTACTGGAGGGGTGGGGGTGGGATAGTAAATGGACAAAAACAAGCAACACATAGAATTTCTTATGAAGCAGTTAAGGAGTTGGCCCGAAAGAAAAAAAAGATGGTTGGTGAGCAAAGTTGGATTTAAGGAAATTCAGACTGCTGATGATAACCAAATTCTGGGACGGAATGAAGATCACTGAAGAGGGTTTCTGGCTAAATGAAAATCACCAGAGATAGAAGAGGAGGAATCAGTCTATCATAAGTTTCCTGAGGAAGAAGACCAAGGCTGTACTAGCCACAAGACATTGCCAGCTAGATTTTATCTGAAGCCCATTGTTAATACTAAGGGGAATTCACTTATAGCTGCACACATAGCTACATTTCAAAATAGACACTATTGTAATAGTCACAGACGCTGTGCCATTGCAAGCAAGGAGATAGCTGAACTCAGAATGGTACAGAAATTAGGCAATAAATCAATTTACTGCATACCAACTTTTTTTTTTGCTGGCAGGCAAACAAGGGAGAAGGGAATCTGAAGATCAGTTCATTTGCTTTAGCTGCAAGTCACAGAGTTATCTAGCCATGAAAGTCAAACTTGGAGAAACCAAAGTTTTTCTATCTTCAAAATGTCACAAATAAAGAAAAACATTGAACTGCTTCACAGGATCTTTACATGCTGTGTTTTGTCTGTTTGATCCTGAGAATTTCCACACACCTGCTGACAGTGGGGTTTTGTGAAAAGGAATCTTTTCAGATTTTGTGGGATAAAAATGATTAATGAATTATCTAATGTTTGGAAGGCAATGTTATGAAAACTGTAGAAAGGACTCTTGGCAAGAAAAATACCCAGTTCCAGAGAATTAGATGTAGGGAGTTTGAAGCTAAATTTGTTTAAATCTTTGCTTCTTCTCACATGACTCTAATCTTGTTGGTTTGGGATAAAATTAAATTTGATGTGTAGAGACAATTATTTTTTGATTTCAGAGAGAGATGCAAGTTGGAGCAGTATTTTGATTCACAGGAAATTATTACTGTTTACCGACAACTTTGATTGGGAAGTGGTCCCTATTATCATCCATTGAATTATTGTTAAACTCTTAATTCTTCTTTCTACTTTAGTGTTTTACAAGCAAAAAGTAAATAAATATTTCTTTCCTTGACACTCCATCTACTTTAATTGCCCTCAGTTGCATTCAGATAACTTTTTAGGAATTGATTATGTGGACTCCCAAAGTCAATATGAAGATGCCCACTTTGAATTAATGTTTAAATGAATCCAGTTTGTGTTTCTACTTCTGAGGTTGGATATTTTTTCTGGGTTAGGGACCCATCTTCTAGTTCTTTGTAAAGTGTCATATGTGTCAATGGGAAGAAATTACTAGCACCCATTTTGAATTGCAACTTTTTACTAGGCAATATACTAACAGTCATTACAGCAATCCGACAAGAAGACAAATTTATGCAAACAGTTAAAGAAAATGCTTGCTTTGTAACATGGAACATAGACTTTGAGAATAGATGTGAGACAAAATGTTAATGAAAAGTAATGAAAGTTTCCCTTCCTATGATTTGGTGGCATTGCAATAGGGTCTATAACAAGAGTTCCCCAACCTTTCTGGCTTTGTGGACCAGCCGGTGTTTGTTTGTGTGTGTGTGTGTGTGTGTGTGTGTGTGTGTGTAAGGGATGGTTCCACACAAGTTGCTGACAAATGGAGTGTGTATAGACCACACTTGTCTGCTGCTCATGCAAGTGGGGAAGCACAGGAACATGTTCGCCTACCACTTCCACAGCCCTGTTCTGAATGGCTCATGGCTCAGTAGTGGGATCTCTGGTCTATGATATGACTATTTTAAAGGGCACTTGGGAAATTTTAATGGGCATACATTCAAGTACAGAATGACCTATACAGATTTTGAAGTATTAATCTATTTCTTAAAGTATATCACCAGCTGGAATTAAAGATGGTAATTCCTTAGAATTTATGGGCTGGGAAAATATTGGTAAACTTTTGAGCTTGGCATGTGGTTTTTAAAAAAACTTTTGACGCATGTCAGAGATTCAACATCACTGGGTTAGGCAGAAGTACCTTGGTGTGGGGGAAGGAGGGAGGGAGGAGAGAGGGAGAGAGAATCAATCATATCAGTGATATAGTATCAGCTCTTTGTTTTCTGCTTCTTAATTTTGTTCCCACTCAACATATGACATTGATAGGTAGACAAACAGACAACCTGGATGTTATTTTGGAATTGTTTTCTTTTAAAGTTTAAATAATGTCAGCAGACCTTAGTTTTTTAAGGGACTGGAGAAGAGTGAGATGGTCCTATTATTATCAACATCACTTGTTACTACTGTATTTGTTTTTAGCTTTGATTTGTAGTTTTTTATGTTTTTTTAATAATACAATAATTATTTATTTGTTATTTGTTAAATAAACAAACAAGTACAGTATTTGTTATTTTATCTTTGCTGTACGTTGCTTGGAATCCTTTGTTTGCAGCTTGATAAGTTGGACAAATAAATAAAATATAGAAACGTATCAACTGGAGAAATGTAAAATTTATAAATTTAATGTATACTTACATTTAATTAGTACCAATAATCCAATGAAGTCCAGCATAATGTTTCTCAAACTTACAAACCAGAGGGTTTTTAGGAGTATTACACTGGAAATATCAAATGTTTAACATCAAGGAATTCTAAATGACTGCAATTGTATAACATGTCAAGTTATAAACAGACAAGCTAAAATGCGGTTGATTAGTTTGTAACAATTTTGCAATCTACAATAGTATAATTTAAAAGTCCTTAAGCTTCTCTTACAAAATCCTTAGATTCTCCAAATAATTTGGGTATTCCAGTTACCTGTAGAACTTCAACCTGACAGGCTGACTTTAACTTTCAATAGAAATGAGCTTTGCAAATGACCTAAATCAGGGGTCTCCTTAGCAACTTTAAGACTTGTGGACTTCAACTCCCAGAGTTCCTCAGCCAGCAAAACTTTGCAATGACCTACATTGGGGTCTCCAACCTTAGCTTTTAGACTTGTGGGCTTCAACTCCCAGAATTCCTCAGCCAGGAAAGCTGGGAATTGAGGTCCACCAGACTTAAGGTTGGAGACTCCTGACCTAAATGACCTGGGTTCTCTACCTATCCAGCGGGTTATCTACTACCATAATAACTAATAAATTGCAACATATTGCAATATATTTTGCAACAATAAATTGAAAACCAGTAAATGTTTGAGGCCTAGATAGGTAACTGTATTTTTAAAATGCTCCTTCAACACATTCTTCAAGAGAGAGGTTTCAAACAAAGCTCAAAGAGAAACCATCTTGAATTTTATTATTAGGCTTCTAATAGTAGGATTTGGGCTGGAGATTCAAGAGGGCAGGCATACACTTGATAGCTGGGTGCAGATTCTTTAACTAAGCACAACATTTAGTGAAAAATGATGTTGTATGCCCTAAGCTATTTTTATGAATGTCACTACCGAAAAAGCCTCTAAAAAGCCTCCTCAGGTTGCCTCAGAAGAACAAGAACTGGGCACTTTTTCTTCAACACCTATTCAAACAATAAACATGTCAGGGAAGTCAAGTAAAAAAAAAGATTGTCTTCATTATTTCCTCTAGGAGTCTACACTGAGGCCACAGCTAGATTGCTGACTGTAAGTTTAGAATTAAATGCAGAAAACAAATGGAATCATAGCAATCAAAAGAAAAACCAATGCAGTAGCTTGGTTCTTCTTTTGATTGCTATGATTCCATGCAGTAGCTTTTACACTGATTGCTTAAAATGCTGTGTCTTGATTGCAAAGATAGGTACACGCTCAATTGTTCTAAAACTCAAGAACCAAGGGACTCATTTAGATCATGAATTTTTGAGCTAAACCAACAAAATTTGGCATTTCCTTGGCTCTGTCAAATAAAGAATTAGTGTTTCTTAAATCACAGCTGCTTGCATGTTCCAGATATATTGGGGTTACTTTTCAGTCATTCCATTCAAGTCACATCTTTTTGGACCACATTCAAGTTTCTCTACACAGGAAAGACCTTTGTAAAGTGTTATTCATTCCGCTACAAGGAAAAGATTTTGTATTACGCAACCCCCCACCTTCCCTCTTAAAATCTTACACAAATAAATAGAATGTTTAATATTTTCTAAAATCACAATGATCCAAATTTAAATACTTATTACTTTTTTTTAAAAAAAAGTGCCGTCTCTTTATAGAAAAATCTATTATACACACTACAAATTTATTCAGAAGTTCCATTGACAGTGAAGCAGTCTATATGGTAAGTATATACAGTCTTGCAATTTTAATGTCATGTTCCCATTTTTTGAAGTCTCTCATAAAGGAAAATTCAAAAGATGAGCCTTAAATGTTTTAAAATGGTAAAGTATTAGCTAAAATTATTTTAGTTGCTTTAAATGTTTTTGATGACTTGTACTCTAACTTCCAGACTGCTGTACAGTAATTGTCAAGATAGAACAGTTGCAAATATGATTTAAAATTAATAAAGTCGCAAACTAAACTGGCTTCCTTGAAGTTAAAAAACTGGTAGATAGGGACTATAGATAGAGTTTATACATACCATAGAGCCAGTATCATATTTTTTTATTTGTGTCACTCTAACCCATGCATCATGGGTTTGTGAACCCCAACTCTGATGTTCATTAATCTTGGTTAAATCATATAGTTATCATAACATGAAAATTAGTTCTCAGACTTAAGTGCATGAAAAAGCCTAGTTATATTTATTAAGTAATAATACTTTGCAATCAGGTGAATTTCTGAAATAGGATATGTGGAAGGTAACTCCAGTTGGAGGCCAGAAATATCATCTGAGCTAAAAAAACTCCATGGTTTGCATTCTAACTGCATAGGAACAATCTGGTTATTCGGTGTGAATGATCTGTATTTTGATACTTTGGATATAACCTTGTAAATGCTTTGTATTCTGTAACTTTAATCACCCTTCCTCAATCAGATACCCTCCAGATGTATTGGTCTGTTTATGTGTGCAAACAGCATGGTTGAAATATCTAGAAGGCATCAATAGTACACAGCTACCATGTGCTATCAATCTCTGGTTTCAATTGCAAGTTAAAATTAACAACTTCAAGTACAAAATTAACTACATCAGTGCAAATTGTAATATTGATATGTTTGCCTTTGTTTAACAAGCCAAAAGTGGCTTGTTTCATGCATAATGTTAAACTGTGGTGGATAGATTCATATCACCTTCAATCAAACCAAATGCTGGCTTAGCCAATTCACCAATGAAATGAGCATCTATGACTAGAACAGGGCTGTCAAACTCCAGGTCCATGGGCCAGAAGTATCATGTGCTGGCCACACCCATGCCCGGTTTAGCGAAGGGGGAAAAGTCTGGATATGTCACATGACACCACCATGGCAACATGAGTTTGACACCCCTAGACTAGAAGAATACTCTTGGCCAAAAACAGAATAGATTTGCTCCACTTTAGACTTTCCAGAAGACCATAAAAATTGTTTTAACCTTCTTTCTACTTCAAGTCCTAAGGTGGTTGCATAATATCACAGAAGCCAGGAAATTCCACTCCATAAGGCTGGCAGTTGCACAGAACCATAGTCTATAATTAAGGAAAATAAACGGAAACAAAGCAAAATGAGGATAACTTTAAATAGCTTGTATTTTTCTGTTCCCTTTGCCAACATTCAGTTTGTGTTTGTTTATGCAATCCTGAAGGCACAAAGGAAACTTCATTTTCCCAGCAAATCAACATTATGGTTTCCACGCAATGAAACATGAATTTTTATCTACGCTAACTGCAAAATATTGGCTGGGTCTTCCAGGACATGTGGCCGTTTTCTGAATACAACCAACAGTTTGGAAAAGTGCTTAAATGTGGTAATGTGAGCTGTTAACAAATCACTACAACGAAACGGTTACATCCATATCTGCTAGTTTAGGAGGCCAATGAAATTCAGCAATAAATTATCCTTTATAAAGTAGATACTATTGTACAGAATGTTTTCCTGCAGTGCAGTAGTAAAGTAAGACCCAAATAGGACTGACATATGGAGATTTTAACAATATGGATACCTACTATCAACAGAAGATTGTTGTTTTTTGTTTAGGTTTTCATGTAACGGTAAACTCCCTTTTTGCAACCCTATGTAATCCCTTAATTTGCGGCAGAATTAGGGTGACTGGATGGAGCTGACTGTTTAACTGGCCGGATCCCCTTCCTGATGCCACATGGAGTTCACAAACAGGTATTTTTTCTTTGTGCCCTAGAAGAGAAACATCTGTCATTACCTAGGGTTCAACTCTCAAGCTTCTGACTAGAAGATGAGAGTCTTCACCATTAGGCCACCACTCTTCTTTCATGTAAAAGTAAAAGTGATAAATGAAAGAATATCCCACTAGTTTTTAAATTATTCTGTAGGATGCAAAAACAGCTCCTCTCTCAGAATTAGTGGCCCATATTGCACTGATTCAATGGTGTGAGAAAAGCCAGTTGAGGAATCCTATCCAGATATCTGGAGACTGAGGCGCAAATTAAATTTGCCTTTCGCCAAACTAAACAATTAGTTTGTTTAGGGTAAGCATTCCCAACACTGACTAGTTGTAGCTGTCCAAAATTTCAGAAAGGGGGTCTTTCCTAGACCCATCTAGAAAAGTGAAAAAATAAAATTTATACTTTTTCTAATATTTTTAACCATGACCAATGATTGATCAATGTATATGGAATAAATAATAATGCTGGTCCATGAACAGTTTTTGAGCAGTGTCAGATTTCAGAGGCACAGTGCTTTTCTAGTTTTGGTTTATTTTGGCATAAGGACAGTAGATACTTAGCTGCATTGGGCAATATGCATATTTATTCACAAACAGATAGGCAGAACCCAGATGGAAGTAAAACAGCAAACACTTGCATAGCTTCTCCAACCTTCACTGTTGTACCATCATTTATAACAGCCAACTGTTATCTGAACTCTGTATAGGGTCTGTTACTTTGCCTTTTTCTCAATTCTAACATTTTTCCCTTTGAAAAGCAATATAGCACATCCTTTTCTATAAAAGAAATATGGAGTGAGAAGAGTGTCCCATTCACCTGCATGTATGTACATTCAAGGATAGTATTACTCATTTCCTTAGCTTGTTTTTAAAAGTTAATAGATAATACAGTTGTTAATCTGTAAAAGCAACCCAAGAATAGGATTGTTTTGTTATTTTTCCTTGACAAAAAGAGGCACTACTCACTATTTTTCTACATCTATTTACAGGTCCAAAATTCTAGGTAGATATGCCTTAGGCAACTATCACTACAAAAAGATTCATTTCTAAGGTTATATAGGATCTTATAGGAACAGCAATCCATCCTACAATAGGCATTCAGTCGAACTACTACAGTATTTCCAGACCCCCTGAGCTTTAGAGAATGGTTACATGGAAATTCAAATAATAGTTTTTAAAGCAAATCATCTCATGTTCTATGGGTTTTTTTAAAAAAATCTATCACTTGGCAATACTTTTATTAGTATAAATACATATATTTTAAAATAAGTGGATAAACTTCCTAGTTTACTAAACCCCTTTAGCTGGCCAGGTGCTATTTAAAAGAGGAAATAGAAAAAAAGTACAAAAAAATTGGCTCACTCCTATAGCACTAAGATTTAAACCTAAAGATTGAGTCTAGGTTTACACTTTAGGCTAAACCATGATTTGGACTGATTTAAATTTGTTATATAAATTTGCATTAAATTTATGAAACATGGATTACAAGTCACAGAGGGAGAATTCACATGATACAGTAAGCCAAAATTAAATAAAAACATATTATGGCTTTCTACAAATTGGGTACGTATGCATCTGGAGCAAAAGCACATTGGCATCCCATGTACCTCAATGTAACTATGCAAGCAGTGCAAATTGTATAATTTTTATCAGTCCAAAATTTCAGTTACATGATAACGGCAAAAATTATACAGCAATTTGCATGATGGTGTCATGGCATACATGTTGATAGTCCGCCCCCCCTCCCAAGCTGGCCATGTTTGTGAACCCAGTTGGTTTGAGACCAATTTCTCTATGGGATCCAAGTTTCTGGTTTTTAAAAGGTAATGGAATAAAGACACACTGTCAATCTCGCCATTGAAAACACTCATCTTGCGAGATAAATTTTCAGTCTTTTAAGAAAGCACCAATCTCTTGTTGAGCAAAGGGCAGAGGAAAAATCTAGCAATCTTGTAGGAGCTATGTAGTTAGGGTTGTCCGCCCAGAAATGGAACACAATGCAGTATAACCAGATATATTCACATTTAATTCTTACACCATAGCAGATGCATACAGGATCATAGCTCTAAGGTGAAACCTAAGCATGCTTGCTCAGAAATTAAGAATATTGATGGACATGCGGTCAAAAAAGTTAGAAGGGAAAGAAGATTCAGAATATTATAAGATATGGGAAAAATTTTATAATTAAGCTAGAGGAAACAAATAAAATAAATAAAATTCAAGGATAAATATCTGCAAATGTAAAAATGCAAAGCAGTATGTTAATATAATAATAATATATATATATATATATAAAGGAAAATTCTCAGATTGAAAATTCTAAATGCCGCATGAATCCCAGCGACCAGTTAGGTCCCACAGTTTGCCTTCTCTGGGTCCCGTCGACTAAACAATGTCGTCTGGCGAGACCCAGGGGAAGAACCTTCTCTGTGGCGGCCCCGACCCTCTGGAACCAGCTCGCCCCACCCTCCTTGCCTTTTGTAAGCTCCTTAAAACCCACCTCTGTCGTCAGGCATGGGGGAATTGAGATATTCCTTTCCCCCCAGGCCTATACAATTTATGCATGGTATGTTTGTGTGTATGTTTGGGTTTTTTTTTTTTAATAAGGGTTTTTAGTTATTTTAAATATTAGATTTATCATATGCTGTTTTATTATTGTTGTTAGCCACCCCGAGTCTACGGAGAGGGGCGGCATACAAATCTAATAAAATAAATAAATAAACAGGGAAAGCAATTTCCCAAATGTTTGTTTTATGTTTTCTATTGTTTTGTTTGTCATTCTAATGTTTATGTATGTATATAAATATAAAAAAGAAATTAATAATATTGAAATTTTCATGACATTGTAACCTCCGGAATCTTAACTGACTTAACTCCAAAACAGATTCTGCAGGATTTAGTTGAATTGGCACATGCACCAATAGTTTTCCTCCTTTTAAAAAATAGTACATAAATTCAAAACTGTCTAGCTAGGCCTGTTCCATCTCTACTTAGGCTACACCTCAATTGCAGTTATTTATCCCAGCTAATAACACTTTTAGCACACCACATACAGGCTATCAGTCTTATTTATTTTACACTAGCAAACCTAGTTAAACCAAGAGAAGGTATTCGGCGAAGGTTGCCCGTAGATGAACATGCCTGGAGCGAGGGGGATTTTAATTCAACACTTCCTTCCAACCGAGCGCCCGTATTGTAACTCTACTTGTCAGTTAAGTACTCTTTCAGCGCGGCGAGAGCTTCAGCGTTAGGCACACAGTGGGCTTTACTTGCTCAGGTGCCTCATTTCAAGCGGGAACTTCCGCACACATACAAAAAAGGGGGGGGAAGCACTCAACGCTCTTTTCATTTGGCTTACACACACAGAGAGACACACACACTGTCCGTCCGCTTCCCCCCCCCCCACTCCGATTGCACTGTATTCTAAAATACAGTACAATCGTTGCTTCTTATTTATCACGAATGTTAACGCAGCGAAGGGGAAGAATTTATTTATTTTATAACCCGAGTACGCTCGGAAATCGACTACCCTTCCCTGCCCGGAGCTCAGCGCCTGGTACGGTCCGGCTCAAAGGGCCGTCGCAGTTGCCCCTTATTACAAACAGGTGGTTCGGAGCAGGAGGCGGTTCAACAGGTGCAAGCTTCGACGTTTCTAAGCCCGAGCTGCACCTGTGGCGTTTCCCAGCCAGGGCTGAAGCAGCGGGGGACCCGGGTGGGCGCCGGCCGACCCCTCAGCTTTTCTAAGCAAAAAACTAAAGCGTCCCTTTGAATAAGAACCGGGTGGTGTGGTGTTCCACCTGGCCGAGGGGCTGAGCGAGCCTCGCGAGTTCGAAACCCGGTCGAAGGTGGGCCGCCTAGAGTCCATTAGGGAGTTGGGCGGCATACAAATAAAAATAAAATAATAAAATATAAAGTGGGGACTTCGGCCCTCGGGCGACCCCGCGGCCTCAAATTCTGGAAGACCCACACGGTTTGTCAATTGGTGAAGCGCTGGCTGGAACGCAAAGCAAAAACCCCGCGGAAACCTGAGAGGATCCAACAGGCAACTGGCTTTTGTATGTTGTCTGGCCGCCTGAAAGGGGAAAAAAAGTGTGCCTGGGATCCCTTTTCTAATGTGGCGGGGAAAATTAGGAAACGTCACGCCCTCCTCACATCCTCCATTATTTTTTTTTTTAAAAAAGTTCCCTCTTTTATTATTTCCCAATACATAAGCATTTAAAGCGGCAGTCACGGCGGGCAGGCAACGGGAACTTGAATCTTAACGCTCCCCGTCATACACAACCGAGAGACTGCCTGAGAGAGAAAGGAGGGGGGGGGGGAGACACATACTAGCTGGAGCGTCTTCCCGAGAGCGGGCGGCAGGAGGCGCTGTCGGGCCCGCTCTAACGGGCTTACGGCTGGGCTCCCTGCCGAAATGAAGTCCCTCATTCCTGCGGCCGAGGCGCTAAGAAACGGAGGCACGGACGGACGCGCGCCGGAGCGAGCGCTTGCCCGGCTCCTCCTTTCGCGGGCTTGGAGCAAAGTAACTCCGATGGAGTGAAGGGGGAAAAAAAAAAAAGAGGTGCCAGCCGCGAACGCCAAGAAGTCCGCGAGCGCCGCCGGGGCTGGAGCTTTTTTGCGCCCGGCGGGGGCGGGAAAAGAAGAAGCGCCGCCGCGCCGAGAGCGAAAGAAGAGAACTGTGTTTGCCTTTTCTTTCTTTCCTTCCTTCCTTATCCGACCAGGCGAGCGGAGGCTCCGGGAAGGCGAGACAGGTTTCCTCCTCGCGGCTCCGGGCAGAGAGAGAGAGAGACCGAGAAGGCACCCCGGTCTAAAGTTATCCAAAGTCCGCTATGGCCCCGGAGGCTGGAACCCTCGGCTTACTGGCGGCGATCGTCTCCTTCGTCGCGCCCTCGGCCGCCTTCCTGGGAGCAGCGGGTCGCGGCCAGTTCTCGGCAGGTAAGGGCTTGCTTCGATCCACAGGCGTCCCGTTTCTGATTGGGGTGGGGGGGAGAGAAGCGGGCCTCCTCCTCCGCCTTTGCCTCTCCCGTTGGGAAACCTTTGCGTTCGAAGAGCTCCCCTCTAAATTGGGAGAGAAGGCGAAGGGGGGCGGTGAGAGATTGTATGCCGAGGAAAGGGGTCCCATTTAGAGAAAGAGGGTTCTTTTCCCCTGTTGATTCCGCCACGATCGGGAAAGAGGGGGGTGTCCGGCAGCCTCGCGTTTACAATGGAGAGGGTTCACACACATACATATATACACACACTTTATCTACTCCTTTCCCCTGGAAAAAAAAAAGGAAAGCCGTTCGGGGTTCTCCCTCTTTGAGTTTGCTTGGGAGGTTGGAGCAAGCGGGGTTTTCCCCTTTCCAGGATCCCACCTCTCCCAACACCTGGACGCGTTCGAGAGAGCGAGGGAAGGGATCGACTTTTCCGCTCGCCCTTTGCCTCCAATCTCGCCCTCCCCCCCGGCTGGCACTGGCGGCTGCGGGATATTTGTAGGGGGGGGGCTCTTTTGTATTAAAAGAAAATATCAGTGGAGTTTTGGGCACCTTGGAACCGGGTTGGGAGAGGGAGAGAAGAGCCCGTAGAGTTTGAATGGAAGGAAGGGAGGGGGATCCATTAGATCCCGGAATCCGACCCCCGGGCTCGGGGCAGGAATCCACCAGGCTTTCCTTTTAAGAGGCAGCAGAGTTTCGGCTTCTCACGCCAAGCGTCGACCTCTCTCTCTCTCTCTCTCTCTCTCGCCTGGTCAGTTGCCCAGATCCTGTTTACATAGCCTTGGCTGGTTTACATTTGGGAATGTCTCCTGGCCTTTGTTATAGTAGAGATGGGGGGCGCGTTGAGGAGAGGGAGTGGGGAAGTAAGCTGATTTCTGTATCACACACACACACACACACACACACACACACGGGGCACAAAAGGAATCCTAAGATTCCTCCCCCCCCCCCCCCCCCCCAAGGAAGCTTTCGCTAACTTCTCTTTGTATCTCCACTGGAAAGGAGCCGGAGGAGGAACAACCCTGCTGCTACACTCCGGTGTTAGCTTCGCTTCGTAGAACCGGAGTTTGGAAATGGGGAGGTAGTGCTTCAGATCACCGCCTCACCTTCTCCCTCCTCCCCGGGTCGTTTTCACCATCCCTTTCCCTTTCAGAGGGAAGGGAGAAACAGCCGCCCAAGAGTTAAAATACTTTGGCGCAGTTATCAGGCTTTTCCCCCCTTAAAAGCAAACAAGCTGCACCCAACAGCGACGGGCCGGATCCCTCCTTTCTTTCTATTGACTTTACTGCCGGGCTAACTTTTTGGCCCGAGGGGGCTGATTTGCGGCGGCGGCGGCGGCGGCAGCCACTTCCCGAGGTTGGAATGGCTTTGGACGCGCAGACGTTCAAGAACAACTTGGCATGTGTTGTTGCTGGTTGGCGAGCGCCTTCTCAGCCTCGCCTTTGTTTCTGGGAAAGAAAAAAAACCCGGTGATTAAGCGCCAAGGAGAAAGTCATTTGAATGCTTTGGGGGTGGGGTGGTGGGGGTGGGAGAAGAGGAATGCAAGTTGACAGCTAGGGAGCGAAATGCTGAAAGTCCCAACAAACCTGCTTGCCCAGTTCAAGGGATGGTCCCTTATATACATTGCTCAAAAAATAAAGGGAACACTTAAACAACACAATATAACTCGAAGTAAATCAAACTTGGACTTAATAAACTCAATCTGTATAGTCTGGAGGACAAGGAAAAGGGGGGGGGGGGACATGATCGAAACATTTAAATATATTAAAGGGTTAAATAAGGTTCAGGAGGGAAGTGTTTTTAATAGGAAAGTGAACATAAGAACAAGAGGGCACAATCTGAGGTTAGGTGGGGGAAAGATCAGAAGCAATGTGAGAAAATATTATTTTACTGAAAGAGTAGTAGATGCTTGGAACAAACTTCCAGCAGACGTGGTTGGTAAATCCACAGTAACTGAATTTAAACGTGCCTGGGATAAACATAGATCCATCCTAAGATAAAATACAGGAAATAGTATAAGGGCAGACTAGATGGACCATGAGGTCTTTTTCTGTCGTCAGTCTTCTATGTTTTTAAACTTCTGTGAAATCAAACTGTCCACTTAGGAAGCAACACTGATTGTCAGTCAATTTCACACGCTGTTGTGCACATTCAACTTTGTACAGAACAAAGTATTCAATGAGAATATTTTATTCATTCAGATCTAGGATGTGTTATTTGAGTGTTCCCTTTATTTTTTTGAGCAGTGTATATACACCCCAGAAACGGTCCTGCCTGTAACCATATCCTTTTGTATGGAAGGAAAACTCAGCCCTTGGGTTTTGGAACTGGCAAAAAAAAAAGCCCCTTTGGCAAGCTTCCTCCCCAATAGAAATTCATTTTAGAACCTGCTGAGACTCTTTGACCTCTGACATTGTTCCTTGTGTTTGCTATGTAAGATCAGAGAAGCTGGCTGTTTTAAATCGAGTTGGGCTGTGTGAGTCTTTTGTGTGGAGAGAGAGAGAGAGAGAGAGAGAGAGAGAGAGAGAGAGAGGAGAGAGAGAGAGAGAGAGAGAGAGAGAGAAAGTTGGAGATGGCAGAATTCATGCCACTCAGGTCCATTGATTTCAAGGGAACTTGTTTCTGAGGGTTAGGTTGTAAAGAAACTGTCTAAATAAACACAATGTTTTATAAATTGGATTTTGAAATACCTGTACATTTTCTCCCTCCCTTACAAACCTTTGCAAAGACTGAAAATCTCCAAAGTTTTGAACTGGTTGTCTGTAGATTGCTGTGCTATGGAGTATGTTTTTAACAAATAGAAACAAAAGGTCTTATGCGTATTTTGTCATTATTCTAGAAACATTTGTGCTATTTCCATTCCATTAAAAATACCACCAATGCAAAACTTTTCTTTTTTAATGCCGGTAGTTTTGTTTGTATGTGAAGACAAAAGGTGAATGCATTCTGCATTTCCTTAAAGTTACATGCTTTCTCTATCTTACTAGCTATGCTAAATCGGCTACCGTTTTTTAATCTTATCATTTAATCAGGAAATGTAAATTTTTGTAGATATATCCATTTCAATGCCGAGGCAGTTACACCTGTGGTGTGCATGGCTAGCTTTTATTTCTACATTCTGTTGCTGCTCTTTGCATTTCAGTTCTTGTTTCTCACATACTCTTTCCCCAAGGAAAGTTATGATAACTGCATATTCTACAAGTATATCATTCTTTGTAGCTTAGAATGTAGAATAAGGGACCAAGGTTACATCAGTATCCTGGAATTTTATTAGGTTTGGTGGCAGGCAGAAAACAGATATACACACAAATGAAAGGATTTTTAGGGGGTGATTCACAGACCACCTGCGATAGGACAAGAATTAAATTAACTGCCAGCAGTCTCTTGAATTGTCCTATTTTTTAAAAGAATAGATCACTACAATAAATTGGACAGATTTTTCTGGTATTGCTGGACTCTCAGTATTAAACACTATCTAACCTTGACGTCAGATATCTGACAATCAAATTGAAATGCTGTCAGTTGGCCATTTATTAATACACACTTCTAAGTTTGAAGAAAAAGATAGAATTTTGAGAGATGCCTTCTTTTGGAAGACTAGGTTTTTCTTGAGTTTAGGATTTACAACATAATTTGGCCTGAAGTGACCCTATATAATTTTGTGTAATGTATTCTCTTCAACTTTGTTCTACATATTGTTAATATATATATATACTGATGTCTGAAACAAAGACCTGTGGTGCTGTAAATGAATTCAGGGAAACACTTATTTCTCTAATAAATATGGAACAAAAGACAATAAAACACAACATGATTCCTTTTTTAATTCCAATTTTGTTATTTGTTCAAAAATTACCCTCAATATTGCTTTGAATGGACACTTGGACAAGCAATGTATGTTGTGTATGATTATGCAAATGTAAATATACATCTGTCATGAAGTTTTTACATAGCAACTCCCTTTATCTGATTATAAGGAGTTCATTCTCATTCTGGTCTAGACCTCTGTGTTTAAAATTATCAGATTACGTGTAAATGTTGACTGTCTTGATCATTATTTAATTAACATTTTTAATATTGTCAGCAATGCCTTTAGTAGCTCAGCGATGTGAGCATATTAATTGAAATTGTATTGTATTATAGTCTTTGGTTTAATTCCTGAATCATTTGTTGGCATAGAAGCAATATTATTCAGTAGCAGCATAAAAACACAGTGCTGCTTTTTTTAAATTAGATTGTGTAGGAGAGTGTATGGGTTCTGGCCCTAATTATAGTTCACAAGATTCTGTGAAACTGGCCCTTTTCCAAGTGACTTTCTTTCTCCTGTCATCAGTTTATCT
Organism: Erythrolamprus reginae; assembly: GCF_031021105.1. Taxonomy (NCBI): domain Eukaryota; kingdom Metazoa; phylum Chordata; class Lepidosauria; order Squamata; family Dipsadidae; genus Erythrolamprus; species Erythrolamprus reginae. The sequence goes on along the minus strand of NC_091950.1, from coordinate 309,527,307 downwards.
TCAGAGATATTGAGTGTGAATAAAACGGTAAAGGAGTCCCTGTGACTTTTACTCCAAATAGTTGTAAATGACTTTAGGGGGTAGTGCTTATCTCTGTTTCAAGGCCATTGAGCCAGCATGGTCTGAACACATGGTCATGTGGCCACCATGATATGGAGAGCTGTTACCTCCTCACCAAAGTGGTACCTATTTATCTACTTGCATTTGCACGCTTTCGAACTGCTAGGTTGGCAAGAGCTGGGGAGCTCACCCCGTTGCACAGTGCTTGGGTCTCCAACAAGGGCTGTTGGCTTTCCAGCTGACAAGCCCAATTTCTTAACTGCTGAGGCATCATATGCGTATAGTCAAGATGAAATACACTGCTCAAAAAAATAAAGGGAACACTTAAACAACATAATATAACTCCAAGTAAATCAAATTTCTGTGAAATCAAACTGTCCCCTTATTTATTTATTTATTGGATTTGTATGCTGCCCCTCTCCGCAGACTCGGAAGCAACAATGATTGACAATCAATTGCACATGTTGTCAGCACATTCAACTTAGAAACATAGAAACATAGAAGACTGACGGCAGAAAAAGACCTCATGGTCCATCTAGTCTGCCCTTAGACTATTTCCTGTATTTTATCTTACAATGGATATATGTTTATCCCAGGCATGTTTAAATTCAGTTACTGTGGATTTACCAACCACGTCTGCTGGAAGTTTGTTCCAAGGATCTACTACTCTTTCAGCGAAATAATATTTTCTCACTTTGCTTTTGATCTTTTCCCCAACTAACTTCAGATTGTGTCCCCTTGTTCTTGTGTTCATTTTCCTATTAAAAACACTTCCCTCCTGAACCTTATTTAATCCTTTAATATATTTAAATGTTTCGATCATGTCCCCCCTTTTCCTTCTGTCCTCCAGACTATACAGATTGAGTTCATTAAGTCTTTCCTGATACGTTTTATGCTTAAGACCTTCCACCATTCTTGTAGCCCGTCTTTGGACCTGTTCAATTTTGTCAATATCTTTTTGTAGGTGAGGTCTCCAGAACTGAACACAATATTCCAAATGTAGTCTCACCATAAGGGGATCACAATCTCCCTCTTCCTGCTTGTTATACCTCTAGCTATGCAGCCAAGCATCCTACTTGCTTTTCCTACTGCCCGACCACACTGCTCACCCATTTTGAGACTGTCAGAAATCACTACCCCATAATCCTTCTCTTCTGAAGTTTTTGCTAACACAGAACTGCCAACTTTGTACAGAACCAAGTATTCAATGGGAATATTTCATTCATTCAGATCTAGGATGTGTTCTTTTGAGTGTTCCCTTTATTTGTTTGAGCAGTGTAGTACTGATTACGAGGATTGTCAGAGAACAGGGCCATTTGTTAATAGGAGAGAAGAAAACTGCAAAGTGTGAAAATTCCTGAACATGATCCCCCGTTATTCACCCAGCTTTCCATCTGGTTAGGTGATATCAATTAACAAGTAGAAATTCCACCTCAAGAATATTCTTCAAAATTCCCGCTGTTCATTATCCTGTGTTATCCTTTTGCTAACTATACTGTAACATTTAATGACCACTGATCATACTTAAATCTTCTGTTTTGGAAAAAATCTCTCCATAATGTTTTCATCTTGGAGTTATTTGGGGTACATATATATGGGGTACATATAACACGTACACTCTGAGTGCTGCACTGGCTACCGATTAGTCTCAGGTCACAATTCAAGGTGTTGTTTATCACCTATAAAGCCCTTCATGGCTTAGGGCCTGACTATTTACCGGGCTGTCTCCTGCCACATACCTCCCAAAGACCTATTAGATTGCACAAATTCGGCCTCCTCCAGGTCCCATCGACTAAACAATGTAGGTTGGCGGGACTGCAGAGGAGGGCCTTTTCTGTTGCTGCCCTGGCTCTAGGGAACTAGCTTCCCCCCCCCCACCCCGGATGCTTGCACTCCTCCCACTTTTCTGGCTTTTTGAAAAGCTGTTAAAACATGGTTTTGTCAACATCTTGGGGACTATGAATTTTAACACCAGACATGCCCAAATTATGTTTGTTGGTATGAATGTTTGTTAGATTGTTTTTTGGGGGGGATATAATTGGGTTTGTTAGGGTCTTGGGGTTTTATTTATTGTTGTTGTTCAACTTCTTTTTTATTATTGTATCATTGTATTGTTTTTATTGTTGTAAGCCGCCCTGAGTCCTACAGGATTGGGTGGCATAGAAGTTGAATAAATTAATATTTATTAATTTAATAAATTAAATTAAATTACACAAAATAACATGTTTCACTTACTGGTACCGTATATACTATTCTCTCTTGAGAAGAATATAGGTGAACTTGATGAGTGATTCATGGTTTGAAAATGGATTTTACAGTCATGATTGTATGTTATCCTATAAATCCTATATGATTTATATATGTATGATCCAAAGCACCATGGAAACTGGAGGAGGGGTGACTTGTTCTTTTAATTGGTGGAAATAAAAAATCATTGCTTTTCTTTGAGGACAGGTTTCTCACTTTTATTATATTTTTATTCTCACTTTTATTATATTTAATCCCCAGATGGATTCTTAGACTATTTTGAAATGGACAATGAAGGGAATAATTAGATAAAGTCTTTGAATCTCCAGATCACAGATTTGTCAATATCAAGAAAATCCATATACTAGATTAGCATGATTTAATATTGCGTCTAAATGAAACCGATCAAGATGGCAGAAAATATGTAAAACTTATTCTCTTAAAAATCTTTAAATTTCTTACCATTTGTGAAAGAACTTATGGTACTCCAGAACCAATCTCTTAACAATAATTAAACGGACACAACAGTAGATTTTAACTACTTCTACAGGTAATTTTAAGGGGAAGTTGAGTTTAATTAGAAACTACGAAATAGTTTGACAAGCTCTAATATAGGATTTTCTAAGCAAATAAAACTTAAGACAATAAAATCTGGTTGCTGGGCTTAAAAAAGGTAAGTTTCTGCCAACTGAGCTAGATGTTGGTCTACTCAGTGGTGTTTCTTTAAATAAAAGACTAATACAGTACTTGATGGTAGCAAGTGATAAATTTGATCTTATCACTGGGTCACGACCTTTTTAACTCCTCTTCTTTTAGCCTTGTATCTCATACTAGGTCCATTTCATAGAATTGGCAATATGTTGGTTACTGCACATATGTTCACTGTTACTGGAGTAACCAACTCACTTGATTACAAACCCACTTGTCTTCTTTATGATCACAAAAGCTTGTCCCTTAAGTAAAGTAATAGAAGGAAGCTTATGGAAAAATACATTCTCATCCTGATCCTTTAGCAAAACTTTTGAGGAGTAGACGAGTAAGTGGGCAAGTCATATGAACCATAAAGTTTATCTAAACCAATCAGAATGGACCATCTAGATTGGTTACCAATAAATTACAGAGTATTGTATACATATGGTCTCTATATAATTTGATTCACACATGTTAAATCATGGTTTGCTTCATCATTATACAGTAGAATGAATAAGCAAACCATGATTTAATATGTGTGAATCAAATTATATAGAGACCACATGTATACAATACTCTGTAATTTATTGGTAACCAATAAATTACTTCAGCTCATGTTATGCTAAGCCCTAAACCATTGTTTCCATTGTGACAGTTGGGTTCATATAACATAATGAAAGTACAGTAGTCTTCACTGAGCAATTGATTCCAATGAAATGCTAAGCAAATACAATGTGACATAGAGGGAGAGAGAGACACTGAAGATTTCTGCTTGCTACCATCTCCTTTAGACAAAGTTCTCTTGTGCAGTATTCTAGCGTTACTCTCATTGGCACATATTGTTACCAGCATAGAAATTTGGTCATAAATGTGCACATTTTTCAAAAGATTATTGTTTTGCTACTATTCATTAGTGTTATATTTGCAAATAGTCACTATTCAAGGCAGTTGAATACAAATAGTCCTGACTTACTAATGATAGTTGGGATCAGGAATTCCATACCAAATAACATACCACATGACCATGCTAACTTACCACAATAGTTCTGGAAGGCCTAGTTGTCATCAGTGAATCCTATAACATTGTGCAGTATGTGATTGCTATTTTCAACTAACTGCCCAGCTAGCTTATTGGTTTGGCTGGTCAAAGGTCAATAGTGAAGGCCACAAATTTGTGAGCACATGGCTATAGGGCACTGCAATATTGTAATTGTATTTGTGGGCTGGTTGCCTGAATCATTCTCATGTGATTGTGGAAACACTGTAATGGTTGTAACTTCAAGGACCAGTTGTAATTCCCCTTCATTTTATGCCTTTGTAGCTCTTTGAAAGGTTCCTGAAGGAGTGGCCATTAAACAGTGACTTCCTGTAGTTGAAAATCAAACACAGACTCTCTGAAAGAATTAACCTTTCAAGCATTTAACCGCAGCCAAATAAATAAAATGCTCTTTTATATTTTTCACTAACTGAAATAAAAGAGACTGGTCTTCTGGGCTTAAGAGTTAGCTAAAGCTTTGTTACTTGGGGAATCAAGATAGTTTGGTGCCACCGAGTCCTACTTTGACATCTGATGATCCTGTTAGCAAATGTCCACCATCTTGCAGTAACAAATTATGCCCATTCCCGGAACATTCCTTTAATCTTTTTGATCCCATACATCAAAACACGGACTTTCCCTTTCTGCTTCTCCACCCTTGATGAGTCAGAAAGAGTAAAAACGACGGCCATGAAAATACCTACACACCCCTCATATCCTGGACACAAATTGTTTCAACGTCTACCCTTAAAATGATGCGATAGAGCACTGCACGCCAAGACAACTAGACACAAGAACATTTTTTCCTGAACGTCATACTGTGCCAAACAAATAATTCCCTCAACACACTCAAATAATTTAGTAAGACTGTACTACTATTCTTGTCTTCCTTACTAGTATCCATCTCTTCCAACCTATAGCTATAACCATGTTGCTTGTATCTTCCAATTTATATTGTTTTTATTTGTTTCCTAGTATGACTTGATAGCTTATTAGTAATCTTGACTATTAGTGTTTCAGCTTTTTATTCTTGATGAATCTATTTTATTCTTATGTATACTCAGAGCATATACAACAAAGAGAAATTCCTTATGTGATCTATGTATCTATCAAATCTCTCTCTCTCTCCATCCATCCATCCATCCATCCATCCATCCATCCATCCATCCATCCATCCATCCAGACTTATATACCACCCTACTCCCAGAGGAATCTTGGCTAATCATCTATTCAATTCTGTTCTGATCTTTGTTCAGGAATACTTTTGATTTTTGATTTTATTGATTTTTTTGTTTTATTTTGGGCATTGTGCATTTGTGTTATTTTTCTATTTCTTTATTTGAACAGTGGAATTGCAATTACTAAAACAATGTGAATGAAAACTAAGCTAAACTGAGCAGATACCATAGACATAATATTCAAAGAAATTAACTAGGTGCCTTTGAATTGAATTCAGTTTTCTTTGATTATATGTGCAAGTATTCAACATCTTATACATAAGGTACCTTTCTTTCCTGCATATTCCAGTAATCTCTTTGCTCTTTTTCTTTTTTGTCATTGAATCATTCTGTAATTGAGACAGAATGACTGGCCCAAAACCACCCATCTGACTTCATATCTAAGATGGAACACAGGCTCCCTATTTTTAGCCTGGTGCCTTAACCATTAGATCAAGCTATGTCTACATTGTTTCTATCTATCTACATTGGCTTCCATACTTTGGTTTCCCTAAGCTTTGCCAATAAAGTCCATAATTGGTTTGCATTAAGAGCCAGGATGGTGCAGTAGTTAAGAGTGCAGTACTGCAGGCTACTTCTGCTAACTGCTAGCTGTAGGTTCAGCAGTTGAAATCTCATCACCGGCTCAAGGTTGACTCAGCCTTCCAACCTTCCGAGGTGGGTACAATGAGGACCCAGATTGTTGGGGGTAATATGCTGATTCTGTAAACCGCTTAGAGAGGGCTGTAAAAGCACTACGAAGCAGTATATAAGTCTAAGTGCTATTGCTATTGCATCACATGTCTGAAGTGTGAGTTTTTGCTTGCTCTTCCGCTGCTTCAGAAGAATTGCATTTTTTTTTAAAAAAAGTTCATAAATTAGCTGTTCTTGCAGTTCATGAGACTCTTAATAACTGTCTGTAAATCCATAATTCAGAAGCATCTTATCTTATTTCTCCTGCTCTTTCTCAGTTTCCATCTTTCCAAGTTATAATTTATTGCTTGAAAAAACCATTGCATTAACTATTCTTATCTTTGTTGTCATAGAAATATCATTCATGATTTTGTCTAAATTTGTCACTGTCTTCCTCCCTAGAATTAATCACTTCTTTATGTCTCTAGCACGTAGCCTATCTCTTTATTCTTGACCTGAAGAAAAGAAAATTATCTGCTACCTCCACTTCTTTGATATGAACTGTAAGTTCACTGAGCTTGCTATTTGACTATTATCTTTGTTTCCTTAATATTTCTCAATAACCTAGATTTTTCCTTTTCCTTTGTTACTTTCATAATTATTTATTCCATGTCTCATTCTTTTAAGCTAACAAAGTCATATCTCAGTCTGTTTGTATTTTGACCTCCATTTTGATTTTAGCTTCACCTTTTTCCAGTAGATATGGGTACAGTACTCATCTTTGATTCACTCTCTACTTTTTTTGAACTTATTTCTTCTAATACTATTTTCATATTACTTCTTTGTTTCACTGTAAAGATTTCTTTGAAGTATAATTGAATAGTTATGCATTGCTATATTTCATATTGTGATTTCTATATATTTCTAAAACTTCATGTCTTTTTTATACTTTCTAACCTTCAATCGTTGGTAGAAATAATTATCATAGAATATTTTTTTAAATCAGTGAATGTCAAATGGGCCAACTTACACAGTGTATTCAGATCTGAGATGTATGACTCTCAAGCACTGGTAAGTTGAAGTCCCCCAGCACCATAAGCCTGGGGAATTCCACTTCCAACCCAACTACCACCTCTAGCAGCGCAGGCAGGGTTGTTGTAATGCAGGTGGGAGGCAGATATTTCAACAGCAAACCCAACTGAACCCCTGAGTCCAACCTCAAAAGGAGAGATTCACACCCAACAAACTCTGGGGCAGGGATCCTGCGAGGACAAAGATTCTTCCAGACAATAATTGCCACTCCTCCACCCCTTCTCTGGAGTTGTGGCTGCTGCAATACCTGATACCCGTCAGGGCACATCTCTGAGAGGGAAACACCTTGCTCATGGCCCAGCCAGATCTCAGTTATACATGCCAGTTCTTCCCCCTCCTCCAGGAGTAAATCTCGAATGAAGGGGGCCTTGTTAACAACAGACCTGGCATTAAACAACAGCAACCTGAGGCCAGGGCCCCGACATCCTATGTCACCAGGTATATGAGACGAGCCTGATGAACCAGAATCAGAGAGGCCAGAACAAGAATTCGCTCTAAGACAGTGTGTCCTAGTTCCCTGAGAGCGGCCTACCCTGGCTCCCGCTCTATCTACCTCCTCCAGTCATAACCATAATATTTTGCCTCTCCAACATCCTGGAGATCCCCTCCCCACCCCAACGACCTCCCTCCTCCCCATCAGGTAAGGTATCCCATTCACATCAAGCCACTCCGAACCTACTCCCTCCATCCCAATGCCCCCCTCACCCCAAAATTAAAAAAAATAATCTGTGGCTTACAAAGGATGATAAAAGATGGTAAAATTATGTGTAAATTATGTTGTAAATACAACTGTAGGCGACTTTAAGGGTAGTTTGTAAAACAAATGCCTGTAGGTAGATTGTAGATTTGGTAGGGAATGGCACTGGCATTGTAGAAAGAAGGCCTCGCTCCCATTGACATGCAGAAAGACATTGCATCCATTGCAGTCCGCAACAAAAAAGAAATATTCAGACTGCTGCGATAAAAAACGCCCTCAGGAAGCTCACCCTCTCCATCTCTGGGGCACCCACCTGTACCCCACTAACCAGCTTGTCTCATTGGTGCCGCAGTCTGTCAATCCAACAAGCATATTACGGAACATGATCAGCCCCTTGGCAATGTCCAGGAAGCAGCCCTTGGCATAATTCTCAGCACTTTCTGTGGCCCCTTGTTTGGTGTTCCCAGCGACCCATCGTAGCATTTATTTTATTTATTTATTTTATTTATTTTATTTATTTTATTTATTTATTTTATTTATTTTATTTATTTTATTTATTTTATTTATTTTATTTATTTTATTTATTTTATTTATTTTATTTATTTTATTTATTTTATTTATTTTATTTATTTTATTTATTTTATTTATTTTATTTATTTTATTTATTTTATTTATTTTATTTATTTTATTTATTTTATTTATTTTATTTATTTTATTTATTTTATTTATTTTATTTATTTTATTTATTTTATTTATTTTATTTATTTTATTTATTTTATTTATTTTATTTATTTTATTTATTAGATTTGTATGCCGCCCCTCTCTGAAGATTTGGGGCAGCTCACAACAATAATAAAAGCAATAAAACAGTGGAACAAATCTAATATTAAAAGAAAAAATATATAAAACCCCAACAATTCAAACCATACAACACATACATACCATACATAAAATATAAAAAGCTTGGGGGAGGTGTCTTAGTTCCCCCATGCCTGGCGATATAGGTGGGTCCTGTAGTCACACCCACCAAGTAGTTCAAAGCTTGATGTTTTCTTCAAAGCAGCTCTTTTGCCCCTCTCTGCTTTGTAACTTTTCCCTATCTTTCATTGTCAAAAAGGTAGGTGGAGTTATTCTGTAGCTGCGGACCTGTTCTCTATTATCTGACTTTTCCCTAGGTAACATTTCTTCACCCTGTCTCTCAAGGTACCTACGGGATCCCAGCGACCGGTTATGTCCCACAGAGTCGGCCTTCTCCAGGTCCTGTCAACTAGACATTGTCATTTGGCGGGGCCTAGGGGGAGAGTCTGTGGGGGCCCCGGCCCTCTGGAATCAGCTCCCCCCCGAGATTCGTACTGCCCCCCCCTCACCGTCTGCAAGAGTCTTAAGACTCATTTATACCACCAGGCTTGGGGCCACTAGATTCTAGCCCCCTGACCGATGAATGTGTTGAAAGTAAGTTGACCAAATGGGAATGTTTGTTTTTATAGTTTTTGGGAGGTTTTAGATTATAAATTTAATTAATTGGATTAGGACATTATATATTGTTCTGTTGTATGTTGTAAACCACCACAAGTCCTCGGAGAGAGTGGCATAAAAGTCCAATTAATAAAATAAAATAATAAATAAAAATATTTTTCACATGCCATTGGCAGGCCATGGCACATTTGTAGAGGCAGGAGTTTTATAATCAATGTTTGAAGCTAAGGATAATGTTGCATACAATTGGTCTGCCCACCTCCAAACTTCCCAGCTCTTTTCTTTGTCTATTATCTGTTTACTGCTATTGTTGTCTTTAGGTTTTTTTTGCTGCCTCCCCCCTCCCTCCACTGAAATACCTCTGCCCTGGGGACTTGACATACAAGCTTTGATCCAGGCACAGATCACCAAGAAATAGCTTTTCCATTTACTGAATACCTATCAAGCATAGAAAAACAGTCCGGCCAAAGTTCAGTTCTTTATTTGTTAGGTATATACAGAATCTTGCCAGACTAAATCTACATTACTAACTCTACACCCCAAGCGAATGTTTTGGGTCATGTGATTAATTTTTATGATAAGGGTTTTAATCTGTTTTTTAGTATTGGATTTGTACATTGTGTATTCTGTTGAGAGCCGCCCCGAGTCTTCCGAGAGGGGCGGCATATAAATCTAATAAATTATTATTATTATTATTATTATTATTATTATTATTATTATTATTATTATTATTATTATATGCTAGATTCTAGTGAATGGTTATCCTAAATCTCTTTCTCTTCCCACAATTCAGCTCAGGATTGTGTTGTCTCTTGTCTTTCCCTCTCCCTTCCTGGAATATGCTCCTTCCTTCCCTCTGTGGCCAAGAATCTGCTGCATTATTTAGTCTTATAACATCACACACCCCTTTCATGGACACATTGCATCACAATACCTCTCTAAAGAAAGGGTGACATATATCTAGTTTGATAAATGAAGGACTGACCTTATAAATTTATGCCCATCGTTTGGACATATCAAACCACATGCCTAGATTCAGTTGCACTTAATTTGTGTTTGTTATTGTGAAATAAGCATTTGTGCAGTATGTTTTAGAATAAATGAAATGTTAGAGCTAAGACAAAGTTGTGACTCAGCCATAAATTTTGCTATGGAAACAGCCACTGAAGTTATTTGTTCAGCATTGTAACATTTTTTCTTAATTGAGATATAGCTAGCCTTGTTAAGAAACATGCACCTCGAAGTATTCTTGCACATTTTTGAGAAAAGAAATTTGTTAGGGCAATTCAGTGATAGACGAAATACGGGGCTGTGATTAATAGCAAGGTTTGGACTTTGAAGATTCAAACTCAGCTTGGTCATGAAGCTCATAAGTAATGTGGGTACAATTTTTCCTTTCTTAATAGGAATGTGGGAGACAAAAGAGGGAAAAAATAAATGGGATGAGAACAACTATTACATATATAGTCTTGAGTCCCTTAGAGAAAAAACAATACAGTGTTCCCTCGATTTTCGTGGGTTCGAACTTTGCGAATAGCCTATACCACGGTTTTTCAAAAAATATTAATTAAAAAATACTTCACGGGTTTTTTTCTATACCACGGTTTTTCCTGCCCGATGACATCATACGTCATCGCCAAACTAATATTTTTTGCAAGACATTGCATCCATTGCAGTCTGTGACAAAAACGAAATATTCGGACTGCTGCGATTAAAAACGCCCTCAGGAAGCTTACCCTCTCCACCTCTGGGGCACCCCAACTGGACCTCACTGACCAGCTTGTCTCATTGGCTCATTGCAAATAAAAAAAAGATTAATTACTGTTAATAAATAATTATGTTTATAAATATCAGGATCACTAAGTGACTTATTCAATGGTGAGTACCAGTAATAATGGTGAGTAAATGGCTGTTAAGGGAATGGGAAATGGTAATTTAAGGGTTTAAAGTGTTAAGGGAAGGCTTGTGATACTGTCCATAGCCAAAAATGGTGTATTTACTTCCACATCTCTACTTCGCAGAAATTCAACTTTTGCGGGCGGTCTCAGAACGCATCCCCCGCGAAAATCGAGGGAGTACTGTATAACATATTTTTCAGAGTAAAAGACGCACCTATCTTTTTTGGGGATGGAAAAAAAATTGCCCCGATCGCTGCCTCCCAGCACTTTGCCTCATTGCAACAAAAAGCAAACAACCTTTTCCAGTTTTGCTTTTAGTTTCAGCACAGCCTGATTAGCAAAAGAAAAAAAAATCTGCCTCTGCCTCCATGCAGTTTGAAACAGCTGATGTTCAGGAGACCGATCCAACAGACAGTCACCTGCTTGTGCTAATCAGGCTGTGCTAAACAGGCTGTTTGCTTTGGAGGCAGAGGCCAAAGTGGGTAGATGGGGGATAGGGATACATTTGGTGTATAAGATGTTTTTTACCCTCTTTTAGGGATGAGTGTATAAGATGTAATTTTTACCCTCTTTTAGGGACGAAAAAGCATCTTATACTTCAGGAAATACAGTCGCCCACAAGGGTAGTTAGATACGTCATATAAATCATTAGCTGTGATAATGTTGAGAAAAAAAATCAGAATTAACCCTATATACACTGCTCAAAAAAATAAAGGGAACACTTAAAACAACACAATATAACTTCAAGTAAATAAAACTTCTGTGAAATCAAACTGTCCACTTAAAAAGCAACTCCGAGTCTTCAGAGAGGGGTGGCATACAAATCTAATAAAATAAATAAAATAAAGACTGATTGACAATCAATTTCACATGCTTTTGTGCACATTCAACTTTGTACAGAACCAAGTGTTCAATGAGAATATTTCATCCATTCAGATCTAGGATGTCTTATTTGAGTGTTCCCTTTATTTTTTTGAGCAGTATATATTACATTGATATCATTGCAATTTTTTTAAAAAAAATGACTAGTAGAAATATCTACTATCATCCTCAGGTGAAATTTATTTCTTGCTACATAATTGTGTGAATAATTTCCCCATTTCGTCTGAAGAAAATAACTGGATAAAGAATGTGATCATCCCTCCTTGACATATTTTCAGAGATTTTTTAACAGGGTTATATTGTCACAAAGCAGTTATACTGTGGCACATTCATCCTTCAGTGAGACACATGATAGCTTTTCCACTCAGTGTAAAAGCAGGCTGGTCTTTTTTTTCCTCAAAGGAATTGTCACTGTTCATTTTACTTCCGGTGTCTCAGCACAGGGTCAGTTTTATTTTTTCTTCTTAAGGTATTTGAGTTAAACCCTGAACCAGATGAATTAATTTGTCACCTAATTCTGACAACTATGGATGGAAGGATTGGGCTTGAGTGATATAGGTTTGGCCAAGATCACAATTACAGTGAAAGAACGCAGATACTTATTTGGGTTGGGAAGAAGAGATTAGTCCTGTTCCTTAAATTGACAACACACTTAAAACACTTTGTCTGAAGTTTGTAAGCCACATGACTCTACAGCAGGGGTCCCCAAACCTTTTACCTCCCTCAGACTGTCGGAGGGCTGGACTATAAAAAAACCCCTATGAACAAATCCCTATGCATGATATGACTGTGTGTATGTATTTTATATACTGGGATTTTCTTTTTAGACTTTTTAATGTAAAAACTGTTACTTTAGATTTTAAATTATTAGATTTGTTACCATGTATTGTTTTTATCACTGTTGTGAGCCGCCCCAAGTCTAAGGAAAGGGGTGGCGTACAAATCTAATAAATGAATGAATGAATGAATGAATGAATGAATGAATGAATGAATGAATAAATAAATAATAATAATAATAATGCACCCTGCACTTACCTTATTTTAAAGTAAAAAACGGAATGGGAATGTACTATTTAGAGGGGGGGGGGAAGAAGTCTGAAATTCATATATGTTTTTGTTTTGTTTTTAATTTTCTTTTGTTAACATCTGATTGTAGGTTTTCTTGGCTTATAGGAAAATGTATAAAGAAAGAAGGAAGCACTTTGGCATAATGGTTAATAAGTTAGAAATATAATTGGTGTACCTTTTAAAGGAACATTAAGGAGGGAATTTAATTAAAAGAAAATGAATGTAACTGGATGACAAAATTAGAAAAAAAACCCTTTTGCAACTTTTTTGATGATTGATATTAGTTACTAACAAAATACCTCATTTTATTCATAGAAAATTAGATGGAACACTGTGTTGTATCACTCACCCACGGGCCGGATAAATGACCTCAGTGGGCCGCATGCAGCCCGCGGGCCATAGTTTGGTGACCGCTGCTCTACAGTGTATGTAAGAATTGGAGAAACACCATGTATAATTTTAAAGACCTTGGTCAGAGGTGGTATTCAGCCAGTTCGTGTCGGTTTGGGCGAACTGGTAATAGTGACCCTAGCTAGCGCTATGCCGTCCAATTTAGCCATGCTCTCTAAGATGTCTGCATGCATACAAGCTGTGTGTGTGAGCAAAGTGCATGCACGGAAGGTGTGTGAGTGAACCTCTGACTTTGGTTATATTATGTAGTAAACAAATAATTGTTCTCTGCAAGTATCCAGATACTGACTATGAATGTTTCCTTGACGGCTGGGTTAGGGCAGCAGCCACCAAATGTGTGGGCTACATGTTTTAAAAAGATTGTTTCATGGAGTGGACTTGGTAATACCTTAGTTGTTTATCTGCGACTAAAAGAGCTCCTGAAAATAAATTGAAGCTAATGTGTGTACCGTATGTAAAATAAATTAATGGGCCCTATGAAGTTTGTGAAGTAGTCTTAAGTGTGAAGGATGTTGGCTTCAGCCCTTGAGGCAGCAGAGCCTGGAAGCAATCAAGAATTCAAGAAAGCATTACAGAACTGCTTGTGTTTAATTAGCTTATGCACTAGAGACTCCCTGGAGGATACACTAACGCGAGGAAGGAGTTGGTAAATGTTTAGTCATTTCTTCCAGAAGAATGTATCCTGCTTTGCTTTTGAGACCTTATCAGAGGGCTGGTGTAGATTTCATAATTGGCCACTTAATTCATGGGTTGGTCTGGTTGATAGCCTTTCTGTGATAAATTAGTAAAATATACCTTGATTTTCATTTTAACCATAAAATCTTTGTAAAATATTTTGAGATCTTATCAGACACTTCCTGTTTTATTGGTTGAAGACTCAGATGAGAAGGTGGAATGCAATCCATTTCATTTCATGGATTTTTCATATGTATATCACACCCATGGGATTCTGAATAGTGCCTGAATTAATAAATACACATAAAAAAATAAACAAGAAAAGCCTCAATTTAGCAAAACATATTGAGTGTGAGTTTTTTAGATTGAAGGAAAATTGTTCCTAAATAATTTACAATTGGAAGGATGCCTTAAATCACGATTTCAAGCCAGCTTATGAATTCTAGTTCATTGGGAACAATTCAGATGTGATATAAAACTATGCTCAAATATATCTTCAGGGATTGTTTATTGCTGACATGTAAGGAGAATTTGAGCAAATGAGCTGTGAACATACACTGCTTTTTAAAAAGTCCATATTTTTAGTTTACTATTGCAGAGCAGCCAGTATTAGTTAACATCTAGAGACTTTTTTTCAAAACATCTTTTTGAAGGAGGCGTCAATTAAAAATTTAGAATTCATCTGATATTGTTTTGTAAAGAAGAATTTGGAGGATCACATAGATATGTCTTCCAGGGAATATTGGTATTGTGTTGACCAAGATGGCTGCCTTCCTTTTAGTCAGCATACCTTCTTGTGAAACAAGCTCCTTCCAGTCTTGTAGGGTCATTGATAAAGTTCATGATCCATTAGAAGTCCATGGTTGTTGAAACTTTATAGCCAAGATAGTAGTGTTGTAAGGAAGTTAAGAGGCTGCCTTTGAGCTTTTGAATTATTCTATTCAAATAATTTGCTCTTGAGCCAGAAGTAAAAAAGGATCACTTCCTGGTCCTGATGAAAACCCAAACTCAGTCTAAAAACAAAAGCTTAGTTAAAGTGCAGACTATCTCTGGCTGATAATACAAAACTCTTTCTGATGCTGATTCCATGTGGCCAGTTATAGCTATTAGTAGTGACAGTTTTTATGTCAAATTCTTTAAGGCTACTTCATGCATAGGTTCAAATGAATTAAGCTTACAGGGTCCGATGTATGAAGAATACACTTAGGTCATAAGTGATTGTAGTATGGAAGTTTCCTGATGCGATCATAAACCAAGAGAGACAGCATAATCAGGATTTTCTTGCCTGCTTTGGTTCAAATTTTAGGTAAGGGTAGCTTTAAAATAATCTCAACAAGAAAAGAGTTCACCTGCCTATGGATATTAAGAAAGCAAGCCTTCAAGTTATATTAGCACCATAAACCAAACTTGATCTAATTAATTAAACATTAAGAGGTTATTCTTCATTTATTGGCAACTGAATGGCTAAATCAATAATTTAACTAAAATTGTAGGAAACACTTTGTGGCTAAAACATTGGGATATGTTTATAGAACATCTGGTTCTGAGTATTCCAGAAGCAGTTTAATCTTGGAATTGACCATTCTTAGAGCAGACCACATTCAGCACACTTTCTATTTACAGGCCATGGCAAACCAACTATTACAAAGTTGGAACAGATTATTACGAGGCTTGAACATTTTGACCTCAAAATGCTTTGTACACCACTAAATTTAACTAGAGCAAAATAAGCATTGGGCTGTAGTACAGCAAGATGAACTCTGAACTAGAGGCTGTTAGTCAGGTTCATCTTGGTGTATGCTGAGATTAGAAGCTAGTATTGATGGACATTCCACATCTTAAACTAATTTTTGAGATGGCTCAAAAGCATCATGGAGTAGGAGAATTAAAGTGATCTGGTAGGAAAAACACATTGGCAGGAAGACAGTAAATTAGCCCCATTTCTCAATTTGGTACCATCTAGGTATGTTAATCTTATAGTTCCCAGAATTACTACCTATCATGAATTGGAAGTATGTGGGAGTTATAATTCCAGTTATAATCTGTAGCATTAGAGAGGAATGTATAACTAGAATTCATATTGGCAAGACTTAATCTGAAAGCACTTGAATTGCAGGTAGTCCTAACCTGCTGCTGTAACCTAGAAGTGGAGCTTATGCCTCACAATCAGAGGTTTTGAGTTGGATCCTAGGATCGCACATGCGTGAGTGCCCACACCCATAATTCAGTGCCTGGGGAGGACAAAAACACGTTCCCCTGCCCCCCGGAGGCCCTCTGGAGGCCAGAAATGGCTTGTTTCTCAACTTCTGGTGGGCCCAGTAGACTTGTGTTTCACCCTTCCCAGTCGCCAAAGACCTCCCTGGAGCTGGGGGATGGCAAAAACACCCTCCCCCATCTCCTTGGAGGTTCTCTGGAAGCCAAAAACGCCCTCCCAGAGCCTCTGTGTGAGCCAAAAATCAACTGGCCAGTACACACATGTACATTGGAGCTGAGCTAGGGCAATGGCTCACATGCCAGCAGATATGGTTTCACGTGCCACCTGGGGCACCTTTGCCATAGGTTTGCCATCACTGCGCTAGGACCTGCTATTTGTCTATAAAACCCTTAAAACAGTAAGATTGGGACCATATCAGTTTCAGGCAGCAAGTGCTGGAGGTTCTAAATCAAGTCATAGAGCTGAGCTTGTTAACTTGCATTAGCAATGTTTTTTAGGAAAGTATTGCACTGCAGAGAAAAGCAGCCCAAGAAGCAGTAGTTTGTTTAGGAAAGCCCTTCACTCTGTAAGATTTGGGGGGGGGATGTTAGGTACAGGACCATGCTATGAACTATAATAGAGAACCTATGACACAGATTGCAGGCATTGGTCCCAAAATTATGTAACTGTAAATAACTGCAAATGGTTTCACTCAATGTTAGTTCTTAAATGAGGACAGCTTGTATGTTGAATCAAAGAGAATGACTTTAAAAGTCAAAATTCATAATATTCCTGTTTCAAGTTTTGATTAACTTTGATCATGAATTAGTCCAGGAAAACATTTGTCTCTTGTGTAATTTAGAGTGTTATAATCTGGCTAAGTAGTATAGTGGTGGGATTCGGTTTTTCTTACTACCGGTTCTGTGGGTGTGGCTTGGTGGGCATGGCAGGGGAAGGATACTGCAAAATCTCCATTCCCTCCCCATTCCAGGGGAAAATTACTGCAAAATCCTCATTTCCTCCTGATCAGATGGGACTCCAGAGGCAAAGAATAGATGAAGGCCGGACCAGTCAGAGATGGTATTTTCCAGTTCTCCAAACTACTCAAAATTTCCATTACCAATTATCTAGAACTGGTTAGAACCTGCTGAAACCCACCTCTGAAGCAGTATATATTTGTATCATATAATGAGAAAAGGCTAAATGAGCATCATACTTGCATGGAAATGGCCACATGGTAAGTGGCACAGCATGAGATGTGCTTTCTCTTTCTCTCTATTTTTTAGAATTTTGATCGTCTTTTGAAATTTACAGCCAAGAAAGTAAAATCGTATTCTTTTCTTTCCAGAAGGTTTTTCCCCAGCACTAACTTTTTTTGTAAATGACTGATCTTGAAGATAGAGGTAATCCAGAACAATGTTCCCTCTAATTTCTTGTCGGGGTGGGCAGAAAAGTATAGTGTCTGAGCGGCAGTCCCCTTGGGACTGGGCGGCATAGAAGTATAAATAAGTTAAGTAAGTAAGTAAGTAAGTAAGTAAGTAAGTGAATGAATGAATGAATGAATGAATGAATGAATGAATGAATGAATGAATGAATGAATGAATAAATAAATAAATAAATAAATAAATAAAAATAATAAATCCCTTCTTTTTTATTAAAAGAAATTAATAATAAAACAAAACCAAACTCTTTTACTATTAAAACTAAAACAACCAGCAAATCCAAAAACATAACTATTAATAAAAACAAATGCACTGCTTTCCTGCAACTCTTTCCTGGGCAGGGGGGCGGAGGCCACTTCCCCCCCCCCAGGAAAGAGGTGCAGGAAAGCAGCGTGTTTAAAAGGTGCACTGCTTTCACGGAAAGCCGGCTTTCCTGGCCGGCACAGGGCTTTCCCGCCGCTCCCCCACGAAAACACAACAGAGACAGGCAGGGCGAAGCAGCGTCGGGAGGCTCAAGCAGGCAGCCTCCGCGCTTTTCTTTCAGTGGAAGAGGAGAGGGGGCGGATCGGGCGTGCGGGGGCAGCACCGAAAGGGGGCACGAGGGGACCGGAGGCATGGTGGGGAGGCAGGGGCGGCCGTGGCTCCCTTTCCTTCTACTGCCCCCGCCCCCCCGCAGGCTGGCAGGGGGATGGGGAGTGCGCGCCCGTGGAAAAGGGTGTGCAGGGGGGTATTTTGGGGTGCGCGCGTGCTCATGCGCGCAGCTTACGGGGAACAGTGATCCAGAATAAAAGAACACATACAATAGGAATATATTGTGTTCTTAGTTTATATTCCATTGCTAATGTTGATAGTCATTGTATATTTAGATGTATTGTTATAGTGGGGTTTCCTCCCTTCCAAAGAGATCTGTTCTGAATCTGGGAACTTTATCATTTTAATAAACATTAAAAAACAAATAATCTGAATTATTTGATGAATAATAAAGGCAGGAGATAAAGGAATAAATAGCAATAGCGCTTAGACATATACTGCTTCACAGTGCTTTACAATCCTCTTTAAGCAGTTTACAAGAGTCAACCTATTTCCCTCAAAAATCTGGGTCCTAATTTTACTGACCTCAGAAGGATGGAAGGCTGAATCTACCTTGAAGCAGTGAGATTCAAACTGCTAAACTTCTGGCAATCAGCAGTCAGCAGAATCAGCCTGCAAACTGCATTCTAACCACTGCACCACCACGACTCATAAAATGAAGAGCTAAAAACCAAAGTTAGATGCACAGGCTATCAGTGCAATGTATGCTTAGCAATAGCAATAAGACTTATACAGTATACTACTTCACAGTGCTTTACAGTCTTCTCTAAACAGTTTACAGAGTCAGCAAATTGCCCCCAACAATGAGTCATTTTACCAACCTCAGAAGGATAGAACGCTGAGTCAATCTTGAGCCGATGAGAATCGAACTGTTAAATTGCAGGCAGCTAGCAGGCAGCAGAAGTACGTTACCCTACTGCATTCTAAACACTACACCACCACGGCTCTTAGTAACTGTTCACACTCTAAGGCAGTGTTTCCCAACCTTGGCAACTTGAAGACATCTGGACTTCAACTCCCAGAATTCCCCAGCCAGCATTTGCTGGCTGGGGAATTCTGGGAGTTGAAGTCCAGATCTCTTCAAGATGCCAAGGTTGGGAAACACTGCTCTAAGGAAGCAGGATGAAGTTCCTATATTTTAAAATTCTGAATTGGCATCGCCAGAATGGGGAACATTTTTGCAAGTACAAAAGTCATTTTTGCAATATTGATAAATGGCAGGATATAAAGACACAAAGCATAGGATGAAGAATGGACAAACTGGAATTGGATATGTTTCATTGTTTTGTTAAAAGAAGATGAAGATATTTAAAGGAAATGACATGAGTGCAAAAATATATAGATGTCGGAAAGAGGAATTGGATGGTAAATTCATGAAGTCCTCTGGGAATAATGTGAGGAAGAATATACTGTTTTTAAATTGTATAATTTTATAATTGAATTAATTTTTTTAAAAGACCACATCCAAGATAAAAAATTAAATGAAGAGTTTATGAAGGTTTAGGGGTGTGTATGGGAGTGTGTGTGTGTATGTATCCGTGTGCGTATCCATTCATGTCCCAGGTCAGCAGTTTAGATTGCTGGAGGGCGTACAGCTTTCACAGCAGGTGAAACATTAATACTTTTCAGTTGATTTTGATATATTGTCCTTCTTTTATGAATCCCTCTTTGTATTAAGGCAAAGCCAGAACAGCACTTAATCCTGTGACATTGAGCTTTGGACTTTTCCTCCTGAATAAGAGAAGAAATTTGAGATTCCTCCTGTGGTAGAGGGCTAAGGTACATGTTAGGTCATTTGATACTCAGCGGAGAGTTGTAAATAATACAAAAGTCCAATGAGTAAAGAGTTGAAAAGTGGCTAAACATCTGTAAGAAACATAGTTGCTAAATACACTGCTCAAAAAAATAAAGGGAACACTTAAACAACACCATATAACTCCAAGTAAATCAAACTTCTGTGAAATCAAACTGTCCACTTAGGAAGCAACACTGATTGACAATCAATTTCACATGCTGTTGTGCACATTCAGCTTTGTACAGAACAAAGTATTCAATTAGAATATTATTATTATTATTATTATTATTATTATTATTATTATTATTATTTATTAGATTTGTATGCCGCCCCTTTCCTTAGACTCAGGGCGGCTATTTTCATTTATTCAGATCTAGGATGTGTTCTCTGAGTGTTCCCTTAATTTTTTTTGAGCAGTATATGTCAACATGATCAAAATGTATGCTACTAAATAACCCGACTGTATTGAATTAATGTTCGTATATAGAGGAGATAACCAGAACAATATATTGGAGTAATAGAGTCTTTCTGAAGAATAAATGCTGTCTTTAATCATATTTGTTTTCCTTCTAAAATATATATAATTGCCATTTTCACTGTGATTTTGTAGTTTGTATTATAAGGGGTTGGTGGAATTACTGAATAAAATCTTCAATTTAGAACCTGCTGTTTTAATTGATGTTATAAAACCTGCTGGAAACCTTTAGCATTGGCAGCCTTGGTCTGGATCTGGACATGCTCCCAGATTCTGTGCTCTGATGCTCCTAAACTTGATCTAGTTAGTTAAAACTATAATGTAACTGTACAGATACAAATGTCTAATTTAGGTATAAAATTTAACGGAGTATTTAAAAATTACCAGTTAAGTACTCAACAATGTACCCACTGATTACTTGATGATAAAACCATTGATCAAGAATAAAGGAACAAGCAGAAGAAATACACGGTAGACTAGCACTTAATAGATTAGCCATGAAGGCCTTGTAAAATACAGTATATTCAAATGCCATGCTATATCTCTACCTGTAAAGATCACCCCAAAGGTTGTTTTTTCAAGAGGCTACTGGACTTCTTGGGTTTTTCCCTTGAAGACGTTTCACTTCTCATCCAAGAAGTTCCTTCAGCTTCTTGGATGAAAAGTGAAAAGTCTTCAAAGAAAAATCAGAAAGTCCAGTTGCCTCTTGAAAAAAAAAAAAAAACACCTTTGGGACAACCATGACCTACATGACTGAGAATCTTCATAGACATATGTAAATATCATAATAGTGCAAGCAGTGGTGCAAGCCCTTTGATATTTTATGAAAGTTGAATCTTGAAGAAGCAGGATGGAGAGACTATTGACACTTGAGAACTTTTGTTGGAGAAAATTCCAGAGAATACTGTGCATGTCCAAGAAAACCAATCAATAGATCTTCAAATCAATCAACTCAAAGGTCCCACTTGAGGCACAAATAAATAGATTATCATACTTTCATTATGCAAAGATCTAACACTTTTGACAAAAGTTTGATGCCTGGAAAGATGAAGTGTTAGGGAAGAAAAGGGAGCTAGCGACAAGAAGAATGAATTTAATTACAGGGATGAAGGAACAAGTAAGAGACAGATCTTTTTTGGGGGGGAGGATATCTACCCATCTTATTGTTAAAGAATCAGTACCAACTTAATGGCACTTAGTCAATCAACTTCATGTGATTTTAAACCTAGTATATGAGTACAAAACTACAAGTACCAAATTTTTCCCATAAAGAATAAAGTATTAGTCACGAGGCAACTGACACCTATCCTGCGCATCAAGTAACAAACAAGCAATGAATAACGGGACAACATTTTAATGTCAAAATGCATTGAGTACCAGGTTTGACTAATTTCAAAGCAGTCCAGTACCACACCGGAAGTTCTTAATAGATGAAATGTAGTCTGGATAGTGACATCAGAACAGCTGGGGGAAGGCTTCACAAGATGAAATGGACTTTATGTACTTTACAGTAGGTTTCTGTCATTCCACTATACTTATTGGAAACTTGTGAGGGTAGGGATTAGACCCTGGTGCATCTAGAAGTTTTAAATAACTTTCCTCAGTAAGTCAATATTACCAAGGAATACTCCTTATGAAAACACATCCGCCCTGCCTTTCACGCATGGCTGTATCACTCTGATCATTTCAGACTTTTGGTTGACTTGCTACAACTAAACACTACAGGAAGGAAACTTGAAAACAAGTTAAGGTTCTGTCAAAAGTGAAAGGTAGCTAATATAGGGGAAGGGGGAAAGAAAATTCATTAATTAGATTATCGGCTTCAGCAGATTGTCAGAATGGATCTGAAAGAAAAGGTAGACAAACTATAACATCTACAGAAATGTCCACCTCCATGGAGATTTAATTTCACAGAATTTTTCATCTGGAAAGGAGATTAAAAGAAGAATTGGCCAGAAAAAAAAAAGATGAGCTGTTGCAGCTCCACAGAAGTGTCCACCTCCAGGGAGATTAATAGCCTGCAGAGTAGGAAAAAACTGACTTAGAAAGGATGTAAGTTGGCAGCAAAGAGACAAATGTATAGCAACTGCACAGCGAGCACATTTGTAAATGTATCTTAGAAGGGCATTTGATGGTGTCTGCTTGTTTCTTTCTAAAACATGTCAAATCCTAACATGTTTACACAGTTTAAAACTTACAGGTGTTTCTGAAGATACTAATTCTTGATAGTGTTGGTGGTTAGTTTAATTTTGTTTGTCTTGGCTTTATCTGGTTCCCTCTCCCCTCTTTCTGAAGGTCGATCAGATTTTATTGAGCAAGCCGTGCATTGCGCAGTGCATTATTTCTCCTCATCTCCTGTATCTATTCTATAATGTGCCAGTAATTATTGACTTAATAGTTGTGATCTTTTTACCATTGTTTTTACTGATGTGGATATTTGTCCTACCTGGCTTAGGCATTTATGCTTGATTTACATTATTGTTTGCAACAGAACTTTCCACTATGAATAGAAGGTGGCTGCTTTTTGATGCAAGTACCAATAGGTTTTAAACTTCACAAGACTGAAATTATTTTACAAACTTGCATTGAAATACAACTTCAGTGAGAATAGGACAAGTTATTGGTCTTTATTTTATTGTATTGTGCAATATTATTGTGCTATATTCGTGTACAATATACAGTGGTACCTCTACTTATGAACTTAATTCGTTCCGTAACCAGGTTCTTAAATAGAAAAGTTTGTAAGAAGAAGCAATTTTTCCCATAGTAAAATGTAAAAGCAAATAATATGTGCGATTGGGGAAACTACAGGGAGGGTGGAGGCCTTGTTTCCTCCCAGGAGATTCCTAGAGAGGCCCCACGGAGGCATCTCCCCACCTTTTCCGGCCCTGTTTCCTCCCAGGAGATTCCTAGAGAGGTCCCACAGAGGCTTCTCCCTGCTTTTTCCGGTTACAGTTTTGGAGGCTTGGGTTTGTAAGTGGAAAATGGTTCTTGAGAAGAGGCAAAAAAATCTTGAACACCCGGTTCTTATCTAGAAAAGTTCGTAAGTAGAGCCGTTTGAAGGTAGAGGTACCAGTGTACAGTGGTACCTCAAGATACGAACCCCTCGTCTTACGAACAACTCGTGATACGAACCCGGGGTTCAGAAAAATTTTGCCTCTTCTTACGAACTTTTTTCGAGTTACTAACCGGCGTTCGGAGACTGCTGGGAAGCTGCGCGGCTGTTTTAAAAGGTGACAGCCGGGCGGCGGGGCTTCCCAGAAGCCTCCTGAATGCTGGTTCGTAACTCGAACAAAGTTCGTAAGAAGAGGCAAAATTTTTCTGAACCCCGGGTTTGGTTCGGGAGGTTGCTGGGAAGCCCCCCAGCCTGGATGTCACCTTTTAAAACAGCCGCGCCGCTTCCCAGCTGTCTCCCGAAGCCGAACGCGGAAGTTCGGCTTTGGTGTTCCGCTTCAGGAGACAGCTGGGAAGTGGCGCGGCTGTTTTAAAAGGCCGCAGCCGGCCTGGGGGGCTTCCCAGCACCCCCCGAACCCCGAACCCGGGATGATGGGGCCGGACTTCCCAGGCGGAAGGCGTTCCCCTCTCCCCGGCATCTTTTTGCCTGGGAGGGAAGGTGAAATGCCGCTCGTAGCAGCTGCTACGAGTGGCATTTCACTTTCCCTCCCAGGCAAAAAGATGCCGGCATTCTGGGATGATGGGGCCGGACTTCCCAGGCGGAAGGCGTTCTCTCCCAGGCAAAAAGATGCCGGCATTCTGGAATGATGGTGAAATGCCGCTCGTAGCAGCCCCCCCACCCATATGCTTCGCCTCCCGCCGGGCAAGAGCGCTCGGGTGGCAGCTTCTGCCGGACACGGGCAATGGGCGGGACAGAGAAGCGGGGAGAATCAGGAGACTCCTTTGGCAGCTGGGGGCTGCCTGGCTTTGTTGTTTTGGCTGCAGCGGGTGCCAGGCAGCCTCCAGCCGCCAAAGGAGCCTCCTGATTCTTCCCGCTTCTCTGTCCCGCTCATTGCCCGTATCCCCCCTGCCGCCGCCGCCGCCTGTTGCCTGCGAGCACTCTGCCAAGCGGCCAGGAGGCATTCAGCGTGTGGAGGAATGGAAAGCTCAAACGCCAGTGGCTTCAGCTTCCCATTCCTCCATGCACTTCGCCCTGAATGCTTCCTGGCCGCCTGGCAGAGCGCTCGCAGCCAGTGGGCGGCGGCGGGGGGGTTGGCTGGGGGGGAAGGCTTAGCATCGGGGTGGGGGGCTGTCAGGACACCCCCCCACCCCAGCACTTTGCATCCCGCCGGCGAAGAGCAATCAGGAGGTTCCTTTGGCGGCTGGAGGCTGCCTGGCACCCGCTGCAGCCAAAACAACAAAGCCAGGCAGCCCCCAGCTGCCAAAGGAGCCTCCTGATTCTCCCCGCTTCTCTGTCCCGCCCATTGCCCGTGTCCGGCAGAAGCTGCCTCCTGTGCCGATGTTCCCCACCAAGCCCGGCTCGGCTTCCCTGGCTGCTTGGCCGGGGGGGGGGGGCTCGGCCGAAAGGGGCTGGAGACGCAGCGATTTGCCTCCTGCCCCTCGCCCCTGTGCCGCTGGCACGTCATCTTCCCTCCCAGACAAAAAGGTCGGCCTTTGGGGATGAAGGGGTGTGTTCAGCTCTGCGTCTCCAGCCCCTTTCGGCCGAGCCCCCCCCCCCTGGCCAAGCAGCCAGGGAAGCCGAGCCGGGCTTGGCGGGGAACATCGGCACGGGAGGCAAGAGACGATCGGGTGACCGGAGCAGCAGCCACGCCCGGCTCGGCTTCCCTGGCTGCTTGGCCGGGAGCTGGATGCTGGTGGTGGCGGAGGAAGGCGAATGCGGCTTGGAAGCTGGGAGGGGGGCAGAATATGGGAGGAGAGAGGCAGCCTCCATGCTTTTCTTTCGGCGGAGCGAGAAGCAGAGGAGGAGCTGGATGCTGGTGGTGGCGGAGGAAGGCGAATGCGGCTTGGAGGGGGGCGGAATACGGGAGGAGAGAGGCAGCCTCCACGCTTTCCTTTCGGAGGAAGAGCTAAGTGGCCAGAGAAAGGGATCAATGTAAAAGCGCCGCTGGGCTGGGAACGTCTTTGGCCAATTAGCCAAAGAAAGAAAAGCGTGGACGCTGCCTCCCTCCTTCTCCCGTATTCCGTCCCCCTCCTAGCCTCCAGGCCGCCGCCAAGCTGTCATTTTGTAGAGAAGGGAGAAGCGGAGGAAGAGCTGGATGCTGGTGGTGGCGGAGGAAGGCGAATGCGGCCCTGTGCCTCCTGAACCCCGAACTTTTGCCGAACTTCTGGGTTCGGGAGGCTGCTGGGAAGCCCCCCTGCCCGGCTGTCACCTTTTAAAACAGCCCCCGGGCTGTTTTAAAAGGTGATAGCCGGGCGGCAGCAGTTTTTTGCGGGGGTTTTTTTTTTTGCACGGATTAATTGACTTTACATTGTTTCCTATGGGAAACAATGTTTCGTGTTACGAACCTTTCGTGTTACGAACCTCCCCCTGGAACCAATTAGGTTCGTATCTTGAGGTTCCATTGTATTTACATTTTATTATATTTTCCAATGAGATGAGATATAGACATAGATATAGACTCAATGGGTATATTGTGTACTGAAGTGCATCTACCTCAATTCTAGTGGGAGTGAATAAACCAACTATAGAAGTTTCTGCCACATATCAGAAGCCAAGAACAAAACATGGTTTCCACTAGGCTTGTCAAAAAGGGAACAACCCAGGGATCCCGGTCCAGTTATTGTTAGATAGGGTAGACAGACAGAAGTGGCTTCACAACAACAGCTCTTTATTTGGCAACTATTTACAACCCAGCAAAGGCTCTGTCTGACAGCCAGCCCTTTTATAGGGAGCTGCCAGATAGTCTAACCAATTATCAGTCAGTATTTTCCTTTCAGAATGGAGGACCTGACTGAAGCCTATGTGCTTCAGCCTGAGAATGTAACATCCCTCCCCTCTTAATTGGACTAACCCAATGTGTGACATAGTCATGCAGAAAGGCAGAGTGTTTAGTTGGTCTTTCAGACCTGTGCAGCTCAGATGGAGCTGGGGGAGTGTTCAGGTTGGATGAACTTCTGTTGCTCCTGGCTTCGACCAATTGAAGTTCCTGGATTTCGGGTCAGGGCATGGCTGGAGCTTTGAAGATACTTTGAAAATACTGACTGATAATTGGTTCACTCAGAGCTCGCCTCCCCAGCGCGAGCATCAATAGGTAAGTCTTCTGGACTTGGTTGGCTTGATCCCCTATGCTAAAGTGTTGGAGCCGACTAAGGGAGTCTACTGGGGCTCTGGCAGAGTAGTTAAGGTGTAGCCGATCTAGGTGGAATTGTAGTCGGCAACCCATTAGAAGTTTGGAAGGACTTCTACCAATGGTAACACTAGAAGTGATATGCTGCACTAATAAAAATGTATTGATTTGGGTTTGCCTGGGCCCATGCGTGAAAGGGCTTCTTTTACTCAGCTCACCATTCTCTCTACTTGACTATTGCTGGAGGAATGGAATGGTGAGCAAAGGGTGTGCCTGATCCTCTGTTCTGCTAAATAGATTTCAAATTTGTTGGAAGACTTACTGCCCCAGGCTGGATTGCCAGGTTGTCAGCTCTTTTCTGGCCTATCTGCCTTCCAATCCCACCTTCGTTGCCAGTGTTGTTAGATAGGGTGAATGGAAGAGGCAGACAGAAATGGCTTCAAAACAACAGCTTTTTATTTGGCAACTATTTACAACCCAGCAAAGGCTCTGTCTGACATCCAGCCCTTTTATAGGGAGCTGCCAGACAATCTAGCCAATCATCAGTCAGTATTTTTCCTCCAAAATAGAGGACTTGACTGAAGTCTATGTGCTTCAGTCTGAGAATGTAACAATTATGATAGAACATGAAAGCATCTAATTTATTAAAAGTAAAACAGAGTTTTAGAAACTCTGGCTTCCTATGTCAGACTAATGAGGCTACATAAGGCATGAGGATGGAGAAACCTGACTTATTTTGTAAGCAAGCTTCCGTGACAGGGAATTTGGTTTTCTGTTTCACCAAAGATCTTGACCATCACTTTGATCCAGTTAGCTATTGCTATCATGATAGTCATAGATCTTCAAGACACTGGTGTTGGGACAAAAGTGGAAATTCACTCACCATAGGGGATTGCATTTAAAGAGATATACGGGAGCTTGTAAACGTAATTGATTCTTAGTAGTAGAAGAAAAAACCCGATGTAAGGATTTTCTGGTTCTCAGTTCTGCTCATTTTCAAGTGAGGTTACGTGCATATTCTGCAAAAATGATGATTCTTTTTTAAATGAATCATACAAAGAAAAAAGGTATAACTGTTATGTAAGTTAAAAACTGGGTCTGTTGCAAACTGAGTCATTATCTAGTGATTGGAAGAATCGTCTTGCTATGGAGTTGGGAAACAGCCATTGTTTTGTCTGTGAGCCATTTGGTTCTTTGCCTACAATTTACCCTTTGGTGGCCTAAGGAAGTTTTTTGGTAAAGCTTAGTTGTGTCATACAAAGACTGCTGAAACCCTTCACTGCATGGATGGATGCCAGCATTTATGCACCAGCACAAGGATTTAATTAGTCCCACTGCAGTGTTTCTTGGACTACTGTGTGAGGAGATTGAGCTGCTGCCTCTGTGCATTGGCTCGTAGTATTGGAAGCTGTTAGAGGCAGATGCATCTGCAGGAAACCGGCACATGTTCTGGAATTGTTAGCCCCCTCTCTCCAATTTCTTTTGCCTCTGGGAAGCAATTTTATGCATATTCATTATTTTGTTTTGAATGTGAGCAGCACGAGGAATTGAAGTGCTTCTGTGTTCCATCTGACAAAATATTGGATCATCATGGTTAGAAGAGAATTATTCATAATTGATTTTAGATTATTCAGATGATTAATAAGAGCTGTATGTAAGGAGGATGGAGGGCTTTTTAAAATTGACTCTGTGGTTCAAGAATGACCTTGACAATAAAAATACTGCTTTTTATTATATAAACATTATTATATAAACATTTATTATATAAACATTAAAAACAATAAGACAGTACATAATTTATCGTTTTGCAATATAATTACAATATAATTATTGGTTTGTTTAAGTATTGTACCTACGTCTTATAAGACAAATAACGAAACATAACACAACATAACCCCCCATCCCTTTGAACTGTTATCCTCACAGGTCTTTCTTTGTGTAGTTATACGGCCTATAACATCAGCGGTTGTTATGTGCTCCTTCTATAATTCCAGTAAAACTAAGGTCAGGTTATTGTTATCATACTCTTGTAGATAAAGTTAATTCTGGGAACATCAGGTTTTATTTACAGATATTATCTCTTCTCTTATCCACCCAAGTATAAAATTTCTCCCAAATTTCGTAATATTTTGATTCTTCCTTACTTTTGAGCTTTTGAGTCAATTTGTCCATCTCTGCACAGTCATAAATCTTTTAAATCATTTCTCTCTCTGATGGCGTTTCTTCTTTTTTCCAGTTTTGTGCTATGGCTAATGTAATTGCTGTAATAATGTGCTGTATCAAGTAATAGTGGTCTTCTTTGATTTTCAGATCTATTATGCCTAGAAGAAAAGTTTCTGGTTTTAATATAAGTTTTATTTTAGTCATTATTTCGAAAATCCATAATTTTATTTTTTTCCATATTTTCTTTATTTCGGGGCTTGTCCAACACATGTGGGAAAACGTTCCGTTTTTATTTCTACATCTCCAACAATTTGGTTTTAGATTCGGATATATTTTTGCTATTCCAGTTGGTGCAAGATTCCATCTGTAAAACATTTTTTGAATATTCCAGGGAACTGAAACATCTCCCCCTTGCCCATGTTGTTTTGGTGTTAGATTGATTGTGTGCATGTTTTTAATATTCTGGGGTTGTTTTTTATGAATATTTTAGTTTAAAATTGTAATTGGATTGGTGGGTATTGGATTTGTTATTATATATTATTTTTACCTTGTTGTGAGCCGCCTCGAGTTTGCGGAGAGGGGCGGCATATAAATCCAATAAATCTAATCTAATCTAATATCTCTTTCGTACGAGACTGATTTTGTCATTTTATAGTTTTTCCACAGAGTCCCATTGTTCTAAATATATGGTGTGTCCCAAATTTCTATATATGGTTAAAGCTATGGTTTATTAAATCATGTGGTTGTTGTGAAGAATACCATGTTCCATGGAACCCCGAGACTTCATGAGAACCTGATAGAGTTCCATAAGACATTAAGAATGAAAAAAAAAAGTTCATTCAGAACCAGTAGATTTTCTACCATAAGAGCTTTGTTTTTGGATTTTTTTAAAAAAAAAATTAATATTTTTTTTAAATTTTTAAAATTAACAGGTTGTGTAGTCTGAAAAATGTGAACACCTTGGTTATTTTCTAGACTAAGATTTATCTTTATGGGAGACAATAAATATACTGTACTTTTTTTGGTTTTGAATGTTCCGTGAGTCCAACTATACTAATTTGTAAGTCACGGTTTAATGCAATGTAAAAATAATGCAATGCAACATATAAACTCAGTAAGAGAAATGAAGAGAACAGGACAGAACCTAATAGGGCGCTATTTCTATACTGAAAGATTAATATACCTACATCAATATGATATCTACTAGAACTCCAGATATGATTGATACTACAGTTCCAGAATTCCTAGCTTGCCCATTATGTAGCCTAATGGGCCATGGAATTAGCCCTGTGTTCTTCAAAGTCTGAAAAATCAGTGGAAGGTTTGAATGTTAAATTGTGTCAAGCAAAAGTTTGCCGTATGGGGAAAATGGTCTTTTGAGTGTTCTGTTGGTAAATGGTCTTTTGAGTGTTCTGTTGGTAACTAAACTCCACCGCCAAAAAAAACAAGCTCTGAAAAAAAATTAATTAAAGTTATGGGAACTGTTTCAATTAAAATCTCTGATGACATATAGAAACAATGATATAGGGCAGTGATGGTGAACCTTTTTTTCCCTTGGTGCCGAAAGATCATGTGCGAATGCCCATACCCAGAATTCAATACCTGTCGAGGGCAAAAACAGCTACCCCCACTCCTCCAGAGGCCCTCGGAAGGCTGAAAACAGCCTGTTTACCAACTTCTGGTGGGCCCAGTAGGCCCATGTTTTGCTCTCCCCAGGCTCCAAAGGCTTCACATGAGCCAGGAGAGGGTAAAAACGTCCTCCCCCATCCCCACGGAGGCTCTCTGGAAGCCAAAAATGACCTCCCAGATCCTCTGTGCAAGCCAAAAAAAAAATAAGACAATGGAAACAAATCTAATATTTAAGTTAATTTAAAAACCCCAATTTAAGAGACCAATCATACATACAGACATACCATGCATAAATTTTATAAGCCTAGGGGGAAGGGAAAGTCTCAATTCCCCCATGCCTGATGACAGAGGTGGGTTTTAAGGAGCTTACGAAAGGCAAGGAGGGTGGGGGCAACTCTGATATCTGGGGGGAGTTGGTTCCAAAGGGTCGGGGCCGCTACAGAGAAGGCTCTTCCCCAGGGTCCCGCCAAACGACATTGTTTAGTTGACGGGACCCGGAGAAGGCCAACTCTGTGAGACCTAACTGGTCGCTGGGATTCGTGCGGCAGAAGGCGGTCCCGGAGATATTCTGGTCCGATGCCATGAAGGGCTTTGTAGGTCATAACCAACACTTTGAATTGTGAATGTTGGAGCTGAGCTAGTGCCATAGGTTCGCCATCACTGATATAGGGACTCTGGGGCCTTACTGGGGCCTTGGGAATGAGCATGGGATAACTCTGGTGTAGAAGCATTGAGCTCAGATGAATTGTATATTTATGTGTAGGTGTATATACATATATTGGTATGACAAAATGGGATGAATCTAACCCCCCCCCCCCAAAGAGCCACATCGTTATGCATAATACTTTTTTTTTCTCCTTGGGAAGTTATGTTCCTAACAGCTTAAGACAAAAAGTAAAATAAATGAATATGTCCTTTGAGGTCTTTCCTCAAGTGTTTGTAAGGAGTTGGGTTTTTTGTTAATACTGAGGAAAGATTGCTTCAGTTCTTGTCCTTATAATACTGCAAGTGACAAATACTGGTTTGGCCATTGGTCTTTGTCTTCTAACTTTCCCTACTGACATTTCCTTTCAGATTTTCTATTGGTGGAAAAGCTAGCATTGTAACCATTCTGTCATCTTATTCCACTTGCAGTACACTTAGCCCTCCAGGGTGTGATAAAAATGTCTCCAAAATGTGACAAAAATATTAAAGGATCTGAAATAAAGTTAATGGATATGTATCCTTATAAGTCCTCCCCCCCCCCTTCCCAATTTGTATGACTTCATACCAGGACATTTGGAAGACCTGTTTTCAGTTCCCATTTACATCAGTTTCTAGCAGAACTCCCAACAGATTCCTTGCCCTTTAATTTAAAAAGTAAATGTTTGCTTTAAACTAGAATAATACGTTCTAAAGCCAAAGGCACTTACAAATCTACTTGTGATAGTATGTTCTTGGATAAGACAGAAACATTTGAAGGAGCTCTCTCAACAAGGTGCAAGTGAAGCACTGAGTTTGCTTTAAAGGAATCTGAGGCAATTCCATTGTTTTGTCAGGATTCTGTAAATATAATTTTCTTCAGTTAGTAAGAGCAGTTTCACTGTGAATGCACTCATGCAAATACTTTCCATCAAGATTTGCAAATCTTAGTCTTTTGTCCACAGCAGCAGTGATTGATGGCTAAGGCCAGTTAGACATCACTTGAATTTTTGGTTTCTGCATGTTAAGCCACACAGTGCCAATCCAAAATATGATTTAACCTTTATCTAGAAATTCAAAGTGAAAGTTTTGTGGATCTCTGTCTAAATGTATTTTAAGATTAAAATTTTGCAAAATGTTATTGTTGCTGTCACAATATAATTATCTGATGGCTAAGTAATAATAGCTTGTATTGTTGCTGGCTTCACATATTACTATAAATCACAATGTAGTTTAGGTTAGGGTAACAAAAGTAATATGTGAGTAAAGTAGGTACCCCACCATGGATGTGAGTGAAATTATGTCTTGGTGGTAATATGTGAATCTAGCCAATATCTCATTTAGCTGTCTTTATATTGGATTAAAATATTTTCTAATTACACAAGACAAAAAGCAAACTAGAATGAAGTATTTCCAGAGGCTCGATTTAGCCACTAGTATAAATGTTCACCTATGAACAGAATACCTGATAAATTCTTTTTATTAAATGAGAAATATACCATTTCCCATTTTGGCTACTCTTCAGATGTTTTAAGAAAATGTATTGACTTGTCTTTCAACAGAGAGCCTAGTTCCTTGCTAGTCAGTTCTTATTCCATAGTAAATTCTTGTCAGATAATTTCTAGAGAAATGCCTTTGTATAAATGTTCCAAATAGTTTATGTTTTGAACTTGAGTTTTTAAAAAATAATCATTCATAAGGAAGAGAAGAACAGAACAGAATTATTTATTGGCCAAGCGTGATTGTACACACAAGGAATTTGTCTTTGGCGCATATGCACTCAGTGTACATAAAAGAAAAGATACATTTGTCAAGATTCATAAGGTACAATACTTAATGTTTGTCATAGGGTACAATCAAGAAACAATATTAATATAAATCGTAAAGATACAAGCAACACGTTACAGTCCTGCAGTCATAAGTGGGAGGAGATGCATGAGAGGAATGATGAAAAGACTAATAGTAATAGTAATGTAGCCTTAGTGAATAATTTGACAGTGGCGAGAGAATTATTTGTTTAGCAGAGTGATGGCGTTCGGGAAAAACTGTACTTGTGTCTAGTTGTCTTGGTGTGCAGTGCTCTATAGCATCATTTTGAGGGTAGGAGTTGATTTGATTTGATTTGATTTATTGGATTTGTATGCCGCCCCTCTCCGTGAACTCGGGGCGGCTAACAACAGTGGTAAAAACAGCATGTGACAATCCAATACTAAAAACAGCTAAAAACCCTTGTTATAAAACCAATCATACATACAAACATACCATGCATAAATTGTAGAAGCCTAGGGGAAAGAATATCTCAGTTCCCCCATGCCTGATGGCAGAGGTGGGTTTTAAGGAGCTTACAAAAAGCAAGGAGGGTGGGGGCTATTCTAATCTCTGGGGGGAGTTAGTTCCAGAGGGCCGGGGCCACCACAGAGAAGACTCTTCCCCTGGGTCCCGCCAAACGGCATTGTTTAGTTGACGGGACCCGGAGAAGGCCCACTCTGTGGGACCTAAGTGGTCTCTGGGATTCGTGCGGCAGAAGGCGGTCCTGGAGATAATCTGGTCCGGTGCCATGAAGGGCTTTATAGGTCATAACCAACACTTTGAATTGTGACCGGAAACTGATCGGCAACCAATGTAGACTGCGGAGTGTTGGTGTGACATGGGCATATTTGGGAAAGCCCATGATTGCTCTCGCAGCTGCATTCTGCATGATCTGAAGTTTCCGAACACTTTTCAAAGGTAGCCCCATGTAGAGGGCATTACAGTAGTCGAGCCTCGGGGTGATGAGGGCATGAGTGACTGTGAGCAGTGACTCCCGATCCAGATAGGGCCGCAACTGATGCACCAGGCGAACCTGGGCAAACGCCCCCCTCGCCACAGCTGAAAGATGTTTCTCTAATGTGAGCTGTGGATTGAGGAGGACACCCAAGTTGCGGACCCTCTCTGAGGGGGTTAGTAATTCTCCCCCCCCCAGGATAATGGATGGACAGATGGAATTGTTCTTGGGAGGCAAAACCCACAGCCACTCCGTCTTTTATGTCCAGGATGCGAGGGGTCAGTAAATATTTTCATTGCCCTCTTGTATTCCTTATTAACGACATTTGCAAAAGTTGCGTGAATCTGCAACATTTCTAGTTCTTCCTTCCTCCCAACTCTTCCCTTTCCAAAATTGCTTGAATGCATTAAATAAGGCTTTTGGCAGGATAAGATGGAGACTGAAGAAAGAGGAGGGGGTCCCAGGGAGCAAATTTACATTTTTAAGTGCATAGGGACTTGCAATATCATACCAATCTTAAACTTCCTAGAGCTAAAGGAATGTAATCCAGTTTACTCTTGCAAACCAAGGCCATGGGAGCTTTTCTCATTGTCAAGTTGTAGATTAAATTCACAGTTCTCTGTTTAGTGTTATGTGTATTACATACTGTTAGCAGAACATGAAGAGAAGAATTAGAAAGTGTGAAGATGTTTTGTTTCAGGCAATGTTGTATTTAAACAGCTGTTAATGTACAGAAAGCGGCCCATTTCTTACAGACAGAGCTGAATAAAGAAGCATATCATTTAGTCATCTTACTGTGAACTTTTATTTTCCTCCCCCCTCTTAATACAAAGTAAATAACAGCACAGTTCTATAGATGTCTGCTCAGCAGTAAATCTCATTAATTCAGTAGTGCTTAAGCCCAGGTAAATGAGCATAAGATTGCAGGTTAAAACAATTGATTTTTCTGTACTTACATGAATCTATAATTTAAGTAACTATAACGTTGAAAAGATTGCTAGCAGGACAAGTTGGAGAAATAAGCAAATGCTTCAAATCCTATATGAATAAGCAGCATGCATTACATTTCCGCATCATAGGTCATTCTACTTTATATAATGTTTATGTAGCAAAATGAAACATACCACACATGAATAGGGGAATGCAAAAAGAAGGTAATAATAATAATGCAGAATTCTAACAGAAAATCTTTAATTATATTTACTTTCAGTTCAGTTCTTAGATTGTATTTTCACTATATTGCAGGGGGTGTGGTATGAGAGCATATTAGATTCTGATGAGGTGTTGGTAAGCTTGATACGAACATCTAGTATTTATAGGAATCCAACACAAATGAAAGGTGCTTAACAGAGGCTGGCTGTATGTGTTTTTATCTTCCCCCTCTAGTAGGGAGCTAATTTTATGTGGATAAAATCACAGATATGAGGAATATATTTCTTTTGCTGTGAAGCAGGAAAAAGTTGATACCCATTTTGATGTAGTGGTTTTAAGGCATCAGTCTAGAACAGAGGTTTTCAAACTAGGCAACTTTAAGACTTGTGGACTTAACTTAATTCTGGGAGTTGAAGTCCACAATTATTAAAGTTGCCAAGATTGAGGATCCCTGGTCTAGAAACTAGGAGGATGTGAGTTCTAGTCCTGCCTGGGCACGAAGCCAGCTGGGTGACTTTGTACCAGTCGCACTCTCTCAGCCATAGGAAGGATACAATTAAAAAAAAACCCTTGCTGAATAAAGTGCAAGGACTTGTCCAGGCTTGTCTGTGAGAACTGGACACAATTAAATTGAAGGGCTATCAATTGTGCTGAGAGTGGCAGCACAGGGGTGGTAGGGAAAGGCAAAAACCAATGGAATGATCAGATAAAGACAGACAAGGTCAGTATACATGCTGTGCTGTATTTATATGGAGTCTGAAACAAAACCACTTTTTCATCTTGTTTGGGCTTCTCTAAATTAGTAGAGTCATAAATTCAATGGAAAACCACAGGATCAGTCTTGATAACAAGAGGGAGCAATCTGGGAACTGTGTATTTGTGAGAATATCTACTTGGCATCATCTACTAGTAGTTTCTTAGCATATCATATTTGCCTCTTTTAAAAAAAATAATTGTTGTTGAAATTTTCCAAGTTAAAAACAAAACAAGATAAAACACAAACATATAAAATGCACATGCATAAAATATAATTCCACTAATACAGCTTTATAGCATTAGAATTTTCCTCTTCAATTCTACATTTTTCCTAATTATGGCTATTGTTTTATTGTTTTTTATCTTTATCCATTTTATATACTATTAATTGATACCTATACACTGTTTATATACATTATCTTACAAACATTTAGATATAAAGTTACATCTATCACATTTTCCCCCTTGTAATATTTTTATCCTAATTTACACATTGATTTTACTTTTCTTTTCGAGCCAATAATACCAACTGTTCCATATATTATACCACCCTGTTTCCCCTCCTCTCTCTTATCAATTCCATTGTTAGTTTACCTATCTCTACACATTCTAGCATCATTTTTACAATCATAGCGTTCGAGGGGTTCTTGTCTTTCTTCCAACTCTGCACACATCTTTGCCTCTTTTACCTTTTACTGTATTCTCTAACTAGTTCCCGTCTTATTTAATGTTTGGTCTACATTTGACCTTTTGCCCAAATTCCAGAATTTTGTTGCTAAAAGACAAGTAATAACTTTTTATTTGTAGTTTTCTGCCAATTTCTTCAGGATTGCTATCAACACGACCTCTCTGTTAAACTTCCAATCAAAGCATGTGTTTCTAAGCACAAAAATTCTATACATTAATGAAATGAGCTGTAGCTCACAAAAGCATATGTCTTTAATAAATTTGTTAGTCAGAAAAGTTGCTACTTGATTCCTCCTATTTTTTTGCCACCATAGATGAACCCAGTTTATCTTCTGGTATTCCTATTATCCCTCTCTCCTTTTAAAAGTTTCTTATTTATTTGTCTTGGCTTGCTCAGGAACATAGAGTTTGACTAACAGAAATCAGCTACTTCATTTTTCTTTAAATCCTTCCTCTGAACGGTCTTTCATCTGGAGACTGTCCAACAATTGTATTTCAAGAATAATGACAGATGCATCCTTACTCTATTAATGGGAAATTGAAATGAACAATAAAATAATTCAGTGTTAATATTAGTAAAATTGCAAATTGCACTGTTAATTCAACATTGATGATGATGATGCTAGCCCACTGCCTTTATATGAAACTTGATGATGATGAATTAATTAATGTAGCAATATCAGATGATAACAGAATAGAAGATGAAGGATCGGAGAAGATCACATAGTATCAAGATCTGAAAATGGAAGTGGAGAGCGATTGTAGCACAAACTGGCAGTGGTAGTCCCTGTGTTTCTCAGCACACTGGGTGTCATACTAAAAAACTTTGGATGACACTTGGAGAATCTGCCTATTGACAAAAATGCCATCTGTCAAGTACAAACAGCCACACTGCTTGGATCCACACATATACCATGCCAACACATTGCAACAACTTAAGTTCTTAAGAAGAATCTGATGCTCATGAAGGCCAACACCAGCTAAAGAACTGGCAGCTATGACTTCACATTGTCATGTATAATAACAGCAACAAAAATAGTGCTTTGGGAAAACTGCAAGAAATGTCATTTGGCTATAAGCAAGAACTGGTGGACCACAAAATAGGCAAAGTAATAAAAAAAATGAAGAGGCTAAAGTACCTGGGGCTTTAGAATTCAAACAAATAAAGCACCTGCCATATAACACTTCAGACTTTACAACTGTTGATAAGGGAGAGACAGAGAGACAGGAAAAAGTCTGGGTAGTGGATGTTGCAGTAGTTCAGTGCTTCTCAAATAGTGGGGTGGGCCCCACTGGGAGGCACGGAGCGATGCCAGTGGGGAGCGTGACCCCAGATAACGTGCTTTTTTTGCCACAGGGAGAAAGATTTTTTTGCACTGAACAATAGCCCACAGCACAGAGGAGGAGATATGAAGTGCATATAACACATCCTTAAGAGACACCATGGAAAAATATTTAACAGGGATGAAAAGAAAGGAGGAGAGAGACGGAGGTAATGAGACAAATGTAGGTCTCCTGAAAGCTAAGACGAAATATGACAAAGCGTATGTAGTTCTTGGCTTCACTGTTACTTTGGTGGGAGACGAGGAAAGACCAGTATGTTAACTGTGTCTAAAAATGTTGGCAGCGGACAGCCAAATAAATTAAGGCATCAGTTAAACACATTACACCTCAATTGTGTGAGTTTTTTCAGCGAAAATGTGCCAAATATTGCAAACAGTTGTCCCGGTGGAGAGTTGGGTTGGTGGTGGTGGTGAAGTGTTTACTTCTTCCTAGGAGGGGCATAACAGAAATTAATTGAGAAGCACTGCAGTAGTTGGAGATAGCAGAAGAGAAAGAACGGAAGAAAATCATAAAATAAAAGACCTGCAAATAGAAGTAGAAAGCAAGCAAGCAAAGGCAATACCAATAGTAATAGGCACCTTTGGTGCAATCCTCAAACATCTTGAACATACCTGAACACCATTGTTATTGACAAAATCATCACCAATCAATTGCAAAAGGCAGCTTTGTATTGTATATATCAATTCTGAATTGCACAGGTGAAGTTATCAATGTATTGACTCAGAATCTGGAAACTGTGTGGAGGTAAAGACTGTTCAATCTTGACAGAACGAAGTGACTTTTAATATCTTTAAAACAGCAAAATGAATGCTTTGTGGCAACATTTACCCATGCACACATTCTTTATCAAATGTTTTTCAGAGTCTATATGTGCCTTAAATAATATCTGGAGTGCCTCTACAATAAGACTATGACTTTGTGTTCAAAGCTAAGATTTATTCTTGTTAAGCACAACATTACTAGAATCTCAAGACAAATTGTTGTGGCCTATTTAGGGAAGGTAGGACCTGGGCTGGACTATAATGGTTTTTCAAGAAAGTCACTTTGGCAGAAGTTGGTTTATTTCCTAATGGATAAGGGGGACATAGCCCTATTTTGATTCTGTTATTCACCATGCTGTAAATGCTCCAGATAATGATGTTTTTCCCTTCTTTCAGCTGTGAGGAGAGCTGATTATTTAGATATGTCACTGTCACCATTTCTTGAGCCCTTTGAAGCCTTTTAGAAGATTTTGAGGTCCAAATTTACATAGACCTAGAATGATCTTATGGGGTTGGAATACACTTGTTGTTCTGCTTGGATTGTACAGAATGGCTATTATTATTTTTATTCCAAGTCCTTTTAATCTCATGAATCCCAGTTCATTTCCAGTTCCATTTTAAGTGGGTAGTTTTAATTTAAAAAGCACTCCGTGGATTGAACCACAGTATTTAAAAGAATACTGCTTCTGCTCTACCTGTACAGGGCTCTCCAACCTTGGCAACTTCAAGACTTGTGGACTTCAACTCCCAGAGTTGAAGTCAAAGCCAGCAAAGCTGGCTGAAGAACTCTGGGGGGGTTGTAGTCATAGTTCCCTCTAAGCTGAGCATTGAGCAATCGCTCACTTAAAAATCATCATCAACTCAGAGTTTTCCAAACCTGCCCAGAAGCCGAGAAGGAAAGAGTGAGAGGGAAGGAGAGAGAGAGGAAGAGAGAGAAACAGATAGAAAAAAGAGAGGAAGGAAAAGAGAAAGAAAAAGAATGGGAGTAAGGAAGAGAGAAAGAAAATCAAAATCTAGTTTGAAACTAGCTCAACTATTTAAGTGGCATTTTGATATTAGA
Organism: Erythrolamprus reginae; assembly: GCF_031021105.1. Lineage (NCBI taxonomy): Eukaryota > Metazoa > Chordata > Lepidosauria > Squamata > Dipsadidae > Erythrolamprus > Erythrolamprus reginae. Next base: position 309,487,489 of record NC_091950.1, on the reverse strand, counting down.
AACATAGAAACATAGAAGTCTGACGGCAGAAAAAGACCTCATGGCCCATCGAGTCTGCCCTTATACTATTTTCTGTATTTTATCTTAGGATGGATATTGATAGAGTTGCCCTATTATGAGCTCACTGTTATAGACACACAGTACAGTATTTTATTTTGAAATTCTCTGAGGCAAAACAGGGTGGGTTTTTTTTATTTATTTATTTATTTATTATTTCTGTGCCGCCCAGTCCCGAAGGGACTGCCGCTCAGACACTATACTTTTCCGCCCCCCCCCCCCAAAAATAGAGGGAACACTGTTTGTAGTTCCACAAGTCTTAAAGTTGCCATGGTTGGAGACCCCTGCTCTAGAAGCATTTTTGAGAGGCCTTCTCTAGATGCCTTCCCCAGATGAGGAGCAGCAGGAAGCTATCCAGTAGTAGGGCTTTTCAGTGATAGTCCCTAGTCAAAATCCTTGACTCTGTGTTGCTTGCCTTTTCAGCAGTTGCTAAAACCTTTGTTATGTTTTTTTTTAATTACATCTTACGCTTTTGTAACTGTTTTTTTTAAAATATATTTTTATTTCTGCTCTTGCTATTTTTTTTATTGTTGCCTGCATTTCTTGTTTTACTTTGTATATTTTATGCTGGGTGCTATTATGTTTTTATTAGTTGTTTTAATTTACTTTTTTAACTGTTTGAATTTGTGAAATAAAGGTGATACATAAATGTTGGAAAGAACAAATAAGTAGTTCTAATGGTAATCATAAATCTTTGCACATCATATTCCTGATTAATAATGATCACTAGATCTTCAACAATCAGAACGAGTGATCTAATATTCTTTACTTTGGAACAATATCATTTGTTTTGCAATTTAAAAAAAAGCCAACATCTTTGAGAAGCACAGATCTTAGAGTTGTTTGAGTTTTAATGATTTGGAAACTGTGATAAGTTTATTAACAGTCGGACTAGACATTTTAAAAGTGAACAATAACACAATCTGAATCTAAGATCAATACCTAGAAGTATAAATGATGATAAAGTTCTGTTTTTATGGGTCTGTCAAGTTTTCCATATTTTTAAATTATTTAAACCTTTGATAAAGAGATCACATCATAATTCCTGTGCCTGAACTATTCGATAAATTCTAAAAAGCCACACTTTTTCTTTTCCTCCATTTGTTGCAGCTGTTTCTTGAGCATGTTGTTAAACTTTTGTGAAATCTGTTTCATTGTCACTTTTGACATGGTACTTTCACTGCAGCATACAGTATAGTCCTTTATTTCTGGTGTTTGCTCGACATTTATTTTGGATCATAGTTCAGTAGCGAACAGATTTTAAAAGATATGATATTTTACAAGCTGTAACTGTGACCAGTAGGTGGCAATAGCAATCACTTTTAATTGCATTTTTCTTTGCTATAATATTCCATATTGTTTATATTATAATTGGGTCTAGTTAAAGGAAATAGAGAGGAAAGTTTATTTTTGCCAGTGTCCTAATTTATAACACAGTAAATGTAACAAATACTTTGTCAGACACATTAAAAGGTTTTGGTTTAGCAATTTAATAGGGTTGATGCTGAAGAAGCTTAAATTATATATACATATTAAAAAACTATGCATTCAGATGTGTTTTTATTGCTGCTCTGATATGCATATGATTTTAGTATTTTAATTCAGTTGTTTTATTAATTTTTGCAACATTAATAATTTTATATCTGATCTAATTCTATAAGTTGTTAATGCAAATAATTTTCTCTAAAACAAAAGTCTAAGGTAATTTGGATTCTTTATCAAATGGAAATTTCTGCTAAGTAAGATTTAGCTTATGACATTTTAACCAGGTTATATTGTATAAAAGCAACAGGGACAATGTTTTTCCCCCTCACACTATACAGATTCCTCTCTGAACACTTCCTCTTAGTTACAAATTATGATTTTCAATTAGTTCTCCTTATCCAACTTTTATGGTGCACATAGACCTTAACTTATTATCATTGGTGAATGAAGTTACATCTGCATTGGCATCCTTCAGTCTTGAAAGACCATGGTATCATACTTTGGATTCCCCAGAGGATGAAACCTGGGTAGGTTAGTATGGAAGATAAACTGTTACCAAAGCAGCAGATCCCCCCTCTCCACGTCTCTGAAATAATCCAATGGAATGGCAAAGGCCAATACAGTTAGTTCCAGATACTTCGTAGGAGTTATCAGAACCTGGCTGTACACAGTCACAAACTGCTTCCGGGACTCTGGCTCTGGATTTTGCCTCCAAGGTTTACTCCTGAAGCCTTTTCCAATGATGGGCATAGTCACAAGGCAGTGGAGGCTTGCAGTCAGAGTTTTCCTTATCCTAGTGGTTGATCAGGACGTCTTTCATGTCTTGCTGTGCTCTTAGCATACCACATTGCTTGCAGAGACTGCCTTCATGACTGTTGACCTAATTTAGTAGGTTTCATCCATTCAGTCCACTGGAATCTGTCTTCACATGCTTGGGATAGACAAGTCCCTATCTTGTTGAAAGTCAATGATCCATTGGCTATTCTCAGCCTGGTTTGGCCAGCCTGTCGAAGTTGTTGCCTGGGGTGTGGCTGCTGCGCATGCTACAACCATAGTTCCCTCTAAGCTGAGCAGTGAGCAATCGCTCACTTAAAAATCATCATCAACTCAGAGTTTTCCAAACCTGCCCAGAAGCCGAGAGGCAAAGAGTGAAAGGGAAGGAGAGAGAGAGGAAGAGAGAGAAACAGATAGAAAAAAAGAGAGGAAGGAAAAGAGAAAGAAAAAGAATGGGAGTAAGGAAGAGAGAAAGAAAATCAAAATCTAGTTTGAAACTAGCTCAACTATTTAAGTGGCATTTTGATATTGATAGAGTTGCCCTATTATGAGCTCATTGTTATAGACACACAGTACAGTATTTTATTTTGAAATTCTCTGAGGCAAAACAGGGTGGGTTTTTTATTTGTTTGTTTGTTTGTTTGTTTATTATTTTTGTGCCGCCCAGTCCCGAAGGGACTGCCGCTCAGACACTATACTTTTCCGCCCCCCCCCCCCAAAAAAAAAATTAGAGGGAACACTGGCTACAACTACTAAAAGCCACAGGTGAGAGCTGAGTGACAGGCGGTGACCAAAGGTGAATGAACTGTCCTAAAAGCTGCCCTAAATGAGCTGCTGTAAAAGGACACAATATGCTCCTACACCAGAGGTGCTACCCTCCCTGAGCATCCCATACACCCCATGAAGTTACAACAGAACTGAAAAAAAGTGTCTTACAACTAATACTCACATTCAAAACCTTCCCAGAAACTAGTTGGAGTATAGGACAGTAGTTGAACATGTTCAAGATGACCATTCAGGGGACAGGAATGGCAAGATTTACCAGTGGGATAAGATCCCCAGTATTACTTGCAGTCTGTTTCCTTGAGATTAAAATTGTCACTATTTATTTTAAGGACAATTCTGATTCTTTTTTTTATTATTGTAAAAAAAAAATTTGTGGCAAGACGAGAATGTACAATCTGAAATCAGAAGATGAAGGCTTCTCGAAGTCTTTATAAATGTGTAGTTCTGAGAGATCTGGCTAAAATGAGTAGTTTCCAAAATTTCTACAAATAGATTAAAAATAATACATTTAGGTAATTAGATTTATGCTTGTGCTTGTTTTCTTAGTGTGCCATGGCTTGTGCGATAATATACAGGTATATAAGTGCATGATACTTACTCTAGTATATTAAATTCTGGATAACTTTCCAAAGAAAATGAACTTTTTATTTTTATTTTTCTTATTTTTTGGGCATGAAATATGCTTTTGGTAACCATTATTATTTAAAACAAATATATTTCCCCAGAAAGACTAATGGTTAATGCATGAATGGTTTTCTGTATTATGTTGTATGATTCTAACTAAAATTAGAATTTTATTTCAGTGCTATCAAGTAGGACTTAATTATAAGGTTGAAATATAGTCTAATGTATATTCAACTAAATTAACATTCCTAAATGTAGCAGTTTTATTTTTTATTTTTTTCCCCCCAATGTTTAAAATTTTGTTTAAGACTAGGCTAACAGTATATCACAGTGATGGCTAACCTTTTTCTCGTCATGTGCATGTGTTGACACATGCACATCTCGTCACGTGTGCATGTGTTGACACATACAATGCAATCTGCCGCAACGCATGCGCACACTACTACCCATGCTTCCCTGCCTCCATGCATGTATTCGCATACAGTGGTTCCTCTACCTACAAAGCCTCTACTTATGAACTTTTCTAGATAAGAACCAGGTGTTCAAGATTTTTTTGCCTCTTCTCAAGAACGATTTTCCACTTATAAACCTGAACCTCCAAAACTGTAACCGGCAAAGGCAGGGAGACGCCTCTGTGAGGCCTCTCTAGGAATATCCTGGAAGGAAACAAGGCCAGAAAAGGCGGGGAGAAGCCTCTGTGGGGCCTCTCTAGGAATCTCCTGGGAGGAAACAGGGCCGAAAAAGGTGAGGAGAAGCCTCTGTAGGGTCTCTCTAGGAATCTATTGGGAGGAAACAAGGTCGGAAAAGGTGGGGAGAAGCCTCTGTGGGGCCTCTCTAGGAATCTTCTGGGAGGAAACAGGGCCGGAAAAGGTGGGGAGAAGACTCTGTGGGGCCTCTCTAGGAATCTCCTGGGAGGAAACAGGGCCGAAAAAGGTGAGGAGAAGCCTCTGTGGGGCCTCTCTAGGAATCTATTGGGAGGAAACAAGGTCGGAAAAGGTGGGGAGAAGCCTCTGTGGGGCCTCTCTAGGAATCTTCTGGGAGGAAACAGGGCCGGAAAAGGTGGGGAGAAGACTCTGTGGGGCCTCTCTAGGAATCTCCTGGGAGGAAACAGGGCCGGAAAAGTTGGGGAGAAGACTCTGTGGGGCCTCTCTAGGAATCTCCTGGGAGGAAACAGGGACGGAAAAGGTGGGGAGAAGACTCTGTGGGGCCTCTCTAGGAATCTCCTGGGAGGAAACAGGGCCTCCACCCTCCCTGTGGTTTCCCCAATCACACAGTTGTTTGCTTTTGCATTGATTCCTATAGGAAAAATTGCTTCTTCTTACAAACCTTTCTATTTAAGAACCTGGTCACAGAACAAATTATATTAGTAAGTAGAGGTACCACTGTATGTGACTCTCCATTCTCCCCTCTCGCCCACTTTTGAGTGTAGCAGGCCCCCCTGAAGCCTCCTGGGACCAAAATGGGCTGTGAGTGGGCATGCTGCACTCCCCCACACCCTGTTTTGGCTGTAGCAAATCTCCCTGCAGCCTCCTGGGATGAAAAAATAGGCCGTAGGCAGCACTACACCCCTTACACTTCCCCTACCCTGCATGCATGTGCACCTGACCCCACCCCCTGCACGCAGCCCCCACATGCATGCATCTCTCGCATGTGCCCCATCCCCCTAACATTTCTAAAATCAACTGGTTGGTGGGAGGCACGCACACAGGCATGGTGAAGCTGAACTAAGTGACAGCTCACATGTCCGCACAGTGCCATAGGTTCACCATCACGTCCAAGATGAAACTAAGATGAGAGGGGCGGCATACAAATATTAATATTATTATTATTAATATTATTATTATTATTATTATTATTATTATTATTATTATTAACAATAACAATAACAATAACAACAACAACAACAACAATAATAATATAAAAGAATAAAAAAAATAAAAAAAATAATTTAAAAAATGAAAAGCACATTGTATAATCACAGTGCTTTCAATTAAGTCCCATTTTATCTTGAAATATGAAGGGGATAGTAAATACTGTAAACTATAACCTACCACTGTATATTAGGTTTTGTCTGTTATGTTACTGTTCTTTATTGCTCGTACAGTGGATACTTTACATTGTATTGATAAATGTTCAAAAGTGGTCAGACTTTTGTTGACCGTGTCTTGGAGAACTCCAATAAATAAATAAAGTGAATTAGTAATTCAATCACATATCAAGTGTAACAGCAAAATAGAGAGTTCTAATAACATTAGAATGTTAACGTTAAGAACGTTAACACTTATATAACCAGCAGAAATTATATATCTTTGTATATTTCACATGTATACAGCCACCCATACCATTCATTCCTTGGTTGGACCCACTGTCTATTCATTGACTGTTTGTGCCACTTTGATATTCTCAAATGCTAAATACATTTCTCCAAATTTCCTCCTGATAAAGTGGAAAGAAAGACAGAAGGAACCCCCCAGCACATATTTTTTGCAAAGGAATTTCCACACAAATTAGAGATAAGTATGCAAAGAAATTTGGAAATACTGTAGTTCATTTCTGCCAAATAGCTGTACAATAAAAAAAATGGCTATCCACCACAGCATCTTTAATGTTGGGGTACAAATATTGTCTGGCTCCTATTCTGCCAACTGACTATGATAAATTGCACACTCTCCTCCCCTTCCTTGATGGCTTTGAACAACTGTTTGCTTCTGAGTTTTCTCCTCTATTTGCTATACTAGACTCTGATGTTTAAAGTAGTGGGTAAAGGCCACTTATTGTTTTTGAGCCATTCTCTTTCCCACATTTTTTTTAAAAAAATTGTTCAATAGATTCAAGCTATCAAAGAATATCGGTGTGGAGAAAATTTTTAGAAGAGAAATCCAGCCCAGGAGAGAGAACTAACAAAATGGATTTAATCTTTTCAATTTGTGGCCTGTGTAACCTATGTTCTTTTCTCCTCTCTTGGTAAAACTGAAATCATTTACAGAACCTATGCTAAGAATTTGTGCAGCTTTTCTACTGTAACATCCACTTATCCCTCTGTTAGGAGGCACAAATGAAAGCAAAATTGAAGGTGGCTGTAGGTGAACTGGCTTTGAATTCCATTGAAAGCATAAGAGGTTCCATGTCAGCTTTGTGTTACAAATCAGTCTCTACTCATTTTGGGGCAGGTTCCTGAAAATGGTAAACAGCTAAAAATATTGGATAGATATTGAATTGAAACCTCAGTCAAATCAACAACACAAAACAATATCGTTTCTGAATTAGAATTTAGTTCCTTATTTGTTTCATTTTTTTTCTTATTATCCATGATGATAGAATGTTTAGGAGAATGCTGCAACTTTTCATTGGTTGTTTCTGTGTGAGGGAAACTTTTGCCAGGTTTTTTTTCCTTGCACAGCACATTCAGGCACATGTGCTCCTATGCATCACGCATCCTTGATGACTCTATGATTCTACAAATAGATCTTACTAAAAACATTGTAACTGAGATAATATCAGAAGAGGTGAATGTGAGCGTGCAGCCTGTAGGTACTGATGGTCATGGCATTAATGAGGTCTGCATTAAATTGTTGCAGTCGCACCTCCTGCTCATTCCCTATTTTTTTAGGACTACAGAGTAATGTTGGGTTGCTACTAGTTTGCTCCAGTTTGGCAAATTGGTGACAGCGGGAGTCTCCACCCACGCACCCAGACATTATCATGGACAATCTGCGCATGTGCAGAAGCGCTACATGCGAGCACAGTCACAATTCCAAAACAGAGGTAAGTGAAAACCATTACTGCTACAGAGAGTCAACAACAGGCTGTCAGGATTCCAAGTAAGAGACCCAACACAATCAAACCCCTGAGGCCTAGGTGTTCCTCAAAACAGATTTATTAGGCTTGTCATATTGACACACATGGTGAAAACCGGACTCTGAAGGTCACATGGTTTTCCCTATCTAAATCAAAAGTCAGTTATTTTCCCCAATCCACATGTCCATCACATGGGCCAATCTGGTCACAGCCCCAATTCCAGAGTTGATTCCCAGGAGAATTTTATTTTGGCTTCAAGTGCCCAGCTATCTGTTCTGTCTGGGTTCCCCCAGACCTCAACACCAACTGGAAAAAACAGCCAGACACGCTGGTAAAAGCAGAAGTACTTTATAGCTTGAAAAATAAACACAGAGAAAAACCTGTTCTTCCCAACAGGCAGGCTAGGAGACTTTACAGCAGAGTCCTGATGTCCAGACAATACAGCAAACTTCTTGCTGGCACACCCACCACTGTAGAGCATAAGACCCCCACCTTTCCCCCCCAAGGTTTCAGTATTCAAAGTCACAAATCAGAATTCCAAGACGCCAAAGATCACAGCCAGGTCCCAGGACTCCCAAAGATAATACTCCACAAGCCAGGAAGGGTGGGTCTGCCTTTTAGCCTTTCCAGAGAGCACCACACCCAAACCCAGCTGTTGCCTCTTTAGTGCTGAAAGTACCTAGCCAATTGGTCCCTTCTTTGTGTTGCTCTTCTCTGTCGCAGATCGATTATTGCTTGTGCATTTTCCTCTAAGGAATCCAGGCTGCTTGCTGGGGAGAGCTCCCTCTCGGGGGCCTCTGGCTGTTCCCCCTCTTCCTCAGCCTGGGATTCCTCCTCCTCGTCTGCCTGCACCTCCTGTTCCTCATCCTCCCCCTCTGAGCAGGAAACCGACAGAAGATCAGCCGTTCCCTGAGGGGCCTCGGACGGAATCACAACACTATCTATATTCCCCACTCCTGTTTCCACAGCTCCAAACAGCGTAGTTATGGCAGCCCTGAATTAATGTATGTATGTATGTATGTATGTATGTATGTATGTATGTATGTATGTATGTATGTATGTATCTCTATCTCCATCCATCCATCCAAAATGGCTTCAGGGTTGACTCAGGCCTCTTTGGCTCAAGATTTTTACTTGGAGTTAAGAAAGGATTCTGTTTCTGTATAGGTGAAAAAAAGAGACAATGATTTGAAGAACATCCATTCTAACATTTCCTGCCCATTGAGGTCCATAATATCATCAATTACTAGACAACACAGTATCAACAGTAGAGACCTTCAAATTTCTAGGTTCTATCATATCTCAAGACCTAAAATGGTCACCTAACATCAAAAACATCATCAAAAAAGCACAACAAAGAATGTTCTTTCTGCGCCAGCTCCGGAAGCTCAAACTGCCCAAGGAGCTGCTGATACAGCTCTACAGAGGAATCATTGAGTCTGTCATCTGCACCTCTATAACTGTGTGGTTTGGTGCTGCAACCCAACAGGACCGACACAGACTTCAGAGGATAATCAGAACTGCAGAAAAAACAATTGCTGCCAACCTGCCTTCCATTGAGGACCTGTATACTGCACGAGTCAAAAAGAGGGCGGGGAAAATATTTACTGACCTCTCACATCCTGGACACAAACTGTTTCAACTCCTACCCTCAAAACGTCGCTACAGAGCACTGCACACCAAGACAACTAGACACAAGAACAGTTTTTTTCCGAACGCCATCACTCTACTAAACAAATAATTCCCTCAACACTGTCAGACTTTCTACTAAATCTGCACTTCTATTCTACTAGTTTTTCTCATCATTCCTTTCACCCATTTCCTCCCATGTTGACTGTATGACTGTAACTTGTTGCTTATATCCTAAGATTTTTATTAATATTGCTTCTTCATTGCTTATTTGACCCCTATGACAATCATTAAGTGTTGTACCACATGATTCTTGACAAATGTATATTTTATTTTATGTACGCTGAGAGCATATGCACCAAGACAAATTCCTTGTGTGTCCAATCACACTTGGCCAATAAAAATTCTATTCTATGTTAGCTGTCAAGTTTGGAACTTTTGGATACCATTTGAATATGGACTAGAGAATACATTTGGAAGACTCTGGGTATGAGCCATTCTGGGACACAGATTTTTCCCAAATCCATTTTCTACTTGCCGCCATGAAGTATGGTTGTGCTTCTTATTTTCAGCTATTATTCAGGGTAGTATTGCAACTAAAAATGAGGTATAATTAGAGTCAGTTCTGTAACAAACAGCATAGAAACTACTTTTTTCTACTCAGGAAATTTTTTGTAATAAAACCCTAAAGGTAGTAATTGTAACATTTGGGGGAGGTGGGGGGTTAATCCATGGGAACCACTGATTGATACACTGATTTTGGGGTAGAGTTTTTTCCCTACTCTATTCGAAGTTTTAACCTGACAGTATAATGATGAAGCCTTGCAATTATCTTTTGAAGTTATTATTTGCCAAGTTGATTACATAATAACAAATAAGCATTCAGCATTCTTTTCATACCTATACAAATAATGTTACCGTAGATCTTGGCACATATTCAGGTGAGTCGTTTAGTGGTTTGGCTTGGCTAGTGATCTGTCTAGAAATCCTGTTCTACTACCGATACTTACAAGACACCTGCCATTTAAGAACGTTGCTCATTGCTGACAAGTTGAAATGCATGTTTTTGTGTCTTATTATTACTTTATCTTAGAGTTTCCATTAAAGACCCCTTGAACCAGTGTTCCCTCTAATTTTTGGGGGGGTGGGCGGAAAAGTATAGCGTCTGAGCGGCAGTCCCTTTGGGACTGGGCGGCACAGAAATAATATATAAATAAACAAACAAACAAACAAATAAAAAACCCACCCTGTTTTGCCTCAGAGAATTTCAAAATAAAATACTGTACTGTGTGTCTATAACAGTGAGCTCATAATAGGGCAACTCTATCAATATCAAATGCCACTTAAATAGTTGAGCTAGTTTCAAACTAGATTTTGATTTTCTTTCTCTCTTCCTTACTCCCATTCTTTTTCTTTCTCTTTTCCTTCCTCTCTTTTTTCTATCTGTTTCTCTCTCTTCCTCTCTCTCTCCTTCCCTCTCACTCTTTCCCTCTCGGCTTCTGGGCAGGTTTGGAAAACTCTGAGTTGATGATGATTTTTAAGTGAGCGATTGCTCACTGCTCAGCTTAGAGGGAACTATGCCTTGAACCCCCTTGATACATTTAGCTACAGTTTGCTGTCGCTATGTGTCCTATAAGTCACAGAAGCTTGTCACAATACAGGATGCTAAACTAGAAGCCACCCAACCATGATATGGCTTAATATGATGGTTGGATACAATACAGGTAGTTCAATAGAATTTAGCCTGAAATTTCTGTGGTCAAGTGAAATATTTATTAAGTGAGTTTTGCGCTGATTTATGGCCTTTCTTACCACAGTCGTTAAGTGAATTGCTACAATTGCTTCGTTAATAAACCAATTGTTAAAGTGAATCTGTCTTCCCCATTGACTTTGCTTGTCCAAAGGTTGCAAAAGGTGATCATATGACCTGGGGACATAACAACAGTTCTAAGTATGAACCAGTTGCCAAGCATCTGAATTTTGATCACATGATTATGGGGATGCTACAAAGGTTGTAACCATAGTTCCCTCTAAGCTGAGCAGTGAGCAATCGCTCACTTAAAAATCATCATCAACTCAGAGTTTTCCAAACCTGCCCAGAAGCCGAGAGGGAAAGAGTGAGAGGGAAGGAGAGAGAGAGAGAGGAAGAGAGAGAAACAGATAGAAAAAAGAGAGGAAGGAAAAGAGAAAGAAAAAGAATGGGAGTAAGGAAGAGAGAAAGAAAATCAAAATCTAGTTAGAAACTAGCTCAACTATTTAAGTGGCATTTTGATATTGATAGAGTTGCCCTATTATGAGCTCACTGTTATAGACACACAGTACAGTATTTTATTTTGAAATTCTCTGAGGCAAAACAGGGTGGGTTTTTTGTTTGTTTGTTTGTTTGTTTGTTTGTGTATGTATGTATGTATGTATGTATGTATGTATGTATGTATGTATGTATGTATGTATGTGCCGCCCAGTCCCGAAGGGACTGCTGCTGAGACACTATACTTTTCCGCCCCCCCCCCAAAAAAAAATTAGAGGGAACACTGGTTGTAACTATGAAAATGTGATAATGTCACTTTTTTCTGTGCTGTTGTAACTTGGAATGGTCACTAATGAACTGTTGTAAATCAAGGACTACTTATACAGTCTTCTTATGTGAGCATTTCTATTTTTTGTAGCTATTATTTTAAGAAACAAAAACAATTATGGCCAGCCTGTTTAAATGGGCGGGAAGCAAAACCTGTTTGCCCAGCACTTCCTGTCCTTCGCTTATAAGGGGAATCAGTTTGAATTTTGACAGCTTTTCTTTTAGGTAACCTGGAAACATAGCTATATTTCATACAGTGCATGTGAAGCCAAAGTCTTCTGGCTTGCTAAACTAAGAGACCATATGATGAAGCAGTTTGGTCCACCTTGTTTTGCTGGATTCTCACCAATGGTTGACTTGCACAAGTTTTTTCCACATCAAGGAAACTGTTACTGTAATTCAACTTTTGATCTTATCTAGAAAAAGAAATGTTTTTGCCCGGCTTGGTATTTTTCCATCTACTGATATAGCAAATGGAAGACTAGGCTAATCTTCAGGCCAAATAAGTTTTTGCTTTACTTCTGTGCTTTTTGTTTACTAAACTCATTCTATCCCCCTGTAGCATTCATACCAGTATTAGTCATTGCGTAATCCTGAGGGATGCCATCCCATATCTTGAGTTTATTTTGTGAATATAGGCATTATATCACCAGGAGCTTGTGTACAGCACTGTGAATAGCTAAGCCTTTTCTGGATAGCATGTGTATCGTGAATTAATTCATTTAGCAATTTTCCAATAGTTGTAATATTCAACCCATTTATGTTAGAGTGCCTATTTCAGTGAATTCTTTCCCTTGGCTTTTTAAAAATTGGTTTCATTAATGGATGAAAATATTGGAGCAAAGACAGAAATTGTAACTGGGAAGAAATACAAGCTTTGTAATGAAAACAGGCTCTATTTCTGGCACTATGAAAATAAGTTATTTTTCTTGCCTGGCTACACAGTTCTTAGAAAGCTACAAATTTCTTTATAGATAATTACAAAAATATTTTTTCTACAAAATATATTTAGAAATACTGTACTGTATGTCTATAGACCTTTTTTTTAAGCCAAATACGTGCAGCTCCTGTTAGTTGCTATATTTTTTGTGATTACTAAGAATAACACAATCAAATTTCACTAAAAATTCTCTTCGCTTCTCAACCACTTGCATGTTTGTTATTTTCAGTGCAGCTGCAATCCAAAACTCTTAACATAGGGATGAAATTTATCTCATCCTCCAATTATGTGTGACTTTTTCAAACTTTTAAGAGAGGAAAGCAGTGAAGCAGTGGAAGTAATGTGCCGGTGTCTGGAGACTTTGAGGATCTGGATGGGCATTAATAGGTTCAGACTCAACCCCGACAAGACAGAGTGGCTGTGGGTTTGCCTCCCAAAGACAATTACACCTGTCTGTCCATTACCCGGGGGGGGGGGGTTGCCACCCTCAGAGAGGGTCTGCAATTTGGGTGTCCTCAATCCACAGCTCAGCTTAGAAGACCATCTCTCAGCGGTGGTGAGTGGGGCGTTCACACAGGTGCGCTTTGTGCATCAGTTTATTTGTTTGTTTGTTTGTTTGTTTATTAGATTTGTATGCCGTCCCTCTCCGAAGACTCGGGGCGGCTAACAACAGTATAAAAAGACAATGTAAACAAATCTAATATTAAAAATAATCTTAAAAACCCCAATTTAAAGAACCACTCATACATACAAGCATACCATGTATAAATTCTATAAGTCCAGTTGCAGCCCTATTTGGACAGGCCCTTATCACCTTGAGGTTCAACTACTGCAATGCTCTCTACATGGGGCTGTCTTTGAAGAGTGTTTAGAGATTGCAAGTAGTGCAAAATGCAGCCGTGCAAGCTATGGTGGATCTTCCAAGATCTGCCCACATTTCAGCATCACTCCGTGAGCTGCATTGATTACCGATTGGTCTCTGGACACAATTCAAAATGTTGGTTATGACCTATAAATTCCTATATGGCTTAGGACCAGATTACCTATGGGACCATCTTCTGCCTCATGTATCCCAGTGGCCAGTTAGGCCCCACAGAGTTGGCCTTCTCCAGGTTTCGTCGGCCAGGTAATGTCATCCGATGGGGCCTAGGGTAAGACCCTTCTCTGTGGCAATCCTGGTCCTTTGGAATAAACTCCCTCCAGAGATACATACCGCCCCTTCCCTCCTGACCTTTTGCAAAACCTTTAAGACTCATCTTTGCCGGCAGGCATTTGTAGTCCGTGAGTGTTGAGAGTTAACTCTGGCCGATGTTATGAGTGGCTACTCCCAGTTGGATGAATATAGATGATTGTGTTTAGGATCAATGGGGTTTTAGAATTTTTTAGTTTTTAATTTTAATATGAGATTTCTATACACTTTGGACTGTATTTATTATGTTGTACACTGCCCTGGGTGGGTTGAGAAGGACAGCATAGAAGTATGTATGTATGAATAAATAAAATAATAATAAATAAATAAATAAATAAATAAATAAATGGGATAGTTTCTTACAGTTAAATTTCCTGTAAGAATGTGTTCTTTTTAAATATTGCCTTGTTTTGGTTTCTAGAAATATTTCAATAGCCAACATCCATCTATGTTTCCCACCAACAAGGGGCATTTCTGTTAGGGTTGTAATATTGTTTTTCTTCCCTTCAGGATCAAATCATACTTTAAGTAGGTGGAAAGGCCAAATTAGATTAAATCTTTTTAGTGGTGCAATTACAACCCTAAAAAACAACTGTCAAATGATTACTGCAATTGATTGATGCCACACACTGAAATACCCATCCCAAAAGGTGATTTTCTATAAGTTTAGGAGTAAAATGTTCTTGAACACTGGCCATGTTGGCAAGCATTATTTGTGATACACAAGCATTCCTTGAGTTACAAAGATAATTGGGATTTGAATTTCTATTTCCAAGCCAATGTAGTCTTTAGGTCAAACATCCCGTGACCACACCTCTTAGCTAAAGTAATCCCAGCACTCTCCATTGTTGTTATTAATGCCACTGGTCCTTATGTGAACTAAATCATTCTTGGCTTGAATTCTCTGAAACCCACCCAGATCTTAATAAGGCAAGGGACGATCTTCTCTTGACCTTCTCGTAACTGCCAGTCTCCCATCCTGCCCTTTTTGCACAGTAACACTTCTCAGGGATAGCGTTAATACTGGGGCAGAATGGAGGCTTGGGGCTATCAGCAGTTTCAGACAGCTGCTGCCCCGCCCCCCAGTCTTTAACTTCATCCCTGGCTACTCCTGTTGTAACTGAATATCAGCTTAAGACATACACCACATGGTTACTAACTAGTCTTTTGGGGGGGAAATGAAGAAATAGGAAAACAGTTAAATTAATGGATGCTAAATATTAGGCCCATGCAAAGTGACTGTTTTATTTTCATAAATTGACTCACAGTAATCCAATGTTCCCTAAGAGCCAAAATTCAAGAGTCACCCTTCAGTTAAATCTCTGAAGTGAACTGATTAAATTTAGCAGTGGCCACTTCAATCAAATGTTCAGGGGCCTCATTGCATGTACCAAAAAAATGTTGATGTCCAATTGAAGTGGGAGAAGTTGATTCAGCCCAGTTGAAGAGAAATTCTGCTTTGATTTGTCACTTCACTTTGAAAATGCGCCTCAGTCAAAACTTGATTTAAGGTATGGAGTCTCTTAAGAGCTCTGCCAGCCCTTTAAAATACAGTTATGGTTAGAAACAGAAGAAGTTTCATCTTCTGTTGCTGATCTGAGATTTCTCACTATGCATGTGTCTATGAAATCCTTTTCAGTACTAATAGTCAATAATCATACAGTGTTCCCTCAATTTTCGTGGGGGATGTGTTCCGAGACTGCCCGTGAAAGTCAAATTTCCGTGAAGTAGAGATGCGGAAGTAAATACACTATTTTTGGCTATGAACAGTATCACAAGCCTTCTCTTAACACTTTAAACCCCTAAATTACAATTTCCCATTCCCTTAGCAATCATTTAGATTATTACTCACCATGTTTATTTATTAAAGTTTATTAAAAAATATTTATTAAAGGCAGACGAAAGTTTGGCGATGACACATGACGTCATCGGGCGGGAAAAACCATGGTATAGGGGGGGGAAACCGTGAAGTATTTTTTAATTAATATTTTTGAAAAACCGTGGTATAGAGTTTTCGCGAAGTTCGAACCCGCGAAAATCGAGAGAACACTGTATTCTGATTTGTAGAAGAGAAGGGGGGAAAAAGCGAGCGAGGGAGAGAGAACTGTAAGAGGACATCTGAAGGGTGCAGTGAAGTGGGATTGAGAGGTCAAGCAGCTTGAGAAGAAAGTTATCTCAGTAAGAGTCGACTGATCCAGAAGACCTAATAAGGGTAATATTTTAAAAGTCTAAAAACATTTTAAAGAGGTCTGTAAAAGTATAATTATACGTAAGGGTGCTTGAGAACGAGGCAATTAAGTGAAGAACCATTTTATCAGTATGTTTCTCAAAAGAAACCTATGAGGCATCGGTCTTTAAGATTTCACATGGAATTTAAATAATTTCTCTATTTTGCATGCCTTGGTTGAAACAGCCTGTTTCCTTTGTCAAACCATACCGCCTTTCAAAAGTCCCCCCCCTGCTTTTGCAGGGTAAGTGTGCATATGCATTTGTGTGTAAGAGAAGGAGATTGATGTTTTTTATTGCCAATCCTGACAACTGACAACTACGGCATTGAGGTGAGGTGGAGGGAAACTGTCAGATTGTTGAAATCCCTCTGGAGAATTGACACTAGCTGAATCGGAGGCTGAAAAGAATACAAATAGCTGGGAAGTTTTGAGTTACCTTGCTTTCTGTCTTGATGCTATCACGAACAGCCTGAAGCAATGTAAGGGCAACCCAAGCCAGGTTCATTTGGGAATGTTAAGGAGTTAATGTTTTAGTCTTGCTGTATGGTGGCTAAACAGATGGTGTAATTAGCTTGCAGCAGTGAAGAACTATTTTTCTGCCAGGGTAAGAGGAAATAACTGTGGGTGGTGAACAAATTGATCCTGAACCTGCTTACAAAAGTATGCTAAGTACAGACAGAATAAGAGTCTCTTTCCAACTCTATCACTACTTTCAGTTGTATTTTTGACACAGAGATCCAAAAATATCCAAGACTCATTTGGGCCATAATTGAATAAGAGAATAAATGGAGGATGTAAGAGGATTAAAAGCACAATTTCCCCCTTTCTTGTGTAATAGCCATCTGGAAAGTACCTAGCTGAATGGAAGTCCCATTATAGTCTCCTCCTCCCTTTTTCTTTTTGTTTGTCCACTGCAGGCATAATTCTCAATTCTTACCCAAAGTTAGGTGATCTGGAACAGCCTTAAGTATCACAGCTCTCTTCAATATACCCTTTTTCCCCTGTTCTGATACAAGGATCTCTTTTTTCTCCATTATTGGAATTAGCATTTGTTCTTCATTACAAACAAATAATAGTTAAGATTTAATAAATCTCAAACAAACAATGCTCTGTCCTAAACATTGGCAAAAAGAATCAGAACACCAAATACAAGCTGAATAAACAAGACCTTACAGACAACCCTCACTCCATAAAAGACCTTGGAATATTCATATCAAATGACCTAAGTGCCAAAGCCCACTGCAACAACATTGCCAAAAAGGCTTAAAGAGTTGTTAACCTAATCCTATGTAGTTTCTACTTCGGTAATCTCACACTACTAACCAGAGTATACTAAACTTTTGCCAGACCAATCCTTGAATACAGCTCATTTGTCTGGAACCCACACCGCATTTTGGACACAAACACTTTAGAAAATGTCCAGAAGAGCCCTCCACTCCTCCACTTGCAACAGAATACCCTACGCAACTATACTTACAATCCTAGGTTTAGAAAGCTTAGAACTATGTCGCCTTAAACACGACTTAAGTATAGCCCATAAAATCATCTGCTACAACGTCCTTCCTGTCAATGACTACTTCAGCTTCAACCAAGACAACACACGAGCACACAACAGATACAAACTTAAAGTAAACCATTCCAAACTCGACTGCAGGAAATAAGACGTTAGAAACCAAGTAGTTAATGCATGAAACTCACTACCTGACTCTATAGTGCTATCACCTAACCCCCAAAACTTTACCCTTAGACTATCCACTATTGACCTCACCTGATTCCTAAGAGGTCAGTAAGGGGCGTGCACAAGTGCACCAGCTTGCTTCCGTCCCCTGTCCTAATGTTTCTCTCTTACCAGAATCATGTATATAAACATTGTTATATCTTTGTATACTATCAATATGTATTTGACAAATAAAATAAAGAAATACATACAGTACATACATACATACATACATACATACATACATACATACATACATACATACATAAAAACCTAATTGTATGTTTTAGTTAGCCATAGCTAATGTGGGGGGAAATCAGTTCTTAGATGAGTAGAATCAATTAAATCAAGTTGATATACAGAGATGTAAGTTCAACACCTGTTTTCTTATTAGGACAGTCCTATTTGCAAGGTGAAATGATTCTCTCTTGGACCTAGCATTCCCAAACTACCTGCTTCTCTTGATGTAAGAGATTAAGAAAACATCTGATGAGAGATGTTTTATTCTCCCTATTATTATTTTATTGCATCATTCCCATTTTGAAAACAATGAAACATTTTTCATTTGCAATTTTTGATTTTAACCCTGTGCCCCTTTTTGGGGGTCCATGAATATCTTTATTTTAGCCCATGTACTTTGCAACTCAAAAATTAAATAGAGAATCAAAAAATGAAAATAAATAAATTCAGAACATGCTAAATTGAAATACCCATAGGTTTATCTATGTACAGTGGTACCTCATGATATGAACCCCTCGTCATACGAACTTTTCAAGATACGAACCCAGGGTTTGGAATTTTTTTGCCTCTTCTTACGAACTTTTTTCACCTTACGAACCTGCCGCCGGCCGCTGGGATGCCCCACCTCCAGACTTGAGTTCCTCCCGTTTTTTCCCACCCTGTCCTGCCCCATTCTCCCCTCTGGATCTCCATGGGTTTCCTCCGTTTTTCTCCACTCTGTCCTGCCCCATTCTCCCCTCTGGATCTCCATGGGTTTCCCCCGTTTTTCTCCACTCTGTCCTGCCCCATTCTCCCCTCTGGATCTCCATGGGTTTCCTCCGTTTTTCTCCACTCTGTCCTGCTCCATTCTCCCCTCTGGATCTCCATGGGTTTCCCTCCCCCCACTCCGTTCGCCTCAGCTTCGTCTGCCGGCAGCTTTTTTTTTTAAGCCTTAATGTTTTGGATTTTCCTAATCGGCTTGCACACATTATTGGCTTTTCCATTGATTCCTATGGGAAACATTGTTTCATCTTACGAACTTTTCACCTTACGAACCTCGTCCTGGAACCAATTAAGTTCGTAAGATGAGGTATTACTGTATATTGAATAGGATTGCATTGTCTTTTACCCCTGTTCCTCCCCCCACTAAAAATGAAATCCTGAAGCTTAGCCAATAGAATAAAATACATTCTGGAGTCCATTATATAGAAATAGCCTAGATCAGGAATCCCTAAACTTTTTGCTATTACAGGTCTATTTAGTATAAACCTAATGTACATGTCACTCCTAAAATGCAATACCAAAATAATCAAGAGGGTGAAACTTTTTGGGGTGGGCGGGGAGGTGGATTTACTTATAATCATGTTCCTAAAAGGTTCTTCCTATTTCCCCTGGATTTTGTCTAGATGTTCCCACACTTTATAATTTGGGAAACCCTGCTGAAATGATTGCTTAATTACTGCTGTTATTTGTATTATACCTTCGAATTATTCACATAGACTTGGAGTTTCAGGTTCACTTGAAAGAAATGGAAATGTTTTGTTAAAATGTTTGTAGTTGCATGAGGTCTGCCGGGCTGAGCGATTTATCCTAGTTGCATAAATACTTTAGCTTTGCTAAACTTTTGTTCCGGCACTACAAGAGGAGTGGGGAACAGCCCCTTTCCCAAATTACCCTGGGGACGTCAAAGAAGAGATGGTCTCCATGAGCGTGGATAGGTCTGGCTGAAACAGAAGGGTTTGCATATTTATGAGGCTTCCCACTGCAAATATTCATGCTGTAACCATGGTTCTTCAGTGATGTCACAGCAGGACTTGGATAAGTGACAGACCACTTTCATATGTTGAAGTCCACGTAGAAATGCATGACTGGAGCAAGGCTTTCGAAGTACTGTTTTATTGGAAAAGTTGGATTTGTATGCATTACATTCTGGTGAACTATTCAGAACCTGTTCGGCTACCATGTGAAAATAGTTTTGAAGAGTAGATCATTTTTCTTTATTAAAATTACTCTATTAATACTTTACAACACTATAGATAAATGATATTCCTTGTGGTTTGAAAACCGTATAAGAGTGGCCACTAAATTGGAAATATTTATTTTTCGGAACAAACTGCTTTTTTGTTTTTACATTATTTATGAACAGGAACGTAAATTGCAATTGCTATAAAATAGGGTTGGAATAAATAATTCTGTAAAGCGAACCAGACTATGCCCTTAAGGGATAAGGTAATTTTCTAGCAATTGGGTGTTTTTGATGTACTTTTTTGCAGGGTGGGGGTGCGGTGGGATGGAGGCAAATGTGTCTGAAGATATGAATAAAATATTAAGAATATTTTTTTAGTAACATTCTCAGTGTAAGATGTATTTATGTAAAGATGTCCATAATTTCCCTTACATAATTAGGATTCCTAATTTTTTTCTTAAAAGTTTTGGAAAGAAAAAATAATTGACTAGAGTTCCAGTCACATAGCTAGGATTATTTGTAATTATGAAATTCCAAAGAAAATTTGCCACTTTTAAAAAAAGAAAAATCTATATATTTAATAAAGATTATTTTGGTGAAGTAACAACTAAGATGAAAAAAATAGGCATATTTTGTAAACCAAGCTGATAAACAGATGTAAATATTAC
This sequence comes from Erythrolamprus reginae, assembly GCF_031021105.1. Lineage (NCBI taxonomy): Eukaryota > Metazoa > Chordata > Lepidosauria > Squamata > Dipsadidae > Erythrolamprus > Erythrolamprus reginae. The sequence goes on along the minus strand of NC_091950.1, from coordinate 309,466,834 downwards.
ATATTCTTGAAAACATTGTAATCATGTGTATGTCTATACACACACAACATACAAACATAGGTGCTTAGGAGAAATTGAAGGCACATCTACTTTATTCTCCTTTTTGGTTATTCAAAGAGAGCGTGAGTTTACATTAATGGCAATTAGGTACAGGGATTTAGGTGAATAGCTAAATAAAATGCATACAGTATAATGAAACCTGTCTCAATTGTATTATTTGTCCTACCTTTTTAGATATCATTACATTTGATATTTTTGTATAATAAGGTTCCTCTAAAATACAGTATTTTGACTCTTAAGCACTCAATAGAAACATTTTTAAAGGTATGATATGTTTTGGTTACAGAGTATTGGGTTGTGTCTGGCATCTCCAGAGGCAAAGTTGCTTGTGGTTTGTTCATTTTGCTTCTGAAGATGCCAACCGAGACTGCCATTAAAACATTGGGAAACCTGTTCTGTATATCAGAAAAATCTGATGGCCAAATATACAATATACATTTGTGGTTTAGTACCAAGTCACAAGGAGAAATTCAATATTATAATCAGCCAAAATATGTTACTTACATACATACCATATTTTTGGAAGTATAAGACACACCATTTCCTCCCTAAAAGGGGCTTTAAATTTGAGTAGTCTTATACTCTGAACGTAGCTTTTTTAAAAAGCTGCTAATGATCTTCCTAGCTCTTATCTTGCAAGTTCTTTCATTGCTCCTGCAAAGAATGTTTTCCAAGCCGTAAGTCTTGCTGTGAATGTTTCTTTCCAGCCCTAACCAGGTGTTAATTATGTTCCCAGCTCTTACTGGCTTGCAAGCTCTTTCATTGTTACTCTCTCCGAATAAGGTTTTTTCAACCCTAACCACGGAATAAAATAGTGCTGAACCTGACCACACTAAGGATGCTAGCTAGATGAAATATCTGGTAGGCAGATTTCCCCCCTATTTTCCTCCCCAAAAACTAAGGTGCGTCTTATATTCTGGTGTGTCTTATACTCTTAAAAATACATACATACTCTGTGTGTGTGTGTGTGTGTGTGTGTTTGTGTGTGTGTAATTTTATCTAGAATTTGTCTTTGTGACTGGTACTAAATCACAAAAGCAAACCATTTCTCCATTGAGATTTGAGATTTTTTTTGTGTGTGTCAGTATCTATTTAGGAAAGATGGTCAATTAAATTGGAAGATCTTGTTTATAATATCTGCAGAGGATATGAAATGCTGTTTTATTATATATGCATTACTGTATACGCTTCTTCTGTCCACCTCAGCAGTTTTTAATCCAAGGAGTTAGCATAATAGCTTTTCTTACACAAAATTTTCTTATCATCAGTATGAGGTGGGGCTGAGATATGCTGAAGCATGCAAAGTTATAGTAAAGTAATGTTATTCTGAGGAGTGCAGAGAATTGAATGGAATTTGGACCAGAATCCTATCATTTTAAATTCAGCATGCTACCCACTGCAAAACATTTATTCCTTAATATTTAATGGAATAGTGATATCATTACCATATATATTTTTAATTAATAGGTTATTCATCTGATCGTATGGCAATTAAATTTGGACTGGGAGTATTAGGGAATCGTAAAGCTTTTAGGCTGCACTAGGAATAAGAATGTTTTGTCCTATTGCACCAAATCACATGGATATATTCATGAAGTTATCAAGAGTCAAGTTCAATTTGAGGGACTTCCAAGCTTTAGTTAAATGAAGGAAGTCATTTACAAGAGTCAACCAGGCTAAGCGGTTGGGAAATAGAAATATTGAGGTAGATGGGATGACATCGGCGGATGGCAAGATAATAGCATCCATTAGTAATGAGATAGGAAAAAAAGGAGAATTGGACTACCTGGAAAGGGGGAGATTAGCGAAACATGCGGTGGTAATAGTCACAAAGCTTTTGGTGTTTTATTTATTTATTTATTTATTGGATTTGTATGCCGCCGCTCTCCGCAGACTCGGGGCGGCTAACAACAGTAATAAAACAGTATGTAACAATAATCCAATACTAAAAACAGTTAAAAAACCATTATATAAAAACCAATCATACATACAGACATACCATGCATAAAATTTTAAAGGCCTAGGGGGAAGTGTATCTCAGTTCCCCCATGCCTGGCGGCAGAGGTGGGTTTTAAGCAGCTTACGAAAGGCAAGGAGGGTGGGGGCAATTCTAATCTCTGGGGGGAGTTGGTTCCAGAGGGCCGAGGCCGCCACAGAGAAGGCAACCACATCTGCACTACAAGTCAAGAATATTCAGGGAAAGTTTTGTTCTTCCATTTTCTTTTATTCTCAGACCTGCTACCATCCATAGTATCAGATTTAAGAAATGCCAGGCTTCCCTTTGTTCATATGACATTCTTTTGGAAAAGAAAAGAGTGAGATCAAAGAAAAGATCATTGCCATGCCAATTGTGTTGCCTTGTTGGGAGATTCCTGGAATGTCTATGTTGATAGGGAGCTGAAAATTCTGTCTCTTGTCCTTTCATATTTTCTTTATAGCCTCAAAGCATTTAAAGCACAGGATGTACACATATTGGTTCTAGGTAGCCATTTTCTTTCTCCTCTCATTCCAAATGTGATCTCTTGCCTTTATGAGAATTAAGAAATAAAATAAACTATGTACATTTCTCACATTTATAGCTGTCCCTAGATTGTTCTTGGATACGTAAATAAAATAAGCAACATGATGCAGTTATATGATGGACAATTTTGTAGGACAATTTACATTTTGGCTTCCTATTAGTGGAAAAAACCCACAGTTGAATAGAACTTCAGCCTTCCACTTGAATTGCATTTGGGAGAAGTTGCAGGACTGAAAAAATGCTTTTCTCTAGGAAAACCTAGGATGGTCAAGTTGCACAATATTCTCTGGGTACGTTAATGCAACCAAGGGCATTGCATCATTGGTAATTTCAATTGTAATTGAAATTAAAATTGAATTTTTCCCACCTCTTCTTTACTTCAATATAATTTGCTTATATTTTTCCCAAAAAACCCCACCATTATTTTCTCCAGTTCTGCAATTTCTATGCTATAACATGTGAAGGATGGAGTTGTTTCTATTTCCTGTTCAACCTGTTAATCTGTTGTGTTGAAAGAAATAAAAGCAGCAAGGAAGGTGGAAAAACCGATTAACCCCAGCTGGAGTCCAATTAAACTTCACAAATCATACATAGTGTTTCCATAGAAAGTGAACACGTCCCATGGCACAGCTGCTTCATTCCAAATTTTGAGGTCTGAATAATAGAAGCCCGCTTTTTGTATGGTTTTCTTTCCCTTGAAAGAATTATTAAACTAAGTCATGTTCAATCTAGTGCCCTTTAGAGGTATTGTGCTTATTCAGATTAAACAGAGTTGGAAGGGACCTTAGTCCAACCCCTCCCCCCCCCGCCATGCAAGAGACCCTATATCTGCCTCTGCTTAGGATCAAACTCACAACCGCCTTATTTGTTTGTTTGTTTGTTTGACTTCTATGCCTCCCTTCTCGAAGCAAGGCAAGAGCTCCACCTCTAGGCCACAGCAGCTGGGTATAGTTCTCTAGCCCAGTGGTCCCCAACGTTTTTTCCACCAGGGACCAGTTTCAGCAAGGCAATTTTTCTATGGCCCGGTGGGGGTGAAAAGGGGTGTGGTTGGGGGTGGGATTAAGCATGGGGGTGCTGGTCCTTCCCGCCCCTCTTTCCCGCCATCGCCCTGTGACCGGCAGAACCTGCCTTCCAAACCCTCTTGCCCGGCGGCAGGTGAAGCGCTGGAGGGAGGGGGTCAGGCTGGCTCTCCTGCCTCCCCCCCCAGCCAAAAACGCAAAGGCGTGCCACGGCAGAAGCCAAAAGAGGCTTGAGCCTCCCGGTCCTTCCCGCCCCTCTGTCCCGTCCATCGCCCTGTGGCCGGCAGAACCTGCCTCCCGAGGCCTCTTTCCCAGCGGGAGATGAAGCACTGGAGGGAGGGGGCGGCGGCAGGAGGACTGGCAGCTGCTGACTCCACGGACCGGTGCAACATGCCCCGCGGCCCGGTACTGGTCCGCGGCCCGGTGGTTGGGGATCCCTGCTCTAGCCAACAACTGGGATTTCTGGGAATGATAGTTCCTTAATATCTGTTTTGGGTGGATTCTACTTACCTTCACTGGTTCACATCACGATGGAAATGCATGTTTTGCACATCTGCATCCCTTCCTGGAAATGACCATTTGTGCATGTGTAGTACTTTAAAAAAAGCTTCAGTGCATGCGCAGAAACAAAAAGCAAGAACCAGTTTAGGAGTGTCGCAGATCTGGGTTGCTACCATTTCCAGCGACCAAGGTCGCCAAGTTACTGACGGTTTTATAGAACTGGTCCAAATTGGCAGGAATCCACCTCTCATTTGTATGACACTTATTAGTTAAGATATGTTCTTTAGATCAGTCAGAATTAAATACCTATTTCTGAGCAGTAGATCTGTGCTGAGTTATAATATCTTCTATATTCTATTCAGGTTAGGTCAGTTATCTTTTTAATTTCCATTGGGAAGCATCTGAGGTCCCAGTTTTAACTAAATTATAAACCAAGTTAAATTCCACATTACAAGTCAATTCTAGATGTAATAAGAAAGTTGCTCTGGCAATGATTTGAAATGAGCACGGGTCTATTTTAAGGTGACCAATCGTCCTCTTTAGGGAGGAACAGTCCTTCTTTTGTAGGTTCTGTCCTTCCTCGAAAAGTGTCCTCCTACCTGTCCTTTTTGATATTTTAAAACTAATCTGTTAATCTCTGTATTCGGAGATGCCGCGCCAAACTGTTACACATCATTTGATGGTACGGTTCGGAATGATGCGATTATGAAACGCATGCGCCGGGCACAGGAGAACTTCACGTGTCTCGCACTTGTCTCCCACCATTGCCTCTAGATTATACTTCGTGTTTACTTCTAATGGAAATAGGAAATTATTTCTTTCTCAGTGAATATTATACTCAGGTAAGTACAATTCACGTTTTATTAATTCATTATTTTAATTTTATACAACCCTGTTTTCAACACAAGTGTAAAATAATTTAAATATAGATTTAGTAAAGTTTGTTATTAAAGTTTTAGTTCTAATTATTAATTTTATTTATTCATAATGACATAAAGGTTTCATTTATTTACGTTGTACTTTTTTCTTACATTTTTTTGTCCTCCTTTTCAAGTGTAAAAAAATTGGTCACGTTACTATTTATATCAGCTCCCATAGAGTTAAAAAAGTTCAGCATTTTTAGATGGCAGAAGGTCGAGGAAAGAAACCCAACATACATGGCAAAAGCAACACCTTCATTTAGAGCAGTGATATAATTGGCTTCTTCTTACCGATATTTCCACCAGACTAGTGGAAATTTTGCTAGCAGCCACGACAGAATTAGGTGGTATCATTTCTCTGAACTTTTACACTTTGCCTTGAGGACCTTTGCAGAAAGGCAATTTACAAATGTAATAATGAAGCAAATCCAGAAGGTGGATTATAAATAAATAGATGGGATTATTTATATCTCCCTTTGAAAGCCTGCATAGAGGGAAGCTAATGTATAATTCAGAAAGTTTTAGAGTTATCATTCTCCTTAAAGAAGTACTTGCATTCTAGAAGCAAGAGGAGATTTTGATTGTGTGATGGAATACCCAGAACATAAGCAATAGCCTGTACTATAATAGGAATAGTAGCCTTGGGCTTCTGATGTGTTGCTGATTGAAATCTTGCCATTTTAATTTAATGTAATTAAATTAGATGGACAGAATATCACTTACCGAGTCCTTAGCCCTTCTTAAGCTTAAACACCGTGGTAGATACATTTTCAGCTTGCTTATATTCAAAGAATAACTAAATCTACTGAAAATATGCAGAATCTGCAGGATTTCATAAAAGGGGAAAATCTGTTGATGAATTTTTATCTGTCATGTGCTGCAATTTTTCCTGGGATATGCTAGTTATCTCTCTTTTTTGAATAATCCTGCAGAATAGATTGATTGAACTGGATTCCTCTATTGCTTCAAGTGGTTTACAATGTTCTAAAATTCTGGTAGCACAATACAGGGTGTACCAAAATTCTGGTAGCACAATACAGGGTGTACCAAGCATCAGGCTCCATAGGCAATTTATTATGTAAATTACATTACATATTTCATTTGACTACCATTTTCTTCTAAATACTCCCTTAAATGAGCTTTGAACATTTCTAAACACAATAACATTTTCTTTAGAAAAAAAATATTGCAATATGTAATTAGTCTGTGATCACCTAAATTTTGGTGCACTCTGCACATAGACCAATTAGTAGTGGCCTATTAGCAAAAGTGTACCCATTTTATACCTGTATTACCTGTATCAACAAATAGTGGCTTATTTACAAACTATGGCTCAACATAATGACTCAGGTAAAATATTGCCTCCAAGGCTCCAGTTACAGTTTGTATCTTAATAGGTATTATAAAATAAACACTTCAACAATTTAATGTTAGCAAGAAGTATTCTATGCCCTTTGTTATTATTTTATTTATTTATTCAATTTATTTATGCTGATCTCACTGTCAAGTGATTCTAAGCAGCTTATATAAAACAATTATAGCATTAAGGCAGTGGTGAAATGCAGCCCGATCTATCTGCATTGTGCGATCCAGTAGCACTGACAGTGATAGGCTCTGCCCACCCGGCCGGATGTCATGACATCCCATACATGAGTGTCAGGGGTGGGCTGCTAGCTGGAACGCTAAATTGGGCTCGTGAGTGCTTGTGGGGCCAGTGCGATTTTGCTTCTGCACCTGTGGAGATAGCAAAATCGCGCACGGAGCTGCAGGTGCGCCCATGTTTCAGTTTGCTTCTGTGCATGCCGAAACATGGGTGCAACTGTGGCTCCGTGCGGGATTTTGCTATCTCCACAGGTGCAGAAGCAAAATCGCACTGGCCTCACAAGCCATGGCAGCAAGCCCAAAATCGCGCGGGCCCCACAAGCACTCACGAGCCACAGCGGCGATCCCAATTTAGTGTTCCGGCTACAGCCCACCCCTGATGAGTGTGCACATGCACACTCACATTTGCAAGGCAGTAGGGAAAGGCAAGTGAATTTCACCCTTGGATTAAGGATATTAAAAAACATCAGTCATTAAAAATTAAAACATTAAAATTAACAAAAAATGACAAAAAGGACTGACGTGTAACCTAGGTATAGATGGGATCTCCTCCTAATCTTCTAACCACCTCTAGGCCTTTACAATTTTATGCATGGTATGTATGTTTGGTTTTACAATAAGGGTTTTTAACTGTTTTAATATTGGATTGTCATATGCTGTTTTACTACTGTTGTTAGCCGCCCTGAGTCTACGGAGAGGGGCGGCATACAAATCCAATCTAATCCAATCCAATCAAATCAGTTGACTACAATGAGGTTTAGCCATTATTATGCACTCTGCCTTCTTCAAGAGCTCAAATGATTTAAAGGAGTTCCTTTTTTTTTTTACTCCCACAACACCAACCTGTGAAGTTGGTTGGGCTGAGAGGAGAATATAAAAGCTGGTTTGGTCTAGTGGTTAAGACATTAGGTTAGAAAGTGGGAGACCCTGATTTAGTCCCTGACTTAGCCATGAAAGCCAGCTTGGTGTCCTTGTGCCAATCATTCTCTCTCAGCCCAGTTCAACTTACAGTGTTGCTGTTGAGGGAGAAAAAAGGAGGAGGAAGGTATGTTGGGTATGTTCTTGGAGTTTATTGTAAAAATCATAAAGGGTTAAAAAAAATGTGGTCCAAAGTTACACAGTAACCTTCCTTGGCCAAGGTCTGGAGCATTGGTATCTCCAGTCCTAGTTCAACTCCTTTACTACTCAACTATATTATCACTTTCATGCCATGAATAGTTTATTTTAAAATGTGATTCAGTATTTAGATTTGTTTCAGTGTAATGATGGAAAGGGTATAGAACCATGATGGCGAACCTATGCATGCATGCCAGATATGGCATGCAGAGCCCTTTCTGTGGGCATGTGTGCTGTCAGCAGCTCCTCTTCTGGTTTCCGGCCAGCTGGTCTTCGCGGGTGTTAGAGCGCTGGAAAACGGCCCCAAACCCAACCCGTTTTCAGCCCATTTTTAGGATGTTTTCGGGCCATTTTCCGGGCAGTTTTTTGGGGGTATTTGGGGGCCATTTTTGGGCTTGAAAATAGTCCCAAACACCCCCAAAACAGCCTGAAAAATGATCTGAAATGATCAAAATTGGCCACAAAACAGGCATGTGCGTACCGGCCAGCTAGTTCTGGATGCATGCACCTTCTGGTTTGGGCACTTGGTACCAAAAAGGTTCGCCATCATTGGTATAGAATATTCATCTTGGACAGTACTGTCCCTTCTTCAAACTGTATGAAACAATACTTCCCAGAGAGAATTTGCCTGCTTATGATTTATTTCATCTGATTGCTTAGAAGATGACTGCACAATCTGAATCCAGGAGATTTCACATTGTCCCCAGAAGGATTTTGTGTACTCCTCTATACCCACTTTTTAGTTGTACTGATTTATAGTAAGTATATTACAATTCAGTTTAAAGTTAGGTTGAAAGGTGTTGCAGGTGTGAGCTTACCAATGGAGCTTAAGAAAAAAGATTTTTAAATTTTATTTTACAGTCATGTACTTCTTGAATGATAATCTATTTTGGGAGCCATTCCATCCTATTTCATAAGCAATATACATGTACATGCTTTTTATTCAACTTTTAAACAAGAAGATCAAAGATTACACAAACTAGTAAGAGAAAAGGAAAAAAATAAAAGGGAAAAGTATTAAAGAAAAAAAAGGAAAAATTTACAAAATGTCTTTGGATAGTCTTATATATTTGTACTTGTTAAGTACAAATATTAAGCCACTCTCTAAAGTTACATCATATTATTCTTTGTATAATCTATCCCTGTATCTATCAAAATGATGTTACAAGATCTTCTTTTCATTTTTGCTCAAATGGTCCATAATAGGTGTCCAGTCATCAATAAATGAAGATAATGTCTTTTCTCTAATTTCTCTTAATTTCATAAGACACTGGTGTAATCGTCATGTCCCATTTATTTTTGACTCTGTTTGACTCATGATTAGTAACAAGAAAAATATATTAAATTTAGTAGCATGTTAAATTATGAAGGATAATACCTAATAGCTTAAATTGTGATGGGAAGAGCTTTGGTAAATTAGAAGAATATGGATGAATGGTGGAGGTTTCAACTGTTAAGACTCCCTTCCCACCTATTAATTAATAATAAAAGATTCCATTCTTTTCTCCTTCAGATAATGTGAATGATTTATGTTTTAATCTGTTTTAGGATTTTTAATCAGCTGATATAACCTGATATATAATTAATTTAATATAATTACTATAATATAATATATATAATTAATATAATATAATATATATTAAAAAGGAACAATAATATTTATCTGATGTATTTTGAAAGAAAAAAGTGTTGATGACAGGAATTGTTTAGTGGAGATATCACTCTCTGTCTGTCTATCATCCATCTATTGTATATAATTTGTCATCACATTGAAGGCAACATTGGGCAACACACAATAAATGGGTAAAAGTACATATAAAAACAACAGATATATAAAACATATACTGTAAAATCACAAAATCAGTTGAATAGGGCTAAAAATAGCCAGCCTTCTTTTTTTTAGTATTTTTTATTAATTTTTCTTAAAATAGACGAACACACATACAAACATTAAACATAGAGTGGGGGTACATTTCCCCCGCTTATCTTGAAAGTATAAATTCAAGTACAGAAAAAGAATACATAGTTAAATATATATTGAATATTAAAAAGTCTAGTATATTTGGGTTAGAATTTTCCAAATTTTTACTAATATATGTATAAACCAAAATTCTTACTATGTTACTTATACATAAACTAATTGTACCATAATCATCAAACGGTATGTTTAAACTAATGTTAACATTGTTATTACCCAGGTAAAAACAAATACAAGAAATTAACTAAAAGTAAATTTATATATCTTATTTTTTCTTATCTATCCATTTATAAACGTTGTTCCATGTTTCATAGAACTTAGTATCTTCTTGATCATTTAAACGTCTTGTCATCATATCCATTTCAGCGCAATCTAATACTTTTGCTATAACTTCTTCTTCTTTGGGGATTTCCTGTCTATGACCACAAGCGGCACGAGGAACCATATTGGTGGGCATGTAAGCTCAGATCCAGCACACAGGCGCATACCATCCAGATGAATTTTTGAGCCTTCTGGGCCCAGTTGGAGTAGGGAAACAGCTTGTTTTCAGCCTCTGGAGGAGTGGGGAAGGACATTTTTTGGTTATCCCCAAGCTCCAAAGCCTTTCTAGGAGGTTAGGGAAAGTGAAAACAGCCTTCTCCACCCACCCACTTCCGGAGATGAACCAGAAGTTCTGGTTTTTTGCTCTGCACAGGCTCCTTGAAAGGCTCTGAAGCCTGGGGAGAGGAAAAAGCCCCAAACTTCTGGTTCAATCGAAAGTCTGCAAATGGAATGTTTCTAGTCTCTGGAGGACCTCCGGGAGGGGGGAAAGACCCGTTTTGCCCCCAGCTCCTAGAAAGGCTCTGGATCTTGGGAAGAACAAAAAATCAGGCCTTCCAGTTCAACCGGAACATGGCAAATGGGCCATTTTCTGCCTCCAGAAGGCCTCCGGGGGTGGGTGGGGAAGGCCGTTTTCACCCTCCCCAGGCTCCGAAAAAAGCTCAGAAGGCTGGGAAGAGTGAAAAACAGGCGTGCTAGGAGGGAGGGGTTCCATGTGCATATGCGGGGTGGTAGTGCATGGAATTATTGGTATGGGCATACATGTGTGTGATCCCCAAGTGCCCCCCCTTTTCACACGTGAACCAAAAAAGATTATCTGGTCCCATGATGCTTCTTTTCTTCTTCCTTGATGTGTATACTGTATATAGTCCTTGGAGAGGGGTGACATACAAATCTAATAAATTAATATTATTAATTATTATTATATCCTTTTTTATGTTCCTTTCAGTAATTTTTTTATTGTTACAAATTTGATGAATATTGATAAATACAGTACTATAGTGCTTAATTTAAAAAAAACCTCTTGCTAACAGTTGTCTAATTTTGATGCTTGATTTTTTTTTCTTTCATGGCATGTTGAGATTTTTCAGGATAGATAATGCACCCAATCCCATTTTTTTCTTATATAAATTATTGCTCTTAGTTTTTAAACATGAAATTTAAAAAGTCACATTTGAGCCTCTCTCTGCAATTGAGTGATGAGTGATTGATGTCAATAGGAGATAAACTAAGGAAGAGACAAAGCTATGTACGTTGCAGGTCATATAGTTTTATGTTTGCTAATTAAACTGATTTAATGACATTGCTTTACTGTTTGTAGGGCAAGGACTTAATAAATAATATAACTGACATGTTAAAAGAAGTTAGAGGTTTAAATCATCAGAGGACAACAGATGTTATGTGAGATACTGGTTCTCTGCCTTAAGGAATGGAAACTTACTGGTCAAATTTCATTTTATTGCACAATATATGCTATTGCAGTAATTACAAGTCTCCTACCAATTGAAGAAATGTATGAGAGACTTAAATCTTGATAAAATATGGAACATTAACAGTAGATTATTTTGCTTTTAAGCCAGTGGTGGGATTCAAAGTTTTTTACTACCTGTTCTATGGCCGTGGCTCGATAGGTGTGGCATAGTTTGGTGGGTATGGCAGGTGAAGATTACTGTAAAATCCCCATTTCTTCTTGATTAACTGGGACTTGGGAGGCAGATAATAGATTGGTATGGGGCCAATCATAGGTGGTATTTATCAGTTGTCCAAGCTACTCAAAATTTCCACTACCGGTTCTCCAGAACTGGTCAGAACCTCTCTGTTTTAAGTATGTTCTTACTGAGATTATGCTTTTCTATGCCGCTGTTCTCAAGATTCTCCCATGTGCCATTATTGCATGTAGGTTTCTTTAAACATAAACAATAATTATGTTTTTTTTTTTTAAAAATCCCAATTAGTCTGTACTTTTCATTATTTTTTAATTTTCTTTGCACTTTCTACATTTTTTCCCATTAATTTCATCATTAAGGTTACTGATTGTTATCTAATGGTTGTTGCAATAATGGACCTCGTTTCCTAATTACTAAACTTGGTGCCTTATAAATGAATTTGTCAATGATTGGATTAAGGAATTGCATCCTGCATTTCTCCAGCTCCAATTTATTTTCTCCTCATGAGTTAGCTTCAGCAGTTTCAGAATAAATAACTAGTTCCTTGCTTTCCAAAGTAGTTGATTTATAACTGTGGTCAGTAAGACTTGCATTAATTATGCATCCTTACAGTGGTACAAATACAGTCACATTTAATTTTAAGATACAACTTTAGTAGCAATCCAATGGCACTGCTATGTTTTTCATTGCTTAGGAAGATTGTATTTGATGGAATGGAGAAATAAATATTTCTGACTAGAGTCCGTGAATATTCTCTAACTTAACACATTCAAAATGTACAGCTCATATGATCCTTTGGGGCCATAGAGAAGAAGCTCTTTGAGGACCAATGTGATTTTTTTAAATTTATTTATTTATTTATTTATTTATTTATTTATTATTTAGATTTGTATGCCGCCCCTCTCCGCAGACTCGGGGCGGATTTGGTATGAGGCAACATCGACTGGACCTTCCATAAGCTTCCATAAGCATTCAATAATGTCCAAATTGATCCCAGGGGTTTAATCTACCATTTTCCCTGCTGTTCTTAACCTTGTTTCAGTAATTTATAAAAGAGATTGATGGATCTTAACATTTAAAAAATTATGAAAACGTTGTAAAACAAATTATTCCTTTTATGTATGCATTTGTGGTTGTTCTTTCAGTCAGTCTGTTCTTGGGATACCAATTTTTTGCTTATGTACTGCATTGCTGCTGTAGAAAAACAAAAGTAAGAGATTAGGGAATAGAGCAGTGAAGGGCAACCAAAAATTTTACTACCACACTGTGGGTGTGGCTTATGCAGAACCCCCTGCATTTTCTTTCAACATCTTTCAGTGCAAATTGGGTGCTCTGGGGTGGAGCTCCATTTTTGCTACCCCACTGCGTCGTCCGTCCCCCCGTCCGGGCAGCAGCCCAACCCTGGAATAGAGTAATATATTCACTTATTGTGAGAGGTTGAAACATGTACTATATACACACAGTTGGTAAACTAGGCAGTTATAAGACTAGGGAGCTGTCATATCTTATTCTATATCTGTGTCTTGTAATAAAAGAAGTAGTATGACTCCTAAGTGATCCAGTCTATATCTGCTTGTTATTTGATAACATATGAAGTCAGTGCCATACACTGAGGGTTAACTTCAATATCATTTATTTCTTTCCCCCTTTTTGCTATCTGTGTTTTGACTGCTGAAAATTCCTGCTTCTGAAAGATTGGTGATTGGATTGGTGATATAGATGGCTACATCTCAGTATAACTGGATTCTTTTTTGAATTAAGGCAATAATACTTCTTAGAATATATCAATAAAACCTAATATTGTTATCTTCATCACCAATTACTATTTAGCCTTATTTAAAACATTTTTTTTACATTTCTGTGCTGTAAATGTTAGCAATGTTGTCTAAAATGTATAACTTTGTGAAATTGAACAGGCTTGTAAATGTATCCATGACATTAGTACTGTATTTGCAGATTATGAGGCACTTTTAATCACCATCACATATACAGTGAGTTAGATCATGGCTTGTTGAACTAAACTGGTAGGTTTATAAATTAGGGATAGATGACAGTTTTATGGCTAGTTGTTAACCAACTGATTTTGCAGACGACTAGGAATCTCAGTAGTTGGAGCAGGGGTGTCAAATTCAAGGCCCGCAGGCTGGATCCAGGCAACAGGGTGCTTAAATCTGACCCACGAAGCTGGCCTGGAAATATTGTTTGTTTGTTTGTATGTATGTATGTATCAGTGATGGGCTACCAAAATTTTTACTACCACACTGGGCGTCGCTTATGCATTTTGTTTCAACATCTTTCAGTGCAAATTGGGTGCTCTGGGGTGGAGCTCCAAATTTTGCTACCGGAACTGCGTTCCTGACCGTTCCCGTAGGAGCCCATCACTGGTATGTATGTACGCATGTATGTATGTATGTATGTATGTATGTATGTATGTATGTATTTTCTTATTTATTTATTTCTATGCCCCCCTTCTCCTGAGACTCAGGGTGGCTTACAACAGCAAAGGACCGGCTTCTCCTGAGATTCAGGGCGGCTACAAATAGCAAAGGACTGGCCAACAGTGACTCTGGCAGCCAAAATGGAGTGTGGGGGAGCTCCCCCCCCAATGCCCAATTTTGGTCAGCAAAGTGGTGCAGGAGACCTCCATCCGCTCTCTCCCTCCCACCTTCGGCCCGTGGAGGAGAACTACGATGCTGATCCGGCCTCAAAGAAATCTAGTTTACATACCGCTGAGTTGGAGTTAGGATAAGGAACATGTATGGTTTTCCTTGACTGTGCTAACTTGTTTTTGGATCTGCATTAGAGTTCTCTATTTCTGCATCAAAATAGAAATTAATCATTAAGTGTTACACTTCAGGATTCTTGACAAATGTATATTTTCTTTTATGTACACTGAAACAGTGACTGCTTGCTACCAGTGCGGTAAGCGACTGCACACCAGTAGTGGCTGCCAGCTTGCGCAATTTCCACACGACTGCTCTGGTGCCAGTACTTTGGGTGCCACCATCTTTTTTCTTTAATTTTTGGAATTTTTTGCTTTCTGTGCATGCGCAGAAGCAAAATCTTATGAGAGGACACTCGTGCATGCAAGATTTCAACATTTTTTTGCTTCTATGCATGCACAGAAGCAAAAACTAATCAAAAAATTGCACACACCCATGTTCCCTTGCAAGATTTCAATGTATTATTGCTTCTTTCACATGCACGAAAACAAAATCTGGTTGGGAATGCGCGCACACACGAGACTCATCATGCTGTGTATGCAGTGTATTGGTAGTGGGTAAGAGCAAGCAACCCCTGCACTGAGATCATATGCACCAAAGACAAATTGTGTGTCCAATCACACTTGGCCAATACAGATTTCTGTTCTATTCTATACTAAAATTGTGTACTTAGCTGTTCTAAGAATTCAAAAACAAAACAAAACAAAACCCTTCCAGATTCCTGCTATATGATGGCATAAGCTGCTCTGCATATTGTGGCAAAGTTCTAATCTGATCTTTCCTTCCGTGTATATGTACTGAAGAAGAAAATATAGGCCTGTTTTTAGTGGTGATGATTTACACAGAAGCACTCTTGTTGTAAATATTTAGATTGCAAGATCAAACTATATTAAATATTATTGCAACTTTTCTAGCTACTGTGTGTCGCAGGAAAAACAAGATGGATGGTTGTGAATATATATGCATAAAGAATGCTTGGATTATATAGCATATTTCAGAATTTTCTCAAAGGTTTTTTATCTTAGATATATAAGTATGAATAAACGCTAGAGCCACTCAGAATCATTTGGTTAAATTGGGTGGCTATGAATAAATAAATAATAAAAAATAAGGAATATATTTGGAAGTTTCTTTCAGCAGGTTTTATGGCTACTTTGCTCTCTTGTTTTCTTTGTATATTGTGTAGATCAGCATTTTTGCATTGACTATTCACCTATAAATTAAACCTATATAACCAAATAACTTTTGTTAGGTATTTGTTATATAGGCCACACTGTATAATCTCCCATGTTTACCTTATCTAGCTGATGTTCTTTGAATGATGTTTGATGTTGTAATTACTATGATAAGGATGAATATCTGTAAGAGAGAAACCTTTGCATGTATATTATGAATGCACTGGAAGCCACTTTGCCTTGCCACCATAAACATAGAAACATAGAAGTCTGACGGCAGAAAAAGACCTCATGGTCCATCTAGTCTGCCCTTATACTATTTTCTGTATTTTATCTTAGGATGGATATATGTTTATCCCAGGCATGTTTAAATTCAGTTACTGTGGATTTATCTACCACATCTGCTGGAAGTTTGTTCCAAGGATCTACTACTCTTTCAGTAAAATAATATTTTCTCATGTTGCTTTTGATCTTTCCCCCAACTAACTTCAGATTGTGTCCCCTTGTTCTTGTGTTCACTTTCCTATTAAAAACACTTCCCTCCTGGACTTTATTTAACCCTTTAATATATTTAAATGTTTTGATCATGTCCCCTCTTTTCCTTCTGTCCTCCAGACTATACAGATTGAGTTCATTAAGTCTTTCCTGATATGTTTTATGCTTAAGACCTTCCACCATTCTTGTAGCCCGTCTTTGGACCCGTTCAATTTTGTCAATATCTTTTTGTAGGTGAGGTCTCCAGAACTGAACACAGTATTCCAAATGTGGTCTCACCAGCATTCTATATACTGGGATCATAATCTCCCTCTTCCTGCTTGTTATACCTCTAGCTATGCAGCCAAGCATCCTACTTGCTTTCCCTACCGCCTGACTGCACTGTTCACCCATTTTGAGACTGTCAGAAATCACTACCCCTAAATCCTTTTCTTTTGAAGTATTTGCCAACACTGAACTGCCAATACAATACTCAGATTGAGGATTCCTTTTCCCCAAGTGCATTATTTTACATTTGGAAACATTAAACTGCAGTTTCCATTGCTTAGACCATTTATCTAGTAAAGCTAAATCATTTACCATATTACAGACGCCTCCAGGAATATCAACCCTATTGCACACTTTAGAGTCATCGGCAAATAGGCAAACCTTCCCTACCAAACCTTCCCCTATGTCACTCACAAATATATTAAAAAGAATAGGACCCAGAACAGATTGTGTTAAGTATTGTACAGGTAGTCCTTGTTTAACGTCTTCTCATTCAATGACTGTTCAAAGCTACTTACAATGAGTCCTCATAGTTGTGGCCATCATAGTTACTATACTATGTCATGTGATTGCAATCTAGGTGCATGCAGAAAAGTATTATTAACCGTTGGTTTGGATTCACCTTTTGAAAGAATTGTCAATTTGCTTTTTAAAAATGATCATGAAGGTTTTTCATAAATGAGATTTGTTTTTTTTAATACTGTTTTCTAGACATTCTTGTGGTATCCATATAGGTTAAAATAATGTAAATAAATAAATAGCTGTTGGCATTTTCACAGATTATAAATACCTGGTATTATATTAACCGAACAGTCTCTTAAGAAAAAACTTGTAGGAAACTGTATCCCAATGTTTGTGGTGAAGTTTGATTAACTGGTTTAAAAAGAGCATCTGGATATTGGTGTGTTGAAGGTTGTGGTTGGAGAGCTAGAGGCAATTCACCATCCTGTAAATTTTTTATTGGCCATTTCAATTTTGTCAACCATTTGTGTAAAACAGTATGTCTTGCTGTTTGGACCATTATATGATTATGGTTCCTACAATTCTTTTGAAATGGGCAGATTTTTGAGATGGGCAGCTATAAAAAGTCAAACAAACAATGTTTTTTTATCTTAAACATAACAACATGTAGTGGAGATCAAATAAATAAATCCTTTTCCAACACTACAAATGTATCCAATACTCCCAAAAGTTTCCAATCTTTACACTAAACCATTAATAAGAAATTTATTCAGGTTCAGCTTTGTCACTTTCTTCAAATGCAGGACACAAATTACTATGTGCAAAATAGTATAGATAATTAGAACAATCATTTTGTTCCAGAAATTCTGAAGAAGGCCCAAATGCATTCCTTGCTTCTTGGCCTATGATCAATTTCCATTCCGTATACATGCTTCCATTCAGCAATGACTATTCTAATAGTCACAATAGAGAATGCCCAAAGATGCTTTTTCAAGAGGCAACTGGATTTTCTGGTTTTTCTTTGAAGATGTTTTGCTTCTCATCCAAGAAGCGAAATGTCTTCAAAGAAAAAACAGAAAGTTCAGTTGCTTCTTGAATAGTGATGGGCGAACTGAACCCGCACGATTCGGGTCCGTACCGAATTTTGCGGTGTTCAGTATGCCGAACATGAACTCAACATTTTTCCAAACTTCGGGCAAAGTTTGGGGTCGTGTTTGGCGTTTGGAGCTTTGACGTCACCGGCAGGTTGCTAAGGATGCCAAGGTGATCACTTCCTGGATTCCATGGAATCCAGGAAGTGATCACCTTGGCGTCCTTAGCAACCTGCCGGTGACGTCAAAGCTCCGCCCCTGGAATCTCTTCATGGGAGGGATTCCCCGTTCAAGTTCGGGTTTGGTTCAGGTTTGGCCGAATTTTGCGTAAAATTCGGCCAAACTTGCCAAACCCGAACACCGTTGGGTTTGCCCATCACTACTCTTGAAAAAGCACCTTTGGTACAACCATGACCTAGATGACTGAGAATCTCCATGGACACAACAGGTTTTCTCCAAGTTAAGCTTGTCTCAGGAATTTTCACGAGGCATGTTAATTCTTATGATTCCATGCACTTCTACCACTATAATTTTCACATTTTAAAACAGTGTATCTGAGATCCCAATGAAGAACATACAGGAAATATCTGTGTACAGCAGTATGACCTCGCTATTCATGTGGCAGGGATGTTACATGGCTGCCTTCAGAATAAGAATCTCATAATAATGAAGTTATTGTTCAATTACAGGCATTTTAAACTTCCAGGAAAACAGTTTCTCTTGGCCAGTAGGAATCGTGTGCATTTAAAAAGATTAAATGCTTTGCTCCACATCAGAAATGGGCTTTGCTGAATAGTTTCTTCAGTACTTTATACGGACTGAAAGTGACAGCCCTGTAAGATTAAAACCTTCATTTACTTCTAATGTCTCTAGTAAATGTTCTACTTTCAAACTTGAAAGTGCAAATTTGGCTATAAAACAGCCCCATTCGTTTTTCACTCAGAAGCTCAGTGATTTAAGGTAGAAAGCTCTTAAGCATTGCTAAGCAACATACATGTCTATTGTTTGCACAGAGCTATCAATATGAATTATGAACTATTAACTTATATGGGCAGGATATTTTTACAAGCCTGTCAGAGGAGTAATTGCATCTAGGTTGCTTAATATTCTGTACAGAAAAACGGTATGTTGTATAAACGCAGGCCTGGGTTAGTTTGATTTCTTTGTCACATTCCAAGTATTGACCTATGTGAATATGAGTGTTTCAGTTTTAGTTGTATTTTTGTATGTTCTGTAACTCAGATTCCCCCCCCCCCAATCACAGCTAAACTGATCAACTTCACGGCTAAAAAAATAAAAAAATAAAACTGGGAAGACAAATATACAAGATTGTATGCTGAGGGTATATTGACATTCCAAACCAGCATAACTGGGTATGTGAAAGATGTTAAATTGCAGGGAATCCTCAACATATAATCGTTTCCTTAACAACTGTAAATAGGCCCAGAATTGGTGCTTCACGGCCAGTAAAGAACGTCTGGCCACCATATAATGTCACATCCACATGCACATTGTGGCTACATGACTACATGCTGAGTCTTTGGCAATTGATTCATCTTTACAACATGTCCAGTAGTGGGTTCTAAAACCCTTTGCTATTGGTTTGTGCATGCATGCAATACTTCTGCGTAAAAGCATCCCGGGTGTGTGGGTGGGGCCTCCTGCCGTCAGTGCTACTAGTTCACAGAACCGGGCTGAACCAGGAGCAACCCACCACTAAACAAGTCACAGCTCCCTATAGTCACATGCCTATGATTGATGATTTATTTATTTTTTGCCTGTTTCTGGTAGAAAACCCTCATTCAGAAGAATAAAATTATTGGGACTGCAGTGTTTGCTTAATGACCCTAGACTTAGGAGCATAACAATGTCTGACTGTAAATTTGGTCCCATTTGTACTTGTAAGTTGAGACTACCTATAGACGTAGTGGCTTGTGATCAGGGCCAAGTGAGAAGGATTAATGAAATATGCTGATTCTGTAAACAGGTTAGAGAGGCCTGTAAAGTTCTGTAAAATGGTATATAAGTCTAAGTGCTATTGCTATTACTGAAATACTAAATCTTGAATGTTTACTGAGATTGCTACTTCATTTTACTATACAGTG
Source organism: Erythrolamprus reginae (assembly GCF_031021105.1). NCBI lineage: Eukaryota > Metazoa > Chordata > Lepidosauria > Squamata > Dipsadidae > Erythrolamprus > Erythrolamprus reginae. Next base: position 309,446,814 of record NC_091950.1, on the reverse strand, counting down.
GTTCCTTGATTTTCGCGGGTTTGAACTTCGCGAAACGGCTATACCACGGTTTTTCAAAAATATTAATTAAAAAATACTTTCCTGTTTTTTCGCTATACCACGTTTTTCCCACCTGATGACGTCATGCGTCATCGCCAAACTTTCGTCCGCCTTTAATAAATATTTTTTTAATAAACTTTAATAAATAAACATGATGAGTAATAATCTAAATGGTTGCTAAGGGAATGAGAAATTGCAGTTTAGGGGTTTAAAGTGTTAAGGGAAGGCTTGTGATACTGTTCATAGCCAAAAATAGTTTATTTACTTCCGCATCTCTACTTCGCAGAAATTCGACTTTTGCGGGCAGTCTCGGAACGCATCCCCCGCGAAAATCGAGGGAACACTGTACTTTACAATTTAATTGCATTAAAAGTATTCTGAGGCCTCCCAATTCATTTTTTTATGATATATCATAACATATGATATATCATTCATTAAAATTAAATTATACACCAAGGTGTGATTATTGTGAGAGACAGGTTGGTTTACTGATTAGGGCATCAGGCTAGAAATTGGGAAACCGGGAATTCTAGTACTGCACAAAGCCAGGTGGGTGACCTTTCCCTCAGCCCTAGGAAAGAGGTGGTGGTAAACACAAATAACCATTGTTAATTGGTTAAATCCTGCCTAATCTGCCTGTGTGCACCAATTTGTGTATGTAGACGTTCATGCATAATTTTATAAACTCCGAGAGAACTTCGTTTGCCTTCAGTTGATAAATAGCTCTAAATTGACTTAATAACAGTTAACTAAATAAGATTTGCTTTTTAGCTTGTTTTTGCATATGTTAGAAAGAAATGTAGAGAGGAAAGCAGCAACATTGCATTGAAATCCTCTATGGCTATGATTGGATAAACTTCAGAGTGGAGCAAATACCATCTTACAGAGATGCTAATTAGCAAAAGGGACAACTAGCATTAATATTGAAAATGGGATTTGACAACTGATTATAGAGCTAAATACTATTTTTGCTACTATTTCTTTTCTTTTCATGCTCTGCTGTGAAACATTCCTCTGATTGGGAAAAAGTGTTAAACTAGTATTAAATTATCCAAACATTTCTAATTTCTAATCTCTAATATACTGTATAATAAGGGAAACACTGTCCTATGCAATAGTAGATTTACTAATGTGCTTTTGAAATAGGCATGCTTTTTTACAAGTTCATATAGGCATGCCTGTTTGTGAGGGGGAGAAGCAGCAGGCAGCCACTTAGAAAAACTACATAAGACATCATTGTTCAAAAAAAAAAATATTGCAGACTTTATTCACCCATATACACATTTCCCCAGTTCTTCTGGCTTTCCACATATGTTTATATATTTAACAGACTACATTTGCCTAGTTTTCTCCAGGCACTTGGCAATAAAACAGTTCTCATAATAGCTGTTTATTTCAGAAGGCAAAGGGGGTTTATTTCCATGGTATTCTATGAGCTATCCCAACTCACTTTTATCTAACCTTTAAGTAACTCTCATCTCATAGCTGTACAAATACCTTAAAAAAAAATCCGATTTCCCTTTCAGCTAAAGACAAATGACAAAAAAGCTGTAACTGTCCCAAGGCAGGGGTAGGTATATGAGGTTGTCTGAGCAGATCCCTTAGCTTTTTATTCATTGCATTTTTAGCTGACATTTTACATTTTAGTATTCTGTATCTCAGCAGCTTCTTGATAGCTCTAACCCTGAGGCCAAGAAACGTTATTTCCAAAATTGGAATGACACTTTTTTTTTTACCCTTCTCAGCTAATCATTAGAGGCTGCTGGGAAGGGGTGCATATCTGTGTTATTCTAAAATGTAGGCTACAGAGGAACATTTCCAAATCTTATGGAAAGGAGCATCCTAAAAGAGGTCTATGGAGACTCATTTGGGGCTTAAGAGAATCCAGTAGCCTGTTTTATATCTTGTAATGGCAGTAGAACAACATCTTTCCAGGTAGCTCAAAATATCAGCTTCAGATACTCATTGTTTGTCAGATTTCTTGTGTTAGAGTTGACTCATTGTGGTCTAATCCCTTCTTTGGTTGAACTCTAGAGAGTTGGACAGATGAGCATCGAGGAGCCTTTCAAAATTACCTTGTGATCAGAGAGCTGTCTAGTAATTGAACCCTTAATCATCATTTTATTTTTCTACAGTAATGTTTATATTTTATTTTATATCATATTATATCATGTTGGATGCCCAGGAAGAAGACTGCAGTATACCTTCAGGTATCTTGTGCTTCTTAACCACTGGTGTATCCTCAAGGAATTGCAGCACAGATCAATCTTATCTAAGCCACCGCTGTATCCTCAGAAGGTGAATCTACTGTAAAAAATCTTGAGGAATTCCTAGTGGCAGCTACAATTTGAATTAGGAAGCAGTAGGATCCCTTAACAACTTGGCTGACAAATTCGAGACAGAGCTATGTGATGGAGATGATGTTAATTAAGAAACTTTGGATTGCATCACAGCATCTCTACCTTAGAGAACAGCAAGAAAATAAGCACACAGTACTGGTTCTCCTGTAGTACCTTTGCAAAGCTTTGTAGTCTAGGGGGAAGTTGCTAGCTGCTGTACCCAATATGAATGTCACAAGTCTCTTCAAATTTGCTCATTAGAGAGAGGCTGGATGGGAGTGCACATATAAGAGAAAGTGCTAGCCACGAGGCATCAAGAGGTATGGTGGGTTTAAGTGGTTTTAGACTAGTTAAGTCTTAAAATACAGTCTCTTACTTTCAAGAATCACTGAAGTGCTCCAATCAAGGGACTTGCTGATCTAGAAGAGTGTACACTACTTTATGCTTAAATAAAAACCGAAGCTAAAGCATTGTTAAATTTTATTGTTTCTTCCATTTTTTATTGCTAGACAGATGAGAAAACACAAAGTTTTTAACTTCTCAATATTCATACTATAATTAGGTAGGGCCAACAACTCCATCACTAAGCAACACTATCATTGAGCAAAACGCCACATGAGCATGATGGACTCATTTTTGCTGTGGCTGTTAAACAAATCAATTGTGGTCCTTAAGCAAGAATCTGTAGAGATTCTCAGTCATCCAGCTCATGGTTGTCCCAAAGATGCTTTTTTTTAAAGAAGGCAACGGGACTTCCTTGTTTTTTTCTTTTGAAGATGTTTCGCTTCTCATCTAAGAAGCTCCTTCAGCTCTGACAGGATAGTGGGAAATGGAAGGATTTATAATCCTTGCAGACAACTGGTAATCTGCATCCTTTTAGAGAGCTGTTGAGGCCACCTGGGAGTTTATCTGTGACCTCAAGGTCACCCAAGTAGTGCTTCTGGTTCCTGTAGTCTGTAATTTTTCCTCTGGAAATCCATTCCTACTTCTACACGTTCATCCCAAATTGTATAGCTAAAAGTCCGTAGAAGACTTTGAGACCAAGACTTTGAGACCTTGCTTAAGACCTTAAGCAAGTCTTTTGTGGGATCACAACAGGTGATTTTACTGCCAGCTTTTCCATTACTGTAGTTTTACTTGCCAGAGGCCATTGTAAATTTAGCAAGCAAATGGTGATGACATGGCCATAGGATGCTGTGATGACTGTAATTAACCCCCAGTTGGAAAACACCCGAATGGCAAGCATGTGATCTGGTGGACACAGACAATTGTAATTGTGAAAACTGATAATCAAATTACCCATTTTGCCATTACCATTATATATTGAGACAGTCTTTAAACAGGGATGTTGTTAAGCAAGGTCTACCTTTATGCACTTAATATGACGTTTAGGACAAATCCAGTAAGGCAAAAGAATTTAAAATCCCATCAAGTTTTGATGAGATCTTTTTCAACTATGCATAGCCTGACAAATGATTGGACACGGAAAGCAGAACTATTTTTGTTTTTTTTTCAAATATTTTTATTGCAGCACAGTGAATCATATTTCAGTAAACAGGTAGGAAGAATATTTCCAGACAATAAAACTGCTGGGAAATAACAAATGAAAATGCATAAAAGCCAGTCACCTTATCCATTGCATCAGAAAATAAAGCATAAATGCAGTCTAAAAAACAAATATAACAGAAGTACTAATGCTTTAAAAATATTTTTCACTGAATGTAGAGAGTTGCTGACAAGGCAACATTTTAAAATTTTTATTTTATTTTTTACTTTTTGTCATAAAGATTCTCAGCCTTCAGTTAGGAATAAGGTGTGCCACATTAAACAGTGCAGTTGCTGGAAATAGCATTGAGGAAATATTCCTGATTAGGAATCAACCTAAAGCTTTTGACTCAGGCAGTACCTTATTGGCAGGAATAATGAAATTTTGACATTTCTGCAGAAAAAAAAGCAAATAAAGAAAATTATGACGGTTACTGTGCATGACATTTAGCATGTATAGTAGCAAAATATGGAGCCAAGATGCTTTCCTTTGATATGTGTTTTTTATCATTTTATTTTCTGGTTTTTTAAAAACATCAGGAAACTTGCTTCAACTTGAGGATTGAGCTTACCAAACTCAGTTAAAAGAACCCTATGTACTTAGGGTGATTTTGAATGCACTTTCATATCTTAACTAGATTGGGATGCTGATGAGCTTGTTTTGCAAAAATGCCACAAAACAGATAAATTACCTGAAACAAGTCAAGCTGGACTGGCAAATATTGCATAAACTATAGGTGCTGTTTCTGCATGCAATTGCGCCTCATTTCAAAAGCTTAAATTTTCCACAGATTGCAGTCTACCCTGGTCCAATGAAAGTGGTCTATAGGTGTAATAGGATACTTGAGAACAAGATGATGGATCATAGTTAATGAATCATAGTTGAGCAAGAAAGTGTCACATTTGAAACTCTTAAGATCCATGCTAAAATGAAGATAATTTATTGGAATAATCTGTATGGGATGCAAATATTGTGAGGGGAAACAACATTGTTGCGGCCCTATCTGGACCCGGAGTCATTGCTCACAGTCACTCATGCCCTCATCACCTCGAGGCTCGACTACTGTAACACTCTCTACATGGGGCTACCTTTGAAAAGTGTTCGGAAACTTCAGATCGTGCAGAATGCAGCTGCGAGAGCAATCATGGGCTTCCCTAGGTATGCCCATGTTACACCAACACTCTGCAGTCTGCATTGGTTGCCGATCAGGTTCCGCTCACAATTCAAAGTGTTGGTTATGACCTATAAAGCCATTCATGGCATCGGACCAGAATATCTCCAGGACCGCCTTCTGCCGCACAAATCCCAGCGACCAGCTAGGTCCCACAGAATTGACCTTCTCCGGGTCCCGTCGACTAAACAATGTCATTGTTGTGAGCCGCCCCGAGTTTGCGGAGAGGGGCGGCATATAAATCCAATAAATGTAATCTAATCTAATCTGGCGGGACCCAGGGGAAGAGCCTTCGCTGTGACAGCCCCAACCCTCTGGAACCAGCTCCCCCCAGAGATCAGAATTGACCCCACTCTCCTTGCCTTTCGTAAGCGCCTTAAAACCCACCTCTGTTGTCAGGCATGGGGGAATTGAGATATTCCTTTCCCCCAGGCCTATACAAATAATGCATGGTATGTTTATGTGTATGTTTGGCTTTTAATAAGGGTTTTTAGCTATTTTAAATATTTTAAATATTAGATTTGTTATACACTGTTTTATTATTGTTGTTAGCTGCCCTGAGTCTATGGAGAGGGGCAGCATACAAATCTAATAAATTAAATTAAACTAAACTAAACTAAACTAAACTAAATTAAATTAAAGAATTTTATAAGTGAAAATCTTGATAGTGGCCTCAGTGGAGACTATCTTTGGCAAAATTCCCAGTGTTTTACTACACAACATACAAAATGTAAGGTTTGTATGAAGATGATAGTTCTTCATGCTTCCTTTACATCAAAAAGGTAAAAATTAATCAGCTTTGGCAATAACAATTCAGAATTCAATTCAAAACCATTCAGATCTAGCTACTGGGCCAGTATTATTTTCAATATTAACACATTTTGTAAAATTATTTTTAAGTGAAATTATGGAAGAGGGGTTGAATCATTCTAAAGGTTGATTGGGATTTATTCATTTTATGTGTGTTTCTTCCTTTGGATGAAATTGAAATTTACAATAGCTGGCATTAAACTTTAAGCCCCATCTTCTCAATAACTTTGTGGTATAGGCAGTAGAATTTATGAATTTAATTAATGAATGATAAACCAGGGTTAAGATTTCTCATGATTTGTATGTTTATTGTCTTCTGTGTATTGGATATGTATTACAGTATATGTTTTTCTTTTGTGTGCATTCTTTTTCATAGAAGTAATTCAATAGATCTATTGATGTTGTCTAGTATTCAGCTCCATAATCTGAGGCAGTGTGTAGGAATTGCACATATTTAGTGGTAAGATGTGTACATTCTTGGTATTTAAGACTACTCTACTTGTCTTTACTGAATAAAAATGGAAAAATCACATGGAATGGAAAGTCATCCTTGATATTTCATGTACAACTCTTTTTAATTTGCCTATGAAGGTCTATGTGATTTGGATATAAGTGTTGTCAATGAAATTTCTTAAACAGCTTCTGGAATGTGGAATAGGATAAGCACATTAACTGGTAAATTGTCAGATAAAGTGGTATTTTATGGTTGTAAATAGAACTCCTAATTTTAGTTAAGTACCTTCTATAGGCAGAATAGTGTACTTTCTGAAGGACCGGACTTATAAATTACAGCCAGGTTTAATGATTTGCATACAATGGTCATTGCAAGAAATACCCCTTTTTACTGTTGCACCAGCTTTTCTCTGGTTCCTTGTCTTAATATGATTAGATAAAGACATAATATATTCTGAATGTGGAATAACTACAAAGACAGTTTTTAAATGATTGGTGTCTCCACACATAATGATCAAATTTCTAAAAGTGTGACTAATCAATAGTTTAATTCCAAGGTATCCTTCATTCAGCATTTAGATACAATTCAGAGTGCTGGTTTCATTGTTTGGAACTCTATACTAAGCATTTGACTGAAGAAACACTTCTTCCATATTTTACACATTGCATCAAGTGCATTGGCCTTCATTTAAAATTGTAGGTAGATTTTTTTAAAATCTAGTTTCTTAAAAGGGGTAGCAGTTGGGCATGAAAGCTGCAAGACATCCACATTAGAAGGTCTAATTAAAGTTATTTAGTGCTAATCAAATTTATGCACAGGAATCTTCTCAACTAATGGTTAGCACTTGCTTTGGGTTAGATAAGAGTCAACAGGTTTCAAGGAGGGTTGGACTTAAGTTTGCTTGTGGCTATGTAAGGATTCTAAACTGATCCCTCTTTTAACTCCTCCAGCAAGTTCTGCCACTCCTTCTCCTACAGTAGCACTATTAACATTTTTCTGTGTAATGTTCTTGCTATTTCTCCCCCCAAAGTGGTGCTTTTTTCCAGATGGCCCTGTTTTCATTTATCATTTCCCCCTTATTTTGTTAAATTTTCTACAGGTCTTATCTATTGTAGAAATAAAATCTACCCAACATACAAATACTTAAAGTAATTCAATACTTTGGACAATCTCTTGAGAAATGTGTTTAATCAAAGAGAAACATAAGGCAACGTGAATTACCATATAATACATTAGGAATTTGAAAACTTTTTCAAGCTATTAGTTGAAAAATAAAAAAATATTTAACTCTCATCAAGAGGCAACATTCTACTGATGGAAAGTGGGCTACATTTAATGATCTTTCCTCTTTTTGTCAAGTTCTAAGGAAACCTTAGGGTTCCATTGAGCACTCTTTGAAAAGTCCTGAAATAGATAATCTGACATTTTCACACTGAGGTGTAATCTAATTTAATAACACAAGCATTGACATCTGAGATTTCCTTCCATCTTTTTCAGTAGTTTGTAGAAACTCAGTAGTTTATAGAGTGCATCAGTGGAATTAGCTATGCAGGTAGCCAGTTTTGTGCACATTAATTGCCGGGAAAAGACTCTCACCTTCTGCACAGAAAAGCTTTCAAGTATTTTCCCATGATTTTGCCCTAACACTGGAAGTTGAGGCAAATTAGCAAAGATTGCTGAAAATTGCTATAGCAATCATCCACCTGTTTACGGATTACCAAGAATCAAACATGCAATCTAAAAAAACCTCCCCGAAAACCCTCAAAGCAATTGAAATCATTATTAGAACACTCAATGCAAAAATATTTTTGAAGGCACTAATCATTTGAAAATGTTAAATAAGAATTGTGCATTTCAAAAGTAACAGTAGTGAGAAAAACTCAAAGCTTGAATCTTTCTTAAATGAACTGCTTGAAACAAAAGTGGGTTTCTTGTGATAATTTCTTTGGTACAATGCAAAAAATTAAAGATACTAATTTTTTTTAAAAATCTATTACAATAACTATATAGTCCCACAAACAATCAATACCAAATTGATTATTAATCATGTTGCAACAGTCTAATAGATTATTGAATTAATTAGAATAGAGTTTGTTTTCCAACTATGATACAGGATCTAGTGCCCTTTAGATTTTTTGGACTACAACCCTGGCAATCTATTACCATTGTTTCAAATAACTAATTAACCTGCTGCTGCAAAAATGGCCAGTCCTGGGCACTATAGGTATAAATATAGCTTTAGTGCAGAACAATCTTCTGTAATTGCCCCAATGTTAATAAATAAATTGACAAGTCTACCTTTCCATTTAAGCGTAAAGAAAAAAACAAAAACATTTAAAAAAAGAAATCCTTTAATAGACTAACTGCACAATTAGAATAAGGGAAATTGACCGTAGAATGAAGATTGCTTCTCTACCTCCTCCCCCCCCCCCGCCCGCCTTTTGTAACCATGCTGTGCCAGGTGTCTTTAACAGATCCAGAGTAATATTGTAGTAAATAAAACAATTTGATTAGTAAATTGAGAAAATAAATATGATGTATTTATTATTTTAAAAATTATATTAATTTTTTGTTTGATTAAGAATTTTCTAAGGCTAAACAAAATAAAATATTTTTTTTAAAAAATTCAATAAGTACAGTATATATTTTGTATGATCATATTCTAGGACAAGAGTGTCAAACTTGGGGCCATGGGCTGGCCACACCTATCTCCTTCTAGTGAAGGAGAAAAAGTTGCGCTATATCATGTGATTCAATTCAATTCAATTCAATGTATTAGATTTGTATGCCGCCCCTCTCCGAAGACTCGGGGCGGCTCACAAATGACATGATGATGCGAGTTTGACATCCCTGTTCTACGATATTCATATTTTTTCCCCTGTTTTTTTTATTGAAAAGTTCTGTAAATATAAAACTCTGCTGAAATCAGGAAAATTGTCATACAAGAATTTTAGCACTTTGAAGATCCCTTCTGTAAGGGGTTCTTGATGTTGTCTGAGCTTGGTTGTTTTCTTACTGACGTTTCTGTACCCAAACTACTAGATAATATCATCAGTAAATAGTAAGGAATGGGATGGGCTCTCAGTTTATATTCAGGTGGCTTGCCCTGTCAGTGATGGTGGAGTGGTTCTGTTCTTTTTTTTTAGTTGTTGGATTAACTTTTACAAGCTCTGATGATGTTACCTAGTTTAGACCAGGGGTCGACAAAGTTGTTCAGAATCTAGGAGCCAGCCAAAAAATTTAGGAGCCAGAATTTTTTTTAAGCAAACTTGGTTTTTAACCGTCGGAAGTCACCGCGCACGCGGCCGGAGGAGGAATGAACAAAACCTCACGCCGGGAGGGGAGGGGCTTCCGCTTCTCTCCGAAGGCGGGTGAGCGGCCAAGATCGGAGCGTCTGTGTGCGGTGGGGGGGAGTGAAGGGGTTCGAGTAGGAGGCGGAATGGAGGCAAGGGGGGGAGGGAGAGACGCACGCAAGCGCAGGGGACGCTGGGAAAGCAGCTCGCTCCGAGGTTGATGGGCGGAGCTACGGAAGCCAAGATGTACCATTTCTGGGCGTAAACACAAGGCGGGAAAAATATAGTGTTTCCCAACCTTTTTTGAGCCGCGGCACATTATTCATATTTTCAAAATCCTGGGGAACACTGAAGGGGGGCGGGGCGGGGGGGCGGGCTAAAGAAAAGTTTGGACAAAAAAACCCTCTCTTCCTCCCTTTCGCTCTATTTCTCCCTCTTTCTCTCTTTTCCTTCCTTCCCTTCTCTCTCTCCATTCCTTTCTTTCTTTCTTCCTCTCTTTTTTTCTCTCTTTCTCTCTCCCTCCTTCCCTTCCTCTATGTCTTTCTCTCGCCCTTGCTCTCTCTCTCTGTCTCTCTTGCTATCTCTTTCTTGCTTTTCTCTCTCTCTCTTGCTCTCTCTCTCTTTCACTGTCTTGCTATATGTCTCTTTCTTTCTCTTTGCCTCTCTTGCTATCTCTCTTTCTTTCTCTCTCTTTCTCTCTCTCTGTCTCTCTTGCTATGTCTCTCTTTCTTTCTCTCTCTCTCTGCCTCTCTTGCTAAGTCTCTCTTTTTCTCTTGCTATGTCTCTCTTTCTTTCTCTTTCTCTCTCTCTGCCTCTCTTGCTATGTCTCTCTTTCTCTCTCTCTTTCTCTATCTCTCTTTCTCTGCCTCTCTTTCTTGCTCTGTCTCTCTTTCTCTGCCTCTCTTGCTATGTCTCTCTTTCTTTCTCTCTCTCTCTCAGCTGACTGCAAGCGGGAGCCCTGACGGCGGCAGCTGGACGTGCTGCTGGACACCGTATATGCCAGGCCCGCAGCGCCAGCAGCACGTTCAACCGCCACCGTCAGGGCTCCCGCTTGCAGTCAGCTGAGAGAGAGAGAGAGCTCCCTCTCGCCGCCGACATCTCCCTGCGACTGCCTGCGGCCGCTGCGGCCACCCCCCTCCCATCGCCAGTGCCCTCCCGCCGGGCCACAAAGGACACTTGCCGCAGGTCCAACCGCCACCGTCAGGGCTCCCGCTTGCAGTCAGCTGAGAGAGAGAGAGAGAGCTCCCTCTCGCCGCCAACATCTTCTCGCGACTGCCTGCGGCTGCTGCGGCCGCCCCCCCCCCCGCTCCCAACGCCAGTGCCCTCCCGCGGGGCCACAAAGGACACTTGCCGTGGATGACAGAGAAGCTCCAGCTGGGCGGGGCGCTGCCGGTACTTCCGTCCCGGGGCTCCCGCTCGCAGCTGTCCCCCGGCTCCTGCTCGATGCCGCGGTTTTCGGCGCTCTCCTGCTGGGCTCCAAAGAAGGAAGGCGGGAATTTTTCCCGCCTTCCTTCTTTGGAGCCCAGCAGGAGAGCGCCGAAAACCGCGGCATCGAGCAGGAGCCGGGGGACAGCTGCGAGCGGGAGCCCCGGGACGGAAGTACCGGCAGCGCCCCGCCCAGCCGGAGCTTGGCGGCACACCTGGCCATGTCTCGCGGCACACCGGTGTGCCGCGGCACACCGGTTGGGAAACGCTGCTGTATACATACAGTACAGCAGGCAACATTTTCTAGGCGCCAGACAACATTTTCTAGGCGCCACTGGCGACCAGGCGCCTGGGTTTGTCGATACCTGGTTTAGACAATAAAAAGTCTGCAAGAAAACAACCAAGATCAAAGAGCATTAAGGACCCCTCATTTTAACTCCAAGCTATAAATATTTTCCTTTATCAATCCTCTCTCTACTTGTGTTATAATGTTCCTGTCCTTTAGTCCACAGGTGGGTTTCAGCAGGTCCTGACCAGTTCTGGAGAATCGGTAGTGAAAATGTCGAGTAGTTTAGAGCAGTGTCTCCCAACCTTGGAAACTTGAAGATATTTGGACTTCAACTCCCAGAATTCCCCAGCCAGCAAATGCTGGCTGGGGAATTCTGGGAGTTGAAGTTCAGATATCTTCAACTTGCCAAGGTTGGAAAACACTGATTTAGAGAACCGATAGCAGACATTTTTGAGTAGCTTGGAGAATCAGTAAAAACCACTTCTGACTGGCCCCCCACCTCCATCTAATCTCTGCCTTCTGAGTCCCAGCTGATCGGGAGGAAATGGGGATTTTGCAGTAACCTTCCCCTGGAGTGGGGTAGGAGTGGAGATGTTATAGTATCCTTCTCCTGCCATGCCCACCAAGCCACATCACGCCACCAAGCCACACCCACAGAACCAGTAGTAAAAAAAATGTGAAACCCAGCACTGCTCTAGTCTCTAAAGTAGCATCTACTATAGTCAAAAACATTGTGAAATGTATGATCTGTCTCACTTTAGGGGGGTGGGGGTGTAAGGGAATTAGCTATGTTTGTTTGAAATGAAAACTTAAATGTGAAGTGTAGAAAAGAAACATAGACTTGCTATGATATAATAACCCTATTAAAAATAATTAATCATTAGTTCCAGAGAAAAGAACAGGACTACTGTGCCCTCTTCCTATGTTGACTGGTCTATTTAGATTTCCCCCCACTTCCTTGCATATTCTTCACTTTTTCAAGAGAAATTCATAAGGATATTGTAATTGCAGGGATAATCTCATGAGGTAAAACTAGTACCCCTACTTCGTCTTGTATCGCAGCCTCTGTATACAACAACGACAACGACAACGACAACAACAATAATAATAATAATTTATTAGATTTGTATGCCGCCCCACTCCGAGGACTCATAACAATTAATACATCTACAAATCCAATATTAAAAAACAATTTTAATAACCTCTAAATAAATAAAAAATCATACAATCCAGACAAACCATACATAAATCATAGCAGCTAGGGGTATGTCAAGTTTCCCCATGCCTGGCGACATAGATGTGTTTTCAGGAGTTTGTGAAAGGCAAGGAAGGTGGGAGCAGTCCTAATCTCCAGGGGGAGTTGATTCCAAAGGGTCAGGGCTGCCACAGAGAAGGCTCTTCCCCTGGGCCCCGTCAGACGACATTGTTTTGTCGACGGGACCCGTGGAAGGCCAACTCTGTGCGACCTAATCGATCGCTGGGATTCGTGCAGCAGACAAACTATATGAATGCAAATGTGATTTAGTACACAGTAAGGATTACCAAAAATGGGTTTTATATAATACATTAATACAGCATAGCCATCCTCAATCATTTACAAAAATATTTAAATAATATTTAAATAATTTAAATAATTAGCATTTGTCATCAAACCACATTATCATACACCAAGGCATTTCCAACATTTTGTTTGATATCACAAATTAAGAACCCAATTTTGCTATAATGCAATATTATTCATCATTCTGCTTTGGCCCTTTGATCTGTAATCTGTTTAAAAAACTAATTTTGAGCCTACAGTTTATAAACGCCACTGGATATAGAAGATCAGAGTACATGTTCACAGGCAGCCGTTTTCTTTGATATTATCACATATTATCTTCTTTTATCATTCTTTTCATTTTCATAAGAATTTTCAGCAGCTGATACAAGAATGTTGGCTGAGACCACAACAGTTGCTTCAAAACTTATATTATTGAGATGTATTGTCCTTGATCTTTTACAACAAGATTTTTTGTATCTGATCCAGATTATTTCCAGTATGACAGAAAACAGCTTGTTAAGAAGGCAAACAGAATTCGGAGAAGGGCGGCATACAAATCTAATAAATAATAATAATAAATAATAATAATTCCTTATCTTCAACCTCTGCATCAGTCTTCTCCAAATGCTTTGGGTAGAAATGTCCAACTTTATGTTGGTCCAGAAAGTTAAGGATTTAAAAATTGTACTTAATATATCAAAAAGAGACCAAGTTGAGGAAGACTGATACATATTAGAATTAATCCCAAATTCAGATTTCATTTCATTTATTCAGTTAAGTTTATTCAAGTTTTTTCTTCATTGATTCTTTATTGATTTTTGAATAATTGAAAATAACCACTAAGGTTCAAGTGAAATTATGGTTTGTTTTTCTCCAAACCAAGTCTCTTCTGGTTTTACATTTCTGTGGAAGTTATGCTGCCTTGACAATATGGACTAATTAAATATATGTCTATTAATATCTTTAAGTGCAATGTCTTCCTTTTGATTGATTGAGACTCATCAAAAATGTTAAATGAAGTCTGTAGTAAGGACAATATTAGTGTATTCATTCTGTATTTCTTTGTGGTTTTGCTTAATGCTGTTTTTAATTTTGTACTAAGAATTGGATAGATGGAGGTCTTTTTGGCGACATGTTATCTTTAATTTGTTCCCTGCATCTCCATTTCATACTCTTCTTTAAATAACTATTAAGATACATTTCATCTTCTGTTGGCTTAGCTTATGATTTCTCATAACTTGTTTGGTCATTTTTGCAGCACTGGTTAACAGATTAAAAAAATTTAGACTTTTTTTTTTTAATAGGCATGGAAATTTGAATTTCTTTCTTTTTTTTGGAATTTACGTTATCATTGATGGACTGTACAAGCTACAGGACTGTTTTATAATTGCCCCTCTTCTAGTTTGATAAGAAACTGCTAGTATTTGTGGTGCAGATTTAGCTTTTTATTGATATTAACATTTTCTTGGCAAACTCTTAATGTTTGAGTTTGTATGTATATGTATATAATCATTGTGATAATTGTAAATTATGAGTTGTAAACCATTGACAAATATATCACTCTGCCACTAGTTCTTCCTGAGATTTTATTATATACAGTATTTCCATTGACAGAATTCTAATATCTCATAAGTTAGCCACTTACATTTCCTTTTATTATTTCTTGTCTATGAAATACTTATTGTGTCATTGCAGCATGGTCAAAATTCGGACATTTTGCAACTGATTCATTTATGATGATTGCAGTGTCCTGGGGTGATGTGATGTCCTTTGTGACCTTCTGACAAGGCAAGTCAATGGGGAAGCCAGATTCACGTAACAACCATAAGAGCTGCAGTGATTTACTTAACAACAGTGACAAGAAAGGTTATAAAATGGGGCAAAACTAACTTAAAACAATGCCTAATTTAGCAACAAAGATGTTGGGCTCAATATGCCAATACTAATTCAAACAAGCCTTTCTGGATAATAGCAGTCATTTGCTAGATTCTAGAATCATTCTCTTGCTAAGACTCAAAGAAACAATTTGTGAATGAGAGAGAAGCCACATCAAAGGATGATGACTACCTCAATTTGCTGACAAGAAATGACAAATGATGATTTTCTGTTTCAGAGGCTCACTTGAAGGAAACTGACCAAAAAGCTGGGGGTTTTTAAATAAAAAAAACTATAAATCTAATTATAATTATATAATTTGCTTTTATTTATGCATTGATTTCAATTTTTTTCCCCTTTTAGGAGGTTGCACCTTCGAAGATGGCCCGGGACCCTGTGATTATCATCAGGACCCCTATGATGATTTTGACTGGGTTCATGTTAGTGCTCAAGAGCCTCATTACCTCCCTCCTGAGATGCCTCTTGGTAAGTGTCCAGAGTGCTGGTAAAAATATTTTGTGGAATATGACTGGATGCATGTTTTGTGCCTATAAATTTGAAAACTGTTCCCCAGGGTACAATACAGGGTCATTCTTTGTCAAGTGGACCAGGTGTCCACGTGACTGATTTTTGCAGCCTAATTTGAAAAGGAACCATCACAGAAACAACATACATGATAGAAAAAAATGTGCTGTTTCTAATGAAATAAAAGTGAAGATGATTGAAGGTGAGAAAACAGAGAGCTCTGGTTCATCACCTTCAAGCGTCTTCATTAGAAAGAGCATGTTTTTTTCTATTGCTCTCTGTTTTCTCACCTTCAATCATTTTCATTTTTATTTCATTAGAAAGAACACGTTTTTTCCTATCATATATGTTGTTTTTGTGATGATTTCTTTTCAAATAGTCCACTTAACAAAGAATGACCCTATAGTAAAATGAATGAGGTGGGGATAAGAATTATCTGCATTTTTAAATGAACCGGTGTTGGTTCGGTGAGTGCGTCAGACGTCTCGGATATATCTGCACTGCAGTAGCTCAGGAAGAGTGCTCATTTGTGGTTATCTGATAGTCCAAGGAGGTCATTTGCCTCCATGAAGCATTCGAAGCAAGGTGTAGGTGTCCCAGTGCTCCCATGTTAGGTTGAAGTAACTCGGAGGGGTGTGCGTCGTCATGTTGGCTGAGTTAGTACTTTAGAAAGGCTGTTCATTGAAGATTTACTGTCCTAGGCTGGATTGTGAGGTTATCAGCTCTTTTCCGTCCTATCTGCCTTCCAATCCCACCTTTGCCACCAGTGTTGGATAGGGTGAATGGAAGAGGCAGACAGAAGTGTCTTCAAAACAACGGCTCTTTACTTGGAAACTATTTACAACCCAGCAAAAACTCTGTCTGACAGCAAAGCCCTTTTACAGTACAGTGATACCTCGTCTTACGAACCCCTCGTCATACAAACTTTTCAAGATACGAACCCGGGGTTTAAGATTTTTTTGCCTATTCTTCCAAACTATTTTCACCTTACGAACCCGCCGCTGCTGGGATGCCCCGGCTCCGGACTTCTGTTGCCAGGCGAAGGCTTCCCTCATTGGGAAACCCCATCTCCGGACCTTCCGTTGCCAGCTAAGCGCCTGTTTTTGCACTCCTGGGATTCCTCTGAGGCTCCCCTCCATGGGAAACCCCACCTTCCAACTTCTGCGTTTTTGTGATGCTGCAGGGGAAT
The DNA here is from genome assembly GCF_031021105.1 of Erythrolamprus reginae. Classification (NCBI taxonomy): domain Eukaryota; kingdom Metazoa; phylum Chordata; class Lepidosauria; order Squamata; family Dipsadidae; genus Erythrolamprus; species Erythrolamprus reginae. Next base: position 309,430,316 of record NC_091950.1, on the reverse strand, counting down.
CCCAGCAGGGGAATCCCAGCATCGCAAAAACGGGTGCTTCGCTGGCAATGGAAGTCCGGAGGTGGGGTTTCCCAGCGAGGGAAGCCTTAGCAAAATCACAGCATCGCAAAAACATTTGAATTTCGAAATAGAATACAGTAAAAATTAGCTGTTACCTCCAAAGCAGTTAAAAATGAAATAATTAAAGTTCTTCCACCCAGAAGCTAACAACAAAAAAAGTGACTGGCATTTATACTGCACAAACTCCACACCTGCAGAGGTCTTCAAACCTGGCAACTTTAAGACTTGTGGACTTCAACTGCCAGAATTCTCCAGCCAGGAGTTGAAGTCCAAAAGTCTTTTTTAATATAAATTTTTATTTACAAGAATAAATACAGTAAATACAATGACAATACAAGTGACAATACAAACATGTAGAAAGAAATGAAAACCCCCCCAAAGAAGCACAGAAAGAAGAAACAAAAAAATATATAATAAACAATGTACATTATACAACAAACAGTAAAAGGCGCGTGGGTGTACGGCTGATCTGTTTTGAGAATATGAACTGTAAATATTCTCTGTAGCCCGTTACACTATAACTAATAATCTAAATTATAGATAGATAAGAAGAAGAGTTGAGTATGACAGGAAAAAGAGATTTTAAATAGATAAGCTTAATTTTTACATACAGTGGTCCCTCGATTTGCGCGTTCTCGATTAGCGCGAAACGCTGCAACGCGGTTTTTCAAAAAATATTAATTAAAAAAATAAAATATTAAAAAATAAAAAATAAGTCCACGCTAGTTCTCTCTCTCTTTCTCTCCCTGTTGCCGGCGTGGTATATGAGAGAGAAAGAGAGAGGCAGAGGTCGGGCGCATTACCGGGAGGTGGAGGCGGCGTGGGGACGCTGGGTGCCGGGGACTCCGAGGAGGGGGTGGACGTCTGTTCCCTGAATGGAGACCGCCGGCCGCTCAATCGGGCCGGCAGGGAACAGAATGGAGCCTTCCGCGGCGGGGCTGGTAAGGGGGGGAGCCGAGCCCAGCCCCGTGGCATTCGCTTTCCTCCCGCCGGCAGCCGACTGATCGTGGGCTCCTTCGCAACCTCGGAGAGCTTCCTGGTTTTCGTGAGCTTTCATGCCCTGGAAGCTCTCCGAGGTTGCGAAGGAGCCCACGATCAGTCTCGGCTGCGGGTGGGAGGAAGGCGAATCCCCCGTGGGCTCCGTTACATCTTCCGCTGCCAGCCAGGCCATGCTGGCGGCAGCGGAACAATCGCTGGCTGTCAACTTTTCTTTTTAACACTGGGCAGGGGCTGACTTGCCTCCCCAGTGCTAAAAAGAAAAGTTGACAGCCAGCGCTGCGACTGCCGGAATGCTGAGCCTCCCGTTCTCCCCCACCTCGCCCCTTCCGGTTTCGGCGTTCGGCAACGGAGTCCGGCGCTGGGGCCATGCGGGGCCGCTCATCCAGGGGGGCGTGTGTGGACTGGCAAGCGGCAAGCGGCAAGTGATCTGGCGGGAAGACCAAGGGAAGGTTCCTTCAGCCGCCCAACACCTGATCCGCTCCGCAGCGCGGCAGCAGCGAGGAGCCGAAGATGGGGTTTCCCCTTTGCCTTTACCCCATCTTCGGCTCCTCGCTGCTTCCGCGCTGCGGAGCAGATCAGCTGTTGGGTGGCTGAAGGAATCTTCCCTTGGTCTTCCCCGCCGCCCACACGCAAACTCCACCATCTGCGCATGTGCGGCCATGAAAAAAATGGCGCACATGCGCAGATGGTGGTTTTACTTCCGCATCCAATATAACGCGGAAATCGGTTAGCGCGGGAGGTCTTGGAACGTAACCCCCGCGCTAACCGAGAGATCACTGTATATCTATATCTCGTTCATTGAAATAATTTAAACACCAGATAATTATCTTTATATATAAATAATTTTTTAACAGTTGTTGGGCGGATTGTTCTTTTTTTCTAACCAGCAGTAAAAGGGATTCCAGCAGTTATAAAATAAAGATTCGTCGCTATTTCTAAGTTCCAGAGATAGTTTGGTCATTTCTGCATAGTGTTTAATTTTTTCTAGTATTAAACCATCTTGAGGTATGTCTTCATTTTTCCACCATTGTGCAAATGCTAATCTGGCCGCATTAAAGTTGGCAGATTTGGGGGGCCCTACTCCTCGGCAATGAAAGAATATGCATTCTTATATGTGATAGATAGATTAATTGCAACTCCTCCTAAACTAGGGATGTGGAAAGGTTTTCTGCTGCAAAACAGTTATTTTAAGTGTTGTATTTGTGAAACAAAACACTGCTTTGACAAATTGGTTTTGAAGTTGAAAGAAAACACACCTTTTTTGTTCCAAGCATAAAAGAAAGCTTAGTTGTTTCCACTCCATTCTCTGGATGGCATTCTCTGGATTATTCTAACTGCTCAGGGCACTGATTTGACTTCATTTGTGGATTGGTGTGTGCACCCCCCCACCCACCCCCACCCCCAATATTTCCCAGCCAAATCTAGCCCTGTTGCAGTTGATTTTGACTGGATGGGGAATGTGGGAGTGGAGTGTTGAGGGAAAAGAAGCAGTTATCTACACACTTGGCAACTTGCCTGGGAATTTCTTTCTCTCTTTTAAAGTGCTACATTGAAATTCATGTAAATGGATAGATGAGTTGCATCTGTGTTGTGTTATGCTTTATTTTACAGGCAGAGGTAATATGAAGTTCCACATGCATGATTGTACTTCTTGCTCAGCTGTTGTATTTTAGAAGTACAGTGGTACCTCTACCTAAGAACGCCTCTACTTACAAACCTTTCTAGATAAAAGCCGGGTGTTCAAGATTTTTTTGCCTCTTCTCAAGAACCATTTTCTACTTACAAACCCGAGCCTCTGAAACTGTAACCGGAAAAGGCAGGGAAAAGCCTTCATGGGGCCTCTCTAGGAATCTCCTGGGAGGAAACGGGGCCGGAAAAGGTAGAGAGAAGCCTCCATGGGGCCTCTCTAGGAATCACCTGGGAGGGAACAGGGCCAGAAAAGGCAGGAAGAAGCCTTTGTGGGGCCTCTCTAGAAATCTCCTGGGAGGAAACAGGGCCGGAAAAGGTGGGGAGAAGCCTCCATGAGGCCTCTCTAGGAATCTCCTGGGAGGAAACAGCCTCCACCCTCCCTGTGGTTTCCCCAATCACACACATTATTTGCTTTTACATTGATTCCTATGGGAAAATTTGCTTCTTCTTACAAACTTTTCTACTTAAGGACCTAGTCATGGAACAAATTAAGTTCATAAGTAGAGGTACCACTGTATTAAGTACAATGTTGATTTGATTGATTTCCTAAGTTTGTATGGTTTTTGCACTGTTTTTGCTTGCTTTTGTGCCCTGTTGGGGCTGATTTTCAATATGAAGATTCTGTGCATTGGGGCAGCACTGCCAAACCTTGGCGTTTGTGTGCGTTCTATACATGTTATTCAGCCTTGTTGAAATATACTACATTCACTTGCATTTAAGAATCATAGCTTGTTGCTCCAAAAAGGATAACTACAAAGAACAATACTGTCACTTTTCCTGACTTGTACTCAACTTGCAGGCTGCCAAACACCTAAAACACATTAAATCCATCCTGATCTTGCTAAATGGTGAAGCACATCCAGGAGGGGAGGGGGAGAATCACCACTGATTTTTTTTCTTAATGTAATGCAGAACCTTAAGATAACCTTATAGGGAAGATGAGCTAATTGAAAGGGAATTTTAAAGAGATTAGGTGCTCTCTTTGTCTTCTAATCTTTTGCCTGAGCAATTCAGAGAATTTGCATAAATTGGAAAGCTTGCATCTCTTCTTCCTGATAACAGATTCAAAACAGATTTTTCAAAGAGTGAAAGCAAAGTCTTCGGGGAGGGGTGGCATACAAATCTAATAAATTCAATTCAAATTCAGTTCAATTCAAAGTTGTGTTTCCATTGATTCCTAAGGGCAGCAGCCCCCAACCTTTCTTGCACCAGGGACTGATTTCAGAAAAAAAATCATATTACACGGACCAGGGAGGGGGCTAGAAATAAACCTTTGTTCACTTACCCACCGCTTTTGCAGCTGGGTTTCTAATGGGCCATACTGGTCCATAGCCGTGTTGGGGATCCCTTCCTAAGTTGATATATTTAGAAGTTTAAAAAATATTTGTAAAAATCTTCCCTTCAAGTCAACGGTGGGTTCCTCCTGGTTCGGACCGAATCATCCGAACTGGTAGCGACCCACTGGTGACATCACTGAACTGGATTGGCCGGGCCCATCTTTTAAAAAAAAAAATGTGATTTTTTTTTACTGTTTTTCCTTTTCTGCTGTTTGTAAAAGGGCCCTCCCATCCATCCCGGGTTTATACTGACCTTTATTCCTTCGCCCGAAGCACAGCTGATCAGCTCCTCAACTGTGTTTCGGGCTGATTCCAGCTACTGAGCATGTGCGGAAGCCAAATTGCACAAGGGGAAAGTAACTGGAACCTATCTCTGCTTGAAGTCATTTTTTTTAAAGTATGTAGCAGTGAACACAACTTCAAGTATTTTGTAGCCTAAAAAACCCCAAATCAACCAGCAAGTTGAACTTGAGTTTTCTTATTTCTAATTCTTTGAGATAGGTCAGGCCAGGGAACAAACAGTGCAAAGATTCCTGGAACTCTGCTTTACTGTTATAGGGTAGAATAATAGAATCTTGAAAGCTTGCTAGGGTTTCGTTCTCCCATTGCTTACTCCAAGGGCTTTCCCAAAGGTGCTTTCTCTCTTTCCCAGGGCTGAGTTGTCATTATTTATTTATTGATTGATTGATTTATTGATTGGATTTGTATGCCGCCCCTCTCCGTGGACTCTGGGCGGCTAACAACAGGGATAAAAACAGCATGTTTTTTTTAATCCTAGAAACATAGAAGATTGAAGACCTCATGGTCCATCTAGTCTGCCCTTATATTATTTCTTGTATTTTATTTTAGGATTGATATATGTTTATTCCAGGCATGTTTAAATTCAGTTACTGGGGATTTACCAACCACCTCTACTGGAAGTTTATTCCAAGCATCTACTACTCTTTCAGTAAAATAATATTTTCTCACATTACTTCTAATCTTTCCCCCAACTAACCTCAGATTGTGCTCCCTTGTTCTTGTGTTATATATTATAGAACATAGACTCATAGACTCAACAGGACTTTGGAAGTCTTCTAAGACAACCCTCTGCTCAAAGCAGGAGAACTTACACCATCCAAGTTAAATGGTTGGCCGGCTTATTTTTGAAAACTTCTAGTAATGGAGCACCCACAACTCCAGGAGGCAAACTGTTCCGTTGATTAATTGTTCTATGTTTTGAAAAGTATCTCTGACTTTTCTACCTGGATGGATACAGCAATCTCCTAGGAAAGGGAATGCTTGATTTGGCAGTTGCGGACAGATGTTACTGTATATGCATGCATAGGCATCCTAGCCCAGTGATGTCAAAACTTTTTTGGTTTGCTTGCCAAAAAGGTGTGTGCGCGCGTGCTAGCATGCACACCCCTGTGCTGATCCTGCACATGTACAAACACACACACAAACACACACACATGTTCAAGTGCCCAGGACTCACTGAAGCCTGGGACGGTGAAAAAATGGCCAAACAGGCGTGCTGGAAGTTCAGAAAAATGGATTTCTGGTTTCTCTGTTGTGCTGTTTTTCGCACTCCAGAGGCTTTGCCTTCCCCAAGGCCGAAAATCAGCTGGCCAGTGTGCACATGCACACTGGAGCTGACAAAGGGCAATGCCATGCATGCCCTCTGATATGGCCCCATGTGCCACCTGTGGCACGTGTGCTATATGTTCTCCATCACTGTCCTAGTCCAAATCTTCTCTTTAATCTTTCAATCCAGATTGTTGCAATACCAGAAGAGTACTATAATAACTATCTTCAAAGTATAGTGCCAGCATGATAGGGAATATTCCCAGAAAGTTTATTGATATAACAATGAAAATAAATAAACATCTATATATTTGGATTACTTGTTATATACCGTGGCATGGGCTAAATTTGCATGCCACTCACTGATTGGGCCAGTCGTGAGCGGCAGTTTTGAATGGCTGTCAGAAGCCAGCCGCCACCAAAGCAAGCTCTTAAAAACGGCTTGCCTGGAGCTGACTGGCTGTCTACACTCGCTACAGTTGGAATGCAATAAAGCCTATTATTGTTACTATGTCCCCAATCTGCTTTTGTTATGAGAATCTAACATTATTGTACATGTACTTGATTACAAAAAATGTTTTTATGTTTAAGGTGGTGGGGAAGGATAAAAATAAGAAGAAGAAAAGAGGGACCTTTTGATTGTTCTTTAGTTTGTGAATACTGATTTATGGAAATGTTTTCATTGTTAATTACTACTGTGGACAAGATAATGAATAACTGGAGAGGTGCAGCCTAGATGACCTTGTCTGTTCACTTTTGATAAACAGCACAATCGGTGCTTTGTGGACAGACTGATATGCTGAACAAAATGAATGCTTCTGAAATTCAAGTTCATTTTTCAATTAATGGGATATTAAATAATTAATCATGCAAAAGGAGGAAATAAAGGTCAGAACTACTTTATTTATCCCTTCAAACAGCTATTGCAGCTATGTAAGGGTGGAATAAGGGACCTTTTGCACAATAAAATTAATCCTACCTGCTTGCAACACCGCCATCCATTTTCTTGTCTACAGTTCTCTAATTAATTATACTTAAAAGCAAGCACTCTTTCACTTTTATAACTAGCAATTAGGCTTTCACTTTTATGTGGTTCCAATTGATAAATGGTTGAATGCTACACTGCATCTTCCTCATTAAGTTCGACAATGTAGCAGGGATGTATTTAAACCAATCCTCGTCTCCTGGGTGATTGCATGATGTCCAGTGTTGTTCCAGAATGTGAGGAGGAAGTAAGTGTTTATGCCGAACCAGCTTCCTCCGGGCTAGTGAATCACTGTCAAATTATTGGAAATAGTCAGGCTGGATCCATAGTGATAGTCTGTTCCTGTTCAAATCCCCTGAGCAGATGTTATTTTTTGGAATGTTTCCACAATTGCATATTTGTCCCTTTTAACTGGTCAGTGTTCCACCTCTCCTGTTTTTCCCCCCATATTTTAAAAAAGACAATTGATTCCACGTTGCTGAAATCATAGACAAATATAGGGGTGGATAGTAATTTTTAAAAAATCATGTTATTTCACCAGCAGTAAGGAGAGAAATGATAATGATAATGACAGCTTACATTAGAAAACCATCTTTCAGCTGTGGCGAGGGGGACGTTTGCCCAGGTTCGCCTGGTGCACCAGTTGCGGCCCTATCTGGACCAGGACTCACTACTTACAGTCACTTATGCCCTCATCACCTCGAGGTTCGACTACTGTAATGCTCTCTACATGGGGCTACCTCTGAAAAGTGTTCGGAAACTTCAAGTCGTGCAGAATGCAGCTGCGAGAGCAATCATGGGCTTCCCTAGGTATGTCCATGTTACACCAACACTCCGCAGTCTGCATTGGTTGCCGATCAGTTTCCGGTCACAATTCAAAGTGTTGGTTATGACCTATAAAGCCCTTCGTGGCATCGGGCCAGAATATCTCCGGAACCGTCTTCTGCCGCACGAATCCCAGCGACCGGTTAGGTCCCACAGAGTCGGCCTTCTCCGGGTCCCATTGACTAAACAATGTCGTTTGGTGGGACCCAGGGGAAGAGTCTTCTCTGTGGCAGCCCCGACCCTCTGGAACCAGCTCCCCCCAGAGATTAGAATTGCCCCCACCCTCCTTGCCTTTTGCAAGCTCCTTAAAACACACCTTTGTCGTCAGACATGGGGGAATTGAGATATTCCTTTCCCCCCCAGGCCTATACAAGTTATGCATGGTATGTTTGTGTGTATGTTTTGTTTTTTAATAAGGGTTTTTTAAATGATTTTTTAATTATTGCATTTGTATTGTATGTTTTGTTTTTATATGTATTGTTTTTATTGTTGCTGTGAGCCGCCCTGAATCTGCGGAGAGGGGCGGCATACAAATCTAAATAATAATAATAATAATAATAATAATAATAATAATAATAATAATACACGGGCACATTTCACGTGCCACATTTAAATATTCTGCTTGATGGGCATGCAGCAGGGGTGAAATTCAGTAAGTTCAGACAGGTCCTGGAGAACTGATAGCGGAAATTTTGAGTAGTTCAGAGAACTGACAAATACCACCTCTGGCTGGCCTCAGAGTGGGGAGAGAAATGAGGATTTTGCAGAGACCTTCTCTTGGAGCGAGGTAAAAATGGTGATTTTGCAGTATCCTTCCTTTGGAACACTCACCAAGCCATGCTCACAGAACCAGTAGGGAACATTTTTGAATTTCATATCTGGCAAGAGAGGTCCTTATCTCAACCATCAATAGCACGTCCAATGTCCTGACAGTCATAGGCAGTCATGCATATCCAACACCCAGTGGTGGGCAACAGCTGGTGCAACCAGGTATGCAACTGCTGTAGATCTCATGCCACTGGTGTGCAACCGACAAGATACCAGCGATTTTTGCCATTTTTTTCCTGCGCATGCATGGAAGCAAAAAAGTGGCGATTTTTTCCCAGATTTCGCTTGTGCAAGGACGCTCACGTGAGATTTCGGTTGCTGTGCATACGCAGCAGATGAATCTCATGCAAGCAAGCGTAACGGATATGCACACCAGATGCGCACGGCATGGAGTGCACCACAAACACCGGTGACTGGCGGCCCATCACTGCCAACACCACAATTTCTCTTTCTTGGCTATCTTTTTGTTCTCTTCTCCTGCTTTAAAATTTCATAGAAAAATCATCCTTGTAGAAGTAGTAATGCTTCACTGTAAAGGAAAAGGGCAAGTAAAAGGAAAGGAAGGAAGGAAGGAGGGAGCTGTTGTTGAATCCAGTATTCTCAGAAACATTAGCTTTATGTCATGTTCATGGACACACTAATGCCAGATTTTGTTACTCATTCTGTCAGATATTGTTAAATTAATTATTGTTTTGTAGGTTGTTTTGGGTGCCAGTATTTGTTTCCTGGCTTCTGTGCCAATATTATTGGATTGATTTGTGATCTGCTTTTGGAGCTTTGTTTTGTTTTATGATGTGCCATGCCTTGGTGATGGTGCATAATAAACACATTATTATTGTTATTGCCTGACCTTACCTTTAAGCCAGCCATTTCCCTCTTCCCATCCTCTATCGTGTTGATTCAGAGTGTTGGCTTGCTTTCATGAAACAGGCCATACCTCTAGGCATTGGCTGGAAGTTATCTGCTTGCCCTTTGTTCCAGTCACTCTTAAGAAATTCAACCAAAAATCCAGCTGCTGAATCAAGAATCCATTGCAGAATTGTTGTATTATTTCCCCCTCACAATTTCAAGGAGATTGCAAATGCAATTAGGAGAAGAAAAAAACAGATCCATATTTGAAATTGATCTGGAATCATTATCTCTTATTGGTCTGGGCTTTACATTAATGTAAAGACCTGATCACTTATGCTTATAATAATTATTACAATGTAAAAATACTGATATTTGAAAATACAATATAATTGTATATTATACATAATAATGTACAATAATTGTAAAGAAATATTATTTCTTGTAGTTTGCCTTATTCTTAAAAGAACAGTTTTTTAGTCCATGATTTACAACAGCTTGTTTAGTGACCATCCAAAGTTACAAAGGCATTGAAAGATCATTTTTCATACTTATGACTGTTGCAACATCTCCATGATCACGGGATTAATTTACATATTGCATTTGGTTCATATTTACGAAACTGGCAGTGTCTCAGGGTCATGTGATCATGTTTTGCAACTTTCTGACAAGCAAAATCAATGGGGAAACCAGATTCACTTAACAACCATCTTACTAATTTTAGTGATTCACTTAACCAATGGGGCAAAACTCACTTCACAAATTTCTCACTTAACATAAATGTTGGATTCAGTTAGGGTCATACGCCAAGGGCTATATCTATTTTCTTGTTAAATAATTGTACAGTAGTACCTCTAGATACGAGCTGCTCCACATGCGAGTATTTCAAGTTACGAGCTGCGACGCGAGCAAAATTTATGTTCGACACTCGAGCTCAAATTTGGGATACAAGCCGAGCGTCTACTAGGTGGCGCAAGAATTCCACTTTTTCTAGTTATCTCCGTGCGAAAAGCCAAATCTAAATAAATGCATTTGTTCGAGATACGAGATGATCGACATACGAGGTCAGCTCTGGCACGAATTAAACTCGTATGTCGAGGTACCACTGTACTAGTTTTAAAGACAAATCATATAATAGCTTAGGATATGATCTGCTCAGCTGTGGTTTATAAGAAACAATTTGGGAGACACTTTGGAATAGCAATAGCGATATCGCTTAGACTTATATATCGCTTCATGGTGCTTTACAGACCTCTGTAAGTTGTTTAGAATCAGCATATTGCCCCCAATAATCGGGGTCCTCATTTTATCAACTTTGGAAGAATGGAAGATTGAGTCAACTTTGAGCAGGTGGGATTCGAACTGCCAAATTGCTGGCAGGCAGCAGGCAGTAGAAGTATTCTGCAGTACTGCATTCTAACCACCAAGGAATGCATTGAAGTGTTTGGGTTCAAAATAAAATACTTTCCCCATAGCTTAGATGATTCAAGCCAAGCAGACAAACAGGTATTAGCTTTGTTCTCAGATCCTGTGTCTTGTGTCAGCTGTCTATTTCTTCCTGTTGGTGCCCAGACAAGCTCTCCTCCTCCGTGTTCAAACTAATCCTTTTCCTAGATATGGACATTTTTTCTTCTTTAGATAACTAATATGCTCTAGGTTCAGATACAGGTAACCTTCGCATTACAGCCATACATCTAGCAACCATTCACAGTCACGCTGGCATTGAAAAATAGTTACTCATGATCATTTCTCAGACTTACAACTGTTCTAGCCTTCCATTGAGGACCTGTATACTGCACGAGTCAAAAAGTGGGCTGTGAAAATATTTACTGACCCATCACATCCTGGACATAAATTGTGTCAACTCCTACCCTCCAAACAATGCTGCACACCAAAACAACTAGACACAAGAACAGGTTTTTTCCAAATGCCACCACTCTGCTAAACAAATAATTCCCTCAACATTGACAAACTTCTGTATTTACTAAGTCTGCACTAATATTAATCTTCTCACCATTCTCATCACCCATCTCCTCCCACAAATGATTAGATTAGATTTAGATTAGATTAGATTTATTGGATTTATATGCCGCCCCTCTCCGCAAACTCGGGGCGGCTCACAACAATAATAAAAACAGTACATAGTAACAAATCCAATGCCCACCAATCTAATTACAATTTTAAGTTAAAAAATTTATAAAACAATCCCAATATATATAAAAAACAGGCACACAGTCAATCAATCAAACGGCAAAACAACATGGGCAAGGGGGAGATGTTTTAGTTCCCCCATGCCTGACGACAGAGATGGGTTTTAAGGAGTTTACGAAAGGCAGGGAGGGTGGGGGCAATCCTAATCTCAGAGGGGAGCTGGTTCCAGAGGGTCGGAGTCCCCACAGAGAAGGCTCTTCCCCTGGGTCCCGCCAGACGACATTGTTTAGTCGACGGGACCCGAAGAAGGCCGACTCTGTGGGACCTAACCGGTCGCTGGGATTCGTGCGGCAGGAGGCGGTCCCGAAGATATTCTGGTCCGGTGCCATGAAGGGCTTTATAGGTCATAACCAACCAAATGACTGTATGACTTTGTTGTTTGTATCCTTAGAAATTTATACTGACTGGTTCCTAATATGATTTGATTGCTTATTTGTACCCAGATTATCCTTAAGTGTTATACCTTATGATTCTTGACAAACTTATATTTTCTTTTATGTACAATGAGAGCATATGCACCAAGACAAATTCCTTGTGTGCCCAATCACACTTGGTCAATAAAGAATTCTATTCTATTCTATTCTATTCTAGTCCAGTCCAGTCCAGTCCAGTCCAGTCCAGTCTAGTCTTTTATGCTTGTATATATTTACAATGGATGCAGCATCCCAGGATCATGTGCTCCACATTTGTAACTTTGCCAGCTAGCTTTTGGCAAGTAAGTCAATGGGGAAAGTTGGATTCACTTTAACATCCTCCACACAATTCACTTAACAGCTGCAGTGATTCACCTAACAGCCATGGCAAAAAAGGTTGTAAAATCAGGGCACAATTTGCTTAATAGCAGAAATTCTGGTCCCAATTGTAGTCATAAATTGAGTACTACCTGCACTCTAATACATCACCAGCCACAACATGAATCCACCTTCTCTCTGAATTCTGTTTCTCAGTCAACAGTTAAATCAGTTGTGAATTTATTTTATAAGCTAGAAGTTTTGGGTTTTCTCCTGAGCATGAGGCAGAGAGAAAAATGTAAATCCTGATTTCTGATTACAACTATGCTTCTCTCTGAACATATTTCTGAAGGAAAGATTTGAACTTTCCAAACAATTTCTATGTGACTTTCCTTTCACATTTCCTTCTCTTCACAGCAGCCTGTAGTGCAAACAGAGTTGTCATAGCAGGAGAGCAGAGATCCTTGTGTAATTTAGTTACTGGCTAAACAAAGCTGAAGAGGAGTGGTAAAAGGTCATTTCTTACTGTGGAGATTTGGGAGTCAAGGAATCTGTATCAGGTGCTTAAAATTTGTTCTATATTTGTAAAGACACAACATATGCCTAAAATGTTAAAAACATTAAAGACTTTCTCAATATTGAGACAATTTGTTTTATATTTGTTTGAAAAGTAGTTCAGCTTGAGCAGATACAAAATAACGAGTCCTTTCTCTCCAAAATCCTAATTTCCTATTTGTTTTCTTTAGGTAAAATATGTGTTAACTTTATTCCTTAGGTTTGTAGGCAGCTGTGGGCTACGAGCTGGAACACTAAATTGCACTTGCCGCTGCAGCTTGTAAGTTCTTGCAAGGCCAGCGCGATTTTGCAGCTGCACCTGTGGAGGCAGCAAAATCGCACACGGAGCTACGGGTGCGCCCATGTTTCGGCGAGGTTTTTTTTGCTTCTGCGCATGCCGAAACACAGGCGCACCTGCGGCTCCGTGCATGATTTTGCTGCCTCCACAGGTGCAGCAGCAAAATTGTGCTGGCCCTGCAAGAACATACGAGCCGCGGCAGCAAGCGCAATTTAGCATTCTGGCTCGTAGCCCACCGCTGTTTGTAGGTAAGCTACAAAATATTTATTTATTATTTTATTATTTTATTTATTATTTTATTTATTTTATTTATTTTATTTATTTTATTTATTTTATTTATTTTATTTATTTTATTTATTTTATTTATTTTATTTATTTTATTTATTTATTTATTTTATTTATTTTATTTATTTTATTTATTTTATTTATTTTATTTATTTTATTTATTTTATTTATTTTATTTATTTTATTTATTTTATTTATTTTATTTATTTTATTTATTTTATTTATTTTATTTATTTTATTTATTTTATTTATTTTATTTATTTTATTTATTTTATTTATTTTATTTATTTTATTTATTTTATTTATTTTATTTATTTTATTTATTTTATTTATTTTATTTATTTTATTTATTTTATTTATTTTATTTATTTTATTTATTTTATTTATTTTATTTATTTTATTTATTTTATTTATTGTGTGTGTGTGTGTGTGTGTGTGTTTTCGTAGATTTTCACGGGTACAGGTATGACAGTCTTGGTATATTCGGGTTTCTTCCCGTGTAGGATTTGGAAATTTCTGGCGACGTTTCGACGAGGTCTCACTCGAAATTTCCAAATACTACACGGGAAGAAACCCGAATATACCAAGACCATCATATATATATATTTATATATACTTTTCTTTGTTCTTGCAAATGATGGATGTCACCAACTTCAAATGATGAGAAAGAAACTAATGGTAATGCGCTACTATACATATTGAATGAAAATAATAACTTCTAAGAAGACAATGTTTACTTCAGCAATAAGGTGTTGATATGTTGCTAAGTTTGATGGTGAGAAGCTGAGTTACACAATAGCAATCCACCCATGGTCATTCCGTTTCTCTTTTTACCTCTGAAAGGATGACCCAACAGAGCATGAGTTGTCTCAAGTTAATGGATGAAATTTTATCACCTTCCGAACAGTATTAGTTTCAGATTTTTTTCCTCTTAGTTTTAAGCTTAGTGCTTATTTATATAAGCTTCTTAAAAGAAAGCCCACTGTTATGCTTACTAAGTTTCAAGTCCTCTTGAATTTCCTGGCTCTGTTTCTTTATTTTGTCTTTCCATTGGCCATCTTGCTTAGAAGAAAGGAGATGGAATTCTTGCTCCAGGGTTTGTAAGATAAGAGTGAGAATGATGGTGCAACAATCAAATGTTTCTATCTTCTTGTCCTTTGCAAGACACTTTTAAGTTGCTGGAGGGTATCTTTGTCCTGTCCTACAGTGGTAGTTCAGTTCCTTTCGTGCTCAGTGCTGCCTTATCTCTTCAGTTTGGTGTTCTGTCTGAACATGACTGATTGAAAGTATACATAATAGAAGCCTTTAGAGCTCTGGTTTATATTTCACTATTGGAAAATTCTGACCTTTGTTCACACAGGTAGCAACTGTACATTTAAATTCAGTCCCCAAAGACAGCCAAGCTTTCAGAAGTTAGAGGCTCTGCTTTTAATCAAGGCATGTTGCTCTTTGAAAACCTTCTGGTGGAAAATGCAACGGAGATCGAAGAAATAAGTCATGACCCCCTGTAATCAAGCAGGTTTCTTTCTCTTGAAGACTTGATTATATAATCCTGAAAAGCTGCTAAGTCACCCTATCCCACCCATCTGGCACAGTAAAAACACGAATGTAATGAAACATTAAAGTGCTGATAGCTTTATCCTTCTTTTCTGCTTACAAAATAAAGATTTCACAGTCTTATTATATATTTTTTATATCTGACTAGGAAGGTATGAGGGCAGTAGAGCTATTAAATTGGCCTAATGAGGACAGTTAAATATTAAATATCTTATCAACAATGGAAGAATTATCAATTGCCACCACTTTGCTCACTTAACTATATCTCTCCTTACTTCAAAAAACTTGTAAATGGCTGAAATTTACAATTGCCATTCATTTATTCCTAACACTGTGATTTCTGCTGTTTGGTAAGATTTCAGGAATAATTTGCCCTTCTTCCTAGGGAGAGAGTTACCAGCCTGAGGTCATCAACTGTATTTGTGCCTAAGGTGGGACTAGAACTCACAGTCTCCTGATTTCTCGCTTGGTACCTTAAACACTCCACCAGACTGGTGCTTGTACCCCCCTCTCACAATTATCTGACTCTCTTCCTTCCTTCCTTCCTTCCTTCCTTCCTTCCTTCCTTCCTTCCTTCCTTCCTTCCTTCCTTCCTTCCTTCCTCTCTTTCTTTCTTTCTTTCTATCTCTTTCTTTCTTTCTTTCTCTCTCTCACTCTCTTTCTTTTGTTCTTTCTTTCTTTCTCTCTCTTTCTCTTTCTCTCTCTCTCTGCACACACCCACACACCCAGAGTAAATGAATGTGAAAGAAAAAGCATCAAGATAGAATCAGTTTGGTTCATAGGTGCTTATTTTGCTATGCTCAGAAGAGGCAATGGAAGATTAGCTTTGTTCTCCTGCCTTGCCTTTTCCATTTCCAGCTTGCTCTTTCTCTTCTGTATATTCTTCTAGACCTGAGTTTCAGATGGTTGTGTTTCTTTTTCTTTTTAAAATAATGTTTATTAATTTTTCCATTAAAAAAAAACCCAAACGAACTGAGAGTTGTGTTTTTGTTAGATATACAGTCATACCTCGTCTTATGAACCTAATTGGTTCCAGGGGGAGGTTCGTAAGACGAAACATTGTTTCCCATAGGAAACAATGTAAAGTCAATTAATCCGTGCAACCAAAAAAAAACCCCTGGAAAAAAACGTTGCCGCCCGGCTGTCACCTTTTAAAACAGCCTGGGGGTTTCTCAGCGACCTCCCGAACGCCGAACCCGAACTTCCGGGTTCGGCGTTCGGGAGGCCACCGAGAAGCCCCCAGGCTGTTTTAAAAGGTGACAACCGGGCGGCGGGGCTTCCCAGCAGCCTCCCGAACCCCGAACCCGGAGGTTCGGCAAACGTTTGGGGTTCAGGAGGCTGCTGGGAAGCCCCCCAGCCCGGCTGCAATCTTTTAAAACAGCCGGGCGGCTTCCCAGCAGCCTCCCGAAGCCGAACACCAAACCCGAACTTCTGCGTTCGGAGGCTGCTGGGAAGCCCCCCGACTGTTTTAAAAGGTGACAGCCGGGCTGGGGGGCTTCCCAGCAGCCTCCCGAACCCCGAACCCGGAAGCTTGGCAAAAGTTTGGGGTTCGGGAGGCTGCTGGGAAGCCCCCCAGCCTGGCTGCGACCTTTTAAAACAGTCAGGGGGGGGCTTCCCAGCAGCCTCCCGAACGCCGAACCCGGAAGTTCGGATTTGGCGTTTGTAACTCGAAAAAAGTTCATAAGAAGAGGCAATTTTTTTCTGAACCCCAGGTTCGTATCTCGAGTTGTTTGTAAGACGAGGGGTTCGTATCTTGAGGTACCACTGTATCTGGTGTGTGTGTGTGGCAGCAGTGGGTTTTAAATCCCGTTGCTACTGGTTCGCATGCATGCCTGTGTGCGTAACACTTTGGCGCATGCGTCCCAGGCAGGTGGGTGGAGCCTTCCTCTGCTGCCGCTAGCAGTTCGCTGAACCAAGACAAATCCACCGCTGGTGTGTGGAGGAGGGGCTGTTCTTCATGAGACTTGTCATCTTTTAAAATCTTTTTTCTTATTCCCTTGTTTTTAAAATAATTTTATTATGTTATATTTGTCTTTGACAGCGCTGGCTTTGAAATAGAGATGAGTATCACCCCCTAGAGTTGGGAACAACTAGCACTTTTATGCGAGGGGAACCTTTACCTTTTATTTTCCTATTAACTGTATTTTTATTGTATATTGCCTGGTTTGGAATTGAGCTGTGCCTACATTAAATGATAATAATAATATTAATAATGCCAGAATTGACTTAACGCCCCAGACATAATGACTGTTGATTGTATAAATAAAAAAGTCAGGATAGTGGACATTTGCAATATCTGGAGAGAGCAGGAGAAAGGAGAAAGACCTGGAGGAAATCACAGAATATAAAGACTTGCAAATAAAAACAGAATGACTATGACAAAGAATGCAAACACAGTAATAATAGTGATAGACACCTTGCATACAGTCCCCAAATATCTCAGGGGACCACTTGAACTCCATCAGCATTGACAAAATCACCTTCACCTAATCATGTTTGGGATTTGTTTTGTTTCCTCACCACCACTATTAAGAGTCTGAAAAAACGTTTGATAGTGCATCAGAAGTGACACTAAAGTACCCTAGAAAAAAGTACAGAAAAAGTTTCTGCAATCTGGTGATCAGCAAGTACTGGAGAAAAATTAGGACCTGCCCCCCCCCCCTCCTGTATATGTGTGTACGTGTGTGTGCATTTATATATGTATGTATTGTACACACATTTCATGTATACAATATGGATATACAGAGAGATGCTATTGGTCACAAGGTGGTAATGATTTTTAGGTTAAGATAGAAATAAAGCACAAAATTTCTTCATGGATTCCAACTTAGTTACAAATCTAATAAATAATAATAATAATAACTTAGTTGCAAACCTTTTTATACAAAGTGTGAAATCCTGTTCAACCCCAGCTATTCTTATTTAGAGGTACCTTTTTTTATTCGGGCATGAGGGAAATAAATAAAAAGAAATTCAATTGTTTGCCCCCATTCATCATTTATGTGTATAAGCACCAGTGGGTTATTCTATTGGTTTTAATTGTTTAGCACTTGAATGACAAACATATAATGAGAAGTGGGTGGAAAAAAAGAGAGAATAATAATAATGTTTGCAAGTAGTCCTCAACTTACAACCACAATTGAACCCAGAATTTATGTTGCTAACTGAGGAATTTGTAAAATGAGTTTTGCCCCATTTTTTAAATTATTATTATTATTATTATTATTATTATTATTATTATTATTATTATTATTATTATTAATTAGATTTGTATGCCGCCCCTCTCCGTAGACTCGTATGACTTTTCTTGCTATGTTTGTTCAGTGAATCATTGCAGTTGTTAAATTCATCACACAATTGTTAATTGAATCTGAATTCCCCATTGACTTTGCTTGTCAGAAGATTGCAAAAGAGGATCACCTAGAATTATTTTTATTGGCCAAGTGTGATTGGTCTTTGGTGCATATGCTCTCAGTGTACATAAAAGAAAAGATACATTTATCAAGAATCATGAGGTACAACACTTAATGATTGTCATAGGGGTCAAATAAGCAATGAAGAAACAATCAATATTAATAAAAAATCTTAAAGATACAAGCAACAAGTTACAGTCATACAGTCATAGGTGGGAGGAAATGTGTGAGGAATGATGAGGAAAAACTAGTAGTGATAGTAGTGCAGACTTAGTAAATAGTTTGACAGTGTTGAGGGAATTACAATTTGTTTAGCAGAGTGATGCCGTTCGGGAAAAAACTGTTCTTGTGTCTAGTTGTCTTGGAGTGCAGGGCTCTGTAGCGATGTTTTGAGGGTAGGAGTTGAAACAGTTTATGTCCATGATGCGAGGAGTCAGTAAATATTTTCACAAGCCTCTTTGCAGTATACATGACCCCAGGACACTGCAACCATTATAAATATGAACCAGTTGCTCAGCCATCTGAATATAAATCATTGACCATGAGGATGCTGCAATGGTCACAAGTGTGAAAAATGGGCATACGTCAGTTTTTTTCAGTGCAGTTGCAACTTTGACTGATCACTTAGTGAATTGTTGTAAGCCAAAGATTATCTGTAGTCTTTGAAGCACTTAATTAAAACAACCCACTTTCCAAAATGTGTGTGTTTGTGTTTAGTTCTGCTGTGAAATTCTAGTTTCACAGGACTGAACTGGGTGGGCTAATGAACTTGGTTCTGTGGTATGGCCAGGAGTGGACTACTGCCCGGACCGGGGGGAGAATGCAGTGGGGTGGCGAAAATGGAGCTCCACCCCAGAGCACCCAATTTGCACTGAAAGATGTTGAAAGAAAATTGCATAAGCCACGCCCACAGTGTGATAGTAAAAATTTTTGTACCCCTTCACTGGGTTATGGCAGAGTGAAGGTGTTGGGAACAGACTGGGAACCAATGCAGAGTGTGAGCATGTCCATTAGGTCTTTTGGATTATGATTATACTATACTATAAACAATGTCGCTTGGCAGGACCCAGAGGAAGAGCCTTCTCTTTGGCGGCCCCGACCCTCTGGAACCAACTCCCCCCAGAGATTAGAATTGCCCCCACCCTCCTTGCCTTTCATAAGCTGCTTAAAACCCACCTCTGCCGCCAGGCATGGGGGAATTGAGATACACTTTCCCCCTAGGCCTTTACAATTTTATGCATGGTGTGTCTGTATGTATGATTGGTTTTTATATAATGGGTTTTTAATTGTTTTTAGTATTGGATTTTGTCATATACTGTTTTATTACTGTTGTTAGCGGCCCCGAGTCTGTGGAGAGGGACGGCATACAAATCCAATAAATAAATAAATAAATAAATTTTAGCACTAGCATTATTGTTTTTAAACTCTCTTCTTTGAAATAATCATAGGAAGAAGGAGGAAAATAGAAGATGTAATTTATGGTCAATCCTTATCAGACTTTTGGGGATCTAGTTTGGTTTTGACATTTTGACTGTAAGCTGCAAATGTGGTAACATGTGGAACAGTAGACGTTTTAAGTGTTGTGGTGATCTCAGTAAAATACACACAGATTGTGCTATTTTTTTTCTAATCATTTTCTTACAGTTCTGTATTTAAGGGTTACATTTATTCTGAAATCCAGAAGAGGTGTAATTATCACATATGACATTCCCCCTTTCAGCCTGCGATGCTTTGAACAACAAAGGGTCAGAGAATGATCTTCCCTAATGAACACTTAGAAAGAAGAGGATCCTTGTTAATGTAAAGGCTATCTCTCGGATAAAAGTGCACAGTGACGGATGTATAAAATTACAAAAGTCAGAAATGATAGGCTGGGAAAAGGTCTTACATTCACTCTTTGGAGAATGTAATATCGCATTTTAGGGCACTAATGGGACTGAAGGTAAAGGTATAGAAGAAAACACAAAGTATAAGAACTTTACTTCTAAGAGTTAGAATAAAATATAAGAAGGATAAAAAAAACCCAGGAACCAAGAATTCTGATGAAATATGTATATCTTATATATCTAAAAATGATGTTATAGTAAACAAAATTAGCAGTGATTTTATGCTCTTAGTCCTAAACATTGAAATAATTTCATTGACTCTGGTTTGCAAATTCATATTTGCATATTATGTCAGAATATATAAAACATATGCATTTCTAACGTTTAAATTTATTATGGATTCTTTATTCAATTTCTTGATGCAAAATTCATTGAAGCTGATAGAGTTAATCAAATCAAATCTGCTAAGAATCTAAATTGAATCAGGGAGACTCTCCAACTTCTATTATTGAAAAATCCATTATTTTCCAAGATGGTTTGATAATTTCCCAAGAGCATTTTTGGCCTTCCAGACAGGTCTGGAACAATTCCTGTCTACATAATTGAAGAATCTTTGCTTGGTTCAGGTTTCTTCCCATGTAAGGTTCAGAAAATCCTGGTGACATTTTGATGAGGTCCCACTTGTCATCTTCAGACTAAGAACAAAGTGAATTTGTCATGGTGTCTTGGTTAAAAATTTGAGGGTTGGCATAGCTGTGGGTGGCTTATTCATAAACATATACAGTAAGACTTAATATCTATGCCATAAGAAGATATGAATTCATATAATAGTTCCTATTTTATGTGGGAAAATAAAAATGAATCCCACAAAACCTTTCAACTTTTATATGCTAATCAAAGCTATTACAAAATTACATTTATACCACATTAGTTAATGATAAGAAAAATGGGACATTAAACATTTAAACTAGTAAATGCAGTCCAGCTGTTTAAACAACCTTTCAAGTGAAAGGCTCAATAATTTGAATAATGGTTATTTAGCAGCTGTATTCTAGCTGCGGTTTTACAGGAAAAGAGAGAATTTTTATTGGATGTTTTTATTTATTGTTTTATTTTATTATTTATGTGGCCAACCACTCACTCTCAGTGATTCTTAGTTCTTACAAAAATAAAAAACCCAATATACAAAAAGTACAAAAAATACTTTTCTATAATTGATAGAGAACATCTCCTGCTAATCCTGTTTCTTTTTTCCCTCCTCTAATAAAAAAGTAACATATACATTTCCATAATCCAACTGAAGTTTTTGCATTTATGTAATTCAAAGGAATCTGCCTGATTTACCACCCCTCCCAAATCCAGATCAAAATTAATTTTTGAAATAATATTTGTTAAAAGGGAATCATTAACATACAATAAATATTGAATTTTGAGCATGACATTTCCAATCATAAAGTGAACTCATCAGTTTATTGTATAAAAGATTAATTGGTGTCTTCTTTTATTTACAAATATTTTTGTAAGTAGACATAATTTTCACCAATGAGAACATACTCTAACCAAAATTTGACTTCATATACTGGTACAGTATTCCAATTATTTTCCAGAGGAATCCAATGGGAAATCCAGAGAATGATACCATGGTCTTTCAAGACTGAAGGAGGCCAATGTATTTTGGAATCATGCTTAGAATATTTCTTCTAGACTGGATTGTTACTGGACTCCAGTAACAATTGAAGAATAACAGTTCTATAAAATGAGGGACAATTTTTTGCTTGTGAATATGTCTGGAAGAAAAGTAAGATAATAAGAAATCTCCTGGAGGGACAACTAACAGGAGGTAGCTGAAAACAAATATACAGTATTTGCTTGCCTTTTGCTATAGGAATGTTCTTTCACTTGATGTTTTGTAGTCATTTTGAAAATGAACAAACCTCTCTTCTCTATCAGCTATGTATGTGAATTACTACAACGTGCTCTCCAAACTCCAACCATAGTTTCTGCTTTTTCTCCAATATTGAGGAATCTTCTCTCAAAGAAGTCCAGTACAGTGATCCCTCGAGTTTCGCGTCTTCAAGTATCGCGAAAGGGCTATTTCGCGAGTTTTCAACCCGGAAGTAAACTCCACCATCTGCGCATGCGTGCCCTTCCACACATGCGTAGATGGTGGAGTTTCCCCGCCGGGCAGAGGCTTCCCTGGGTCTTCCCCCTCTTTCTCTATGTTGCTTCTTCCTCTCTCACACTCTCTTCCTCCCTCTCTCATCTCTTTCTTTCCTTCTCTCTCTTTCTCTCCCCCTCTTGCTCTTGAGCGGCCGCCTAGCAGCTGATCTGCTCGGCAGCGCAGCAGCAGCGAGGAGCCGAAGATCTTCGGCTCCTCGCTGGTGCTGCGCTGCCGAGCAGATCAGCTGCTAGGCGGACGAAGCGGGGGAGGGGGGGAAGCGAAGGCGCGGCGATGGGCAAGGGCTGCCAGTGAGCCTTCTCCGTCCCTTTCCTGCTGCACCGGTCTGGGGCCAAGTGGGCGGGGGGCGGCCGGGACCTCGCCTGTCTCCGCCGCCCGCATCGCCCCTCCGGCGGGCCGGCCTCCCCCGCCCGCCTCTGCTGCAGCCGCCACCGCCTCCCCGACTGGCACAAAAGGGCCCCGCCCGCCCCGCCCCGAAGCTTACCTTGCGGCGGGATTCAAAGTGCTGGGGTGGGGGGGTGTCACTTCGCCGCTCGTGTCCTGGCTAAACCGGGCGGCAGGAGACAGGCTTTGAGTTTTTGGCTGCGGGGGGAGAAGTAGGACTTTCCTAACTCCCTCCCCCCGCAGCCAAAACTAAAAGCCTGTCTCTTTTTTCTTGCGGCGAGCCCAAGCCGTTCCTTTCTCGACCGCAGCCGAGCTTCCCTCGGCCCCCTTTGGCCCCGTCGCCTCCTCCCCGCCTGCCTTTCCTCGCCAAGCGCACGAAAAAAAGAGAGAAGGCTTCTACCAGAAGCCGGGGACGGCCGGCAGGGGCATGAAGGATCTCCCCGCCGGCCTCGGGAGCGCGTGGGAGGCTCCGCCCCGCCAGGGTTCCTCTCCATGAGGGAGTCCGCCGAGCTGACCGTCTTCAATTCGCCGTCTCACCCGGGCTCCCGATCCTGCTGGGCGGCGAGGAGACTCGGCGGGGAGCGCGCACGTCAGGGACCCAGAGCGCCCTTGTGGCCGCGCTCGCCATGCCGGTTTCCCCTCAGGAGACGCGCCTGAGTGGCGAATTGAAGACGGGCAGCTCGGCGGACTCCCTCATGGAGAGGAACCCTGGCGGGGCGGAGCCTCCCACGCGCTCCCGAGGCCGGCGGTGAGATCCTTCATGCCCCTGCCGGCCGTCCCCGGCTTCTGGTATCTCTGTGGGGGGGGGGGGGAGGCGGCTGCTTGAAAACCCCTGACCTCCATCGCCTCCCCCCCACGGCACAAGGCGAGCACACAGGCGGCGGGGACACAGGCGGCGGGGACTGCCCTGTCCCCCTGCGCAAAACTACGCAGCCCCAGATCGCTCGCTTCTCCAGCCAGCAAAGCCGACTGCCCGGCTTTGCTGGCTGATGCAGGAAAGGAAAGCATCACATTTAAAAAGCACGCCGGCCTCGGGAGCGCGTGGGAGGCTCTGCCCCGCCAGGGTTCCTCTCCATGAGGGAGTCCGCCGAGCTGACCGTCTTCAATTCGCCACTCAGGCGCGTCTCCTGAGGGGAAACCGGCATGGCGAGCGCGGCCACAAGGGCGCTCTAGGTCCCTGACGTGGGCGCTCCCCGCCGAGTCTCCTCGCCGCCCAGCAGGATCGGGAGCCCGGGAGAGATGGCGAATTGAAGACGGGGGCTGCGAAGGGGCGCACGCGGCAGAGCTCCGACGGAGGAGAGGTGGCGGGGAGAAGCTCTCTCTCCCTCCCCCCCCCGGAAAAAAGAAAGCAGCCCCAGCCAAAGACGCCCAGCGAGAAAGAGACCTCCGCGCCGACTTTTCTCGGCTGCTGTCCACGCCCGGCTCTCTTGGCAGGCAGAAGCAACAAGTCCGGCTCGGAGGCCTCTTTCTCGCTGGGCGTCTTTGGCTGGGGCTGCTTTCTTTTTTCCGGGGGGGGGGGAGGGAGAGAGAGCTTCTCCCCGCCACCTCTCCTCCGCCGGAGCTCTGCCGCGTGCGCCCCTTCGCAGCCCCCTCGCTCCTTGTCCCGACAGCCCCCCCCACCGCAGCACTTTGAATCCCGCCGCTTCTGCTGGATACGGGCGGTGGGTGGGACCAGCGGCGCGGAAGCCAGGGCTGTGGCAGCTCGCCCCCCCCCATCGCCCGTATCCAGCAGAAGCGGCGGGATTCAAAGTACTGGGGTGGGGGGTGTCCCGACAGCGGCAGGTGAACGGGGCGAGCGAACGAGGCGGGCGAGCGAACGAGGCGAGCGGGGGGTGAACGAGGCGGGCGAACGAGGCGGGCGAACGAGGCAAGCGGGGGGGCGAACGAGGCGAGCGGGGGGTGAACGAGGCGGGCGAACGGAGCGGGGGGGTGAACAAGGCGGGGGAACGAGGCGAGCGGCGAACGAGGCGAGCCAACGAGGCGAGTGGCAAACGGCGGGCGGGCATCAGCGAGGATCCGAGGCCGCGGGGAAGACCCAGGGAAGGTTCCTTCGGCCGCCTAGCAGCTGATCTGTTCGGTAGCGCAAGGAGCCGAAGATGGGGTTTCCCCTTTGCGTGGGCGGCTGGGAAACTCCAATCTTCGGCTCCTCGCTGCTGCTGCGCTACCGAGCAGATCAGCTGCTAGGCGGCCGAAGGAACCTTCCCAGGGTCTTCCCCACCTCCCACATGCAAACCCCACCATCTGCATGAAAAAAAATGGCGCGCATGCGCAGATGATGTTTTTACTTCCGCGCCGCTACTTCGCGAAAAATCGATTATCGCGAGGGGTCCTGGAACGGAACCCTCGCGATAATCGAGGGACCACTGTAGTCCACTCTGTCTTTATTGACTAGTTGCTTCTGCATTTAAGAAGATAAAATAATTACATTTTGCATACAATAGCTTGCCTGAAGAAGATAAAATAATTACATTTTGCATACAAAATAGCTTGCCTTAAAATAATTACATTTTGCATACAATAGCTTGCCATTTTGCATACAATAGCTTGCCTAGCTGGGTGGCAGGGGGAAAAACTTCAGAGACCACCTATCAAAATAAATTCCATGAGCTGATTTAGCATCTCTTCTCTTTCCATTTTAGAACATGCTTAATATAGCTTATTATCAACGTTTGTTTAGTCATTAGCAATGTTAAAAAGCACAAGTGTCACAAATTGCAGAAAATTAGATTGCTAAACCTAAATACAGTTGAAAATAATAAAGTTTAAAAAATAGTTCAGAGGAACCTAAGTCAGTTCTTGAATTTGGTAATCAGACATGCTTGAAAGGTTTTAGAAGAACAAATGCAGCACCACATTCCAAGTAAGGAAAAAAGTTTGTATGAATCTTCCCTTAAATATTTTAATTATCTTATCCTGTTGCATTATCCTTTTTCCTGAAGACTGGCCCCTGGCTTATTTTTGTGGGACCATTTGTTTTGACTAAAATTTGAGTCTTTTGAAAATACTGATTTGGTTTTGGAACCTTTGCACAGCACTAAACTTTAGGGAAGGAAAATCCTATCTCTCCCCTCCCTCTCTTTGTGAGTGACCTATGCCCTGACCCCTCTTTTTGTGATAATAAAAAGAGAAACTGCCTGTCACATCAGGTAAAACCGCAGCTGGAATACAGCTGCTAAATAACCAGTTTGGTTCAAATGAAGCCATGAGTTTGGGAGATAAGAATTTGTGCACTTCCTGTTAATAGATCCCAAGTGGGATTTGAAACACATTTCTGTTCTACGCCTGTCATTGCACTTGCAATGTCAATATTTTGAAGTCAATATTCTGAAGCCCTCTTTTGTATTCTTTAAGGACCTGGAGTTCTCTTTCCCTTAACTTTCTTGTACTGCATTTCTGCAGATCGTGAGAACCATTTTTCTTCAATAGATGGTCTAATTTTTTTCTTCCCAAAATGACTCAAAACAGTTTTGCTTTGGGTACCTATTAAAGATGTTTCTTAGTAAAACGGAACAGTCTTTTAATCTAATTATTCAAGAAAAGCTAATATGCCCAGTTAGCTAAAAAGTCAATCTTCTAATAAGACCATCTCATTTGCAATAGCTTAGTTGTTTTTATTGCAGAGGCAAATAAGCTTCTAATGAAGAATGTACATGTAATTTCTCTTGTTCAAATAACCTTTGAGTTCTTGACCTTCATGTAATTATAACTTGTTTATATACGTATTTGAAGATGATAATAGAACTGTGAAATAGCAGTACTTAAATGGTTGTGAAGATAACCATTTTCTAGTTTTGACTTAGTAAACAGTCTAATAGGCATGACACACTGGCCTAAAGGCCTTGAAATCTAATTTGAGACAACGTGCTGAGTAAATAAGCCAATGATGGAAGTGCTGAGACAGAGAGAACATAATGACATCAAATTGAACTTCAAAAACTAGACACCATCAAAGAGAAAAAAAAAATGAAGAAATCGTAAAATCATTATGTATTTTTAAATGTAATATTCTACAGAATCTGATGCTTTTCTGACATAAATATTGATTTTCAGAGCTCTATCCAGTTTGATTTTTCACTGTGTAATTTATATTTCCTTATTATTTCTTTCTGCTAGGGCAGCGTTTACTGATGTTCCACAATAGTAATTGTATTACAACAATATAATTCCAGCCACATCATTTCATGGAACTTTAAAAAAAATTAAATTGGTAGTATTTAAGGCCCAAATAATTTTCTAAGTAACAAAATAACCTATTATGTCTATTAGGCATTCACCCATTGCTCGATAGATTCTTCTTTATGGAGACAAGTCTGTTGGATTATCTCAAAACTTGCCATTATGTAGGTATTATGGAAGCACTGTGGTTGTATAATTGAGAATGTCATAGATTCTACTGTGGCTGTAGATGTGTGCAACAATGTTTAACTAGAAACCATACTGAAGAAAATACCACCAGGTATTTTACCTTATTGCCTCAGTTACTGTCCTAGGAAGGTTTACCTAAATGGAAGCCCCTCTAAATTTATCATGATCTACTTTCGAGTGAACCTGAATGGATTTAGGAAATTATGATAGTAAAATAAACCTTTTTGTGTATCAGCATAGGGTATGCACTGAGTAACTATAATCCCATTGTTAATTAATTCATGTATAGAGCTTATCATACAGGCAGCAGTGAGTAGTTGCCTCCATAAGGTCACATGGTGTTGTTAGCACCCCTGACCATGCTATGATTGTGTTCAGCAACAACTTGTGCAAAGATTTACAGGCAAAGATTTCCGTGTGATCCCAAATCCTGTGATATCAAGAGATTTGTTTGTTTGTTTGTTTCTTAAAGTTTTATGCCAACCACCTCAGAGTTCCATCTCATATAGCATATAGGAGACTTCATACTTTTATTTTATTCTATTTATTTATTTATTTATTTATTTGTCAGAACATGTACAAGATAATAGGTATGGTATAAACATAATCAAAAGCAAGTAGGTACAATGGTACCTCTAGATACGAGCTGCTCCACATGCGAGTATTCCAAGTTACGAGCCGCGACGCGAGCGAAATTTCTGTTTGACTCCTGAGCTCAAATTCGGGATATGAGCCGAGCTTCCGCTAGGTGGCACAAGAATCTCCTTGGTTCTGGTTATCTCGGCGAGAAAAACAAAGTCTAAAGGCATTCGTTTGAGATGCGAGTTGATCGACTTAGGAGCTCGGGTCTGGAACGAATTAAACTCGTATGTCGAGGTACTACTGTATAGGTAAATTTGGACAATAGGACAATAAGACAGGAATGGTAGGCACAATGATGTTCTTGTACTTATAGTACTCTATGTAAAAGGTTTTCCACTGGAAATAGTCACAATGGCACATTTTGAAACCGATAACTAAATGCTAATGCCTTCAGTATTGGGCAGTGGAAGAGAGTTTTATGTTCCTGAAATAAAGCAACTATATCTTAATGATTTGCAAAACCTAATTGAATTTGCATGCTATTTTTTACTCTTCAGAATGAACTAGACTGCTATAATGGAAAGAAAAATTGCATCCAATGATATTTGGTCTTCGACCTTCATGTTAATTAAAGAGCAGCTATTTCCAGTTTTATTTCAATATTGCAGATTTTAGTTGTAGCAAATTAAAGCATCTTTTTTACAAAAAATATTTTGTATTCATTCAATCTTATATGGATATTTAGTATTGGATAATTAACACACACACGTGCGCACACACACACACGTGCGCACGCACACACACACAAATAATATGTCACATGCGTGGGGGGGGGGAAGGAGGACTTGCATTGTCTGATTGAACTTTGGACCAGTAATTTTCTCTCAGTTCAACCCACCTCAGAAGATTGTTACTGCATAGAAAATACAGGTAGTCCTTGACTTCCATTGGCTCATTTAGTGAGCATTCAAAGTTATAAAGGCACTGAAAAATAGTATTTATTACTGTTTTTTACACACATGACTGTTGTAGCATTCCCATGGTCACATGATCAAAATCTGGATGCTTGGCAAGTAATTTATATTTATGACAATTGTAATGTCCTGGGGTCATGGGTTCTCTTTTGTGACCTTCTGACAAACAGATTCAATGGGAAAGCCAGATTCTCTCAACAACTATGTCATTAACAACCACAGTGATTCACTTAACAATCTGGCAAGAAAAGACTTAAAACGAGACAAAATTTACTTAACTGTCTTGCTTACCAACAGAAATGTTGAGCTCAATTGTGGTCATAAGTTGAGGACTACCTGTAGGAGGTGGAAGGTGTATCAAACACGTTTGCTGCTTTGAGTTATTTGTAAAAATAACAACATTTATATTAATAATAATAATAATAATAATAATAATAATAATAATAATTTATTAGATTTGTATGCTGCCCCTCTTCGAAGACTCGGGGCGGCTCACAACAGTAATAAAAACGGTATACAATGGAACAAATCTAATAATAAAAATTATATAAAAAACCAATAGTTATTTATAAATAACAATTGTTATTTATAATAAATAATAATAAATATGTAATAAATAACAATCGTTATTTATTTATAAAAATAACTAACTAAATAAAAATAATAATAATCCCCTTACTCATTTCCTATGGATGCTGCTATAGGGATCAGTTTCTGTTAGAAATTGGTTATGAGAGTGATGACTATCTCTAATCACCATGCAATAGAGTCGAGTTGTGCCGTCTAGAGTAGAGTAGAGTAGAGTAAAGTAAAGTAATAGAATTATAATTAGAATTATTAGAATTAGAATTAGAATTGTTTATTGGCCAAGTGTGGTTAGATACAAAAGAAACTTGTGTACATACAATATGTATCCCAGCAACTCGTTAGGACTCACAGAGTTGGCCTTCTCCAGGTCCCGTCAGCCAAATAATGCCAGCTGGCGGGCCCTAGGGAAAGAGCTTTCTCTGTGGAGGCCCCGCCCCTGTGGAATGAACTACCCCTGGAGATTCCCACCGTTCCCACTCTCCCGGTCTTCCAGAAGATGCTTAAAACACACAGGCAGGCCTGGGGCCTTTGAGCTTGGACACACTGCTCCAGCCCTAGTATGAGTGGAGGTTGAATGTATGGTTTGAATGTTTGAATGAGTCCGGTTTGAAATATTTTTTAAAAAATGTTTTATTGGGGTTAATGTTTAATTTAGTTTAAAACTTTCAATTTCTAATGCACTTTAATGCACTATTTATGTATTATTTATGTCGTAAGCTGCCTAGAGTCCTTGGAGAAGGGCAGCCTAGAAATCGAACAAATAATAACAATAATATCATTTTCATAGTCATAATAAATGAAGCTGTCATTAAATATTTTTCTTCTCCCCTATACTACCTTTTAAAAATGGAATTCCCAACTTAGTTTATGTTTTCTTGATATAGTTTGCCACATAATGCCATTAGGCTTTATTTTTCATTTCAGTAGAATAGCTGAGAAATGAAATTGAGAAGAACTAGATAAGAACATCTTTATGTAATTCTTCCTTATTCACATAATTCTATATTGCATATTTTAAGTCATATTTTAAATTATAAGCATTACTATATTTTGGATTACTTATTTATCCTAAAAGGATCTCCACTGCATAAATTTACACTCAACACATGGAGGGTGTGAGGATGAGGATCCTTAGTTGTTCCCTTTTTCTACAATTGAAGTTTTATTTGAATGCCTGAAGAGGATTCCCATGTGACTTTTTTTATTTAATTCCATTAATTTCCTGATTCTTTGGTGCTTAGTTTGTAGTCTCTAAGTGCAACAATATTTGCTTCCCTTTTGATGGGAATATACCTTTCTGAAAGAGGTCATGTTTATAAGAATTATGATGTTAAAAGAAGGTCATTCTCGTTAAAGGTGCTAGAAGAACAAGGTCATCCTACAGTTTTAATATAACCAAACACTAATGTATTTTTCTTAAGGCATCACATTTGATCACTAATACATTGTAAAACATGTTTGACTGAACCTTATTAATTAATCTTAAGGGGCAAACATAGCATTCCCATGAGGAATTAGTGGTACTGATATTAATTTAAGGAAAAGTTCAGAAAACTAGTTCAGAATGAAAGATTGCCAAACATTTCTCATGTACAGTTGCCCCACTTATTAAAAAAAAAATAGCTGAAGGTTTAATCTTCTTCAAATTAGATTTCATGCCAGACATTGTAGCATGCTTAATTGATCTTTGAAGTATAAATCAAGATATTAGTTGCCCAATTTAATTATTGTGGAAAACTACACTGAAGGTCAAACGGGGCAGTGTGAAAAAATGTATGTAAACATGAAATACACATTTTTAACTCAGTTCTTGCGTGATGGTGCTGTAATAGCACTTTGTCATGTTCAACCTTGTAAGTTTTGACTCCAACCATTCTAATGCAATAGAATTGGGTCAGTTGCTTTAAAAAATGACCAAATAAGGATTATCTTAGAATTCCCAGAGCAAAGAACTAGAAGAGATCAATGCATATTCTGATATCAAAAAGAACAGCCCTAAAGAATTCTCAAACTATCAGACAATTAATCTCACATGCTCAAGATTTTGCAATCCAAATTGCCACAGTATACGGCAATGATGGCAAACCTTTTCAGCACTGAATGTGTATGTGTGTGCTTGCCGGAATGCCGGAAACCTGAAGATCATTTGGCCAGTGGTCACATACCTATTTTTTTGGCTGGTTTTTGTGCCGTTTTCAGACCATATTTGAGCCGAAAAGTGGCCTGTTTTTTGGATATTTTCCCCAAGCTGTTTTCAGACCGTTTTCTGGTGCTTCTGGCACCTGCGAAGACCAATTGGCCAAAGAGCAGCTTGAGACAGTGCAAGTACCTACAGAGAGGGCTCTGTGTGTCACCTCTGGCATATGTGCCATATATTTCCCCATCATGGGTATATGGAATGAGTACTGGGTATATGCAATCTGGTTTCTGAAGAGGTTCAGGGTTGTAACATCACACTGTTAACATGCAATGGTTAGCGAGAGTTTTTAAAAAGTATGTCTGTTTTACAATGGATTTGTGTAGGCCAGAACAGATTTTTTAAAAACCATGGCTCAACTAACCCATACAAACTGTTGAACAGTTTATACAATGACTTGGATGTTAGTTAGAATGAAATATGAAACAGCTAAATGGTTTAAAACTGGAAACACCTACATGTAGCATATATAATTTATTTGTTTTATTTATTTATTGTTAGAGTTGGAAGGGACCATGCAGGTCATCAAGTCCAACCCCCTGCCTAAGCAGGAACCCTATAGCGTCCCAGCCAAATGGCAGTCCAATTTCCTCTTAAAAATGTCCAGAGTATTGGAGTTCACAACGTCCGCTGGTAGATTGTGAACTCCATGAACATCACCATGGGAAATACAGTACTGTACTGGACTAGAAGAAAGAAATAAAAATTTGAATGAACATTATTAGAAGCTACACCAGCAACCTCAAATTGGAAGGTTATACTGCAATGGCTGAAAGTAAGGAAGTCTTAAATAATCTTTTCCTGAAGGTGAAAGAGGTGCCTGCAAATCGAATATTGAAGGCAAAAACACAAGCAAATAAAGAATATGTTAATAGGCAATGCCAGCCCAATGCGTATAGATAAAGAAAAGTTGAAATATCTTCTGTAAGTGTTGCTAGCCTTAAATATTCATAAAGATGGTGATTGTAACCGTGAGGTAGAAATATCTGCTTCCTGACAAAAAGAAGGCACCTAGGAACAAAGCGCTAGAGATCAGAAACCACAAAGCTAAATATTGAGAAGACTATTGTTTCTCTATTTGTTTGTGAAAGCTGGACTGAATGAAGAAAGAATTAATGTTTTTGAATGGTCAGATTGGGGAAAGTTGTCAAGTTGTCTTAGTCCATAAGAAGAACAAATTATTCAGTAGAAGGTAACATGAAACCAGGCTGCTCCCTGAAATGACTCACAATGAAGCTACAGTTTAAATATCTTGGAAAGATCAAAGACCATCAAAAAGAAATGAAAGGAGGACAATTTGGTTGGAGTCTATTACTGACAGCACAAAGATGAACTTATGAAGCCTCTAAGAAGTGGTTGTTGATGGACAACCCTGGTGAAATAAGATCCATCAAATCATAAAGACTTAAAAACTGAATGACTGAACAAGAACGGTTTTCTTCACTGGATTTAAAAAAAAATATTTGGATCAAAACATGAAGAACTGAGTATGCTGCAAAGCAAAATACCGCTTTCTACCATCATCCTTATTTATAAGACTGCTTCAAAGCCCTCAAAAGCATTCTGCAAAGCCTGGGTGAACTGCAGAATAATATTTTATTTGGAAATACGCCCACCAGCCTGGGAGGTGAAAAAAGACAAACCATAAATGTAGGTTGTATGATACAGAGCATCCTGAGGGACTTGGGCAGAGTTGGGGGAACAATTTCACCAATAGGCTTTCTAAAAGTAAATGTTTTGTGATTGCCGTGTTTACCATGTCTTGTGCAACTAAGCATCTCTCCCATATTATGCTGGCAACATTTCAAGTGTCATTGTAAGATAGAAAGGTATCACTTGTCTCAGATATGTATTATGAGTACATATCAGATTGGGAATTAGTACCGTGACTTGCAGTTCATTAGATAGGGCTAAAAACCGCTTTTGTCTCAAAATATTCTCTCTCTTTTAGGATGTGTTTTTTTTAATATGGGCTCGCAGTGAATACTGTACATCTTTTCTTACCCATGCATTAAATCTTTTTTTATATATAAATTAGTTCTGTTTGCACATGAGCTGGACTCTTGTTAGTATCTTGTACAGTAACTCCCTGGCAGCACTGCAGGTTTTCATTATACATGTCTCTGGGTGTTTGAAGTTAAAAACAGAATAGAAATATAGTAAATTAAAAAACTCAATCTAAAATAACAGCAATAATAATATAAGGTAACAGCATCTGAGTTGCTAAATTAAGTGCTATTATATAAAGAAGGAGAAAAAATGTATACGCTCTTGCTTATATAAGAGAGCATAGGCTTTCTTGCATAGATGAATCCCAGTGACTGACTGGTTGGTTTTCTCCAGGTCCCGTCAACTAGACAATGTCGGTTGGCAGGCCTAGGGGAAGAGCCTTCTCTGTGGGAGCCCTGGCCCTCTGGACTCAGCTCCCCCCGGAGATTCGTACTGCCCCCAACCTCCTCGCCTTCCGCAAGAGTCTCAAAACTCATTTATGCCACCAGGCTTGGTGCTATTAGATTCTTGCCCCCTGGCCAATGAATGGATTGAGAGAGCAGATTGAATGGGAATGACTGGTTTTTTATGCTTTTAGTTTTAGATTTTATATCTAATTTTTTGGATCTGAAATGTTATGCATTGTTTTTTACTATATGTTGTGAGCCACCCTGAGTCCTCGGAGAGGGGCGGCATAAAAGTTCAATTAATAAATAATAATACATAAATAATTATTGGCCAAGTGACATCTAAGGGCTTCCTAGGTATGATTAGAGTTCAGTGACTGGAATGTTGCTTAGATGTCTCACAAAAACAACCATCAAATACAGATAGTCAGCTGGAGCCAAATAAGATTGTCCTCATCCTTGTTCCTTGAAAGACATCCCCTTTCTCTTTAGACTGCTTATCGCTGTGGGGTAGCAAACATCCACTAGAAACAGCAGTTTAGAAAATTCAAGGTTCTCTTTTATTTAGCTCTCCATTTGCTCACCTCTTTTGGTGCAGGTAAGCTTGAATATTGGCACTGAAATTAATTATGATTATATTATGGTCTTTATGGAAAGACCGTTATGAAAGTTCTGTGTTTTGTATGATTTATGGTATTACCTGAGAAGTCACTTGTTTCTATCCCTGTGAATGGCTGCACCTGTCAACATGATGGAACAGGAATGCAGCTAATTGATTTGTGCAATAACACTACATCAGAGGAAAAATCGATATACTTATGAGAAAAGGAGCTTGTAAATGGTGCTTCCAACTACACATTTTAGCATAATATTCTAGTGTTTGAACTTTCTATACTTTTAAGGAAAAATTAAAAATTAATTTGCATTGCAATCTATTAGATGGGAACCATTCATTTTTGAATTTTGTTAGAAGCAATTAACAGGACTAAGATTTGGGTTTTTAGGCTAATGTTAATCCGAAGGAATAAAGCTGATCAGGGTATGTCTAACTCTTCTTTCTTGCTTTGTTTGTGAGCGATAGGAATATCTTCCTCAATATTGTTCGGGCTGTTTTATGCAGATGATTGTGACTTGCTTCATATACTATAAGTCCTGTTTTCTGGCGTTCATACACCAATTTAATATTGTTGCTTTATATTAAGAGTAGGACATCTGCGTCATAGCCCAGATCGGCTTCATTCAATGTGCATCATTGGTGCTTTGGCACAAAATTTATTTTAGCTCTATTTTGACACTCGCTGCACGATCTCCTAATGATGGCTAATGGGACTTTAAAGATCTCATGCTACCTCTACCTCATGAGACTTGGTTTCCTGCTGTTAAGTACAGCAGTCTCTCATTATGATGGCAGCCTCTTCTGGGAGGAAGAGTACTGTTCATTTAATCAGGATAGTAAAATCAATTCTTCCAATCTGAATGTGTGAGCAAGAGAGATCTTGCAATATTCTTTGTGTTTTCAAATCTTCAATTTGCATTGATTTCTTGTTATACAGCTGTATTTTAAGTAGGGTCAGAGTCTCCTGGATTGACCTGAATCTCATTTATCCAAATTTAATTGCTGTGATATGAAATAAAAAAAGTAAATAACTTTATCTAGAAGAAATTTGCATTCATATATAAATTTTCGCTGATGCAGAATCAGCATTAAAGATATACTTTTTTTTAATGATAGTTGATAATTTTGCAGGAAAGGGGGATTTAATGCTTATTAAGGATTTGTATTTGGTACTTGCAAGAAGAACTTAGTAAATGTAGCCAGGTTTTTTTTTTAATGAGCCATTTTTTTAAATGAGAGTACAAAAGTGTGTGTGTGTGTGTGTGTGTACAGGAAAATACAAGTTTGTTTTTTATATGTTATATTGTTTTGAGGGGGAAAAGCTATTTTTATTATACTTGTTGGTGGAGTAATGGAGAACTGTTTTCACTATTTTATTTTTCATTAAAATTTCAATTTTTACTCTGAAAACCCATATTTCCCTGAAGTGATGTAAGCTACACACTCAAATGTAGATGTTTAATGAATTAATAAAGGTTGCAAGGTTCCCCCCCCCACACACACAATGTCACTGATTTGATAAAGGATCAATTTATTTCTGTTTACTATTTTTTTAAAAAGATAAATCTAGATGCATCGTTTATAAAGAAATGTGGAAAGTTTCCACCCATTCATTTTACACTGTCTGTCATTGCAGATGAGTAACATTTACTCAGGGATGCAATGGCTCAGTGGATAAGATGCTGAGGTTGTCTATTAGAATGTCGGCAGTTCAGTGGTTATAATCCCTAGCATTGCGTAACAGAGTAACCTCCTGTTACTTGTCCGAGCTTCTGCCAACCTAGCAATTCGAAAGCACGTAAAAAATACAAGTAGAAAAAAAAGGGACCACTTTGGTGGGAAGGTAACAGCACTCTGTGCACCTTTGGCGTTTAGTTGTGCCAGCCACATGACACGGAGACGTCTTCAGACAGCACTCGCTCTTCAGCTTAGAAATGGAGATGACCATTGTCCCTAGAGCTGAAAACAACTGGCACGCATGTGCTGGAGGAACCTTTACCTTTAACACTTGCTCAATAGCACTTAGCTTTATATATCACTTCATAATGCTCTACAGCCAGTGATGGGCTACCAACATTTTTACTACTGCATTGTGGGCGTGGCTTATGCATTTTGTTTCAACATCTTTCAGTGCAAATTGGATGTTCTGTGGTGGAGCTCCATTTTCGCTACCCCACTGCGTTCCCCCCCATCCTGATTATCTACTATATAAAGTGTATGTACACACATGCACGCACAGCTCTTCTAAAATTATACACATTCAACCTCATTTACTGCAATAGGAAAAACATACCCAGAGCCCAGAAGGGGGGGGGGAAAAAATCAAAGTTTTGCTACTGGTACTGCATACCTGACCATAGCTGTAGGAACCCACCACTGTTTGCAGCCCTCTCTAAGCAGTTTAAATGGTGATTCTCTGGTGTTGATGAAAGGAGGAAGTATAGTCCTCTCATGCCTTATTCTTCCCCTCCCTCTTTTAAGAAAGATCAGGGGCAAAATGCTCCCAGTTTGCTTATGTCTATCAGTTGTAAGAGAGCCGGTCACAAGTGGGGCGCGAGACTCTTCCCACCCACCCGTTATTTTACCCTCTGCGCATGCGCAAAGCATTCTGTGCATGCGCAGAGGGTATAAGAACCCAAATGGTGGCGTCTAGAGAGGTGGGTGGAGCCTCACACTCCCTTCGCAACCGGTTCTGTGACGACCAATATAGCGAACCGGGAGCATTTTGTCCCCTGTGACAGATGCTGATTCTCTGACTTTTTCTATTGTGTTTGATTCCACCCTGATCAATAGTACAGTGATCCCCCGGGTTTCGCGATCCCGATCATTGCGAAAGGCTATACAGTATAGCGATTTTTCAACCCGGAAGTAAAAACACCATCTGCGCATGCGCGCCCTTTTTTCTATGGCCACGCATGCGTAGATGGCGCCGGGCAGATCAGCTGCTGGGCGGCTTCCCTGGGTCTTCCCCCTCTTGCTGGCGGGAGGGCGAGCGGCGGGCATCAGCGAGGAGTTTGCGTGGGCGGCAGGGAAACCCCAGCGCCGCTTCCCAGCTGAGTCCTGAAGCCAAACGCGGAAGTTCGCTTCAGGACTCAGCTGGGAAGCGGCGCGAGCGAACGGCGTGGGTGGGTGAAGGGCGGGCGCGCGGGCAGGCAGGCGGCGGACAAGCGGCAGCAGCGAGGAGTTTGCGTGGGCGGCGGGGAAACCCCAGCGCCGCTTCCCAGCTGAGTCCTGAAGCCAAACGCGGAAGTTCGCTTCAGGACTCAGCTGGGAAGCGGCGCGAGCGAACGGCGTGGGCGGGCGAAGGGCGGGCGCGTGGGCAGGCAGGCGGCGGACAAGCGGCAGCAGCGAGGAGTTTGCGTGGGCGGCGGGGAAACCCCAGCGCCGCTTCCCAGCTGAGTCCTGAAGCCAAACGCGGAAGTTCGCTTCAGGACTCAGCTGGGAAGCGGCACGAGCGAACGGCGTGGGCGGGTGAAGGGCGGGCGCGCGGGCAGGCAGGCGGCGAACAAGCGGCGGGCGAACAAGCGGCGGGCGGACAAGCGGCGGGCGCGGCAGCAGCGAGGATTTTGCGTGGGCGGCGGGGAAACCCCAATCTTCGGCTCCTCGCTGCTGCGGCGGAAGTAAAAACACCATCTGCGCATGCGCAGATGGTGTTTTTACTTCCGCACCGCTACTTCGCGAAAAACCGATCATTGCGAGGGGTCCTGGAACGGAACCCTCGTGATAATCGGGGGACCACTGTAATCTTAAATGAAAAGAAATGAAGGAACTCCACTGCAAGTTGGATATTGCTGTATCTGTCCAAAATCAGACTTGCAAAAATATACAGTACATGGAATCTAAGTCTGAAATGAGCCTTCTTTTAGGATATCTCTCCCCTTTAAACTTGTAGATAAAGGTATTCTGGCTGTCAGCATTCTTTTCATCCACATTTAGTGCAAATCCCCAGAGCGAGGCAAGATAGTTTAACCATTAAAAAAATCAATGTTTGTGTCAAGCAGCTACACCTTTATATCACTGCCAGACAACATGTAGCTTGGGACATTTTTGAGGAACTCCAAAGCTCTGTTTCATTACTGATTTCGAAGATTGGCACTATTTAGAGACAGAGAGCACATGCTAGAAGTCCTAAAGCATAATTCTAAAAGCAATGAAATAAAATTCAGCCATCTTTCCCAAAAAAGGGACAGTAATAGACCCTGCACACTTTAAATCATTGCCTGACCATTGTGGCCCTTTAGAAGTTTAGTATTTTAAGAGACTTAAAATTCATGTAGTCTTCAACCTATGACTACAATTTACGTTGTTAACTGAAGCATTGTTAAGAGGTTTTCGCCCCATTTTATGACCTTTCTTGTCACGGTTATTAAGTGAATGACTGCAGTTTATAAGTTGGGAATCCGGTTGTTAAGTGAATCTGGCTTCCCCATTGACTTTGCTTTTCAGAAGGGGATCTCATGACCCTGGGACATTGCAGCTGTCATAAATATGAACCAGTTGCCAAGTGTCTGAATTTTGATTACTTGATCATAGGGATGCTGCAGTTGTAAGTGTGAAAAATGGTCATAAGTCACATTTTTCAGTGTCGTCGTAACTTTGAACAGTCATTAAACAAATTGTTGTAAGTTGAGGACTAGTCACATTAAAATCAGAGGCCTTTATAAAGAACAATTGGGGATCTACTGCACTGCATACTCACATTTTTCCTCCTTTGCCTCATATATGATTATGTAGATGCCATATTATATAAATATTGTCTGGGTGTTGGGCCAAAATGTTTCATTCTATTAGTATCACTAAAACTCCATAAGCTCATAATAACTGAATTTTTTATTAGGTTAAATAGTGGCTCTCAATTATTTTCTGTTACATCCCCCCCCCCTTAGGAATAAGTAAACAATTTGTGTCCCCCCAACTCTCCGACCTGGGCCCCAATGGAATTTTATTGTTAATATTTATTATTTTACTTATTATAAGTGGCAAGTGAATTATTGGCTGGGGAAGGATGCTCTACCCACCTACCGGGGAGTAAGT
Source organism: Erythrolamprus reginae (assembly GCF_031021105.1). Classification (NCBI taxonomy): domain Eukaryota; kingdom Metazoa; phylum Chordata; class Lepidosauria; order Squamata; family Dipsadidae; genus Erythrolamprus; species Erythrolamprus reginae. Next base: position 309,390,987 of record NC_091950.1, on the reverse strand, counting down.
CACACTGAACTCAATTGAGCCTGTTTTCAGTTAGGCAGGCATAGGCTACCATGGTCGCAGGCCCATAAGTACCACCTCTGCTGGGCACTCATAACAAATGGTGTGGAAGGAGGCTTTAGGGTGCCATTCAAAGCTTTCACACATCTGCAGAGGATGCTTGTCCAGCAGCAGTTTTGCCATGCCATTCATGGCTACTGCAGCACCCGCCAAGAACAAGAACCCACTCAGCTGCCCTGCCCTGCCTGGCCACCTTTTCTCCGGGCTTGGAGCAGCGTGCAACTGGGAAAACACTCCCTGTCTGGGGGAATCAATCGAGAGGGACTACGCATGTTCCCCGGGGTCACATGTGCCTCCCCTGGCATTGCTATGCGCTCTCCCCAGGGATGTGCACTGTTAGTACTATGTACAAAACAGTTGGGTTTGCAATATATAAACAAGCTAATAATGAATGCTTGTATGTATTGAAGTAATATAGCTTCAATAGGTAGCATAAGAGGGATCCAGAAAGCATGATTCTCTCTCTCTGCTCTCTCTGATCTTTCGGCTGATTCACTTTGACTAATGTAGTAAGCTCTGTGTTAGATTGATCTATTTGCAAGCTGTAATGTATGTCTGATATGTAACACAAAGACAGGCTTGTAATATTATCGTATTGAGAGATATTGACTGATTTGAATGTGTATGACTGGTCTGTTTAACTTGACTGTGCTATTTCTAAAGTAAACACTATTTTATATACTTTAATGTATCTGTCTCGTATGACTGAATAATTACTCATATCTCTTGGATATATCTTGGAATCTCATGTGCATGTCCTTGGGTTCTGCCCATTACTTAACACACACCCCACTATTTGAGAAGAACTGGGTTAAATGAATATGTGGACTGATGGAATATAATGCTTTTTGGTAGAAGGAGATAATTGTAAAGCAGAGTCAACTGAGTACTGTATCCATAAATATTCTTAGTTTTAAATCTGTCTCCCCACCCACCCTTCATTTTTCTGACTTTTCTTTTCTGAAAATAGTACTTAAGAACATTATAGTGCTCTCATGATTATATGAGCAGTGTCCTCTCCTGTGTGGTCAAAACTCTCAATATTGCCCTCTCTTTTTAAACCATCCCTTTCCTTTTGCTATCTTTTCATCTAAAGTTTTTCTAAAGGGGAAATTGTTTTTTTAGTTTGTTTATAACTTTATTTTCCTGTTACAAGTAAGCTCTTCTAGAAACAAGGGCTGAAGCTATGCTCTAACTGGAGATATGCCTGAGCATCCATCCTATCATTTTGACATTCTTTCTGGCATATTTAACCAAAACAATTTGGCCATTAATACTTGAAAATGATATTAGGACTTTGTACAGAAATGTTCTTCCTTGGCGCAGTACAGATCTTCGTAGCAGAATATGATATTAAATGTTATGCAAGGATTTCATCAGTATCTTGTTGAATAATCAAACCGTATCAGTGAGGCAGAGAGAAGAGGTATCATTTTCTCTGCTATAATGTATAATTCATAATTACCTGCATCCCATCTCGGTGAAAATCATTTCTCTCAATAGTTCAAAGTAGTTTTGTAAACCCAGGCACTCTGTCCTAGTGACCTGATCTAGTAAAACAAATTTAAACTGCAGCTCCTTTAATGTCAGAACTCCTCATGCCCTCCAAATATACCTTAAAATCCTTTTGTAGCAGAACTGGAATTCATTTAAGAGGGGGACATAGACGATACGCAATCGTGTGCAGCCCTGAAGAATTCAGCGGTCTCGGTAACAGCACATTCCGTATTCTGTTTAAACCACTGTTTTAATATGCAGTGCTTGCGGTTTTCTACCTCTGTGTTCTTATTTAAAACACAGGAGCCTGTCAGCAAATAAAAGCTTAATGCCAAAGTTTTTGTGACATGCAAGAGGTGAGGGGAGGGGGGAATTAGGGGTTGCCTTGGAAGTTAGGGTTCTTCAAGTGTTTCCAACAGACTCTTCAAATCAGTCTTTAAGAAATTTCTGTTTGAAATTTGGAGAGTAGAACTATCAGAATGCTACATCATACATGTTGGGTATCCAGTATTAAGGTCTTTCCCAGAGAACGGAATATGCATTGGATTTCAACAAAGATAAGAGCCTAGTAGCAAAAGCCACCTGAATTCTTGATGACCAATTCTATTTATAATGGAATGTTCAGGACTCCCTTCATTTTATCAGTCAAATGAAATAAATAAGCACATTCAAAGACAGTAACTTGGGGATGTATCCAGAATTTCCACAAAGTATTGTCCTTATCTTGAAAGCTCAATTGGTTTCTCCTTGTTAGAATCTGGATTTAGGGAGACATGGGAATTCTTAAGACTCTGTCCTGGGCTGGGAAATTGAGGAGAAAAAAAGATTCAGAAGAAGGAAATTAATGATTTCATTAACATTGCCAAGAAACCTGGCCAGACACAATCATGTGATTAAAATTTGACTGAAGGACATATTTACTTAACATTTTGAAGTAATGATAAACATGCAGAGAAATTGGGTGCTACTTTCTCTGCTGCTATCCTCTTGTTCCTGGGACCTTTTAGGTTGTTGCTCCACTTTTTCAGGAATACAATGTAGAGCTACTGTATTTTGGATTAAAAAAACCACTAGAGCAAGGGTGTCAAACTTGCAGGGTGCTTAAATCGCCAGTGGTATCTCTGCCAGAGAAAATGGGCTCCCAAAATCCATGTTAAACATAGAAACATAGAAGATTGACGGCAGAAAAAGACCCCATGGTCCATCTAGTCTGCCCTTATGCTATTTCCTGAATTTTATCTTAGGATGGATAGATGTTTATCCCAGGCACGTTTAAATTCAGTTACTGTGGATTTACCAACCACGTCTGCTAGAAGTTTGTTCCAAGCATCTACTACTCTTTCAGTAAAAATATTTTCTCATGTTGCTTCATTTTCAGCTGTGAAGGACTTCTGCAACCCTCTAGAAGTGAAAACCTGGCCCTCCTGAGCTCCGTTTTCATTGGAAAAGGGTTGCAGGAGTCCTTTGCAGCGTTACCTGGTAGCAACAGGTTTTAGAACCTACCATACTACTGATTTGAACCACCTGTGGACAGAGATTCTTGGGACAGCAAAACTTCAAGCTTATTATGACTACTAAATGTAGACCAACTTCAACTTCTGATTTAGCCTGAATACTCATTTGGAAGTTATTCTTTTAGTTACATCCTGTTAAATAACTTCAGCCATGACTTAAAACCAATATTCTTTTGACGAGAATCATTAGTAGGGAAAATAAATTATGTACAATGTTTGTTTGTTTTTAAGTCACAGCCAGAATTTTTCCCTGGAGTCAGAAAATCCTGATGTTATTAAATGAAAGCCAATTCTTTTTTTAAAAAGGCAAATAAACTTTGATAGTTTTAATCTATAAATAGGGAAATTAAAAATATGCCTTATTTCTTGGAAACCTACGTTGTCAGAATATTTTGAGAATCTTGATAATAATGTGAACATTCTGTTATAGGTAAAAATTTAAAAATATCTAGAACAATTTAGAGATTACCAATAAACTAAACGAAATCAAATAACATTTTAATATTCCACTTTTTAGTTTAAAACCATAATTATCAATATATCTCTCCCTTCTTCTCTTTTACTCTATTTGAATAAAATGATTATAGCATTTTTTGTTATCTTAAATAAATATGTTAAAGGTTTACAGGTTTACAGATACTCGTACGTATAGAAGGAATTTTGAGTTATTTGTAGGATTTACAAGAAGATTATTACCATAAGAGAAATAGTAATGAAACGTGGATGGATCCTATTGGTATCATTGTTGTTAGGCGCCCCGAGTCTACGGAGAGGGGCGGCATACAAATCCAATAAAATAATAATAATAATAATAATAATAATAATAATAATAATTATTATTATTATTATTATTATTATTATAATGAACTGAGTTCATTATAATTATAATGAACTGAGTTCAGGTCCTTGTCAATCATGACTGAAAGCAATAACCATACAATATCATTTCAATGATGTTGATGATAATGACGAGGATATTTAAAAAGTTGTTTACCTGATTGGCGATAGGAGTTAAGGCATTGGCTGCTTTGAGAGATATCTCGGACTCTCTTTTTAACTGGTCGAGCTTTAAAGAACATAAATCAAATAATTAGTCAGTAGCTGCTCAGTCTCTGAGAGTGTAATAAATAAGTGGGTCTAAATTAAGAGTCAATGGTGCAGCCAGTAATTAAAGGGTTCTTTTCCTGTTGGCCACATGTGCATAATCACAGTCATGAACCTTGTATTATTGTCTAGACTATGAGTTCTGCATTGCAAAGTACCTGCTCCTCAGATAGTAATTTAATTATTGCATTAGTGCCCTATAGTTTATGGCACCGGTTACATCAAAGGGAGGTTATAACTTGGAATGATCTTTGGTCTGACCTGCAGTAGATTCATGCAGAAATTGAAGCTTCATCTGTCTGTTTAATTATTTCATTAGTGCCCTGTGGTGTTATGGCAGAGATAGATTGCAAGGAAAGACTTACATTGATCAACACAAATAGAGTAAACAAATAGAACCAACCATATTCTGGGTTTCAGAATATTTTGACAGTTTGGGTTTGTTTTTTTGTTTTTTTTAAAGGTTATCTACTAAATATAGTTCTGTTAATTCATTCTTGGATATATTATCTGGCAGTATTCATTCCGTTTAAGATAAATTTGCTCCCCACCCTGGGTATTGCATTATCACATTTAATTTTGGAGATGGATAGTCCTTTTTCCCTGCAATCTTCAATCTTCAGTCTTCAGATTTTTATGAGACAATAATGTTGTGAGATGTGTGAACATCTATTGCGGGCTGTCACATGTAATTGCATTTGACAGGGGACAAACATGGCAAAATTTTGCCCTAGAAAAGAACAAAACAATATTCCTCTGCCATATTTTAGATAGAAATAGTGAGATAGTTCACTAGGCAGGAATAATTATTACCTTAAAGTTCTGCCAAGTAGCCAGGTTTGCTTTTAACATGAATCTTGTTTGATGATTTTTTTTTTCATTTTGGCAATCCCCAGTCCTGAAATTAATGAAACCTCCAGTCCTCTAGTTGAAATTAAACATCATCTAGTGGATGATGAGCAACATGATTTCAAATTGAGCTTGGCTTCCTACAATTCTCTTAAATGTAACATTATAGGACAAGAGAGTGAAATAAAATAGATGTTGATGTATCCAGCAATAATATACAAGTCTTTCCAGTTTAAACAAAGAAAAAAGAAACACTAAACATGCCACCACAAAGAATACTCAGAATTTGTCCGAAAAACAAAGCTGCTCAGAAAATCTAAAGTAATGAAGGAATTAGATGAATAAGACCTTAGCTGCCACTGAGCTGTCACCATGTATTTTGGGGCATTTCCCATGTTCAATGCACACACACACACACACACACACACACACACACAATTTCTAAGTGTTGGGCTAAAATTTTCTTGCTGGCAAAAGAAAGCATTGATTCAGAGTCCTGGCTGCACTTGGAAGTCAAGTCACAACTTGTTTGCCAGGATTTCAATATTCTCCTTGTCTCTTTCGCCAGCTGCATTTGGAAAGGATGGTTTACTGTAGTTTCATTTTAACCTGAGCCTTGGATAAGTTTCTTCCTGCTTGTCCACCTGTAGTTGGAGTTTTGGAGCTTCTTAAATTGGCTAGGAATGCACTTATCTGTATTCATTTATTTGTTTAAATGTATTGGCCACCCAGTGAACATAATTCAGTGAACATAACGAACATAATCCAGGGAACATAATGAGTGACATAAAATAATTCTTGTTCAGGGACATTATAAATTGGGGTGGGGGTGTATTTGTCTATGACAATATGTATGTGTGCTGTTTTCGTCTCCTTATCACACAGCAAAACAAGACAAAATATACCTAAACCAAAAATCCACGCTGAGGCGTCCCGAATATACCATCGTCCAGGTCAAGAGATTTACAGGAGTTTAGGAAATAACATCTGATGTATGTAGTAGTGACAAAATGTATTGAGTAAAAGTACTTGGTTCTTTAAATTGGGTTTTTTAAGATTATTTTTAATATTAGATTTGTTCACATTGTCTTTTTTATTGTTGTTAGCCGCCTCGAGTCTTCGGAGGGGGGCGGCATACAAATCTAATAAATAAATAAAATAAATAAAATAAATATGTTTCATCAACTATGAGAAACTTCCATTATTTTTAGCATTTCACAACATTATTTATTCTTCTGTCAAGACAAAGCTGCATAATGGCCCAAATTCTGGGCAATTTGCATTGGGCTTCTACACTTCTTCAGTTTATCCTATATACTTTCAACAACAAAAGGAAAATCTGACATTGTTGGTTGCAGCCTTTTTCTTTGAGTTCTCTTAATTTACGGAGTGCTTTTTTGAGGAAAACTGCTTGAGCAAATTAAATGAATGATTTTCAATAGTCTTGTTTATTCCAATGGAATTTGTAGAAATGTGGTTCTAAAATTGTCGACTAGAGTAGCTATGGTGAAATTGTGTCCTTTGATCAACAGATACTTAAAGATTTTTAATAATTGGTTACATTATGTATTATTGCTGATGTTGTAGAGAACCACTTTTATAGCATATTGTTTCCAGAAAAAAATATGATTGAGAGTGATATCCTAAATTATGGCAGACCAAATGTTGTGAGAGTGGATCTTAATGTATTAAGCATGTCGATATTCCTTTTTAAAAAAAGTTATGAAAAAAATTATAGACTCTATAAGCTCTTGTTTGAAATATAACTGAGATGGTGATTTCAACAGCCAGGTTGATATACAATAGTGGTTAAATGCTAGTCTAGAAACTGGGAAACTATGAGTTGTAGCTCTCCCTTAGATTTGAATATCAGTGGATTGAATTTAACTTAGCCATTCTGCCTCAGACCAACCTACCTTATTGTGTGGAAAATAAGAGATGAGAACATTAAGCTTTTACACTACCTTTTGAGTTCCTAAAAAATAAAGGGGGATAAAATTAAATGAAATAGACAAAAATGGTATATATATACTGCAGTTGAAATTAGGTAGAGTATGATGAACACTAAATTATTAAGTTAGTCCTTAATTTAAGACTATTTGTTTAACAATAGTTCAAAGTTATGACAGTCTTGGAAAAAGTACATCATTTATGACCTGTCCTGCACTTACATGCATCATACAACCGGAAATTTGGTCATAAATGGAGGACTATCTATATTTCCCAAAGGTATTCAAGCCTGTACAATTTTAAAGGTAAACACTCAACATGATTCTTTCTGTCTTGCTGAGAGTCTTTAAAGTATCTGTCACTTTATATCCATTGCATTGCATTTTGGCAAAGGAAGGGAGCAGATTGTACTTCAAGTAATCTTATTTCACCCAGGTAAATTTTAAAGGTTTGGAGGATTGAGATTGCTATGTATTTTCATTGGAAAGATAAAAAAGCTTTGATTCCAGCATTCAGGTTTTTTTTTTACCCATTGCTGTGTAAGAAAGTGGCAAGCTATTAAACAGCAGGAGCATTAGGTTTCTGAGCTGCCAATGTCAGCTTTCTAGACATGGTATTTGTCTCTCTTGACGGAGTTTGTTCTGCACTAGCATAGCCTTTTGCATTTCAGATGAAGCAAATTGGTAACTTTGCTTAATCAGATGAGATATCAGGAGCACTGTTGGAAGTAAATCTGACCAAGTGAATCCAACCAAGCATGCTTACAAACCCACATTACAAATTACATGGTGGAGTTTGAGCAGTGAAGCAGATTGACTTCTCTGCTCTTGCCATGTCTCCTGGTAACCAACCAGTGGCCCTTTTTCAGTTGCCCTTCCTTTGCTGGAGATGGATAGATATCACAACCTGTTGGACTTTTGTATTGTTCAGCATTGGAAAATAAACTTATTTATTTACATTTATTGGTGACGGAGGGCCAGTGGACTCTGGAATGGCCCAGTTATCCCGTGGTGGAATGGCCCAGTTATTCCGTGGTGGAATGGCCCAGTTATTCCGTGGAATGTATGAAGCAATTTATGAATCAATAATTTATCAATAAGATTAGCTAAGGATGATTGTAATGAACCATGGCTTCCATTCCTTGAAATTTTTACTGCTCTCTCTGTGTGTACGAAAATATATTCTCAATACTTTTTGTTTCTTTTCTTCTTATAATCTTGTGTATTCTTTCGAGTAAAGGAACTCATCAATTAAAGTTTATCAGTATGTGGCTGATAATCAGTTTCATCTTTTCATCCTTAGCCAGTCAAATTCTTGAATTGGAACCTCCTCCTTAAGGAGCAGGTGGCAGTTGTTATGCCTCTTTCCCTCCTAAGAGAACTAAGAAGCCTTTCTTACAGTCATTCATGCCGCAATCACCTTGCAAGTGGTCTGTTGAAATGAGATTTTTTAACACCTCTGATGCATGAACTATGCTGAGTAACAGCGTTGAGACACAATTGAAGAGATTTAAGATTTAAGATTTAATTGGATTTATATGCTGCCCCTCTCCAGGGACCTGAGATTGATCCAGGGATGGGTTATAACTCACCTTGCTGCTGGTTTGCTTCCACTCGATGTGCAGTGTCAAAAAAGAAGCAAAGAGTAGCAAAAAAAGCAAAAAACAAGATGGCGGCACATGCACCAGTGCCAAAAACTCAGCTTTTGTGAGTGAGCAGAAACAAAAACCAGCAAAAAATGTCAAAGAACATCCCCCCAAAAGATGGTGGCATCCACGGACTGGCACCAACAAAACCAGCTCTATGACATTATCACTGTTTTATTACAGGTTCTATAGAATCAGTGCAATTGGGAGGAACCCACCTCTGAGTTTATTATGATGGTAGCTATTATGCCCTAGCCTAGGACCTAACTGTGAAAGATTATCTTTCTCTTGTAGTATCTACCCACCTTTATGTTAGAGGTCCCCAAACTTGGCAACTTTAAGATTTGTGGACTTGTCAACTGGAGTCCACAAAGTTGCGAAGTTTGGGGACCTCTAACATAAGGTTGTATGGGGGCACCTGGTTTGTGTCCCGTTATTAAGCCAAAATCTTGTTCTGGGTCCAGCCAAATAAGCAATGCCATTTAGCAGGACCAGGAACCAGCCCTGCCCTGAGGATCTTTTGGCTGCTTTGATCTGCAAAATATGCGTTTACCGTCATGCCTTGGGTTAGGCTGCCTGGCAGGACCTTTTAGGTTGGGAATGTTGAGAATGATTTCCCCCCCCAATTTGTTTCCTTGGGGGTATTATTTATTTATTTGTTTTGCCAAGTACATAATGCAGGGATGTGAAGAAATAATCGTATTAATATAAATGAATAACATAGGTTTAAAAAAGTGTTTTTCAATTGTAGAGTCATTATTTTTGTTTAGGAATAATTAATTGTTAGAAACGGAATTTAAAAGTTTAAACCAAATGGCTAAATGGCTTATCTTATGTTTCAATGCTATGGAGCCCTAATTATGGCATCTGAAATAGACAAGAAATACAGAAACTTTCTATAGCTTTACAAATAAAGATAAAGCAGACTGCAGTATATTTTTCAGATTCAAACAATACAATAACATAATAATACATTTATTATTACATGTATATCACTTGAAATTATTAAAATATTATAAGGTAATAAATGCTGCTTCCAAAAAACATTGGGGAATGAAAGTATTAAATCTATCTATTAACCTTTAGTGGAATGTAAAGATCTTAGTTTTTATTAGAATCTTAAAAGATGATTCCATGCCTCTTGGAAAAGGGAAGTTCCATGGTTTTAGAGACACTTTAAGGAGGGAAAAAAGGGTGTTTTGCATCCAAGAGTTGTGCTCTGGAAATTAGTAGGATGCTTCCAGAACTGTCTTTATAGTCTACAGGGGAAGGAGCTCATTTTGGAAGGATGCAGTCTTCTGCTATCCTGGCATCAGTTCATTTAGGACTTTGAAGTTAAAAGCCAGCACTTTGAACTAGTGTATATCGAGAAATGAACTGGAAGTGAATCAAATCCAAAACCAAAAAAAATAAAGTGGGCCACATGGATTTCTGATTTTTTAAAATTTCCCCCTCCCTTGGCGTCCAATTAATAATAAACCATATGTTAGTGGTTATTTCTGTATTATCTAGGAAGGGCCGCAACATTTACTGGAATGTCCTGATGTCTTTATAAACATCTCCAAACTTTTTTTTTGGCAATAGTGTTGTAAAAAAGTGATTTACTGTTGTTTACTTCTGAACCGTTTCCCCGTTTCTCAGTCTAGCCCTGTAATCCTCAACTAATCAGCCAAAAGCCACAGGTTCTTTCCAGAATTCACATATTGTTCTCTATCAAGTTTGATATCCCAGTTTTGGAACTGCCATCTAATCACAAATAAAGATGTGTAAAAATATGCTCAAGGACATATCTCATCAGTCTATGCTTAGGCATACGTGTCTGCCTGTTCTTTGAATAAGGGAACATAACAATTTGAATTATATGCATCTCACAGCATTCACTTTAGAAAGTCCTAATGTGCTATATTAAGTCATTTTTGATCCATCAGTGTAGAAATTGCCAGTAATGATGGCAGTAAATATCCTAGTGCCCAATTATCTCCAGATTTTTTTTAAAAAAAGAAAACAAGTAAAAATTAGGTTGGGCAGCAGCCAGTGCAGTCGTGCAAACTTTTCTCAAAGTTACAACTCCAGTGCGTTCAGTGTGGTTAATAAAAAAAGTATAAAAAGCCAGTGAACTTTAATAGCTTCAAATTCATTTGTTTTTTTCTTAGATAATTGCATGTCAGTAATAGAATTTAAGATCTTTTTCTGTCTGCAAAGTATTTCAAATAGTGATTAAGATCTACCCACAGATAAAATAAATGTTGAATTTTCTGTCAAATACTGTCCTATTTTTTATTTTCATTGAGCAATAACATCTCAAACTTGCATTACCTCAAGTTTACTTTCAAAGGTAGTTAATGAAATCACTCCCGAAAGCAAGTAAGCAGGTAGACTAACTCCACTGCATATAAATGTAGATAAATCATTTTAGAAGCTTCCTTTTTGGCAAGCTACTATTTTCTTTAATATGTTTTCTTTAAAAGATTCCAAATATCAAGCCTTCTGGTGGCTTATAAGTAGGTATCTGCCTGCCAGGGTTTCTCTTCTCTCCTCCACACACCAGTAAGGAGTAGCCATGATGGCAGTAATTTGCTGGGAAATTAGTGGATCCTTTGTCCAATTGGTTAGACTAGGTCAGTGATGGCATGCTCGGATGCTTTGCTTGGGTGCCAAAAGGGTGTGCTGCATGCATGCAATAGCACGCGCATGTACCCATACACATAATTCAATGCCCACCCCGTACATACGTGTACAACCCCCTCCTCACGCTGCTCCCTCCGGTGCAAGCATGCAGGCCTCACTGAAGCCTCCAGACTTCCGGTAGACCCATTGGGCCATTTTTCACTTTCTCCAAGCTTCAGGAGGCAAGTGTTTGTTCTAGGAGGAATACTTATATGTTAGGTTCTCATAATAATTGAACCCTAAGAATGCCCAGCAAAAAAGTATAAATTGAGCAACTGTGACATTATCCAAAAAAAGCAAAAAAAAAAAAAAGTCTCATATTAAAAATGATTTCTCACAAAGGACGAAGGTGAGGCAGAACAACGCCTATAAGCACATCTTCCTGCTTCCTTACATCGTCAACAAAGATTGTCAACCAATAATAAAACCAGTTGTTGCTCTTTTCCCATTTCCAATAATACAAAAATGCAAAATTATAAGTCAGAGGCCAAGTTCTGAAAAAGGACCAGACAAAAGTTTAACATTAATTTTAATAACGACGCTTGATTAAAATGAGTTTAAAAAAATATTTTTGCTTTTCTAAATTAGTTGACTTTATTTATTATTAGATTTGTATGACTTCCTGTACAGAGAGAGACAAAATGTGGACGCAAATTGCTCTTTCGTGTACACAAAAGTGCACAGAGAACACATTTACCGGAATGCTTGTCTGCAATCACCTGACTGGTTCTGTAAACAGCTGAAACTGCAAAAAAGCTATTCTCTAAAGATGGGAATAAATGTGTGCACCTTACTGGGAAAATAGGGATCAATCCCCATTTTCTTTCTGAATGAATGAATGAAAGAGCAACAAAGGTGATTAAGGGACTGGAGACTTAAACATATGAAGAACAGTTGCAGGAGCTTGGTATGTCTAGTTTAAGGAAAAGAAGGACCAGGGGAGAAATGGTAGCAGTGTTCCAATGTCTCGGGGGTTGTCACAAAGAGTCAGGCTATTCTCCAAAGCACCTGAGGGTAGGACAAGAAGCAATAGATGGAAACTAAAGAAGGAGAGAAGCAACTTAGAACTAAGGATAACTTTCCTGAGAGTTAGAACAATTAATCATTTGAACAGCTTGCCTCCAGAAGTTGTGAATGCTCCAACACTGGAAGTTTTTAAGAAGATGTTGGATAACCATTTGTCTGAAGTAGTGTAGGGTTTCCTGCCCAAGCAGGGGGTTGGACTAGAAGACCTCCAAGGTCCCTTCCAACTCTGTTGTTGTTGTTGTTGTTGTTGTTGTTGTCGACTTGTATTCCATAGTCACCTGTTGGTCTTCCTTTTCCCCTCTTGTTAGGTTCCTACATGATAGTGGATTCTTCACACCACAGCCATGGAGAAAAGGCTCGGCTTCAGCTTCCTACCATGAAAGAGAACGATACTCACTGTATCGATTTCAGCTACCTTTTGTACAGTAAGAAAGGGACGAGCCCTGGAACCCTGAACATCTTGGTTAGAGTGAACAAAGGTCCTCTGGCAAACCCCATTTGGAATGTGACAGGCTCCACTGGCAAAGACTGGCTACGGGCAGAGCTGGCTGTCAGCACCTTCTGGCCAAATGAATACCAGGTAAGCCAATGACAAAGCAAAATAAAGAAGGATGAAAAGTGTTTGTATCTACTACCAACATGTACATTTCTTCACCTCCTGGCCATGCATCCTTAAGACACCATTAGAAAAGGAAGATCATACTGCAGTTCTAAAATAGTGGGAGGCTGTCAACAAATATTCCTGGTTTGGTATACAGTGGTATCTCTACCTAAGAATGCCTCCACTTACGAACTTTTATAGATAAGAACCGGGTGTTCAAGGTTTTTTTTTGCCTCTTCTCAAGAACCATTTTCTACTTATAAGCCTGAGCCTCTGAAACTGTAACCTGGAAAGGCAGGGAGAAGCCTCTGTGGGGCCTCTCTAGGAATCTCCTGGGAGGAAACAGGGCCGGAAAAGCTGGGGAGATGCCTCCATGGGGCCTCTCCAGGTATCACCTGGGAGGAAAAAGGGCCTCCACCCTCCCTGTGGTTTCCCCAAAGCATTATTTGCTTTTACATTGATTCCTATGGGAGAAATTGCTTCTTCTTACAAACTTTTCTACTTAAAAACCTGGTCACAGAACGAATTAAGTTCGTAAGTAGATGTACATTAAGTATATTACTGATGTGCCACCTATCAGCTGACCCCCCTTTTTCTTTTCTTATCTTTATAATCTTCTCTTTCCATCTATACTATATTTCTGTTTACCTTTTTTTCCTCTTTTTTTTCTATTTCTTTTTTCACTTTGTCTTTCAATATGATATTTATGATTGTATTAATAATATATGTGTTATTTTTCACTCTACTTTTTTTGTTAATATATATATTCAATAAAGATTTTTTTAAAAAAGTTTATAAGTAGAGGTATCTATCAATTCTCCAGAATCTCTGGAAATGGGACCAGAAGGAACAATGCTATTTCTAAAGGTTTAGAATGTGGCATTGATAGAAATATTCACTCATTCTCAGCAGCTACCGAGAATGGTGGATATCAGTGTCTTTAATAGGTAGAGATAGAATGTGGGTGGGGAACAATAGAGTAAATGATACACTCATCTCAAAATAGGAATATGTCACATGGAAGTTCTGATAGGTATTTGCTAATAGTTTTTAGAAAGCATTAATCCGCCAGAGCCTTCTCCTCTATATTTCCTGCTATTGTGGCTATTTATTTATGCACACAACAAAGCAAATGCTAAGGGAAAATGAAATCTTTCCCATTTCTCTCCATCAAAAGAAATGTAGGTCAGATGCATTTGTTTACACCAGCTTTTCATTACTGTAAGATGAACCAGCTCTAAGTGCCACCTAATGGAGTGCCATTGGAAAGCCATATAATCTTGTACAGTTGCACACAGAGAGAAAAAGCTCCATCACCCTAAACTGTTTTCTTGCTTTGTGAACAGTATGTGCTTTTTTTTTTTAGGGGGGGACTGTTCTTTTGTAAGCACTTCCTTTCAAGACATGAGGTCAACACAGCTGCATAAAAATACCAATTCCCTTCCCCCTGTGCAAAGCTGGTTTTAATGCTGTGTTTCACTACAGAATATAGCGTGAATGTCTCCTTTGTTCAGCTGCAATTCTCTCTGACAATTCTTCAGTTGACTAACTCTGCTGGTTGCATGTTAGCCTATTGAGCGTTTAGCAAACACTCGCATAATGTCACATGTGTTTAAGACAGGATTGACAGCTATGAATTTGCTTTTAAGGGCTTCACTTGAGAAGTAAAACAAAGGCATATTTACCCCCAGCATAGACTTGATATTACAGGGAAGTAGAGCTTACCATAAATAAAGCAGACAAGCTTCTATGTATACGTGTGTGTACACACACTCACACACACACTCAGAACAGTTTGTAAAAAAAGCAATAAGTCAGCAACATCGTTGCTAATCAGCTTCTTCAGTGCAACTTTATATATGTAGGAAGTGAGAAAACGAATATCACCCAGGGTTCACTGTCATTTTTCCTCCCTGTTGTTACCATCAAATTATTAAATTGAATAGTGAAATGTTAACTTAACCACTGATGGTTGTTTGCCAGAAAAAAAAAATTAAAGGCTTCCCCACCTTCCTTGAAAACCAAGAGCCATCAAATTGACGCATGTGTGAATTTCTTGTTCTCATCTGTCAGATCTTGCTTTTATCAGCTTCACTGAATAAGATGGGTCCTGGTGGGAAAAAATGAAATACGTTTTTTTTTTTTTTTTGTCAAGTATGTATTGGTAGTATACAAAGATATAACAATGTTTATATACATGATAGTGGTACTACTAATAAAGAAACATTAGGACAGGGATGGTATGCAGTGCACTTATGGCATGCAGTGCACTTATGCACACCCCTTACTGACCTCTTAAGAATTGGGTGAGGTCAACAGTGGATAGTCTAAGGGTAAAGTTTTGGGGATTTGGTGATGATATTACAGAGTCAGAAAGTGAGTTCCATGCATTAACTACTTGGTTGCTAAAGTTGTATTTCCTACAATTGAGTTTAGAGCAGTTTACTTTGAGTTTGTATCTGTTGTGTGCCCGTGTATTGTTGTGGTTGAAGCTGAAGTATTCATTGATAGGAAGGACTTTGTAACAGATGATTTTATGCGTTTTGCTTAGGTCGTGTTTAAGATTTGTTTGTTTGTTTGTTTGTTTGTTTGTTTATTTATTTATCTATCTATCTATCTATCTATCTATCTATCTATCTATTTATTTATTTATTTTACAACAGCACGAAGCTTGGAAACTTCAGCCTGATGATGGTGGATGTGATTTTTGATCTGGCAAAAGTTTTGTATGCTCTAGTTAGTAGTATGATATTACTGGAGGAGAAGCTACTATAGGATTATGTTAACAACTCTTGAAGCCTTTTTGGCGATGTTGTTGCAATGAACTTTGGCACTTAGGCCATTTGATATGAGTATTTCAAGGTCTTTTACAGAGTGAGGATTGTCTGTAAGGTCTTGTTTATTTAGTTTGTATTTGGTGTTCGGATTTTTTTTTTGGTCAATGTGTAGGACAGAGCATTTTTTGGCTGAGATTTGGATGTTTGACCAGATGTTTGACCATTCTCATACAAAGTCAAAGGGTCCTACATGAATGCAGTGAAGCTTGGGATAGCAAAATGTCTTGACAAATACAGTGTTCCCTCGATTTTCACGAGTTCGAATTTCGCGAATAGCCTATACCACGTTTTTTAAAAAAAATATTAATTAAAAAAATACTTCGCGGTTTTTTCCCGATACCACAGTTTTTCCCACCCAATGACATCATCGCCAAACTAATAGGTTTTGCAAATAAATAACAAAAAAAAAATTATTGTTAATAAATAATTATGTTTATAAATATCAGGATCATTAATTATCTTATTCAATGGTGAGTACCAGTAATAATGGTGAGTAAATGGTAGTAAATTAAGGGAATTGGAAATGGTAATTTAGGGGTTTAAAGTGTTAAGGGAAGGCTTGTGATACTGTCCATAGCCAAAAATGGTGTACATGTATTTACTTCCGCATCTCTACTTCGTGGAAATTCAACTTTCGCGGGCGGTTTCGGAACGCATCTCCCGCGAAAATCGAGGGAACACTGTACTTCGATTGTGAAACAGCAGCAGATGTTTTATAGAGGAAAGAAAAATAATTTTGTTGATAACACAATGGATTCCAGGTGGTCTGATAAGATTAAGTATTTTGCTCAATAGAGAAAAGTTTTCATGTGATGAGAGTCATATAGGCTTCTTTCTGGGACAGAGCCAGTCTATTTATTAATATTTGGGTCCATGCTAAGATGGTTTCTAGTGGTGGTGTCATGCCCTGCAGGTGGAATGACTCTAGCATGGCAATTCAGTGTATGGCAGGGGTGTCAAACTCGCATTGTCTCAGCAAACTCGGCATCACTTGACGTATCACAACTTTTCCCACCTTCGCTAAACTAGACACGGGTGTGGGCAGTGCGTGATGCATGCGGCCCATGGACTGAGAGTATTCAGTTTGCATAATTTTTCTTCCCTGTTCATCTGGCTGGGATGAAAAAAATGGATTCATACTATTCTCCCCTTACATTGTTTTATTGCTGACAATGACTGAACTGTGCCAATGTCTTTTATTTTCTCTTGAGGTCAGAATGAGTTCAGACCTCTCTTGAACTCAGATGTCTTTGCATTGCTTAAATTTGACACTGTAAACTCTGAAGAGCTAAGTATGAGATTTTTTTTTTATTGTGTGTGCAAAGCACACTTTTGAGAAAAACTCCTTCCAAATGATCAGTCTTCCCTAATGTTGAGATATAGGTTATCAAAGGGATTCAGAATACGTTGTAATCAAGAGGGAGTTAATTATTAGTGTTTAAAATCATTAAAAATTTAGTGGTGTTTTTTTTTTAGTGTTTGTCCCGCTTAGTTGCAAGGCCTACTTGCTTTGCATTAGAGCAAAACCTACCAGTGCATGTTGCAACATGGAGTTTTATTTCTTAGTCAGCTTGTTATAGAACTAGGCAATGATTAACACTGAGAGAGAATGACTGGCCGAAGATCGCCCAACTGGTTTACTCTGCCAGGGAAAGCCTGAGTTTCCCACTCCTTGTCCAATATGTTAACCATGGCACCATGCTGGCTCTCTAGAGCAGTGCTTTCATAGATTAATGTTTTATGGGTATTTAGTATTGTAACTTCTGCCATGAGGTTAGCAGAGGAGATTTGGAGATCAGTATAGTTTTATAGCAATAGCAATAGCACTTAGACTTATGTACTGTACTTTACAGCACTCTCTGAATGTTTTACAACATCAGCATATTGCCACCCCAACAATATGGGTCCTACAACGATGGAAAGCAGTCAAGCCTGAGGTGGTCAGGGTCAAACTCTTGGCGGGGGGCAAAGTTAGCCCACAATACTGCATTCTAAAAACTGTGCCAACTCAATTCATTTATGTCTTCAACCTTCTTTTTCTTGATATACAACTCCATCCATCTTTCTATTACCCTGGGGGCAGGGAGAATCCTTATCCCCCTCAGAGAGGGTCTGCAATATGGGGGTCCTCCTTGATCCACAACTGAGCCTGGAATACCTGGCAAGGGGGGGGGGTTGCACAGGTCCACCTACTTGTGGCCCTATTTGGACAGGGAGTCTCTTCTCACAGTCACTCACACCCTCATCACCTCGCGGCTCAATTACTGCAATGCTCTCTACATGGGGCTATTTTTAAAGAACTCCCAGAGACTGCAGGAGGTTCAAAATGCAGTCGCGTGAGCAGTCATGGGCATGTCTAGATACATCCATGCCTCACCATCACTCTGCGAGCTTTATTGCCTACCGATTGGTCTCCGAACGCAATTTAAAATGTTGGTTATGACCTATAAAGCCCTACATGGCTTAGGACCAGCATACTGCCTCATGTATCCTAGTGACCAGTTAGAGCCCACAGAGTCATCCCTCTCTGGGTCCCATCAGCTAAGACGAGACCCAGGGGAAGGGCCTTCTTTGTGGCAGCTCCAATCTTTTGGAATCAGCTCATCCTGGAAATTTGTGCTGCCTCCACCCTCCTGGTCTTTCATAACACACCTGTGCCAGCAGGCTTGGGGCCGTTGAGCATTGCCTCATGCTCTGGTGGACCCTATGAATTATTATTATTATTATTATTATTATTATTATTATTATTATTATTATTATTATTATTATTATGTCGTACAACACAGCAAACGAGATCACTATGCTGGATTTCGTATTTCATCACCAGTCGGGCGCTTCCCAAGCACCTAGGTCTGCGTGATGTAGCAGCAAATTATGTTTGCCAATCCCAGTAAAGCGGCCTTTTGCAATTAACAGATGGAGATTTTGTCAATTCCGACGGTTTTCAAATGTCCACTGAGATCCTTTGGCACTGCGCCCAGCATGCCAAGTACCACTGGGATCACTTTCACTGGTTTATGCCAGAGTCGTTGCAGCTCGATGTTTAGATCTTCGTATTTCACTAATTTTTATTATTATTATTATTATTATTATTATTATTATTATTATTATTATTATTTATTAGATTTGTATGCCGCCCCTCTCCGTAGACTCGGGGCGGCTCACAGCAATAATAAAAACAATGTACAATATCAAATCTAATAACAAATCTAATATTTAAAAATATCTAAAAAACCCTTATTTAAAAACAAGACATACACACAAACATACCATACATAAAATATAAGGGCCAGGGGGAGATATCTCAATTCCCCCATGCCTGACGGCAGAGGTGGGTTTTAAGGAGTTTACGAAAGGTCAGGAGGGTGGGGGCAATCCTAATCTCCGGGGGGAGCTGGTTCCAGAGAGTCGGGGCCGCCATAGAGAAGGCTCTTCCCCTGGGTCCCGCCAGACGACATTGTTTAGTCGACGGCACCCGGAGAAGGCCGACTCTGTGGGACCTAACTGGTCGCTGGGATTCGTGCAGCAGAAGGCGGTCCTGGAGGTATTCTGGTCCGATGCCATGAAGGGCTTTATAGGTCATAACCAGCCTATTGTTGATTGTGAATGATTGTTAGTCTAATGTTTTAGTATGGGGCGGTTAGATCTGGTTCTACATTGTTTTTTAGGTTTATATTGGGTTTCTCCGATGTTGTATTATATTGATTTTATTATGTAAGCTGCCCTGAGTCTACCGGAGAAGGGCAGCCTAGAAATCCAATTAAATAAAACAAACAAGCAAACAAACAAACAAACAAACAAACAAACAAACAAACTTGCATGGCATTATTGGTTATGTTGCAATATTGTTTTATGTATTCGACTATTGTAACATGTCTTAATTTTAATTGTTTATTACCCTAATATGTTGGGAAACAGGACAATATCAATGTATGATAAATAAGTAAATAAATCTGCATTGGAGGTTTACCTTATTTCCTGTAATAAAACAGCCACAAATAGAACTCCTTTTAGGATGACAAGTTGTAACTGCTGCTGCTCTTATTAGAAGGTGGTAGAAAGGAACTTCCGGGGCGGGGCTTGGTCGATGCGGAGCTGGTGAGTGAACCGCTGCTCTCCCAGCACGACTTTTATTGCCTTTAAATATAAGATCAGACACCCAACTTGGAGGGAAGGGTGTCGTAAGAGGTGGTTATGCTGTGCCCGATGTGAGAGTCGCTAGCTCACACCGGCACAAGCTTTTTTGAACCGCCAGGACCGGGCAAAAAAGAAGCCAGCGTTTGCTGGCCCTGAGACATGGCCGCCCCGTAAACATCGAGGAGGAAGTGAGAAGAGATCGGTGAACCTCAGCAAGTACCCTAAAATAACATATTTTGAATTCGGAAACTTCTTGTGTACCAGAACAACTGTGGGAAAGACGATAAAAGATAGAAAAGCTCAAATTGAAAGAAGCGGCGATTAAAAGGTTGAGCGACAGGAGAAGCAAGAGACAGCGTGCGGTGACAGGAGAATCGGGTGTGTGACAGGAGAGCTGGGTCGAGGGGCGGAGACGGAACGGAGATAGATTGAAAAATCAGGAACTAAAAATCGGGAACTAAAGACGGATATAACCGGGGGATGATATGATTTTATTTCACGAACACCAGGTGGAATAAGAGCAGCGAAAGCGGGGATTTAAGGAAAAAAACCTCCCCCGGCGTGAGACGTTACATTTACGTGTTTAAGCCTCCCCCTCTTCCGGAAACATAGAGCTACGAAAGCAGGAAGCAGAAACAGCAAGATAACATCGTGGAGATCTACGCCCCTTCGTTTTGTTAGCTGGTTCTTTTGGTCTATCTGGTTTGCGCTTGCCTTTGGACTACACAACGACTTAAAATCCCATAAAACACAAGAAGGTATAACCTTAAAGAGACAGGAATTTGACTTAATCAGATATCAACTTGACTGGGCTGGTTTTTTTTTTTCAACATCATCAACGTTATCATAGCAGATCCTCCCATAGGAAACTAGAAATTTATGCGAAATTAAACTACCAGACACTAAGCTACAATCTACTAAACTGTGAATATTGAATGTGGGACTGCTAAATTCACTTACTTTTGCAATAGTCTGGACTAAAGCCAATATTAGGATCAAGAAACGTATACTGGACAATATATAAAATTAGAGGAAAATAAAGGACAGAAACCAGATTGGACAAGAATACAATTAGATGAAATCTAACTAGATGAAATCAAAGTAATTGCTGTTATTAACTAACAATACTAATAAATGTAATTAACCAATCAACTAACAAATTAATTAAGTGATTAATTGATGTAAGGACTTGCTAAAGCTATAACTATATTATTATTATTTAAACCTCTACCTCTACTCTTAAAAATTGTTTATATATAATATTTATAAGGATTTATTCAACTATTATTTAACTACTTAACTACTCAACTGTTGATCTCTTAACCATTAATTAATTAACTGTGTATTATATATTGTATATTGAATATTGATTAAGTATTAAGTATTAAATACTATAGCATTAAGTATTAGATATTATTAGATATTAAGATATTAGATATTAAGGATTAAATATTAAATATTAAGATATAAGTTAGAATATCAAGCATAAGTCTGAAAAGAATAAGCTAAGTTAGATTAAATACTGTTTAAATATTGAAATACCGATAATAATTGAAAGCATTAATTCTACCCTTTCTCTTTTTTGAAAAATAAGTTGTATAAATTGATTGGTTCGACTGGTCATATACTGAATTAATAGTTAAAGAGTAATTTGACTAATTGATTAGATATAGAATAGATTGATTAGATATTGATTTAATTATTAGAAGGTTAAAACCTATTACAAATGGCAACTCAACAGACTTTAACCAAGTCATTGAGAAGGGGTAATTTAACCCTACTATCACCAGCTGTGCAGAAATCCTCTTCAACTTCCGATATAGTTACAGGAGAAATTAAGGATCAGGCACCCTCGCTTCAAAGCTTACAAAATTCCCTAGACAAAATTCAAGAATTTATGATAAAACAACAGGAATCCGCCAATCAAACCCAAGAAACTATAGTTAAAAACCACCAAGAGACACAAAAAAAATTTGAGGAAGTAAATGAAAACTTTGCCAAATTTAACAGTATAATAGAAGATGTTAAGGAAGCAGTAGACAGACAGGAAATTAAAATTCAACAAGTGGAAGAGACAACAGAAGCGAACAAGCTGAGATTAACTAAAAACGAAGAAGACCTTAGGAGGGTAAATAAAGATTTAGAAGGGGCCATTGCCCAATTAGAATTCGAAAAAGCCTCATTCTATCTCAGGCTACAAAATATACCCGAAGAAAAAGGGGAGAACCTGTTTGCGACTGTAGTTGAACTCTTTGCGGAAGAGTTAAAAATAAATGATAGTGAACTAATTAACCACGTAGACGAGGTATACCGAGTGCAAACCAATTACGCACGTCGCCACCAACTCCCCAGAGAGGTCCACCTTAGATTTACAAAAAAACCCCTGAGGGACGAGATATACAGGAACACCAGAGGGGTCTTAACGTACAAAGGGAAAGACATAATTGTGTTAAAACAAATACCTAAAAGAATTAGGGAACGAAGGAGGGATTACCACTACCTCACAAACAAATTAATAAAAAACGAGATACAATTTAGATGGCTAGTGCCAGAGGGGGTGATGCTAACGTGGAAGGGGAAGAAAATAAATATAGAAACACTAGAACAAGCAGATAACTTTATCCGAGAACACCTGAAAAAAGAAGGGGAAAGCAGCATAGAACTGGAGACAACAAGCCAAGAGGAGGGAGAGATAGAGGAAGAGAGAACAGACAAGATAAGCAAGGGGAAAGGGGAGAAAACAGAAAATTACAGAGAGCTTAGAAGCAGCAAAAGGGCAAGATAGTTGACGAAGAATGAATAAGGAAATTAAATTATTTTCTGTGAATATAAACGGAATGAACTCTCCTCAAAAAAGAGGACAAACATTTACAAAATTAATAAAACAAAATTTAGACGTAATATGCCTTCAGGAAGTTCATGTAAGGAAAAAGGATAAGAAAGTATTGGAACACCCGAAACTAGGGAAACTATTCACATCACTTGCAAACGAAAAAAAAAGGGGAATTGCACTATATATCAAAAGCTGGTTAAATCCAAAAGTAATTGACAGTGATGAAGAGGGTAGAATACTTATAACAGAAATTGAAATTAATAAAAAAAAAACAAATTTAATTGTGATTTATGCTCCCAACAAAGACCAAAAATCTTTTTATAAAACGTTGTACCAAAAAATAATAAAAATTGAAAAAGGAAATATCTGTGTGATTGGGGACTTCAATATAATAATAGATTACGACAAAGACTATAAAGGTAAAGAAAAGAGTAAAAAGAAAAAAACAATACCAGAAAAACTCAAAGATATTATAGAGGAATTTAAACTAAAAGACACGTGGAGGGAAAGACACAGAGATGAATGTAAGTATACTTATTATTCACACCCACATGACTCATGGTCCAGATTGGACATGATATGGACAAATATAGAATTACAACAAGAGATAATATCAGCAGAAATAGAACCCAACTTTTGGGCAGACCACAACCCAGTAAGTATTATAATTAGAGGAAACCAAACCAAAAAAAATAGATGGACAATGAATACAAAAATTATACAAGAAAATAAATACAAAGAATTTTCAAAAAAAGAATTAGATATCTTTCTAGAAAAAAATTGGAATGAAGACACAACCATACAAAACATATGGGACACAACCAAAGCCTATATAAGGGGGATAACCATTGCATACACTAGTAAAAAAAATAAGGATAAAAATAGGGAGATGAGAGAAAATCAAAAAGAATTAGAACAAATAGAAGCCGAATGGATAAAAGATCCAAAAAAAATCGAACTAAAAGAAAAAAGAGATGTAATTAAACATAAGATAAACTTGATAGCACAGGAAGAAATAGCCCAAAAAATCAAAAGTGTAAAACAAAATTACTTCGAACACGCAAACAAACCGGGAAGGTGGCTTGCCTATAAAATTAAAAAACAGAAAGAGAAGAAATATATCCAACAATTGGAAGATGAAAAGGGAAAAAAACAAATCGATATAGAAGAAAAAAAAAAGATAATACAAAACTATTTTGAACAGCTATATAGGAATGATGAGATAAAAGAGGAAGAAATAGATCAATATTTGAACGAGATTGAATTACCCCAAATATCGGAGACTAACATTGATAGAATGGATAAAACTATAACTATGACAGAATTAGAGCTAGCAATTAAAAAACAAAACAATAACAAAACCCCAGGAGTAGATGGAATACCAGCCGAATATTATAAAGAAATATATGAACCAGTCAAAAAATTATTACTACAGATGTTGAACGAGGTGTTAGACAAAGGAGCAATGCCTGAATCCTGGAAGGAAGGTTTAATAACACTAATACCAAAAGATTTGGAACAAAGATATTTAATAAAACAGTACAGACCAATTGCATTACTAAACTCAGATTACAAAATCTTTACAACAATATTAGCAGAAAGGTTTAAAGGGATAATTAATGAAATCATACATCCGGACCAGAACGGCTTTTTACCAAACAGAAATATAAAAAATAATTTGAGAAACATTATAAATATTTTAGAATACTATGAGGTAAACCCAGGAAAGAATTTGGCACTAATATTTTTAGATGCGGAAAAAGCATTCGATAATTTGAATTGGAACTTCTTCATTAAACAACTGACCAAAATGAAATTTAAAGAAAAATTTATAAAAGCAATTAAGACGATATACTCTACACAATCGGCAAAAGTTATAATAAACGACCAATTAACGCAAAATATAAAAATAGAAAAGGGAGTACGGCAAGGATGCCCCCTTTCCCCATTAATATTTATTTTGGCCATAGAAACCTTATTAAATCAGATAAGGTTAAATAAAAATGTTAAAGGATTAAATTTGAAAGGACAAGAATACAAAATTCAGGCATTTGCCGATGATCTAGTATTCAATATAGAAGATCCAATTGAATCAGGGGAAGTTTTATTAAAGGAGATTACTGAATTCGGAAAAGTAGCAGGACTCAAAATTAATAAACAAAAAACCAAAATACTGACAAAAAATTTAACAAATACAGAGAAGAAAATATTAGAAGACAGATTAGGCTTACAAATAGTAAAAACAGTTAAGTATTTGGGAATAAAATTAACAGCAAAAGCGATCACAATAAAGGAAGATAATTACACGGTTTTGATGAAAGAAATAAAAAAGAAATTAGAAAAATGGAACAAATTGCCTATTTCGCTCATAGGTAGAATCTCAACAATAAAAATGTCTATCTTACCCAAGATTCTATATCTATTTAGGACGATTCCAATTATATTAAGAAAAGACTTTTTTCAAAAACTAAATAGAATGATTACAAAATTCGTCTGGGCCGGAAAAAAACCTAGAATTAGAATACAATATCTACAAGATAATATCAAACAAGGAGGATTTGCACTACCAGATTTCGAACTATATTATACTGCAGCAATTATGGATTGGTTGAAAGACTGGTTTAAATTGGAAAATAAGAGACTTCTAATACTGGAAGGACACGATATGAGAATAGGGTGGCATGCTATCCTGTGGGAAAATAAAGAACAAACACATAGTTACTTCAAACAACATATAATAAGAAACTCGTTATACACAACTTGGAAAAAAATCAAAAAAATGTACTATCACCAAACTCCCAAATGGTACTCAAGCTTAGAGGCGACGATATATCCAAACTCAAGAGAACTAAACAAAATGTTAAATTATTATCAAACATTAGAAAAAAATGGGGAATTAAAAACTAGGGAACAATTAGAAGAAATTGGAATCAAAATCGACTGGTGGGCGTATAACGTAATTAAATCAAAATATCAAGAAGGGAAAAGGAAGGAAATACAAATAAAAGAGATAGAATTAGATAAGATAATTTTAGGCCAAGAAAAAAAAATGATTTCCAAAATATATAAATATATGCTACACTATAAAATGGAGGAACATATCGTTAAAAATAGTATACATAGTTGGGGCAAAAATTTTGGTTATAGCATAAATTTAGATAAGTGGGAATCAATTTGGACCAAGAACTATAAATTAACAAAATCTACAGCTTATAAGGAAAACATATACAAAATGTATTATAGGTGGCACCTTCCACCGGCAACATTAGCCAAAATGTATAAAGGAACAAGCCCAAAATGTTGGAGGTGCAAAAAAATGGGGACATATTACCACATTTGGTGGACCTGCTCAAAAATAAAAAAATTCTGGAACAAAATGCAGAATTGGATAGAAGAGATCTTACAAATGAAGATAAATAAAAAACCTGAAGCCTTTCTCCTGGGAATTATAGATCAAAAAATTGAAAAAAACAAACACTACTTATTAATTCATATATTAACAGCAATTAGAATAACGATAGCTCAAAATTGGAAGCAACCCGAACCACCTGAAGACGATTTGATAATTAAAAAAATATTAGATTGTGCTGAATTTGACGCACTAACAATTAAATTAAAAAACAAAGAGGATTCCGAACACGATAAAACCTGGATACATCTTTATAACTGGTTTAAGAAAAGAAATAAAATTCAAAAGAAAAAATCAAATTAACAATACTTTATATCCTTTTCATTACATAGAAAAAAAATATATACAAAAGACATATATACAAAAAACCTTTTTAAAAAAAAAGATCTGTATGACATTAAAGAAATTGAATATGAATAAAAGAAGGCGGATAAGAAAGAATTAAACGATTTAAAAAACAGTGACAACCTACAAGAGAAAATGGTATACGCTGAGGACACAACATGTTTCACCAGAAAATAATTTAAAATCAAAAATCATTCAAAACTTACCTCCTGAAGGGAATACAAGTACAAATATTATAAAATATGCTAAGTGAATAGTTATTGTTATTAATGTACTTAAATAAGCAATTAGATCTTTTTTTTAAAGAATATTTTTGTTTGTTTGTTTGTCATGTTTGTTTGTTCGTGTATTTGTTACGCGTTGATTTAGCCTTGTATTAATATAAAATATATATTGTATGTAAATGTGTATATATTTGTAATAAAAAATTTAAAAAAAAAAAAAAAAAAAAAAAGAAGGTGGTAGAAACATTCTTTTGAAACAGCTTTTATCATTTGACATGGCAGCCACTTCACTGGAAAAATAGGCACCTGGTGTATTTTCATTTGAGGGGAGAGGGTTTCAGAAAAGATGCTCTGCATTGTACCTTATGCCAGATGTAGATGATGGACAGAAACATGAATTAGTAATATGAAATATGAAAAACAAGAAAATTAAACAGGATTATGTGTACCAGCAAGATTTGAATCACAATATAGCATAAGAAATTAATTCAGCTCACCTAAACGATGCAAAAAAAAATCTAGGGAGCTGGGAGCTGAAATGGGAAACATTGTGAAGGCTAAACAGAAAAGATATCTCTCATAAATTTCAAAACAAGAAAGAGCAAAGTCTTTAAGAACAAGCTATTATGTTAGCCAGGGAAAGTTGAAATCCTCTGGCCATAAGGAAATATGAGAATTGATCAGGTGTGTGCAAAGCAAAAGAAAAACATTTACCTTCTCCCAAGTTATTAGTACAAATTAAAAATGAATATATATATATATATATTTTCACCTGTTCGCCCTAGAACAAGGACAGAAGCACCAGCCTGAAGATGACGAGTGGGACCTCGTTGAAACGTTGCCAGAAATCTCTAAATCCTACACAGGAAGAAACTTGAATATGCCAAGACCTTCATACTTGTATCCGTGAAAATCTACGAAAACAAATATATAGATCTGACAGGTTTAGCATTATGATCTAAGTAGCCAAATGGATAGAGATAAGAGTATTGAAATGGGAGAATGTGGCTGACTGAGGATAAGTCTATAGTTGTTGGTGATAAATACTTTGGGTGAGAAAAGCCCATCCTCCTTTCAAATCTTTCTATATTCATACACACACACACATACACACACACACACACACACACACACACACACCATATTTTTCAGAGTATAAGACGCTTCTCTCCCCCCCCCCTCTAAAAAGGGTGAAAATTTGGATACACCTTATACACTGAAATCAAGCAGAGATTTCACAGACTGGAAAATGCCTCTGAAACGGAGGTTTCACAGGCTGAAAAAGCAAGGCAGAGAGCTCACGATCAATGAACCTATTGCTAAAGTTCATTTCTGGGATCAGCTGATTGAGGGCGTTCAGGGAGGCCATCCACTCCCCAATCAGCTTTTTTCTTATTTTCCTCCCCCAAAACTAAGGTGTGTCTTATAGTCTGAAAAACACACTACATGCATAGATATGCCTCATGCTGTTCCTTGCACTCTGAAACAAAAGCTGCCAAAAAATTCACAGTTCTTTAGCTATAACTTTTCTGTAAACAAGGACAAGCCTTTCTTCCTATGAGACAGCCAAACTGCTTGAGATCAGTTCGTACTTGTGGTGGCAGACAAAAGCTTGTTTTAAGCTTCTTCAAATATAACCCGCAAGTACCATCAGGCAATACATAACTGCAACCTGCTGTCTGGCTTTACATCGTCTTCCTGGAAATAAGCATTACTTGGGAACCCAGAAATAGACTCAAAGTATGTGTTTATATAATTGTCTGGACTCCTAAGAATTCCAAAATCTCCAGGATCCCTATTTGGATTTATAGTTTGTCTTCTTTGGAAAAGTTGATAATGCCAGGTGATAAATAGTACTCTCAAAAGCAGTTTGTGATAATGCCTTTTTTGTTTGGAGTGTGGTTGTGGGAGGCTTAGCTGTTCCTGAATCATAGCAGTTCTTTTAGCTCTGAGTCAGCTTTCTGACCCTTTAGAAAACACAGACAGATTGTATTCAACAACACATAGAATGTTTGAAGTGTTGCTCTGCTTTTGAATTTTGTTTATGCTAAAGGTACAGTGCTGCACAAGGAGACTGCGGGGAAGGCATTAAGTTTCCCACACTCCACACGAAGAACTTCTAGACCAGCTCTGGGCATATCAGTATATTAAATAAAATCAGAAGTGGCATGATACTGTAGGAGACAACCCATGCCTAGAGGTATAACAAGCAGGAAGAGGGAGATTGTGATCTCCTTATATAGAGCGCTGGTGAGACCACATTTGGAGTACTGTGTTCAGTTCTGGAGACCTCACCTACAAAAAGATATTGACAAAATTGAATGGGTCCAAAGACAGGCTACAAGAATGGTGGAAGGTCTTAAGCATAAAACATATCAGGAAAGACTTAATGAACTCAATCTGTATAGTCTGGAGGACAGAAGGAAAAGGGGGGACATGATCGAAACATTTAAATATGTCAAAGGGTTAAATAAGGTTCAGGAGGGAAGTGTTTTTAATAGGAAAGTGAACACAAGAACAAGGGGACACAATCTGAAGTTAGTTGGGGTAAAGATCAAAAGCAACATGAGAAAATATTATTTTACTAAAAGAGTAGTAGATGTTTGGAACAAACTTCCAGCAGACGTGGTTGGTAAATCCACAGTAACTGAATTTAAACATGCCTGGGATAAACATATATCCATCCTAAGATAAAATACAGAAAATAATATAAGGGCAGACTAGATGGACCATGAGGTCTTTTTCTGCCGTCAGTCTTCTATGTTTCTATGTTTTTATGCCTGGTTGGGTCATCATTTCAGAGATATTTTGGAATTGAGAAACAGAATGACCCCAAAAGCAGTGGGAGCAGGGGCAACTTCCCCATTGAGTTTTCTGGAGGGGATCTGACAGGAAGCATCAAAAATCTCCTTTCCTTTCCCTAATCTTTTCAGCAGGTAATTCGTTGCTGCTGAGTAAGGGAGGGAGCAAAGGATTTTGAAATTGATTGAGAATTGGGTGAAATGCTCCTGGTTCGCTTGTGGCTATCGGTCATTGGAGAGCCCGTTCCAAAGGGAGCATGAGGTTCCACCCACCTGCCCGGATGCCACCATTTGGGTTCTTTTACCCTCTGCGCATGTGCAAAGCATTCTAGGTATGTGCAGAGGGTAAAATAACCCAAATGGCGGTGTCCGGGCTGCTGGGCGGAGCCTCACGCTCCCTTCACAACCGGTTCTCCAATGACTGATAGGCATGAGTGAACTGGGAACATTTCACTCCTGCTAGGAAACTGTCATGGAATGTGAAAATGAAGATCACATGATCATATCAGTAGCTCAGCTGCACAGCAGCAGCCAGAAGTACTGAAGCAGTAACGGTTTCTTTGGGAATCCTGGGATTTTGGATCTTTTCTTTGGCTAGCTTATGTGATTGAAAAAGATGTTGCCCTTTGATTCACCATTTTGCCCAGTTCAAGGTCACGACCATGAAAGATTTAGTATAAGATTTAGTAAATAATCACCAATATTAACATATACCATTTATGTAAAAAGCAAAGGACATAACACCTGGATGAACATCATAGTCTTTTTAGTGTAAAATGGCTAGAAGTGGACCTATATAGAAGCAACATGTGCAAGTAGCAGTAGCACATAGACTTAGCAGTAGCACTTAGCGCTTTACATCCCTGTTTAATAGGCTGCATATTACCTCTAACAATCCAGCTCCTCATTTTACCCACTTTGGAAGGATGGAAGACTGAATCAACTTTAAACCTGGTGGGATTCGATCTGCCAAATTGCAGCAGCCGGCAGTCAGTAGAAGTAGCCTGCAGTACTGCATTCTAACCACTGTGCCACCGTGGCTCATTAACTTTAACTTTAAGTAAAGTTAAGTATTTAAGTGTAAAAAGCAAAAAGTGTAAAATTGAAGCCAATGTGATGCAGTGGTTAAGGCATAAGGCTAGAAACCAGGAGATTGGAAGTTCTAGTCCTGCTTTTGAAATGAAGCCAGTTGGCTGACTTTGGGTGAGTCACTCTTTTTCAGCTGTAATAATAATAATAATAATAATAATAATAATAATAATAATAACAACAACAACAACAACAACAACAACAACAACAACAATAATAGTAGTAGTAGTAGTTGTTGTTATTGTTGTTGTTGTTGTTATTATTATTATTATTATTATTATTATTATGTTATTATTATTGTGAGCCGCCCCGAGTCTGCGGAGAGGGGCGGCATACAAATCTAAATAATAATAATAATAATAATAATAATAATAATAATAATAATAATAAATTATTATTATTATTTATTAGATTTGTATGCCGCCCCTCTCCGCAGACTCGGGGCGGCTCACAACAATAATAATAACAATATACAATGTAACAAATCTAATATTATAAGTATCAAAAAACCCATCATTTAAAAAACATACAATACAAGCATACCATACATAAACTCCATAAGCCTGGGGGAGATGTCTCAATTCCCCCATTCTTGGCGAAATAGGTGGGTCTTAAGCAATTTACGAAAGACAAGGAGGGTGGGAGCAGTTCTGATCTCTGGGGGGAGTTGATTCCAGAGGGTGGGGACCGCCACAGAGAAGGCTTTTCCCCTGGGGCCCACCAGACAACATTGTTTAGTTGATGGGACCCGGAGAAGGCCAACTCTGTGGCACATTATCAACCGCTGGGATTCGTGCGACAGAAGACGGTCCCGGAGATATTCTGGTCCGATGCCATGTAGGGCTTTATAGGTCATTACCAACACTCTGAATTGTGACTGAAAACTGATCGGCAGCCAGTGCAAGCCACAGTAGGGAGGAGGCAATAGTAAACCACAGAATGATACTTACAATCCTTCCAGACAAAAATTCATTCCTGTTGATTCCATGATTTTTGCATTTCAACAATGACATTTGTTCTATAATGTTATTGAAGGTTATATTATAGTGTTTGATAATGTTATTGAAGATTTTATTATTGTTGTTGTTGCTGCTGCTACTACTACTACAACTGCATGAAAAGAGAAATTTTCTATTTATTCATTCATTTATTTATTCATTCATTCATTCATTCATTCATTCATTCATTCATTCATTCATTCATTTATTTATTTGATTTTTATGCCACCCTTCTCCTTAGACTCAGGGCGGCTTACAACATGTTAGCAATAGCACTTTTTTAACATAGCTAGGCTATTGCCCCCACAATCCGGGTCCTCATTTTACCCACCTCGGAAGGATGGAAGGCTGAGTCAACCTTCAGCCAGTGATGAGATTTGAACCGCTGACCTTCAGATCTACAAGTCAGCTTCAGTGGCCTGCAGTACAGCACTCTACCTGCTGCGCCACCCCAGCTCATCTTCATGCAGTTACATTTTGTTAAAGACCTAAGATATAGGAATGGGGGCAAATCTATTGCTGATAGCTAATAATTACAATTCAGTTGGTTTATATGCCATATTTGCTCAAAAGCAAGTTGACTCCATATTTAAGATGACACCATAAACAGTCAAAAGTCCTATATGTTGTTCAGAGACAGATATATTTATGCCTCTCCCACTGCACTCTTTCCTATGCCTTAAATAAATGCAGAATCTACATTTTTGAAAAGTAGCATAGTCCAGGAACAAACAAAATAAATATTAATTGATGACCTGATGATTAAATCAACTGCCAATAAATAAAACGTATGATATACATAATACATATATAAATGGTAATTACCCTCATTCGTATATTCTTATAAACACGAAATGTATAAATACATGTTCCTATGCAAATTCCCTTCCCTTTTTCCAATTGGAAAAAATGAAGAAAAGCAAATCAAGATAAATGTGGGGAAGAGAGGAGGAAGAGGAGTGGGAGAGGGAGAATGAGAAAATACTTTATCAGCAAAATGTGATTGGACCTCCGGTGCCTAAGCTCTCAGTGTATATACAAGCAACAAAGTAATATAATCGTAAGATATCAATAGGAGAAGGTAATAGGAAAGATGAGAGGATAATAGTAACACAGCTCTACTATATGTAAATATCCTTAGACATAAGACAGTATAGTGATACCTTGTCTTACAAACTTAATTGGTTCTGGGGCAAGGTTCTTAAGGTGAAAAGTTTGTAAGACGAAACAATGTTTCCCATAGGAATCAATGGAAAAGCGATTAATGTGTGCAAGCCCAAAATTCACCCCTTTTGCCAGCCGAAGTGCCCATTTTTGCACTGCTGGGATTCCCCTGAGGCTCTACTCCATAGGAAACCCCACCTCCGGACTTCTGTGTTTTTGCGATGCTGCAGGGGAATCTCAGCAGGGGAATCCCAGCTTCGCAAAAACAAGCGCTTCGCTGGCAACGGAAGTCCGGAGGTGGGGTTTCCCATGGAGGGGAGCCTCAGGGGAATCCCAGCAGTGCAAAAACGAGCGCTTCGCTGGCAACAGAAGTCTGGAGGCAGGGCATCCCAGCGGCGGTGGGTTTGTAAGGTGAAAATCGTTTGTAAGAAGAGGCAAAAAAATATTAAACCCCGGGTTTGTATCTCGAAAAGTTTGTATGACGAGGCATTTGTAAGACGAGGTTTCAGTGTAGTGTGGTAATTAGGTATTTAGTAGAATGATGGCACAAGGGAAAAAAATCCCTGAGTCTAGTTATTTGGGCATGCAATATCTTATATATCTTATAGCAGCAACCTGAATGGAAGACTTGAAGCAGTTTTATTTCCAAGATGTGAGGGGACAAGGAGAAGGATGAAATGGGATGAGTCCAGAGGAAGGATGGGAAGGAAGGAAGGAAGGAAGGAAGGAAGGAAGAATGTGAACGAAGAAAGGAAGGAAGGAAGAATGTGAACGAAGGAAGGAAGGAAGAATGTGAAGGAAGGAAGGAAGGAAGGAAGGAAGGAAGGAAGGAAGGAAGGAAGGAAGGAAGGAAGGAAGGGTGCTTTTAGTTCTTAAGAAGGCAATGACTTATTAAAAGGAGTGCAGGTCCTCTCCAATGATGGCTAATTTTCAAATGCATCCACATTTTTCAGCAGGGGTGCTTGCCATTATTTAGCACTTGCCACTCATTGCTTTATTTTCAGCAATTTATATTTTCATCAACAGATAAGGATCCATTCAGTGAAGGGGCAGGGGAATCAGTCTGACAGATAAATATGGCAATTTAATATGTAAGTGGATGGCCTGAATTATTCTCTATCCCAAGCAATTCAAGATATGGCAGATTCCCAGCGTTTCTCAGCAATACTCTGAAAAAAAGGCAATGCAAGACAAATAACACACTTGAAAACCCATTTCAAAGGAAACAGTATTTACTTCTACTTTTGCTCTTGTTCCTTTTTTTTTTAAAGTGGTTGCAGCATCCAGTATTTTTCTGGGTGATGGAAAATGCAGGTTATTTAAACAGATTTCCTTCTGAAACAAAAATGTTGGCCTTGTAATTGGGTAAAAAACCAAGGAAATGAAATGAAAGAAAAATGATGGGACACACAGCTGGAGACTTGCTCTTTGTAGTTTACAAAAGTATCATTTCTAGTAAAACAGCAGGACACATGAAAGGGAGTAATTATCTCAATTGATAAGCAGAACTATTTGTTTTGTATTTGAGGGTGACTGAAGGAACAACACCCATCAGCCTAGATGCTAAGATACTTCTGGCTGTTCGCTTCTTTTTTATTCCTTTTGGATAATACAGAGTTATTTTGTGTCAGAACAGGTTCAAGAACAAAGCTTAGATGCTAAAACTGACTTCCATTAACTGAGCCAATTATACGTTTATCTTCTTCTAAAGTATCTCTGCACAATACAGTAGTTGTTTACATTAAAGTTGAGATGATTAAATGAAACTTGAATTCTTTGGATGAGGTATGCCTTTAAGAAACAGAAGAATATTTCATTCAGTCTATTGCCAGTGAGAGAACCTTTGTTCTGACAACTTTTAGGAATGGCTGGCAGAATGACTCCTGGATAAAAGTTAATCTGCACAAACGACATGTGGAAAAGTAACATTGACTTCCTCAGATGATGAAGGGGCTGCTGTCTGCTTAAAAAGGATTGTTCATGATGCATAGATTGTGTTTCTACCAGATCACGTAACGAGCTTCAGCTCCTCCTGGTTGAGACTTTCCAAAGAGATTGAAATGGTTGCTTAATAAGAACCATGGTGGCGCAATGGTCAGAATGCAGTACTGCAGGCTATTTCTGCTGACTGCCAGCTGCAATACAGCAGTTCGATTTTCACTGGATCAAGCCTTCCACCTTTCTGAGGTCGGTAAAATGAGGGCCCAGATGATTGGGGACAACATGCTGACTCTGTAAACTGCTTAGAGAGGGCCATAAAGCACTGTCATGCGGTATGTAAGTCTAAGTGCTATAGCTGTACAGTGATTCCTCGATTTTGCAGGTTCAAACTTCGCGAAACGGCTATACCACGGTTTTTCAAAAAATATTAATTAAAAAATACTCCACGGTTTTTTTTCTATACCACGGTTTTTCCCACCCGATGACGTCATACGTCATCACCAAGAGTCACTTCTCTCTCTCTTTCTCTCTCTTTCCTGTCATTCTCTGCTTCAATAATTTTCTCATTTCTCTTTTTTCTCCCTTTTTCTATCATTTTTTTCTCTCTCTCTACCTTCCACTCTCCCCCCTCTTGCTCTCTCTCTCTTTCTCCCTCTCCCTCTCTGTGAGAACGCCTGCCCCACCTCTCCTGCAGCCCCCTCACTGATAGCTGGGACGAAAGTGCTCTCAGCTAAGGGACTGTGAGAGGGGTGAGGCAGGTATTCTCAAAGCGCTCAGAGCGGCTACCGGCCGAATGAGGAGGATGAGAAGCCGTAGCCGCCAGCGCTGCTGCAGGAGGACTCGTGTCTGAAGAAAGCCGGTGAGAGGGGTGGATCGGGCGGGTGGGCGGTAGCGGCGAGGGAGCTGGAGGCGCTGGGGGGCGGGGGCAGCTGACATTCAAAGCAATCTTTGACGGCCTCCGCACTTTCGTCGCTCCCTGCCCTAATTTCAAGCCCGGCTCCTTGCGCTGCCTTGAAAAAGGGTGCATGGGGGTAGTTTTTGGCTGTCCATAGCCAAAAATGGTGTTTTTACTTCCGCACCGCTACTTCGCGGAAAATCGATTTTCGCGGGAGGTCTTGGAACGTAACTCCCGTGAAAATCGAGGGAACACTGTATACCCATAATAGGATAAAAGCAATCTGCCTGGAAATAGCTAGTGCTTGGATTAGACCAGAGGTGAGTCACACCTTACCTTACTGCTGGTTCGCTTCCTCCTGTGTCACGTGGGTGCACTGCATGGGTGCGCCACATGAGTGCAGCTCTTGGGCATGCGCAATGCCAAAAAAGCTAAGGAGAAAAACGCTGAAAACAAGATGGTGATGCATGCACAGTGCCAGAAACTCTACTTCTACACCTGCTCAGAAGAGGGGAAAATTGCAATACATAAATGAATAAATAATGGTGGAGCCCACAGACTGGCACCGACCGAACTGGTTCTGTTATGTCATTGTGACATCACCAGCGGGTTGCTACCGGTTTGGGCAAACTGGTCTGAACCGGGAGGAATCCATCTCTGGATTAGACTACCAGTATCTGTCACCTGGCTGGAGCAGTCTGTCGAAAGATGTTTGGAAACTACTGGAATATGGCAACAGGTGGAATTCTAAACTCTGTGGTTTGTCTCATGTGAACTTGCTAATACAACATGGTAATTGACTATTGGTTTGGATACTGCTCCATAGTCAGTAGAGAGTAGGGACTTTTCAGTGGTGGCACATAAGAGGGTTACATTTTCTACAAGGGCTATGTTGTTCGGAAATGGGAAAGTTGCTATTCCACTTTTTTACATGAACCATCTGTGACATAATTCTGCTAAGCTGTGTGTCAGGTCCACCTTTGACTTCACATAATGATTATTGGTCCATGACTGTACTTCTGGGTGTGAAGATGTGAGAGGGTTTTTTGACCCGGATGCAATCTAAGGGACTCAGAGTTGGAATTGAAATGTTAGCGAACCAAATAGCAAACTGAGAAATAAATCAATTCCACGTCTGTGCTTCTCGCTGGGTAAGATTTATTAACAGCCATGTCTGGATTCAACTAGAATCATTCCAACTCTGAGTCCCTTAGATTACATCTGGGTCAAAACCCCATCTCACATCCCCACACCCACAAGTACAGTCGTGAGGACCAAACCTATGCAGGATTCCTGATTTATTCCTGTGTTTGTTACTATGGCATCTGCAGAAAGGAACGTGTGGTGGCATCTCTCTCTCTCTCTCTCACTCCCAAACTGTGTCAGACCCACCTTGGACTTCACATAATGACTTTGGGCCTGACACTGTGTCAATCAGTTTGCTCAGAGCGCTACAGCATGCGAGCAGTAGAAACCAACAAAACAAACACTTCCTTCCCAAAAAAACCAACCTATATTCTTCCACAACCCCTCTGGAAATTGCTCAAAATGCTGTCTCCTTGGAGACTCTTGTCAACATCTGGATGCAAAACTTTGGTGGTCGTACTAAAAATTGGCAGCAGAGGACAACAGTGGTTCTCCTAAAAATGCAAAAACAAAAAATCCTAAGAGAACTGCCAGTAGCCTGTGGACTGTGGGTTGACTGCCCGTCTCTAATTTGCAGCCATCAAGAGGAATTTGCCACTTTCTCTTGGCTAGTAGTGGCAAAGATCAAAGGGTAAGTGGTAGGCTTAACAGTAACAGCCTCTTTCTTGCCATCCTCCAGCTGTAACGTCATGCTGCCTTACTAAACTGAACTAAGTTCTTGGTGGGTTTGTTGTCAGTTTACTCCCTATGTCCTTAAGGAAGATTACTAAGGGTTGCACAAAGTGACTGCAGTCTGACAGGCTTCATGTGGCCCATTAAACATCTTTGGGCACATCTCTAACAGTGTAACTAATTACCCTGCTGCTAAGATGCACAAAGCCTGCAGGAAATTTCTCTTTGGGCGCACTCACTCATTCACACAGATCTTGCAGGCTACTTAATTACCTGCAGCTGTGCCATGAGATCAAACTCTTTCCTCCCTCTTTTTTTTTCAAACAGGTCAGACCAAGCTGTTGGTTACTATTCCCATAAAAAAGCCACTTTATGACTATAAGCTCTGTAAAACAAGTGACCCCTGCTAGTTTTGTTTTGTCTTTAACTTTTGAAACAATTTTGTTTTCATTCTAGAAACATGTACATATTTATTCTGGATCAGTGAGAACATGATTAAAAATGCTATGAAAATGATGGAACCTGGACACACACACACAAATGGTTTTGAGAAGTGATGTGTTAATAATTTTGTGCTTTCCTTAAGAGCATCAACTTTAATTGTTATTGTTAACCATGCTAAACTCATTGTATTTCTTCTCTATACTTCGTTACAGTACCAAGGTGTGTTCTCCTTCCGTTTCTCTATGACAGTGATGTTAAGAATGCTCCAATTTTTTTTTAAAGTGTTCAGACTAATTTGGTTTTTTTTTTTTTGTTATTATAGGTCTTTGGGGATTAAATCATATTTTGAAAACAGAATCAAGCCTTTTGATATAAATTAATATAAAACGCCCACTGCATAATAGCCTCTCTTAAAACTGAAAACATCAAAACAAAGATTGGTAATTAAAATTTAATTTTTAAGATGTAATGCAGTTTGGTTGAACCTGTTCTTTGGAAGCAACATCAGATAAAATAGTTCCACTGGTTATAAGAAAGCTGCAGTTAGTAAGTGACAGAATCAAGAATAACACATGATTTTTCCAAGTCAAATTCTTTATTTCATTCCTATAGACAAAATCTTGCCCGAGTGAGTATTTTACTATATGCATCTACATTATACCCTGTGAACTATGAGGGAGGGGCTCTCTTTCTCTCACAGGTAATATTCAGCCTGAGTTACTACTTACTCCTCTGGCATGCACCACCTTCATCTTGGGAATCCACTTCCTTACTTCATTCCATCACAATAAGTTAAAAGGAATAAAAATAAACTATGTTTGAGAGGAGTGTTAAGGAAACCAGAACTTATCACTGTTGCAGCTCTCTGTATGGAATGTTGAGTAGATTGAATTCCCTACTGAAAAGTCTCTATCTTTTGTACTTTTAAAAAACATGTTATTTCTTGTTTCACTTCTGAGTCTTTTAATATCTACCTGCTTATTTATTTATTGTGAATTTGGCTGAGATGGGGACCAAACTACAAATCTTGTTGAGTAAAGTAATAGGCTTTCAAGCTGTGGAAATACAGATTTTATTAGTTTTTTTTTTAAAGGAGTAAACCGTAAAGACGTGGAAGTGGAGAGTGTCATCCTTTATTTGACATCTCACTAGAAATGTTTAATTATTGAGCCTATCTTATTGCTTTAAAAAATAACACACAGAACTGGAGAAAATCACAACATACAAAGATTTGTAAATAGATATAGAATGTCTTATGGCAAAATAAAGCAAAGATAGTACCAATAATAGGCACAGCTGAAATATGACTTGAATATCATGAACATTGACAAATATCAATCAGTTGACAATTGGCAGTCAATTGGCAATAATTGACCAAAATCACTCAATTGCAAAAGGCAGCTTTACTTAAAACAGTTTACAATCTGCAACAATATCTTTAATATAATCTGCCTTGGCCAGATCCTTAGGGAGGTCTTAATAAGTGGATAAAAATGCCAAAGCCTGTCTAAACAACTGGTTGCCCTAGCGTAATAATATATTAAATTTATATGCTGCCTGACTCCCAGCAACTCAGCCATTGTCCAAGTTAATAGATGATTGCTGAACAGCTAGCTATTGCATCATGGTTCAGTTTCACAAATGGTTCACAGTTTCACATATGAAATTGAATTTCCTATCTGTGTTTCATAATATTTTGCAAATATAGAATGTGTATGCATTGATAAAGGAAAACGCAGTTTTGCCTCTGTCCCAATACAAAGAATAATTGCCAAGAGTGGAAGGTATTTTCAAAGGCACCCTAGTCATTAAAAAGAATCACGGCACTTTTCAAGTTATTTAATGATTGTTTTAAAACTTCAGTGTGACCAAACTAAATGAAATAATGATACCAAATCAAGAATGAATATATAGTGATTATAAGTAAGTGAAGTGGGACTTTTAGGAAACAAGGTATTGAGTTATTGATGGAACTTTATTGATTTTATTTATCTATTTTATCATTACATTTATTTGCCACCCATCTTGCAGCAGGGATGCTCTGCACAACTTACCACAGTAGAATGTAAAATGATATATAAAAATGTAAATATAGCAATAGTAAAACAATGAAATAATAAACATAAATAATGAAAATACAGCAATATATGAATTAAAAGATGGGCAGGTAGGGAGCAGGATGCATGGGGGAATGGAAGTTGGAGTTTTCTATTGGTCTAATAGCCACCTCCAGTCTAGCTTGTTCTGGTTCTGATGGTCTTTATGGGTTTAATTTTTCTATATCCATGAAGAAATACATATATAATTTGTGAAGAACCACCATAATAGAGATAACCTGGTTCTCAAAAAATGTTTCCTTTCAAAGAAGATCCTTCAGGGTTTATGGCATTGTTTTATTTATTTTATGTATTTGTCATACAAATATAGTATTGTATTGCAGTATGTTTAACATAGTATAAATATAAAATAGTATAAAATTTATACTTTAGCAGTATCCTGAGCTTATTTGCACACCTGCATTAGGACATTCCATTAATTCCACTATCAGAAGTCTTTTTTTTAAATTGAAATATTTACATAGCTTAGCAATATCTTCAAAAAATGTTGTTCATTTACGGAGACTTCCATATTAATCATCTTATGCCATATAGAGAAGGAAGGGGGGAAGATCACTAGACTTATGGAAGATACAACTCTTGAACTTTCCTATAATCAAGAAACATAAATACAGATCATCAGTAAGAAATACTATATAAATTTGCAGTATAAATCTCCCTCACAGGATAGCTGCCTAGTAGGGAACTGTTAATATTGCATTTCTGTACCAAATAAGATTTTTAAATTGCTTAACGTATCTGATAGAGTAGTAGTTTTACATAAGACAACAATCCCATTTTACCTGAAATCCGACGGTGATTAGACTTTGTGAAGCCAAAAGAATTTTCCTTATAGTATTTTTACCTCTTTTTTTGTTCAAAAATACAGTGGAACCCCGACATAAGAGCTGCTCTACTTAAGAGCAACTCGAGATAAGAGCTGGGAGGGGAGAGATATTTTTGTTCTACTTACAAGCCCAAATTCGAGATACAAGCGCCAAGGAGCTGTCTCCTGAAGCCAAACGCTAACTTCCGCGTTCGGCTTCAGGAGACAGCTGCAAAGTGGCGCGCGTGTTTTAAAAGGTTGCAGCCGGCCTGGGGGGCTCGGGGGGGGTGCTTGCAGCTTTCTTTCTTGCTCTTTTTCTTTCTCTCTTTCACCTTCCCTTCCTCTATTTCTTCTTTT
Source organism: Erythrolamprus reginae (assembly GCF_031021105.1). Taxonomy (NCBI): domain Eukaryota; kingdom Metazoa; phylum Chordata; class Lepidosauria; order Squamata; family Dipsadidae; genus Erythrolamprus; species Erythrolamprus reginae. The sequence goes on along the minus strand of NC_091950.1, from coordinate 309,349,863 downwards.
CTTTCTCCTTCCCACCTTCTTCCCTCCCTCCCTCCCTTCACTCATTCCTCTCTTACTCTCCCCTTTCATAAGTTTCCTTGCTTCCTTCCTCTGTTCCTGTCCCTTCCCCCTTTCTTTCTTTCTTTCTTTCTTTCTTTCTTTCTTTCTTTCTTGCTCTTTTTCTTTCTCTCTTTTACCTTCCCTTCCTCTATTTCTTCTTTTCTTTCTCCTTCCCACCTTCTTCCCTCCCTCCCTCCCTTCACTCATTCCTCTCTTACTCTCCCCTTTCATAAGTTTCCTTGCTTCCTTCCTCTGTTCCTGTCCCTTCCCTCTTTCCTTCCTTCCTTCCCACCCTCCGTCCATTCATTCACCCATTCCTCTCTTGATCGCTTAAAGCCGGTCCCTGGTGCAAAAAGGGTTGGGGACCTCTGTCCTACAGGATTGGGTGGCAGAGAAGTTGAACATATGTAAATTTAAAAGTTTAAGAAAGTTTACAAGTTAAGTGAAAGAAACTTCATTATTCATTTATATGTACATGTACATTTCTTCATTAAAAACATGTCTTTCTGCATAATTTAGACTAACTTTGTGAGTTTTTTGAGGGCTGGAACCAATTAAAATTATTTACATTAATTCCTATGGGGAAAAGTCGTTCGAGATAAGAGCTGCTCGACTTAAGAGCCCAGGTCCGGAACGAATTAAACTCGTATCTCGAGGTACCACTGTATTAAATTCCTGAAAATTTTATGCCAACCAATTACACTTAGTAGATTTAAATGTAGAGGCCTTTCAACCACGCCTTCATTTTTTAAAACATATTTTCCCCATCGTTCTGTCCTTAAAACAATCATACAAATCAAGTCTATGGAACTGTTGCCATTGCCAGGTGTATTTAGCAGAGAGCAAGATTTGTTACTTGACATTGAAATCATGATGGCCTTTCAGTTTTTTGTTTTCACACTGGGACATATGCAAGCATTAACTGTGAGAACATGTTGGTATAAGCAACTTCTGTAGATTAGCTTCACTCCATTTCTCATTTTAGTGACCTTGGGTTTATTTTGACTTCATCAGAAATATGTGCATGAAAACTCATAGGCATTCTGTATAAATTTTCCTTGACATGCACACTTTATAAGAAACATTTCTTACATCCATTTCTTTCTGCATTTTTGTATGTCTATTTTTAGGTGCATTTTTGAGCTGCAAATCACTTTATAGTGTAATCATTTGTTTAATATATGTCAAAACAGTATGCAATGATATTATCGGATGCGGTATTGAAACGCAGCATTAAAACAAAATAAAATAATATTAAATAATATTAAATAATATTAAATAATATTAAATAAAATAGGGCAGGAAGAATAGATTCCTGGTAACTCCTAATGCGTGATAACGATACAGCAAAATGCTGTTTTAAATGTAGTGTGTTTCTGATTGCGTGTGATTGGAATTATAAGCTACTTAGAGAATATCTGTAAATTGGTTAACTATAGTTTTAGTTATGCTTATTTACCTTGAATTTACACATAGAAATTGGTGGCTCGCCGATACAGCATGTACAGGCCTTGGACACCCTGGCTCTGCAAAGGCAAAAAAATTAAGATATGTGCAGAGTAACCCTTAAATACCAAGGATATGCACATAGAAACGTTGTATTGGAGTAGGTATGAATACAGTAGTCCCTCGCTATACCGCGCTTCACCTACTGCGGCTTCACTTCATTGCAGGTTTCTGAGGAAGTCGATCGGCAGATTTAAACAGCCCGCCGAACTCGATCAGCAGGTTTTTTTAAAAAAAAAATATCTAAAATTGTAAATACTGTATTTAAATACTGTATCTAAAATAAATACTGTGTGGGAAGGGTTTATAAACACTTAAAACAATGAAAACTTACCAAACAATTACAATATAAATACTTAAATAAGTACTATCAGTCGATAAATTCCCCATTGCGGATTTCACCTATCGCGGCCAGGTCTGGAACGTAACACCAGCGATAGGTGAGGGACTACTGTAACTATTCAGTCACACATAGATACACTAAAGTAAGTTAAAGTTTACTTTAAAAAATAGCACAATTCAATAAACAGTCCAGGTCATACACACAATAGTTCGAATAACAATTCAAAGAATATCAAATTACAAAGTCTTCTGACAAGTTTTCTTTGTCATGAACAGTAAACAAAGATACCAAGCTATAAACACAATTAGACCAGAATGTCTAACAATATATCTTCTCTTCTATACCTATATCTTTTCCTGCTATTCTCTCATAGTTATATTTTACTCCTTTATTTTCTCCTCTATTCCCCCTTTAATACATTCTACCTGATTATATCCTCTGTAACCCTCATTGTGTATTATTGTGTATTGGACAAAACAAACAAACAAACAAATAAATAAAATAAAAACCCCCAGAAACATATCAGTTAGAAAATATCAGACAGAGCAAGCTATGATCAAAGAGAAAAATCTGTGTGCTCTAACCCCCTCTTATGGCAATCTGCAACACCATTGGCCAATCAAACATATCATATCATTAAAGCTATATTACATATATTCTTGGTTTATATATTGCCAAGCCAACTCTTTGGACAGAGTCCTAAGAAAAGTCATACGGCCTATGACGCGATTTGACACCCATGATATAGAGTCTCACTCCCCGCACACGTTTGATGTAAACATCTGAGATTGCTTGCCATATTGACTATCAACTGATATTGAATTGTATGTTGTGTGTGTGGAGCTGTATGTATGTGTGTATGCATGCATGTATGTATGTTTTGAGCAGCTATTTGAGAGTGATTTGGCTGAAGCAGAGCTGCAACAGGACAGCCTTGAGGCCTCAGATGGGAAAGCACACAGTTGCAGCCAGTCAGTGATGATGATGAGGAACTGCCTTCTGCACCTGATCCAAGAACACTTAGGTCAGAGAAAAGGCAGGAGCAGTGAAGGTCAGCTTAATTATTCTTGAGGAGGCAGCCTTGTCCCTCGTGATGGGCTGTATCAGAAGCTGGCAATTTAGCACAGCAGACAGATGGAAGCAATGCTGGGAATAAGGTGTACATTTCTTAGTGGTGTGTTTCCTGGTTATTGTGATTCCTGCCTTGCCTTGGATTGAAACTGTGCCTTGACTTTGAATTGTGCCTTGTGAATTCTGGATTTTGTTTCCCTCTCTGTGTGTCTTGTGAATCTTCTTGTGTGTGGATTTAATTTTGCCTAATGGATTTGTCTTATTTAGGAAGCTTTTCAAATGCTTTGTACACTCATAGGCTATTGCTCTGTGGACTAGCATTGGTCTGCATTTGACTGGACTTCATTGTGACAGTTCTGGGGTTTTCCTGAAGGGAAGTGCTGGGGAATATTAATAAATCTACTAACCACTGTTATGTGTATGCAGGAATGAGTGGGACAGCATAGTCCATCATGGAGAGAGACGAAAGAGAGGAGAGAGGGGAGGGGAAAGAGAGAGACAGACAAGGTCTATAAAATCACTTACACCTCTACATGTACACAAGTGAGTTATTATGGGCTTCCCACATTCACCAGAGAGAATACCAGAAAACATCTGTTTTATCTCAATAAGATGTACATAGGTAGTTTTGGTGTTTGAGCCCAATAATTCTCTAAAGTTAAAAGTGGTTGATTACCAGTTTATATAGACTGGTAAGCAACCACTTTTAACTTTAGAGAATTATTGGGCTCAAACACCAAAACTAAAAGTAAAGAATAATGCTAGATAATGTTTCACTCATCCTATACTTCTCCAAATGTTTAAGCTATTCTCCAATGCACTTGCAAGGAGAGTCCAGGATGGGTAATTCTTCAGTCTGATTGGTCGGGACTGAGTTTAATTTAAATAATAGACAGGTACCGCCCCCCTTAGCCCTCCAGTCTAAAAACTCAGTCGCAGTATAGGGACTCTGAGTTTGTTTCTCTTCAATAAATTTGTCTTTATTGTTTATGGTTTTAATGTATGTACTAATTTTAAAATTTTTTTTCTCTTCTCTTCCTTTCATGCAGGTGCCGTTGGGGGAATGTATTTTTCCTCAAGCAGCCCTGGATCCAAACCTCCAGTGGGTTTATCCAGGGGTCTGCAGCTCCTCCTTTCCCAACCACACGAGCTGGGTTGGATGACTTGTTCCCGGAGTGAGCACCCAGGGAGACTACCTCCGAGGTAGACCCTGGAGGAGAGGAAGGGGTTGACGCCTCGGGAGGGTCCGTCCTGCCCGTTGCGAATAAACCCGAGGACCAGGAGAGGAGAAGGTCCTCAGTGAAGAGGGGAGCGCGTCTCGCCCCCCCCCATCAATCGGCGGAAAGAAGTCAACAGGGAAGCGCTGAAAGGCTCGAAAGCCTTTATTTTCGGCAGGCGGCGAGGAGAAACCTCGGTGGACGCCGTTTTTACACAGCGCTGTAGGAAGGGCGGGGGAGCCAGCGGAGGCTTCCCGCCCGTTCCCTTGGCAACAGCCGGCGGCCATTTTGAAAGGCCCGAATTCGAGCGGGCAGGCCAGTCCTGTTTGAGGGCATCATTGGTTGCCAGGGCAACGGCCCGGCGGCCATTTTTTTTTTGGTAAACCCGACGCACAGCAGCGTCTCCCTCTTCAAGGCTGTTTTCGCGCCAAGTGTCCCCTCTGCCGGGAGACACGCAGGCGCACAACACCAACGAGCAGTTACTGCTTTCGACGCCATTACTACTAGCGGTTACGAGCAACGATCCGGTTGTGGACTCTATACTTATCAACCTTCGATTGCTGTTTAATTGCTAGCGTGTGCAGGAGCAGATCGATCCTTGCTGACTCAACCTTTTCGTGAGTTAATCTATTACTATGGCTGATCAATCCATTCAGGCTGGGGAGGAAGCCAGTGCCACCAGGCCCCCTACCCCCAAGGAAAGGCCCCAGAAACAAAAATCTTCGCAAGGGGCTGCGCTCAGGGAGGCTGAGAAGAGGATTAAAGCACTGGAAAAACAGTTAGAATCCTCTCAGAGGTCTGGAGGCACGCTTGCACCTGCTCAGCCCCCCATCCCTCAGCCAGCCTCCCCCTTATTTGCACCAGGGGTAGTAGGCTCGGCCTCAGTGAGGGATTGGTCTCCGGAGAGGCTCTTCCAACCCTCAACTTCTTCCAGACCAGATGTCTTTACATTTGGAAGACAAGCAGCGTGGCCTGCCACAGCCACTGCCCCTCAGCCAATGCCTCCCCAGGGTGGCCAGACTACAGCAGCCACATTCACCCCTACGGCTGCGGGATTGCGCACGGCGCAGGATGCCTGGCAAACCATGCCTCAGGCCCTGCAGGACCTAATTGTCAGCGCCTACACTCAAGGTCAGGCTAGTGTGGCTCAGCAGCAGCAGGTACCGGCCGGCCCTGCTCCTTCGAGATTCAGAGACCCCTGGACGGCTCCAGCCTCTCATTCCATCCTGGAGTCAGGGGAGGAGGATGATTTTTCCAGAGAGGACTTCAGCGAAGCGGAGGATGAGTTATCTGGCGATGAACAGCCACCTGAGCAACCCGCCTTACCTGGACTGTTCAAGGCCTCACTCTTCCGGGTCCTCCTGAACAAGGCCAGGATCACCATTGACCAGGCTGGTGAGGGAGGTCAGGGGGCTGCTTCTGCTCTGGATCAGCCTACAGGTGGTCTCTTCGTATTTCCAAAGCAGGAGACCATTAATGTTCCATCCTCCCATCTTTTCCTAGAGACTGTACAACGTCCATGGGAGAACCCAGCGACGGGTCAGGGCCCGTCTAACCTGGACAGACGTTTCTACACCTTTGACCAGCACATGGAAGACCTCCTGGAGCTACCGATAGTAGACAAGCCAGTGACCGGTCTAGTCTCAAATGCCCTAGTCCCTTCAGAATCCCAGGAGGGATTGAAAGCGGAAGACAAAAGGGCGGACAATGTGGTTCGCAGGGCTCACCAGATGTCAGCTTGGGCTGTAAGAGCCGCCTCGGCGGCGTCCTTCTTTAATCGAGCTACTCTCCTCTGGATAAAAGACATTCAGTCCAGAGTCGATCCGCAGGACGCGAGACTACGCCAAGACTTAAACAAACTGTTGGCGGCCACCGAATTCTCGGCGGACGCAACAGTCAATGCCGCCAAGTTTTCATCAAGGGCAATGGCTGCGTCGGTCGCCTCCCGCAGACTCATCTGGCTAAGGAATTGGCAGGCCGACGTGAAGTCAAAATGGGCCCTCGCTTCCTCACCGTTTAAGGGCAAGAAGCTCTTCGGAGACATCTTGGACGATGTGCTAGTGGAGGATAGGGATAAGAAAAAGATTATGCCCAACTCCAATAAAAAGCAAGGACGGCGTTTTACACCATACCAACGGCGGCAGTCCTTTCGGAATGATTCCGCCTCCACCAGCAACCAGGGGTCCAGGTCCTACTTTCAGGGATCCTTTGGCCAGGGTTCCTTTTGCTCGGACAGGAGTTCACAATTTGATCGCTCCAGGTCCTTCCAGGGCCGCCGCCCCTTTAGAGGTTCTGGCAGGGGGTTCAGAAAGACAAAGTGACTCTCTTCTGGATATCCCTTTAGGCGGCAGACTAACCCATTTCTCCGACGTCTGGACCAACACCTCATCAGATCCATGGGCGACTTCCACAGTTTCACAAGGTCTTCAGATCGAATTTCTTTGCCCTCCACCTCGTCGCTACCTGCCTTGTCGTGCTCCCTTGGAAATGTCCAAGAAGAGGCTCCTGTATCAGGAGGTATCTCACCTGCTGGAAATAGGTGCCATAGAGGAGGTCCCTATACCTCAGCGGGGTATGGGGTTCTACTCAGCGATTTTCTTGGTACCAAAATCGTCAGGAGGGGCACGCCTCATTCTGAACCTGCGGAGACTGAACCTCTATGTAAAGTACAGGAGGTTCAGAATGCATTCTCTGCGTTCCATCCTGGCAGCCATCAGGCAGGGGGACTACATGACGTCTATAGACCTACAGGAGGCCTATCTACATGTCCCCATCCTTCCGTCGCACCGACAATATCTGCGTTTCAGCTTGGATGGAGTTCATTTTCAATACAGGGCCATGCCTTTCGGGCTTTCATCGGCCCCAAGATCCTTCACGAAGCTGCTGGACGTTCTCACGGCTGGCCTCAGGCAGCGGTCGGTGCGCCTAATGGCCTACCTGGACGACATCGTGATTCTGTCCAGATCAAGGGACCTTGCGCTTCAGGACCTGCATCTCACGATCCAGACACTTCAGGACCACGGCTTTTCGATCAACTTCGAAAAAAGCCACTTGACTCCCACAACACGGCTGGCCCACCTAGGAACCAGTATAGACTCCAGGAAGGGCCTTGTCTTCCTGTCCCAAGAGAGGCAGTCCACAATCAGAGGGCTCGTCCGGGGCTTGGCGCCACAGCAATTCCCCAGGCTCTCGTCTCTGTCCAAGCTTCTAGGTACACTGGTGTCCTGTATCGACATCATCCCATGGGCCAGGTACCACCTACGTCCTCTCCAGTGGTTCCTCCTGCCATACCAGAGGAGGAGGATCAGCCATTCCCACCTTCAAGTGCACCTCGACCCGGCAGTTCGACGGTCCTTACGGTGGTGGGTGTCCCCGGCACTAACAAAGGGGTCACTCTTCCTAGACAAGCATCTTCTAACAATGACGACAGACGCCAGCCTGACGGGATGGGGAGCCCATCTTTCCTCGAATTTAGCCCAGGGCCTTTGGGACCCATCCGACCTGAGAGAGGTCAACATCAACTTCTTGGAGTTGAAGGCAGTTTCCCTGGCTCTCCTCAGCTTCGCGGACCTGGTAACGGGCCATCATGTCCTGGTTCGGACCGACAATGTCGCCACCCGGTCTCACATCAACAGACAGGGGGGGACTCGGTCTCGAAGACTGATGAAGGAGTCAGAGTCCCTGTTCAGATGGGCAGAGGCAAATCTGGCTTCCCTGTCAGCGGAGCACATCTCAGGCGTAGAGAACGTGTGCGCGGACTGGCTGAGCCGGGAGACATTGGATCCAGGGGAGTGGCAACTGGATCCCACAATATTTCAGGACATCACTCGGAAGTTTGGGAGGCCAATTCTGGACCTGTTTGCTACCCGAAGCAACTCCCAGCTCCCACGTTTCTTCTCCCGCTTCCCGACCCCGGGGGCGGAAGGGGTGGATGCTCTTCGGATGCAGTGGCCGCCAGGACTTCTGTATGCCTTTCCCCCGATCTCCATCATCCCCAGGGTCATGCGAAAGATTCTAGAGCAACGAGCGGAGGTACTGTTGCTGGCTCCATACTGGCCGCGTCGCCTTTGGTTTGCGGACTTGATGCAACTGTCAGTGTCACCCCCCTGGAGGATTCCAGATCATCTGATTTCTCTCGCCCAGGGCTCGATTTCCCATCCAGAGCCACAATGGTGGCAGCTGACCGTATGGAGATTGAGCGGCAGCATCTAAGACAACATCTCTTGCCTGAGGCAGTTATTGATACTATCCAGGCTGCTCGCAGACCTTCGACAAGAAGAATATACCAGGCTACCTGGGTTTCCTTCTCCAGGTTCTGTGAGGAGCGGGAGGTAGATCCACAGAAGGCCTCCCCTCCCCTTGTCCTAGGTTTTCTTCAGGCGGGCCTTGAAAAAGGTCTCGCTCCAAACACCTTACGCCGGCATGTGGCCGCTTTATCCACCATCTTAGGAGGGGGCAATTCCCGCCCTCTCACCAGACACCCCTGGATCAGGGACTTCCTGAAAGGGGCCGCCAACATCAGGCCACCACCGATCCATCGGTTCCCTTCTTGGGATTTATCCTTGGTGCTTCACGCCTTAACGGGACCTCCATTCGAACCTTTTCGCCACATACCTCTCAGATTGTTAACCCTCAAGACGGCCCTTTTGGTCGCAATCACATCCGCCAGGAGGGTTTCTGAGATTGCCGCGTTCTCAATTAGGGAGGATCTCTGTACTTTTCACTCGGACAGAGTGGTCTTAAGACTTGACCCAGCCTTTCTACCAAAGATCAACTCTACGTTCCACAGGGCACAGGAGATAGTACTACCAGACTTCTGTACCCATGGGACTCACCCTTCCGAGCTTAGGTGGCATAAGCTCGATGTGCGACGAGCTCTGAAAATTTACATTCGCAGGACTCAAGGATTCAGGGTTTCTGAGGCTTTATTCGTGTCCTTTGCAACCAGAACGTTGGGCACTAAAGTCTCCCCTAGGACTATCAGCCGCTGGCTGTGTGATTGCATTAGAGAGGCTTACCGAACTAAAGGATCCCCTGTGCCTCAGGGACTCACGGGACATTCCACTCGTAGTACGGCCACTTCAGCAGCCTGGAGGACCCAGGCTTCACTGGAGGACATTTGCAGGGCGGCCACTTGGGCGGCGCCGTCCTCATTTATCCGACATTATCGAATTGACTCTTTCGCTTCCGCGGAAGCAGCGTTTGGGAGGAGGGTTTTACAGCGGGTGTGTTCCTTCTCTGAGCCCCCGGTCCATCCTTCTCCCTCCCTTGTTTAATATCTTGGGTATATCCCATCCTGGACTCTCCTTGCAAGTGCATTGGAGAAGGACCGTTGAAACTTACCTGAACGGTCTTCTCGATGCACTGCAAGGAGAGTCCAGACCCACCCAAATTTGGGACCAGGGACTCTTTCCGCTAAGGGTGTACCTTGGGAGTTGTGTTTTTTTCTCTAGTTAACTTGAATGTTGAATAAAATTGTGTTAGCTATACTGCTCCTTCGTTTCCTTTAGACTGGAGGGCTAAGGGGGGCGGTACCTGCCTATTATTTAAATTAAACTCAGTCCCGACCAATCAGACTGAAGAATTACCCATCCTGGACTCTCCTTGCAGTGCATCGAGAAGACCGTTCAGGTAAGTTTCAACGGTCCATTTGGTGCCTAACCAGAAGGACAAGAGAGAGGGTTTTTTAAAATTAAAGTGCACTTTCTATCATCTAGAAAATATAACGCGCACGAGACAAACCCAGCAGGTCTATAGTTGGATAATGGTGTCATGCGAATTCCAATTCAATATAAAAAAAATAACTTATAGTGCTGGAGAAGTGACCTTGGCTGTTATCAGAAAAGCTAGGCATGGTTTGGCTTGAATAATATCAGTGTCTCATTCTAATGAACAGCTGTTCTTCTAAAATCTGGGCATCTACCAAAGGTCTGAGAGTGAAAGAAAACTGTAGCCCTAAAGAAATCAGAAAAGGAGGGGAGGGGAGGGAGGAGGCTTATATTTTGACAAAGTCACAGCAGAATCTTAAGAGGAGACTGAAATACCAAATTCTTTATTTCACAAAGCCGGGGTAACACATTCAGAATCATAATCATAATTTATACTATGCAGATTCACTGCTTGTATTCTTATAAAGGTTACTGTAGCATTTAGAATATTGCCTACCACTCCAACCTTTATAACAGCAGTTACTCCTCTTTATGGCAATCTGCAGCACATAAGCTTATGCTATTTTAGTTATGGAGATAGTGCTTATTGCAAATGTAGGAAGATTCTTCAGTGCATAAGACTTTTTATAATGGCCTCTTTCCCCCCCAATTTTTGGGATATTTCTTTGAACAGAAATATGAATGTTGTCACCATGTACTGTCTCCGATCTACATATTTAAAGTTAGTTACGGTGGTGTTGGTGGAACAAATGACAATTGTGTGAAGCACTTCGTGTTTTGATGTCATACTGGCTTGTAACAGATGCATCTGAAGTTAACATGCAATCCAAAAGTTGATTGTATAAAATGCTAGACAATCCATGACTCCTTGGGTCATCTTTTAAGACCATAGTCCCCAACCTTTTGGATACCAGGAACCGGTTCATTTGAGAGGTTTTTCTGTGGACCGGGAGTGGGCACAGTTTCACATGCTGCCTTCATCCCACGGATGGGGCTTTGCTTGTTTGTGTGGCCCAGTTTCTGACAGGCTGCACACTGGTGCTGGTTCATGGACCTCTGCTTTAAGGGGCATTTCCTTACCAGATTTCTCTAATACCTTCAACAATCACAAGCTTCTAATATACTGTTTTTACCGGAAATATTCTGTTAGGCCATTTCAGAGCAGCAGAACTCAATCCCAGATCAGTTTGGTTGTTCCAAATTTTGGCTAAAACAAATTTGAGTAGGATGAGGATTAAGGGATGTGCATTAAGACCAGTGATGGGCTCCTCCGGGAACGGTCATGAATGCAATTCCGGTAGCAAAAGTTGGAGCTCCACCCCAGAGAACCCAATTTGCACTGAAAGATGTTGAAACAAAATGCATAAGCCATGCCCACAGTGTGGTAGTAAAAGTTTTGGTAGCCCATCACTGATTAAGAACCATGGTGGCACAGGAGTTAGAATGAAGTATTGCTGGCTAATTGTGCTGACTGCTGGCTGGCTGCCAGCAGATTGGCAGTTTGATGGCAGTTTGATTCTCACGGGCTCAAGGTTGACCCAGCCTTCCATCTTTCCGAGTTTGGTAAAATGAGGACCCAGATTGTTGGGAGCACTACGCTCACTCTGTAATCCACTTAGAAAAGGCTGTAAAGCCTTATGAAGCGGCATGTAAGTCTTAAGTGCTATTGCTATTAATCCCTCTTTCCCCTACAATGTATTCTAACAAATCACCTGATCTACCTAGTATTTTCCTTAGCGATATCAACAAGATTACAGCCTTTAAAGACTGTTGAACTATATTATTTCAAATTCTTGGAAAATAAACTATTTTCCATTCCTCAAAGGAACACCGTAACATTTTGGTAGAATTTTGGATTCCTTTATAGGTAGTTCTTGACTTGCAACTGTTAATTTAATGACCATTCAAAGGGACAATAATGTTAAAAAAGTGACTTATGACCAGTCCTCACACTTGCAACCAGAAGGAAAAATAGAGGTAATTCAACCATCACAGCAGAAGCCCAGCCATTCCAAAAGAAATATTCAGTAAAGTTGAAAGTGCCTCTGAATGCAACAGAAAAATAGAAGCATTTTTCGAGATTGGATGATAGTTTTCAGCACAACATAAGTCTAGCCCTAAAATGGCCAGAGGTAGATTTAGCTCAAGCTGGATATTGATAGAGAAGAAAAAAGTTACCTAACTATTGAATAGTTGCTCTGGGAATACTTGGAAATATTTGACATTTCAGTGACTAACTTGATTAATTTTTAGACAGTTTTAGAGGGAGATCTGTTTTGATTAGGTCTGTCAATTTCAGAGTTATATTCACACCATTCTTTAAAAGATGTTCCTTTGGGTACATTTGGCAGGAACTGATAATTAGGGATGCAAACTTTTAATCAGTGCTTCTCTTGCATGTGAGAATTTAAACATTCTCTTCCAATTCAGTCAAGCATAGAGAATACATTTAGAAAATTCTTTAGTTCCCGGAAGATACTGTCTTTTGAATCCTGTCTGGAATTACAGAATAAAAACCAGAATATTTAATAAAAAATACAGCTGGATGACAAAGTTATATTAAATGGTAAAGTTATGCTTGAGTGCAAGCTCCCTTTCCAAATGGAATCTACATATTTAAGCACCAATAAATGAGAATATTTGTAGGTCAGGGTTGAAATGAGGGCTCATCATCAGAACTGGCACTGATGATGTTACTTAATTAAGGTAATGAAACGTCTCCAAGAAAACAAACAAGCTCAGACACATTTAAGTATTATTTTCTATTATTTTAGAATAATGTCCACTAAAAGTGGTTGTGCCTTTTGTTTCTGTATACAAGTAAATCCTTCGCTTAACAATGGTAATTTGGATGAGATGCTCTACTGTTCAAAGCTATGCAATTGCAAAATGTTATGGGGCCCGGTAGATTTATGATATCGGTTGTGTTAGTCCCTGCTGTTAGGCAATTTCATGTACTGACATTATCTCACAGTCATGTGATCTCTATTTTCTGGCTTCCCCATTGACTTTACTTGTCAGAAGCTGGCGGTGGAGGTTGCAAATGGCGATCATGTGACTATGGGAGGCTCTAATGTCATCACTGCGAATGGGGACTAGAGTCATTCTTTGTCAAGTGGATGAGGTGAAATTGAAGCCTTATTTGAAAAGAAACCATCACAAAAAGAACATATATGACAGAAAAAAATGTGTTCTTTCTAATGAAATAAAAATGAAGACGATTGAAGGTGAGAAAACAGAGAGTGATAAGAAAAAAAGTGCTCTTTGTAATGAAGATGATTGAAGGCGATGAAACAGATGTTGTTTTTGCGATGATTTCTTTTCAAATAAGGCTGCAAAAATCAGTCAAATGGACACCTGGTCCACTTGACAAAGAATGACCCACTGAATAATTATGGGGGAAGTTGTGACAATGCAACTACAAGAATCCATTGTAAATCCATCTTATTATGTAATGGTCAATGAATTTATTGTGGAGTAGCTACATAGAGAATGTCACCAAGGACAAAGTACAGAAAGTCCTCAACATACAATGGTTCATTTAATAGCATTCAAGTTGTAACGGCATTCAAAATAATGGCCTATGACCATTTTTCATATTTGAAAATATGGTCATGTGATCAAAATGCAGATATTTAGCAATTGACTCATACTTTTGATGGTTGCAGTGTCCTGGGATCATGTGATCACTTTTCCCCACCTTTTCACAAGCAAAGTTAATGAGGAAGTCACATTCACTTAACCATTAATTTAACAACTGCAGTGATTCACTTTAACAACTGTGGCAAAAATAGTTGTAAAATGGGCAAAACTAGCTTAGCAAATGTCTCACTTAGCAAGAGAAATTTGGGGCTCAGTTGTGGTCGTAGGTCGAGGACTACCTGCAGTAGATCAGACCAATTGATTCACCCAATTGTGACTACAAACATTATTTTTTTAAGGAAATTTTTTCTATCCCTTTTTTGAGATGCCGAGGATTGAAACTGAATTCGCTATATGAAACCTGAAGTAGTATCTCCATTGACACCACAAACATTTCCCCCCCAAGCATTTTACTTTAGTTTAATTCTTTTAGCTGCTCCTATCATTTACAATATTCAAAAAGAGGGCCGTGAAAATATTTACAGACTTCTTGCATCCTGGACATAAATTGTTTCAACTCCTACCCTCAAAACAATGCTTATAGAGCACTGCACACCCAGGCAACTAAACACAAGAAAAGTTTTTTCCCAAATGCCATCCCTCTGCTAAACAAATTCCCTCGCCACTGTCAAACTATTCACTAAGGCTGCATCACTATTAGTCTTCCCATCGTCCCTATCACTAATCTCTTCCCACTTATGATTGTAACTTGTTGCTTGTATCCTTACAATTTATATTAATATTGATTGTTTTCTGATTGCTTATTCAACCCCCATGACAATCATTAAGTGTTGTACCTCATCATTCTCGACAAATGTATCTCTTCTTTTATGTACACTGAGAGCATATGCACAATGACAAATTCCTTGTGTGTCCAGTCACACTTGGCCAATAAAGAATTCTATTCTCTTCTGTTCTCTTCTAGTCTAGTCTAATGAATCTTAGATAATTTCATATCAATCCTCAATGGACATAATTTATAGAATGGAAAGTACAATCAGCTGGGTCTCCCAGATTTAGTTCAATGAGCCATAGATCTTGAAGATGCCTAAATCTGACTCTGAAGGATACAATTGAGCCAATTGTAAAGACTCTGACTCTGTACAATTGGCTCAATATCAGGCAACCATTGAGCACTATGTGGGTATAAATATTATTCAAATTAATCCAGCTTTTAAAAAACCATTGAGGGATTCCAGGGCATTTGAAGAGTTTCTTTCCTCCCAACTTTTGTCTTACCGCTGTCAATGATTTTTTTTCCTCCAGTGCCTAATCCTTTGAAGAAAATAGTTCAGTTGTGGGGAAAAAACCCATGATACTGAAATTACATTTGCCATTATATTTTAATCGCCATAATTAAGAATGCTGATCCATCTGACTATTTCAACTACTAAATTATTCTTTGGATAAGACCCTTTCCATGCATGAAATCTGGAACAAATTATCTCTATTTTAAAAAACTTCTGAGTGGACTCATTTTTAGTGACATTTAGAAACTTTTGTAAATGTTTATACTTTCAGTAGGGGAATTTTTAAAATCTCAAATGATTACATTTGATGAGTAAGGGATTTTGAGTTTGTATGTGTATTTGGTTCTGGTCATTATCAAACATATCTAAGCCATTTTACACCAGAAAAAGTCCCTGATTTAGATGTCAACACTTAAGGAATTATGTATAACTATTTGGATAGGTGGAAGTTGGTGCCCGTTTCTTTTTTTATGCATTAGATTGCTCTGTCAAGATTGGCTGTTATAATTTTCCCTATATAGGAAAAGAGATGATCCTTTAATTAACGATTTTTTAAAAAAGTGTAATTTATCAGAAAAATATAGAGATTATGTAGTTAAAGAAGAAAAGCTAAATATATTCTAATGATAAAACTGGATTAAATAGGATAACTGTTATGTATAAATGCGATCCCATCAAATATCTCAATTGATTATTGCCATTGGGGTATGCATGAGTTGTTATTCCTTTTTTATTGTTTTTATATTGGATGTTTATCTTTGTAAGGCACCCGGAGTCACTAAGACTGAGTTGGATAGCCATATAAATACCTACCTACCTACCTACCTATCTCAGACTACTACTTGGAGAGTACCCAACAAGGACCTGGAAGTAATATTCAGGTGCCAGAATATCTCTGGACCCGCAAAGATAAAAAATGATGTAGAATATTGTTTTCCTTGAACATCAAAATCTAAGGTTGGTCTTTGAAGAAGGAGAATAGGATGAGTATTGATAGCTTTGAATTCTGTTGTTGAAGAAGAAGGTGAATATATTGAAAGGCCAAAAAAACAAACAACCGGATCATAGAACAAATCAATTCAAGAGTTCTCATTTGAGGTATTAATGACTGATACTATAAACATCAGTGATTTGGGATCAAAACTTAACTGCTTATTGATAACCGGAATATCTAGCAGCTTTTAGGGAGAGGAAAAGAATGCTCCAGTTTAACTTATCTAGACTATGAAACATGCCATAATTTCAAAAAAGCTATGTAGTTACTTTCCAAATGGGGGTCAAACAGAAGAGTCTTTTTTACCACTAAATTTTTTTAAATAAAGGCCCAATATGATAAAGTAGGTCTTGACTTCCCACAGTATGTTTAGTGACCATTAAAAGTGACTTATGGCCATTTTTATAACCCTTGCAACATTCCCATGGTCACATAATCAAAATTTGGATGCTTGCCAACTGGTTCATATTTATGACGGTTGCAATGTCCTGGGGTCACATGATTACCTTTTGCAACATTCTGACAAGCAAAGTCAATAGGGAAGCCAGATTTGCTTTACAACAGTGATACTACCTTAACTACAATGATTCATTTAACAATTGTGACAAGAAAAGTTGTAAAATGGGGCAAAATTCACTTAACGGTCTTACTTAGCAACAGAAATTTTGGGCTCAGTTGTCATAGGTCAAGGACTACCTGTAGTTGAAAATTTGTACCTTAAAGTAATCATGAGGTAGCTGCAATTTAATAGATATATTAGGTGTTTAAGTCTTTTAACTTCTCTATCTGTGCAAAATATCATGGATATTAACATTGGAATCTCTGTTAAAATATTTATTTATTTATTTATTTATTCATTCACTCATTCAATTTTTATGCCGCCCAACTCTCTAGGGACTCTAGGCGGCTCACAGCAAAAATATAAAATATCAATAATAGTACAAAAACATCTAAAAACCTTTAAAAAACAATTTACAATATCATTCATAGCTAGATCTTGTTGGTTACCACTATAAGATCAATGGCCCCAGGCCTGTCGAAAAAGCCAGGTCTTCACCTCTTTCCGAAAGGCCAATAGGGTGAGGGTAATCCAGATGCCAGGAGGTAACTGGTTCCAGAGAGCTGGGGCAGCCACAGAGAAGGTCATGCCCCGCGGACCAACCTGCCAACACTGGGACTGGGAGAAGATAAACTCTGTGGGCTCTTACCGGTCATTGGAAGCTACGTGGTAGAGGGAGGTCTCAACGATAGTCTGGCCCTAAGCCATGTAGGGCTTTAAATGTAATGACTAACACCTTGAATTGCATCTGGAGACCAATTGGGAGCCAGTGCAGTTTGCGAAGCATTGGTATAATGTGGATGTACCTAGGTGCATCTACAGCAACTTGCACAGCTGCATTCTGGACCAACTGTAGTCTCCGAATACTCTTCAAGGGTAGCCGCATATAGAGTGTGTTGCAATAATCTAACTGTGAGGTGACAAGGGCATGAGTGACTGTGAGAAGAGCCTCCTGATCCAAGTAGGGTCACAATTGGTGCACTAGGTGAAGCTGTGCAAAAGTTCCCCTAGCTACAGCTATCAAATTTTGGTCTAATCTTAGCTGTGAGTTTAGGAGAACACCCAAATTGAAAACCTATGCTTAGGGGGGCAATTTCTCCCCTCCCAGAAGCAAGGATAGCCAGTCGATACAGTATATCGGAAGCAATATCCACAGCCACTCGGTCTTGTTAGAGTTAAATCTGAGCCTGTTAAGTCCCATCTAGACCCTCACAGCCTCCAGGCACCGCCACATCATATCCACTGCTTCACTGAACTGACGTGGGGTGGAAACTGGGGTGTCATCAGCATATTGCTGATATCTCACCCTGTGTCGTTGGATGATTTCACTCAGTGGTTTCATGTAGATGTTAAATAGGAGAGGAGAGAGGACCGAACCCTGTGGCACCCAGCAAAAGAGGGGTTTGGGGTTAACCTCCGTCTCCCTACCAACACTGACTGTGACCGTCCAGAGAGATAGGAGAACCATCATAACAGGGTGCCTCCCACTCCCAACTCTTTTAATCATTAATCTAAATATATATTAATCTCTTTGCAATGTTCATTTTAATAACATCAATCTTACCCCAAAAACGTAGTGGACCTTTTAAGCACTGAGTTATATCAAGTGGAATTGTATCTGTACATTCGGGCATATTTAATTCAACATATTGTAATATATTTCAAGAAACATGTAAATTCAGATATTTTATAGAGTGGGTAAAAACTATAAATCCTAATCTCCTACAGCTACCTGTAGAGATAGTAGGTCCCAAAGGCAACAAATTAGACTTACTCCAATTAATATTACAACCAGAATGTAAAAGTGTATGGCTGTGTAATTTCAACAAGTTTTGCTAATGACATTGTGCAATGATCAAGAGTAGCCATAATATCATTCATGTAAGAAATATGAGTACCCCAGTTTTTGCATAGGATGCTTGTGGGAGTCAATGCCACTGCATTTCTTTCACTGTGTATTCTCATGTGTGTGTGTGTGTTTACTCTCTCATGATCCCCTGTTATCCAATCTCTCTTTTCTATTCTCTGCATGGGGGGAAAAAGCACAGGACAACAGCTACTGACAAATAATTCTGGTGGATACATTTTAATGAATATTCAGATTGTTTTACCTAACCCAAATTTAACTGCTACAAAAGCTTTGTCTCTGTGGTTTCCAGCACAAAAGATAATGTCTTAGGCGAGAAATATTCAAATGTAATCTGAAATGACCTGTGATTTATAACACATTTCGACCCTCAAATTTGAGAAGAGCTTTAACTCCTGCCCATTTCATTGTCTCCTTCTCACAGTTTTGAAATAGAAACAGAAAAAATTCAGTGCCACATAAAATATAGCCAAAGTCCTCCCTTACTGCAGCAGAACACAAACTTTTAGGGTTAGGTTCTTTATCAACCAGTTATACTCTCTTATCTCAATTTGGGAGGCCTCTGAAATTTAATTTACACTACTAGATTATCAACTTAATTTCAGTTCCCTTGACATGGCAACATTTTGATACATCATGTGTTAACCTCCCCTAAAGATGGTCAATGATAATTAATGATATAGTTTAGAGCTTATTTTATTATGGAGATGCCCTGACCACACCAATAAATGTTCTCTTACCCACAGCTATTAGATTGATGAAGACTGACATACATTTAGATTTTATTGTATTTTTTAGCTTTTTAGCCTTTTAGTCTTGTAGGCATTCTCTTCTATATTATTTTATTGATAGTATAAAATATATACTGACAATCTAAAATACGTTTTTATTCCTTTGAACATTACATTATTAATGTTCAAATTATATAACTCTGTACAGCAGTCTTAATAGTATCAGAATCATACTAGTTTGAACTAGCAGCTTAATTCTTTTGTCCTTTTTCACAGTATATATAGCAAACTTCTACCATAATGGTAATGCTATCACTGGATGTTATTGTTTGCTGTTTGGGTGCTGAAATAAAAGTTCTCTACCAGGGATGTCAAACTGGTGGTTCGTGGGCCGGATGCATCAGATGCAGGCCACGCCCACTCTGTTTCATCAAAGGAGAAAACTTCACGATATGTCATGTGACGGCAATGTGACACCGCGACTTTGTCAGCCATATTCTAAGCCTAATACCATACATGTGTTTTATTAAATAAAATCAGGACAGATTTTGTCTGCACAATTCAATTGCTATAGTTTAAGTTGGATTTCTAGAAAGAGGGAATCCTATCTCTATATCTCACTTTTTCCTTCATAGTGATCTTTGTTCAGATTTCCGTTTTTTTCACTGCTAAGATAATTCAACTCAGTATAGATTTTAAGAAAGATCACAGTACTACCATTTTGCTTTCTTTCATTCAGTTATTTTTCTTTTAGGCCACTGGTTTTCATTTTCCAGGATTATAGGCTAACATTGAAAAAGTGTTGGGGGGAATCACCCCCAAAGCAGTGGCAAATCATCTACGTATTATTCCAACAAATTCCTACATGAATTTGTCAATAAAGTCTTAGTAATTAAGTTTGATTCAATGAAGATTTCCATTTAGTGGCATTAAGCTCCATTAGCAGAAAGGAAGCAATGCATCTTATTTTCTATTCTAGCTCTGGACTAATTATTTGGACAGTTGGAAAATGTAGGAGTATATTCATATATATGTATATATATGAATCAAATGTATATTCATACACACACACACACATATATATGAATATGATTTTGATATATCCGTTTATACTTCATCAGAGAGGACTAGAAATGGGTGAAACTCACTTGTTTTACTAACACTAATTCCTGCGGTATTTCAAGTCATGTGTTTGTCTGTATTCAGCTTGATGAAAAACACCTTAGTAGGCAAAACATAAACAATACTGAGGCACTGGAGTACCAAAGATTGGATTATAAAAGTATACAAAAAGTGAAAATATACTAATGGTCTTATAAAGAAGTGTGCAAAAAATTGGACCAGTAATTTGTTGTTTATAGGGCAAAATAAGTTAAAGTAAGCATCCTGAATTTTGAATCTAAGAGGCAGCTTTCATCACTTGAATTCCACTTTTAGCTATTAAGTTCCTATTAAATTCCTGAAGCTGCTGAGATCTGTTCCAAATCAATATTAATTTTCACGTTAGCCTCAGGCGTTGTCCTTAATCTGCTATTGCTTTTTTCCCCTTACAGCAGTTGATGAATTGGTCATGCAGGGCATATAATCCCTGCATCAAAAAGGGAGGGGGGATTCAAGTCTTCAAGGAAAGAAACACATATATCTTACAATGTAAATCATATAGTTTACATTGAACAAGAAAACAAGAAACTAGTGAAAACATACAATTCGTTTAAATAAGCTCTGAAATTTAACTTGTTTCTCTATCTTCCCTCTCTCTCTCTATATATATATAAATGCAATATGGGGGGAAAAGGCAGATCCATGAAGAGCAAAAAGTACACTCCAAATATGTAGATTTCTCTAAATAATCTTCTGAAGAGACCCGCAAGTTATTTATTAGGTCATTTATTTATTTTCAGTAAGTCTGAATGTAATTGTATCTGTTATCCCTTCAAAACAAACAGCATCATACAAAGGCATATTAATAGCATTCAAAGGCAGTGAAATAATAGGGAAATATAACAGTTGGTTCCTTCAATGAAAGCATGAATAAGATGTACATAGATGCATTGTTCTGCGCATATGGCATTGGCTGATAAACAGGCAAACAAATCAAAGAATGCCAAATGGTTACAGGGAAGATGGAATGTTAATTTCATTTTCATAAACTTTCTAACGTGCAGATAAATCTGAAACTTGGAGATTCCTTCATCCCTATCCATCTATGTGGTAGTGATAAATTTGGAGCCAACCACAGCATCAAATATTGTACCATATCCATATTTTTGAAATAATACATCTGTAGTAGCATGATTCTTAGCCACATATTCCCATCCTCCCCCCCAAATTATAATTGAATAAACTGTGGTCCTTCAAGTTCTCACTAGTTATGAAAGATGATATAAATAGTCCCAGCAATATCTACAGCGCCAGGTTTTTCTACACTGATCTAGTTCTGAGATCTGGTGTGACAAATTTCCAGGACCAGATTACTTCATTAGGTTGCTGTAGATCAGATAATTGTCTCTTTTGTTGTCTTAAATTCAATTCAATTCAATTTATTAGATTTGTATGCCGCCCCTCTCCGAAGACTCGGGGCGGCTCACAACAGTAATAAAAACAGTATAACAATGGAAAAAATCTAATAATAAATTATATAAAAAACCCCAACAATTTAGAAACCATACAGCACATACAGACCAAACATAAAATATAAGAAAGCCTGGGGGAGATGTCTTAATTCCCCCATGCATGGCGATATAGGTGGGTCTTGAGTAACTTGCGAAAGACAAGGAGGGTGGGGGCCGTTCTAATCTCTGGAGGAAGTTGATTCCAGAGGGCCGGGGCCGCCACAGAGAAGGCTCTTCCCCTGGGGCCCGCCAAACAACATTGATTGGTCGATGGGACCCAGAGAAGGCCAACTCTGTGGGACTTTTTCAGCCACTGGGATTCATGCGGTAGAAGGCGGTTCCGGAGGTATTCTGGTCCAATGCCATGAAGGGCTTTAAAGGTCATTACCAACACTTAAAGTTTGACAAAAGCTGGTGGAGGGTCTATGAGTTCTAAAATATGGCAGAGGCAACATTTACAGCTTTCTGAAGAATAGTTCAGAAACTTTTCCAGACACGTTTAATTTTAGTCAGCTTTCTCTCTTAGAGAGGGAATTTGTTTACACATGTATATTCATCTGCCATGTCTAATGTTTATTGCCATTCACAAATTAAAGAGAAATTACAGCCAGAAATTTTAGAGCTCATTTTTGCATCATTTCTGTCACACAATTCAGCTGCTAGCAGTGAAGGGCTACCAAAATTTTTACTACCACCCTGTGGCCGTAGCTTATGCAGGACGCCCTTCATTTTCTTTCAATATCTTTCAGTGCAAATTGGGTGCTCTGGGGTGGAACTCCATTTTCGCTACCCCACTGCGTTCCGTCCCGTCCGGGCAGTAACCCACCCTGGCTGTTAATCATCAAGGGCAGAAAAATTAAAAGATGTGCTACAAATTTATAAATAAGCTTGTTCTGGTATACTAGCCAAAGGAACCTTATGAATAGGATACAATAGTATAAAAATAATAGTTTGCATTTTGTTATTTTTGCATAATATATGTTATATATTCACAGATTTACTCACAAAACATTTATAACTGCAGTTTAAATCTACTAATTGCAGTCAAAATACTGTGCATGCCATTTGCTCAATTTTTTTCCTACCTAAATGTTTTCTCTTGGCTTGTACCAGAGAATGGCTGTTAATTGTAGCCATTGGAATAGCTCTCTATGTGCAACAAGCCATCAATAAAACTGTATATAAGGTTCTGCTTTATGTTCAGTAATTAATTGATTCTTTCACACTGACAAATGCTGATGACTTTCTTAATTAAATTGTGCAAGTTATGGAAATTGCATTGTCAGTTTGTTTATTCGTGTATGAAATCCATCTGGCACTGTTTAATATTTTCCTTTGTAATATAGCTTTTTAGGGGGGGGAAAGGAAGAGTTTGGGTAGAACCAAAGACAGTTATGGAAAAGATTATTGTTTTTGATTCAGTTTGGAGGACTATTCGTATTCATATCTATATTCTTACCTGCAAAGTTAAAATCTTATGTATGAATTTTCTTTAATTGTACAAACTGCAAAAGGTATGGGGTGCATTAGTAACGTTCTTGTTTTTCTGTAACAAAAATGAAAGGTGGTTTATTCTGAATCTGTACCAGAGTGAACATTCTCCCTAACTCGCTTCCTTAGAAAAAATTATACACACGCCACAGCATTACCCCTGATCACAAATTTGGAGGAGATTTCAAAATTTACATCTAGATAGGTGTAAATGGAGAAGAACCTGAAATAAATCCAATTTTTTAACCAATGCATTTGCCATAGTGGTGAGAAAACTGAAGAAAGCCAGTAAAAGTGCTTGTTAAGGACCTCTGTCATTAAATACATCATAAGATAATCTTAAGGAGTCATTAACAAAAAAACCCTTGAAAGACTAGCAACAATATCAGATTTCAATAGAAGAGCATATCTGCAGTTCAGGGTTGAACTGTGATATCTTGGTACACTCTGATTTGGTTTGCTTATAGACCTTTCATTACCTGACTAGATAACATCATCAGTGCTAATCTATCACTTGCATGTTTTCTGAAGCACCCATGCATATTTCCAATAGAAAAGAACATACGTAGCTCAGAATTGAACTGAGGAGTCCTTGGTGTTGTCTGAACTTGGTTGTTTGCTTGCAGATGTTTCATTAATAGAACAGAATAGAATTTTATTGGCCAAGTATGATTGGACACACAAGGAATTTGTCTTGGTGCATATGCTTTCAACATTATTTGCAAGCAAATATTATTTGCATTATTTGCAAGCAAAAAAACCAACTCAAAGAATCCATAATACGAGACTTCTTGAATGAAAACAAATTTTTATCTATTGTTTTGATTCAGGAACCAAAGCGGTCTCTGGTGAGAACTTGATATAGAACTCATGTTGGTTCATCTAGTGGAATCTTGATATTATTTATCATGGCACCTTTCATGAAATCGTCAGCTGAAATGAAATCTGCAAAGCCTTGTTAATGCAGAATTTTGTAATTCTAACAGAAATAAATCAACATGATTTTTTGTATCTTTCTTCATATGCATTTTAACTAGATTTAATTTGAAATGAGTGTAGAAGGGAGAAAACCCCACAGTGCCATCCTCTTTCTCTAATGTGGCTTTTGTGTTGTTTTTCTTAAAAACTTTTGCCTGAATCATTTAATTTAATCAGTACCACAAAGGTCGCTGTCTCTTCAGTTTGTCAACGATGATTATTGTTAAAAGAGTTCAACCCTATTCTGTTAAAGTCACACTTTACAAAGGCAGCAACACTTTTCATTTTGAGATTTTATTGGCTGAGAAAAAAGTTATTCGATAATTACTAAAAAGGCAATGTCAAAATTTGCTGTAAAACATAGATTTAAATATATGTATTCTATTTTTTCATTTTTGCAGCTAGCCTGAGGAGATTGTGAATATTTATAAACTGCTGGTTAAATACTTTAAAGCAACGATTATCCTAACATGAACAAATTGTAAGATAATTGGATATGAAGGAAATATAAGTTGAAACCTGGCAAGTGTAACCAGGCAGGATGATTTCAAAATTTTCATTTTTTTACTCAGACTCAAGCATAGGTAACCTTTCTGTCACCCAAAAATGTCATTTAAATAATATCTATAAAGAAGAGGGGGAATTATTAAAACCCTCTCCCACTAATTCCTGCTGTAGAGATTGAAAAGTACGAAATACTGAGTGAATGTGAGTAAGTACATAATCAGGGCAAGAAAAGCTATTGTCAGTGGTCTTTTTTAAAAAAAAATGTTGGTGCATTTTGTTAAGGACTAGTTTTAAATACATCTAAATGGGGGAAAATGTGTATGTGTTCAGATTGAATATCATCTTACATTTATTTGTTTGTTTATTTGTTTTATATATATGACAGCCTGCACTGGCTGCCGATCGGTTTCCGGTCACAATTCAAAGTGTTGGTAATGACCTTTAAAGCCCTACATGGCATTGGGCCAGAATACATCTGGAACTGGCTTCTACCACACAAATCCCAGCGGCCGATAAGATCCCACAGAGTTGGCCTTTTCCGGGTCCCGTTGACCAAACAATGTTGTTTGGCGGGCCCCAGGGGAAGAGCCTTCTCTGTGGTGGCCCTGGCCCTCTGGAACCAACTCCCCCCAGAGATTAGAACGGCCCCCACTCTTCTTGTCTTTTGCAAATTACTTAAGACCCACCTTTGTCGCCAGGCATGGGGGAGTTAAGTTATCCTTTCCCCCTAGGCTATTACAAGTTATGCATGGTATGTTTGTGTGTATGTTTGGTTTTTTTTATAATAAGGGTTTTTTAGTTTTTATTAATTGGATTGTTCATGTTGTTTTACCACTGTTGTTAGCCGCCCCGAGTCTGTGGAGAGGGGCAGCATACAAATCCAATAAATAATAATAATAAATAATTACTTTTTAAAAAATGTTATTCTTTGTCATTCTTTGTTATTCCTTGTGGCTAATTGTTATTAAAATAAAAGAGATTATACCTGAATATATAAGTACGGATAGCTTCACTAGATTTTTTTCTTGTCATTTCTTTTTAAAGTAAACAGTTTGACCCTCTGCCTCATTTACCTGCTGTATATTTATCTTTGTTACTAGATAGATTGAAGGCAATTTTATTTGAATTAATGACATCCCTGCATCAGGAATGCTTTTGTAGCCGAACAGAACTTTTTGCAATGGCATTAACTGATGACTTCATTTTTTTTTCTGAGGCATATGGTTTTGATTCATTTGCTGAATTGTATTTTGACTGCAGCTAATTACTGTATATTGAGAACACGTATCACTATAAGTCCTTATTAAATCAAGATGGCTGTTCTTCCTGTATGCATCATATGCCGGTAATCATTTTCACTGTCCGTTTGAATGACGGGAAATTATTTTAAAAGTGAATTGTCCTATTTTATTCTAGAATTATTGTCCAGGATTAACGCTTGGTATATTTCTCACAATAGTAAGCAATTTTTGAGGTATGTATGCCAGTGATGGGTTACTCCCAGTTCAGTCCAGTTCTTAGAACTGGTAGTGCCAGCGGCAGGAGGCTCTGCCCATCCACCCGGAACGCTTCTGCGCATGTGCAGAAGCGTCACGAGCATGTGCACAAACTGGGAATAAAGGGTTTTAGAACCCACTACTGATGTATGGACTTCCTTGAAATTCCTTGTAGATAAGGATCTGTAGGTAGGAACATTGAGTTTAAAGATGTTAGCTGATTGGTAAATGCTTATAGGGATCGTAAATGCCGATATGGTCCCACAGAGTTGGCCTTCTCCGGGTCCCGTTGATCAAACAATGTCGTTTGGCGGGCCCCAGGGGAAGAGCCTTCTCTGTGGCGGCCCCGGCCCTCTGGAATCAACTTCCCCCGGAGATTAGAACGGCCCCCACCCTGCTTGTCTTTCGCAAGTTACTCAAGACCCACCTATATCGCCAGGCATGGGGGAACTAAGACAACTCCCCCAGGCTTATTATATTTCATGTTTGATGTCTATGTGCTGTATGGTTTTTAATTGTTGAGGTTTTTATATATTTTATTATTAGATTTGTTCCATTGTTATACTGTTTTTATTACTGTTGTGAGCCGCCCCGAGTCTTCGTAGAGGGGTGGCATACAAATCTAATAAATTGAATTGAATTGAATATAAACATTCTATAGGTCCCTGGCTACGATATTTGTATGATAGCTCATCTATTAGTCCTGTTAGTCTTAATCACAGGCCAATATCTTTGAGAGTTCTACTTACATTATAAACTTATGTTTACTAAAGACCTTAATATAAAGCTGTAAGGCATGGGTTGAAAGATGGGGAAATATTGTTTGACTTGTTTTGTTGTTTATTGATTTTTGGGTTTTGTTTTGTATGTTCTTTTGATGAATTATGCTGGCATATTGGTTAGAATACAGTATTGCAGGCTGCTTCTAATGACTTCTGGCTGCCTGCATTTTGGCAGTTCAATTTTCACTGGCTCAAGGTTGACTTAGCCTTTCATCCTTTCAAGGTCGCAGATAGTTGGGGGCAATATGCTGACTCTGTAAACTGCTTAGAGAGGGCTGCAAAGCACTGTGAAGTAGTATACAGTGGTACCTCTACTTGTGAACTTAATTCGTTCCGTGACCAGGTTCTTAAGTAGAAAAGTTTGTAAGAAGAAGCAATTTCTCCGTACTGAAGGAGTGGGTCCAGCAGTCACATGGGTTGCTCCTGTCCAATCCGATGGAACTGAGCCTAGTATTAAAAAAGACTGCTGGATCCGCCCCTTCCCCAGAATTCGCTCAGTTCGCATCCTCGGATGTGTGTGAATGCTCGTTCCTCTCGATAAAACACCTTCCCTTCGATCTCTCTTCAATAGCAAGTAAGATTTTTCCATTACTCAGCTTGCCGGCAGTTTTTTTCTCAGCCCTACAGGGCTTTGAGTTGGGGGAGAAGTTAGCGGCTCAGCCATTTGCGGTTTTTCCCTTCGTGCTGTAGCCGCGGCCGGTTTGTTAATTCCGGCCTTGGAGGTCCTGCCGTGAGCAAGCTTTATTTTTTTTTCAACTAATTAAGGGCTATTTACCTCCCGCGGTGTGGGACTTGTTTTGTCTCCCGGGCTTAGTCGCTCCTATTGCAAATAACGGAGCAGTTATTTTGGCGCCAAGGCTCTGACGCCCAGTAAGTTGCACTTTCGGTTCTGCCCTAAGGGGCCGGCCATTAGTGCCTACAGCCCGCCGCCTGACCCTGGAGTCGTCGCTTTGAGTTCCCTCGGGCCTATTCTCCACGGAAGTGGCCTCCAACCAGTGTGCCTTGGTTTTTCTTAAAGTTAAGTTAGTGAGGCCTGCCACGCTGCACTTAAGGACAAGAACTCTTGGTATCGCCCAGGATTGCCTCTTAAGGCGCAGCTGCTCCTGGGCCTAGGAGCAGGGTCACCTATCCTCTTGGGAATTCCACAAAATAATTCTTCTCTCCCCTATTTTTTGGCTCAAGCCTTGTCTTCTGTAATTGCTCAGACTATGGCTTCCCTTCCCAAGAGAGGCACTACCAAAGGTTCCAAAGAGGTTAGGCCTACTGGTAATCCTTCTGAGCTTCCCCAGGCCTCTTCCTCCTCTTCCTCAGGCTCTCAGTCTTTAGCCAAGCCCACTAGGGCTGAGAAGAGAAGGGACCTAGCCCTACAAAAAATACATGATAAATCAGCCAAACGTTTTAAGGTGCAGGCCCAAGTGCATATCAACCCTACCCCCCCGGAGGCCTCTAACCTGCCTCCCTCTGGGGTACCTGTGCTATCCCTGGATGAGCCAAACCTAAATCCACCCCAACCTAACCTATGGGGTTTAGGTCCAGAGGAGCCAGATATTACCGAGGATTTCCCCCAGCCAGAACCTGTTCAGGGCCTCAGGGATCCTCAGGCTTTTCCGGCTGATATTTCTTCCTTGCCACCGGAGTTTCAGTCTATCTTGACTATTCTGACTAACACTATTGATGCTAGACTCTCATCTTTAAATGTACCTCCTCTGTCTCATCCTCCCCCTCGCTCCTCCCGTCCCGTGAGTTCTTCTCCTTCCTACAGAGCCCCAGTCATGGAGGTCTCTGACTCCTCTCAGGAAGAGGAAGAGGACGTGGATGCAGAAGAGGATGATGACCCCTTTCAGCGTCTGTCGGAGGATGAGGAATCTCAGATTAAGATTCCAGCCCCAGCTGCTATTTTCCCTTCGCAGCTTTTCAAATCTCTCCTGCTAAAAGCTAGAGTATCTACGGGGCTAGCCGGGCAAGAGAAGCAAGCTACTCCTTCCACAGACCCCCCAGAGGAAAATCTTCCTTACTTCATGGAGGAACAGGAAGACAATGAGGTAATTCCTATGCCCAAGTTGTTTAAGGATGCCTTGCTTAAACAGTGGGACCACCCAACCATAGGCTTCACTCCCACTCCCAAGGACAAGAAGCTCTACAAGCTCTCCCCCTCCTATGAGGAACTCCTAACATGTCCCAGGCCAGATGAACCAGTGAAGACGCTCCACTCAACGGCTGCCATGCCTGGCGAGGCAGAGGAGGTCCTCCGGCCAGAGGACAAACGACTTGAACAAATGCTCAAAAGAAGTCTCCTTGCAGACTCATGGGCCATTAAGAGTGCTGCAGCGGCATCCTTCTTTTCCAGAGCTATGCTCTTATGGCTTCGTCAGCTCCAACTACACCTGCCTCCAGATGACTTACGGGGCCAACAGGATTTCAACAAAATTTTCGCAGCTGCCCAATATATAGCAGATGCTACTCTCCAATCTTCCAGATTTGCAGCCAGATCAGTAGCAGCCTCCACAACGGCCAGAAGGCTTCTATGGCTCCGCCCTTGGCAGGCGGGGGTAAGACAGAAATGGCAGTTAGCTATGGGTCCACTGAAACGTAACCTCCTCTTCGGAGATCTTCTGGACCCTCTCCTTACGGAAAACGCAGACAAGAAAAAGGTCTTGGGACCTACCACCAAGAAGGCCCCGAAACCGCAGTCCTTTCGGCGCACCGGGCGTCAGCAGGATCAAAGCTTCGCATTTCACAAGAGCCCAGGTCAGTATTCCCCTCGCTTTCGATCCCAAGCTAGAACCACCAGGGGCAGAGGGTCCCGCTATCAGAGAGGATCCTCTACTACCAGAACTTCCAAAAGAACCAGATGGTAAGTTTTCTCACCTGCCTATAGGCGGTCGCCTAGCCTGGTTCTCTTCCGCCTGGCACCGCTCTTGTAAGGACCCCTGGGTCATTGACACAGTGGAAAGGGGCCTAAGGTTAGAGTTTATTTCTTCTCCCCCTAACCGTTTTATTTCTTGTCCCTCTCCCAGTTCCTCTCCATCTCGTATTCGAATGGAGGAGGCTATTTCTCATTTGTTGACTATTAGAGCTATTCAACCGGTCCCCTCTCTCCAGAGAGGTTTAGGCTTCTATTCCATCCTCTTCATGGTCCCTAAGACTTCTGGAGGCTGGAGAGCCATCTTGGACCTAAAGAAATTAAACCGCTTCATTAAATATAGAAAATTCAAAATGCACTCCCTATCTTCCATTTTATCAGCTCTTCATCGAGGAGACTTTATGGTGTCTCTAGATCTCACTGAGGCCTACCTCCATATCCCCATTGCCAAGGTCCATAGGAGATTTCTGCGCTTTGCCTTTCAAGGCAGGCATTTTCAGTATAGGGCTATGCCTTTTGGGCTCTCCTCAGCTCCCAGGGTTTTCACTAAACTCTTGGGATCCTTGGCGGCTCATATCCGGGCCTCTCCCATTCATATTTTATGTTATTTAGATGACATTTTAATTCATGGTAATTCCAGAGCTGGTGTAGCTGCAGACCTCTCCTCTACCATGTCGGTTCTACAGAACCATGGTTTTTCCATAAACCTTAACAAGAGTCATCTTGATCCATCCACTTCCATCCTGCATCTGGGGACTATCATTAATTCCGAAATATCCCAGGTTTTTCTCTCCAATGAGAGAAAACGCAGCATTTTGGATCTCATTGCTCGCATCCTGCCCCAGCAATCGGCCTCCATTGTCACCCTATCCTCCCTTTTGGGTAAGATGGTGTCATGTATTGGTATTGTTCCCTGGGCCCGCCTTCACGCCAGGGAACTTCAATGGCTACTATTACCATTTCAGAGATCAGGCCACAGCAACTCGAACCGACGCATCACCATCCCACCGACGGTTCGCAGATCCCTCAAGTGGTGGACTTCTCCAGCCCTAGACAAGGGATCCCCCTTCCGGTGTCCCGACCAGTTTGTAGTCACCACAGATGCCAGCCTCTCGGGCTGGGGAGCCCACGCCCAAGGTCTTTTAGCTCAGGGCACATGGTCACCGGAGGAGGCTTCCAAGCCCATCAATTGGCTAGAATTAAGAGCCGTGTCTCTAGCTCTAAAGCAATTCCAACCTCACATATCCAACCAACATGTGCTGATTCTCACCGACAATATAGCCACCAAAAGCCATATTTGCAGACAGGGAGGCACAAGATCCAAGGCCCTCATGAGGGAGGCCCTGAAGTTGGGTCTTTGGGCAGAGAAAAATCTCCAATCGCTTCTAGCCGATCACATCTCGGGGAGCCTCAACGTCCAAGCGGACTGGCTCTCACGAGCCACCATAGATCCAGGCGAGTGGAATCTCCATCAGTCACTGTTCCACCAAATCTGCCTCAGGTTCGGCCATCCAGTGTTGGATCTATTCGCGACCAGAGACAATACCCAGCTTCCCCGCTTCATCTCCAGGTTCCCGTCTCCGGGAGCGGAGGCAGTCAATGCCCTCAGGAGTCCTTGGCCTCCAGGCCTACTGTATGCCTTCCCTCCAATTCCAATTCTGCCAGACGTGATCAACAAAATCCTCCTGGAGAAAGCACGTGTAATCCTGATTGCCCCTCACTGGCCTCGCAGGCCCTGGTTCGCGGACCTTCAACAACTGTCCGTCCAGGACCCCTGGCGACTCCCCGCTTCGGAGGATATGTTGCGGC
The DNA here is from genome assembly GCF_031021105.1 of Erythrolamprus reginae. Lineage (NCBI taxonomy): Eukaryota > Metazoa > Chordata > Lepidosauria > Squamata > Dipsadidae > Erythrolamprus > Erythrolamprus reginae. The sequence continues at coordinate 309,318,437 of NC_091950.1, read as the reverse complement.
AGGGGGCCTCCTTCCATCCGGATCCAGAGTGGTTCCACCTCACCGCCTGGCTGTTATCCGGAGGGACTTAGACCTGCGAGGGTATGACCCAGACACAGTGGAAATCATTCTGAAATCTAGAAGGGGGTCTACCAATCGGATCTACGACCATACTTGGTCCAAATTTCATCAGTGGTGCTCGCAGGAGGGCTTATCCCCCCTGTGTCTTCCCATACACAGGATAATCGCCTTCCTTATGAAAGGTTTCCACCAAGGTCTCTCTACCAGCACCATCCGCCGCCATCTGGCCGCTATCTCTTCCGTCTTGGCGGGGCCTCGCAGGCAGCCCCTACGCTCCCTTCCAGAAATCCAAGAATTTCTAAGAGGAGTGGCCAATCTCAGGCCTTCTAAAATCCACAGATATCCAACCTGGGACTTGCCACGGGTTCTCCACTCTCTTACTCAAGCACCTTACGAACCCCTGAACTCTGCGTCCCTCAGGTACCTATCCTTCAAGGTAGCATTCCTGGTGGCGATTACTTCCGCCCGACGCATATCTGAGTTGGCAGCCCTTTCTATCAGACAGGACCTCTGTCAGTTTCATCAGGATAAGGTGGTTCTGCGGCTGGACCCCACCTTTCTACCCAAGGTCAGTTCCATGTTCCACAGATCTCAGGATATCGTTTTACCTTCTTTCTGTCTCCAACGAGAGCATCCCCTGGCGATTAGATGGCACACTCTAGATCTCACTAGAGCGCTAAAGATTTATATCCAACGCACAAGATCCATCCGGAGATCTGAAGCACTCTTCATAGCCTACCATCCCAGATCCTTGGGATCCAGAGTGTCTTCCACAGTAATAGGTCGTTGGATCAGAGGGGCCATCTCAAAGGCCTACGAGACAGCTTCCCTCTCCATTCCAAGGAATATTACAGCGCATTCCACCAGAAGTGCTGCCACATCTGCCGCTTGGGCGACTCAGGCTCCGTTGGAAGAAGTCTGCAAAGCAGCCACTTGGGCCTCGCCAAATTCCTTTATAAAACACTACAAGATTGATTCGTACGCATCAGCAGACGCTGCCTTCGGAAGAAGAGTACTCCAATCCGTTATCTCTCACGATAGCAATGTACTCCCACCCTAGGGACCTATCTCTTGGGTATGTCCCATGTGACTGCTGGACCCACTCCTTCAGTACGGAGAATAGGCGTTGATTGCTTACCTGAACGCCTCTTCTCGTACGGTGAGTGGGTACAGCAGTCACTTCCCTCCCTTGTGTGGTCTTCTTTACCTTCTATTCTAATTTCTTATAACACATGAGAGTTGAACATTAAAGAGCTTCACTACTGAGCCTAGTCTACGGATTCGCGAATTCTGGGGAAGGGGCGGATCCAGCAGTCTTTTTTAATACTAGGCTCAGTTCCATCGGATTGGACAGGAGCAACCCATGTGACTGCTGTACCCACTCACCGTACGAGAAGAGGCGTTCAGGTAAGCAATCAACGCCTATTTTCCCATAGGAATCAATGTAAAAGCAAATAATGCATGGGATTGGGGAAACAACAGGGAGAGTGGAGGCCCTGTTTCCTCCCAGGAGATTCCTAAGAGAGGCCCCATGGAGGCTTCTCCCCATCTTTTCCAGCCCTGTTTCCTCCCAGGAGATTCCTAGAGAGGCCCCACGGAGGCTTCTCCCTGCCTTTTCTGGTTACAGTTTTGGAGGCTCAGGTTTGTAAGTGGAAAATGGTTCTTGAGTAGAGGCAAAAAAAAATCTTGAACACCCGGTTCTTATCTAGAAAAGTTCATAAGTAGAGGCATTCTTAGCTAGAGGTACCACTGTATAAGATTAAGTGCTATTGCTATTGTTAGTTTACATACCAGGTATTCAGTTATAATGGCAGCTATGCTGTACATTAGTTGGTTTGTTTCTTGCAGTGAGCTGGTGCTTCTAATTGATATTTAGATATTGGTGTTGTTTAATACTTGTGCTGGATTTTTCTTTAGAACAGTGGTCACCAACCAGTAGTCCATGGACTACTGGTGGTCCACGAGAAAATGTTGGTGGTCTGCAGAGAAATCTTTGCATTTTTCTCAATGAGCCTGGCTGAAGTTCCTATGCCACTCACGCTTTAGTGCTTTGACTCCCAGGGATAGGCTGGGGTCCTTCAGGCAGTTAGTTGGGCCACTAGTTAGTGGAGAAGTCAATCTTAGCTTTGCTGTCCATTGCAGACGCTAGATCGTCCCCCTGCAAACTCTCATCCCTCAAGGAGAGGTCGCTGAAGCAGTGCAGGAAACTTCGGCCAGACTCTTTGAGAGATGAGAGTTTACAGGAGATCAATCTAGCATCTGCAATGGATAGCAAAGCTAGGGTTGAGTTCGGCTGTTTCTATCTGCTGTACTGCTTCTTGGATGCGGTTCACCGCTTTGAGCCCCAAGTGGCAAGAGACAAGGAGCAGCTCCTCACCTGGTTGCAGGAAAGGAAAAGAAGGAAGGGAAGGAAGGATGGGAGGAGAGGTAAGGGGGGAGAAGGAAAGGAAAGGAAAGGGGGGAAGGGAGGGAAGGAAAAATAAAAAGTAGGGGAGCAGGGGAAGGAACCAGGCACTTTTTCTCCCACGTGGAGGCAGAAGCAGACAGGTAGGTCTGAAAGGGGCCAGAGCTCCCCCCCCCCCCATATTTAAAATTATGAATTTGGTCCAAAAGGTTGGAGACCCCTGCTTTAGAATATGGGAAGCAACCTTCTTCTATTGATTTTGTGTTCTTCTAGATCCTCAGTTATTCTTTACTTCAATTATTTTTCTTTAGTTAGAAAGCCTTGTTCTTTCAGAGGGGAAGGCAGAGGAGATGGTGCCTGTTTTGAAAATGAAAACAATTCATTATGTATACTGGTTTCCTCTACTCCGGCTTTTCCCCTATAGTCTGACTTATTTCAGGAAAGGCTTCAATTTCTTCGCTCCAATCTTTGCCATTCTCCCATTTCTGCTTCTGGGAATACTTCATTTTTGTATTATAAATTAATATTGATTAGACAGTCACTATTCTGTTATTTTTCATTATGGGTGTTGTTCTTTCCAGAACAGATGTATTCGTTTCCAATATTCTCTTCTTTGTTGGGCTGTTGATTTTTAATAAGAAAATCATCCCCCTCCTCCAATCTTTATATATTTGCAACAGATAAACACTTCTTCTTCCAGTAGACATTCAGCTGTTGACCCTAGTTGCTCAGTCAACAATACTAGAGACAATTTGTCACCAGATGTCCAGGAACTCCAACATATAGTATGGTTCTTGTTGAACCAAGTGATGGCTGAGCTGGTATGGATTTCAATAAAACACGTCTCACTATATTGTTTATTGGAGAGACATTCTTTGTCAAGCTCCTTTGATGAGATCTGACCAGTATGGCTGAACCTCTGGTGTAGCTTTCACATTCTTTAGAGCAGTGTTTTCCAACCTTTTTTGAGCCACGGCACATTATTCATATTTTCAAAATCCTGGGGAACATTGAACCGGGGGGGGGGGGGGGGGGCGGCTAAAGAAAAGTTTGGACAAAAAAAATCTCTCCCTCCCTTTCGCTCTATTTCTCCCTCCCTCATTCTCTTCCTTCCCTTCTTTCTCTCTCTCCATCCCTCTTTCTTTCTTCCTCTCTTTTTTGCTCTCTCCCTCCTTCCCTCCCTCTATGTCTTTCTCTCTCCCTTGCTCTCTATCTCTCTCTCTTGCTATCTCTCTCTTGCTTTTTTCTCTCTCTCTCACTCTCTTCCTTCCTCTCTCATCTCTCTCTCTTTCTTTCTCTTTATCTCTCCCCCTCTTTCTCTTTCTCTATCTTTCCCCCTCTTGCTCCTCTCTCTTTTTCTCACTTTCCCTCTCTTGTTTTCTTTCTCTCTCTCTTGCTTTCTCTCTCTTTCTCTCTTGTTTTCTTTCTATCGTTCTCTCTCTTGCTAACTCTTTCTCTCCCCCCTTTCTCTCTCTCACTTTCTCTTGTTTTCTCTCTCACACTTTCTCTCTCTCATTCTCTCTCTCTTGCTATCTCTTTCTCTACCCCCCTCTTTGTCTCTCTCTCTCTCTTTCTCACTTTCTATCTTGCTCTGTCGCTCTCACTCTCTCGTTCTCAGGAGGCTAGCGAAAGTGATTTTTCCAAGGGCGCACCCGAAGCCGCGGCCGCCCCCCACGCGCCTCTACCCCCTCGCGCCCCTGGCTACTCGTCGCTGCCTTTGCCAAAAGTGTTTTTGTCCCGGGTTCTCAGCGAGGGGGCTGCAGGAGAGGCGGCGAAGGCGATCTCTCTCGTTCTCCGGAGGCTGGCGAAAGTGATTTTCAATGTCGGGGGCACGGGCCGGCGTGCACTCTCCCTCTCCCCCTGCCACATTCAAAGTAAGCCGGCAGGGGGATGGGGGGGAGAGAGCGCGCCGGCCCGTGCGCCCAACATTGAAAATCACTTTCGCCAGCCTCCGGAGAACGGGAGAGATCGCCTTCGCCGCCTCTCCTGCAGCCCCCTCGCTGAGAGCCCGGGACAAAAGCGCTTTCGGCGAAGGCAGCGGCGAGTAGCCAGTGGCGCGAGGGGGCTAGAGGCGTGGGGGGGGGCGGCCACAGCTTCGGGTGCGCCCTTGGAAAAGGGTGTGCGGGGGTGCATTTTGGGGTGCGCTGGTGCAGGTGTGCGCGGCCCGGCACCCTCCTGCTCCCACAGCCAGTGCCCTCCCTCCGGGCCCCCAAGGACATTGGTTGCTGCCCCTGCCAGGGAAGCTCCAGCTGGGTGGGGCGCTACTGGGGCCTCCGCCCTGGAGCTCTTGCCACCGCCATCCCCTGGCTACTACCTGGTGTCGCTGCTGATGGCGCCCTCCTCCTCTTGCTGCCGGTGCGAAGAATGAAGCTCTCCTTTTTTCCCGCCTTCCTTCTTTGGGGCCCAGCAGGAGAGCGCTGGCAACAGCGGCATCGGGCAGTAGCCGCACCAGCAGTGCCCCGCCCAGCTGGAGCTGCCCTAGGAATTTCACGGCACACCTGGCCATGTCTCGCGGCACACTAGTGTGCCGCCGCACACTGGTTGGGAAACACTGCTTTAGAGCACAAGCTTCACAACCACTTCTCAGTGACCCTGGGCAGCTCACTAAATATCTTAATATTAATAGTTAATAATTAATATTCTGGGATATAGCACATTTCAATGTGTTATATATATATATACAGAAACACACAAAGTTATACTTAGACACAGAGAGGGCTGAAATATAAACAGATCTCCCCCCCCCCCCCCTTTTAGTACTGTGCATTGGTTTTAAGAAATCAATATATTCAATAGTAATTTGTAAGGCAGTAAATAAAAGATAAACAGGAAAGGAAAAAGAAAAATAATGGTTGCTTGTAAAAGATTGTTCTACATAGCTTTCAACTTTAAGATGAATTGTGCTAGAGTTGCCTGGGTATTCTGACACTGAATAAATTTACTGCATAACAAAAGGTTTGTCTTTTTACAGCATGGGCAAGATTATGGTGTGGGGTTTTTGTTTTGTTTTGCCTTGCCCCATCATTTATTTTTGTCAGTATAATGACTGTTTTTATATAAATTTTATTAAGTTTTAAAGAGAATATAAAAAGGAACACAAACTAATACAGATTGAAGAAACCAGAGAACAAAACAGCCAAAAGAGTTTGACTTTTCAAGTTATAAAATAAATTCATTAATAGTGAAGGTTTCCCCCCACCCCCCCGAAAAAATCAGCTGTTGTAAATGCACCAATTGGTTGGGATGCATTAGTCTTTAAGAGAACACTGCAGTTATTAAGTTAATCTAATCTACCTCTGGAACCGCCTGCTACCACACACGAATCCCAGCGACCGATAAGGTCCTACAGAGTTGGCCTTCTCTGGGTCCCATCGACTAAACAATATCGTCTGGCGGGCCCCAGGGGAAGAGCCTTCTCTGTGGCGGCCCCGGCCCTCCTGGAATCAACTCCCCCCCGGAGATTAGAACTGCTCCCACCCTCCTTGTCTTCCGTAAACTACTCAAGACCCACCTATACCGCCAGGCATGGGGGATTTGAGACATCTTTCCCCCAGGCTCTTTATAATTTATGCTGACTGGTTTTAATATGATAAGGTTTTAGTTATTTCTTTTAATAATAGATTTGTGCCACTATAATATTGTTTTTATCATTGTTGTGAGCTGCCCCGAGTCTTCGGAGAGGGGGCGGCATACAAATCTAATAAATTATTATTATTATTATTATTATTATTATTATTATTATTATTATTATTATTTGCAATGAGTGTTTTTTTACTGGGAACTGGAATTTCATCAAAAATTGTTTTGTAAATCTTGGTCATGTGACTGCAGGATTCTACAAACAGTCATAAATGCAGGGATGGGATTCAGCTGGTTCGGACCAATTTGGGCAAACCTGATGTTAATTTTAATCCGGTTCACCGAACTGATCGTTCCAAGTACAGTATTGGCTAACTCTGCCATTCCCACCCTGACACTCCCAGGAGTGGCCTGTTTTGGATGCCAGTTAAGTGCAGGACGTTTATGGAGGCTCTGGGAGGGTGAAAAATGGGCCTACCGGAAGTCTGGAAATGGGCCTGTTTCTGGTCTCCGGAAGGCTTCTGGAGCCCTAAAAGAGCCCATTTTTACCCTCCTGGATGAAGGAAGGAAGGAAGCCTCCGGAGCCTAGAGAGGACGAAAATGCCCCCCCCCCCCACCATGGTGCAGGAGGCCGAGTAACTCCCATGGCCACACTCACCCAACAACTGGGCAGCGAACCAGTTGCTAAAATCTTAAAAACCCACCCCTGCTAAATGAGGGCTGAAAATACAAATAGTGACCATGAAGGAAGCTGTGGTTGGAACTTCAAATCCAGGTCATAAGTATCCCGAGGGAGGTCTGTTGTTACTTTAACCAGTCACTAAGTGACCGGTCATAATTTATTTATTTTATTTATTTATTGGATTTGTATGCCGCCCCTCTCCGGAGACTCGGGGTGGCTAACAGCGACAATAAAACAGTGTACAATAGTAATAGATATAGACTTTTGAAAGATTATTGGTTTAATTTGGTCTTTTGTTGTGATTTTTATCAACAATTGTAATAAACTACTATATATATATTGTCTTAACAATGTTATTTTAATCAACAACTTTGGGGCAACAAACCTTCCCTATGGGGAGAAATTACAACATGAATGTTCTAATGGCAATAAACCACTTTGAAACCAAAAAAAGAAAAAACAACAAAAAAAGACATAGACTGATTTTTTTCTGTCTTCATGCACAAAGCTTTATACTGCCTTTAAAAAAAAATTCATACCTCATTTAGGGAGATTTGCGTAGATATTCTTAAGGTTTACAATGTTTGCTACTGGTATAAGCTATTGCACAGTATAAACTTTGAGAAAGTATTGACTGCAGTTTACACATGTTTATCCTTGGTTATGAATGTTGTACGATCTGATTTTCTTTTAAACTCCCCCCCCCCCCCCCATTTTCATTTTTCATATTTGTTAATATTTTGAATATGCATTCAGTAAGACTGTTGGATGCCTAAAAAACTATTTCGGTATTACGGTATGTTGAGAAAAAAATTGAAAGTTTTTTTTATAAAATAATAAAATATGAATGTTATCCATTGTACTCATTTTAAATAGGATTAATTTGTGGCATTGTAATCCTTCTTGCTATGGTTATTATAGATTTAATTTTTTCTTAACCTATAAAGATGACTTATGGAACCTTCCAAGGATGTCTTTTGTTTCCTTTTTTTAATTTGAAACTAGAATTATTGACTTTCCATACTAGACATCTGTGATGGTAGATACAATAGGGGATTAGAGTGAAATATATTTGACTCTGTTACAGCTACCAAATTCATTGTTTGTCAGAAATTCACAGAAGCTTCACAGTAAAATGCAAAATACATACATGCTTTGGATATTGGTTGGAAGTAATTAAATATACTTGAATTAATTTTGATACAAAGCAGAAGGAACTTGTGTTTCTGAGTAGGAATTTTACAACCTTCATGGGATTGTGGTGAGCAAATCTCATAATTTGATACTGATTAAGTTGCTCAAAAATGCATGCTTGTTTTCAATACCTAGGTTCGTCTTCCTTGATGGTGATCCTGTTGTGCCTTGGAGGTCTTTGCCTTCAACAAGTGTTAAACAAGTTCTTCATTTGAAAGTTGTGGGGGAGAAGAGAATGTAGATGAAAACACAATTCATTACTTGGGTCTGGACTTGACTAGAGTTTAGAAGTTGAGATGACCATGTAAATTTGAGTTTCGTTCTTTTAGCTGTGTAATTTTTGGGTTATGTAATATCCTACAAGTTGAAATTAAATAAAAGGAAGGTACTACTTGACCTTTTCAGTGTATGATTTGGGCTAGGAAAAGAAAGAAACTCTTAATTGCTTCTGAATAGTTATTTTGCATATGTTTCTTTTTAAGACTTGTAAGGAATATCCTTCTTGGTTCGATTCCAAGTGGGGAAAAAGACACTAGAAGCATGGGACTGCTTGGAAAGATGGTTCAATGGACCACATTAAACAGGACCAAATGGCTTGAGGTTCCAGGGAAACATGCCTTGAGGATGATGAAGAAGAAAAGGAAGTTGATGGGAGTCCCCTGAGTTTTTTATATCCTCTGTTAGGCCCCATCTCAGAGTTTCCTTTTCCGGTATAAGAAATGCATTCTGATTGGTGGTCAGACTCCCGTGGGGCGGGGTCTTAGCTAACTTTGTAGGATTTTGTCTGTGTCTCAGGCTTGGCTGATGTGCCATTGCTGAGATGGGTAGAGGACTATTCCTATGATGAAGGTCTTATTCCCATCACCCTGGAGCTGAAGGAGGTGGACATGGAGCTGCAGGAAGCAGCTTTAACTTTAGAACATGTTTGCCCTTTTCTCATCCAGAGATATTCAATATAATATTCTGCCTTTTTAATATTTCCCAAATAATTTATTCCTCTAGGAGTGGGGTAGATACTAAATTTTTACAAACTTTTTCTTTTTGTTACAGCTGAGAAGCATTTCTGAAAAGAAGATAGTGATAGACATGCCCTACTGTACAAGGGCCAATGGGTTTTGGCTTGTTTTTCCAAAGTTAAGCACCACTAACAATATCCATGTTTCTTATTTATTGAGGATTGCAATCAAACAATTCAATAGTTGTCCTGCCAGGGATCTGTCACGTGTTCTTTCTCTTCTTTTATAAAGATACATTTAGACAACTTTAGTTAAATTTTAACTGGCACAATCATTTCTGACTATTATGGTTTCTAAGAATAACTTTTGTCATTGAATACAAAATATTCTGAAGCTCTAGTGAGGAAATGTCTTCCATTTTCTTTTAAGATGTCTTGACATTTTCAATTGCAGTCACTGATATACTGAATGAACAAAATTAGACTTTTCAACATGGGGTATATCTTTCATGTTTTGAATGGAATGGAACTAGAATCATTAAACCCATTTTTATAAGATACTCCATATGTTGAAAAGTGAGAAAAAATATCTGCTTGGATTCCTCGATGAGTCACTTAAAATGAATTGGAAGTGTTCTGTTTTGCTTGTATCCAATAAAAAATGCAAGATTTTGGACTGGTGGCATTTTGACACAATGTCAAAAGACTTTTTACAAAATGACTACTAAAGTGTGCTAGCTTTGTTTATTGATTAAGGCACCAGGCTAGAAACCAGTAGCTTGGTCATAAAAGCCAGCTGCGTGACTTCACTTTTTCTCAGATCAACCTACTTCAGAGGATTGTGGCAGTGGGGAAAATATAAGGAGGAAGGAGTATGTGCTTGCCACTTGAGTTATTTATAAAAATAATAAAGGCCCAAAAAAATCAAATAAAAAATTGAAAGGGGGTCTTTCTTATGAAAAAAATGACTATCACAAAACACACATTTTCAAATTGGTGAGATTATTCCCCAACACTGATCTCTTCTCCAAAATGCTCTATCCCATCGTCCCAAAAAATGACCCTTGAAGTTTATATCAATTATAATATTTTTCTGCTGTCTCACTAAACCAATGTGCTTATAGATTGTGTTGTGGTTGGCTCTGGCCCAGCTCCTGCTCCAAGGAATGTGGAGGTGGATGCAGGGGAAACATCAACATGTCATAGGCCTGTTTTATTGCCGACAGAGGAAGGTAGTACAGTTTCCTCGGATGAAGAAGAAGGTGGGGGTGACTTGGAAGAGGGGGACTCGGCACACAGCCCAGGAAACCAATCTCCATTATCTTCGGTCGATTCAGATGCGGACGTCTTGGACCCATGCAGGCGCAGAGTTATGCGTAGAAGAGACCAATTGAGGACATATTACAGGAGATAAGAGAGGCCACCTGTGTTTGGGTGGGGCTCTAGTAATTACAGCTGCTGATACAAATAGCAGCGTGTTGGTTTGGCTGTTGTGGAAGATTATCTGATAGCAGTTCTTCAGGACCGTGTTTTGCTGTTTTCCGGACTTTGTTGATTTTTCACGCCTTTGAAACCAAAGCAGAGCAAATTGTGTGTGTCTCTTTTCGTTGGAAGAAGGAGGGCTGTGACGTTTCTTCACAGCTGCTAGCTAAGTACTTAAGGACTGATTAAGGGAATTGTACAGCCTACAAGGTTGTTTTGGGACGAGTGCTCTTTGAAATACAAAAAGGGTGCTTTGTTTCTTTTGAATTTTGTGATAAAGAACATTGTTTTGAATTTTCAAATGTGTGTGTGTCTGAAATTTGTACCCTTGAATTTTCAGGAGGCTCATACCAGAGAGCCCGGCAGAACAGATTTAAGACAGCTGGAAGTCTTTACAACCTGTTTGCCTTAGTATACAGAATGTATAGATCCAGGGTGTCAAACTTGATTTCATTGAGGGCCACATCAGTGTTGTGTTTGACCATGAGGGCTGGGGTGGGTATGTCCAGGGTGGGCATGGTGAGCTCAATGTCCCTTGTGTCAGGGTTGTCTGTGGTGGCCCAAACACTCTCCGAACGAAAATGGGATCCCAAACTCTGTTTCCACCTGCAACAGCCTTCTTCAACCCTCTGCCATTGAAAGCAGTGCAAGAGAACCCCGTGAATCTTTCTGGCTGCAATGACCTCCTGCAACTCTCCTGGAGCCCTCCTGAGCTCTATTTTTTCTAGAAGAGGCATAGCAGGCCGGTCCTTTGTTGGTTTCAGGGCGGCCCCATGGGCCAGATTTAAGCACCCTGAGGGTTGGAACCAGTAATGGGCAGCCAAAATTTTTACTGCCACACTGTGGGTATGGCTTATTTTGTGGGTGTGGCTTGATGGCCATGCGACTGGGTAGGAGTGGCTTGCCAGCCATGTGACCAGGTGGGAGTAACTTGAACGATCTTCATCGTTCAAGTGAACTGTTAAATCCTTCACTTACAACGTCACCAGTGTCGCTCTCTGGGGTGACAATTTGCTTTGCGTTTGGCGTGCTCTCCTTCCTGGGTCATCCCCTGCCTCAGGCTGGGTAGCTAGGTGAATGGGTGCCGATCAACTGTTGAGAAAAGAGGAAGGAGGAAAAGGCCCCCCTGCAATTCCTGCTGATGCTGGTTTCCTCGCCGCTTTATTTGTTTGTTTGTTTGTTTGTTTGTTTATTTCTTTATCAAATTTGTATGCCTCCCCTCTCGAGGAAGAGGAGGAGGATGGGGGGAATAGTCAGCTGGAACTACGCACACAGCTTCATTTCCGCCAGTGGAACTGCATTCCACCCTGTCCTGCCTGCTGCCCACCCCTGGCCGGATCTGGCCCTGTTCCTGGTATAGATGGATTCATATTGACTTACAGTGCTTATTCCTAAAGCCTCATATATCTTTGAAATTTGAAAGGAAGGATTGTGCAGTACTTATAATTCTCTGTGCCTACCTGAACCCCCACCCCCTTTTCAGAATTCTAAGAGCAATTTTCTTCAGGCTACTGTAACACAGAACTCTAGATACACGGAGCACTCAGAAGACTAGAAACGAGGGTCGAGAGGATCACTTGGTCTTGCCCAAGAAAAATATAATTACCACCTTTGGGAACATGGACTCCCCCACCCAGTTCACATTTTAATATTGCTTTTCTCAAGCATTTAAAATGATGATCCCGCCTGACAAACCCAGGCACTTGCCAAACCCCATATGAATTTAATATTGCCCCATTATCTAAATTTAGATTTTGGGAAACTGTTGATTAGAATGAACCGGCCGCTAACATGCTTTCATTTCATCCACACACCTCGTAATTTGAAATCTGAAAATTCCCCAGGCAGATTTGTTTTTGCATTAGGCTTTTGAGATGTACTTCTAGTCCAAGCTTTTTGAGGAGAATTTTATTTGCTTTGTTTGTCTTGGTGTTAAGAATGCCCTTGGGTCACATTTTCAAGCTTCTCCCTTATTCAATAAAAGTGAAAGCTTAGATTTTCAGGCAGTCAGCTCCTGTGTCGGAGCCGGAATGTAGAGCAATAGCAAACATGCACAACAAACCCAGAGTAAAACACGTCTCCTCTCATGAAGATGAATGTGAAAGTTTTGTAACTGAAACTCAAAAGGAGATGAAAGAGCTGCCATTCTGCCAATATGTTTTCTATTAGCTACTTTTCTTGTAAATTTCAACTGTCTACCATTTTACTCTTGGCTTTATAAATTTTTATTTCTTCTAACTCTCACCCTAGGTGCATTTCAAAATAAATTAGAAATAAATAAGGTCTTTTGTAGCTCAGGACTCAGCTGACAAAGTCCAAAGGATGTGAGGAAAAGGTTTCCTCTAATGCTAGACATTCCATAAATACATCCAAGCTCAGAAAAAAACCTTCATTGTCTTCTGTTTTAGGTTTGTGGATTCATTAACCCAGGAAAGGGTAAGATAATTTGGCTAAATAGATTTACTTCTTGCGTTCACTCCCAGAAGCTCAAAATGGCATGCATCAAACTTTATCGTCTGCTTTTTCCCAGAATTATATTCCAGTTAGTTGAAATGAAAAGACTTGTGCTCTTCCATGGATGAAGATAATATTGAACCTGAGAATCACTAGTACTAAATTTATCTTTTCAACCACTATGCCAAGATGACTGTTGGTCTTAATTTTCCGAAAGATTAAAGTTATTCAAGAACTCTTAAGACCACAATTTATTTATTTATTTATTTATTAGTTGGACTTGTATGCCGCCCCTCTCCGAAGACTCGGGGCGGCTCACAACAAGTAAAAACAGTCACAACAATCCAATTAATTAAAATATTTAACAATTTAAGAAAACCCCATGTAATAGCAAACACACACACAAGCATACCATGTATAATTAACATGCCCAGGGGAGATGTTTAGTTTTCCCATGCCTGACGGCAAAGGTGAGTCTTAAGGAGTTTTCGGAAGGCAGGAAGAGTAGGGGCAGTTCTAATCTCCGGGGGGAGTTGGTTCCAATTGTTGTGAGCCGCCCCGAGTTTGTTGTGAGCCGCCCCGAGTTTGCGGAGAGGAGCGGAATATAAATCCAATAAATCTAATCTAATCTAATTTTCTGGAATCACTACCCTGTAATAAAAGAATAACTTTGTAGTTATCCTTGTATCTATCAAGTCTCTTGATGATCTTTGTTTAGAATAATAGAAAACGTAACTTTATCAGTTCTGCATTAGTTAAATCAAATTGTGAACTATTATTATGACGATGACTTAATTTTGAAAATCTGATTTATTGTTGAGAATATGCAGAAAATATTATACTGTATTCTACCTTCTCTATCATTACTTTGCATCCTTAACGTGATTTATTCCAAAAAATATTTTACTCCATTGTTTAAGATGGAAGAATATTTTTAAGATGGCTTTTTTAAAACTATTAATTAGCACAGAGAAATAATAACAGCTGTAATTTTATTTCAGGAAAAATAAGGTAATATATAGATAAAATATTTTGCTGTTCATTGAAATAGTGAATAGTTACCATTACCGGTACAAAATAGATGAGGAAATCGATTGCAGAGTTAAAATGATAGGAGCACCTAGTTTGAACCCTAGTAAAAGCCATTTATTTGGCCACAAATGCTTGAAATGCAACTATCTGAAGTAGCATTGGGGTAAACCTGAATACTCCTTTCCCTTCTCCACTGTGGTAATATACGTTATATGACATGGCTGTGGCATGGATTTTCTGGTAGCTGTTTTGGAAGATGATACGACTGTATCAAAATCAAGATTTGGAACAAATTGGGTGCAAACAATCCTGCTGCACTCCAGAGATGAATTACCTTACATTACATTATCTGAGTTATCTTACATTAGTTGGGCCAGGATTTCTCAAACTTAGCAAGTTTATGTTTTGTGCACTTCAATTCCCAGAATTCTTCAGCCAGCTTTCTGGGAGTTGAAATATACATAGCTTAAAGTTTCTAAGGTTGAGAAACACTCGCTTGGCCAATACATGCTTTTAGTGGAAATACATCACAATAAGAATGGACGTTTGTTCTCTGAGCTTGTGGGTTGATTTCCAAACATATCATTATCGGGCTAAGTAACATCTTCAGTGGACTTTAGTGTCCAGTGGTAGTGTTCTTCTGCTTATAAGGGATTTGTGTGGTCAGTAGGTCTCTTAATGGGAGAGTCACATCAAGTGAGAGTCTTGTGTAGGGTCTTTTGATCTAACTTAACCGATTACTAGACCCATCACAACCTTACAATGCAAAGCCTTGATTTTTATCAGGTTATGGCATTGGTGTTGAACAGAATAGAATAACAGAGTTGGAAGGGACCTTGGAGGTCTTCAAATCCAACCCCTTGCTTAGTCAGGAAAGCCTACCACTTCCAACAATCTTTCTTATAAACTTCCAGTGTTGGAGCATTTACAACTTCTGGAGGCAAGTTGTTCCACGGATTAATTGTTCTAACAGTCAGAGTCTGCGGAGAGGGGCGGCATACAAATTCTAAATAATAAATAAATAAATAAATAAATAAATAAATAAATAAATACTTGCGGCATTATGTTGCCCGTACACATGATACTTTTCCCATCATGGAGCTGGGGTGGGCAGGGCCTGTGCATGATGCATTGGCCCGCGGGCTGCTAGTTTGACACCCCCTGTAATTAGGGTATTTCAAAAATGGTCCCATTTCCTTCCTCAGTGGTTGTTAAGAAAGAGAGAGAGAAGAGTAATTATAATTTGAATCAATTCTTTATGTGCCTGGTTTAAATTGTTTTGTTTGATTTTGCTGAAGTTTATTATTTGCTTGAGAACTCACATCAGTAACTATGATTGGATAATTCAGTAGCCCAGTTGATGAAATAAAACAATGAACTTGTGCAATCAGTTGGCAGGTTTAAATCCTTGTTGAAAAAATAATGGCAAATGGGAAAAACTGCCTCATCTGATTATCATTAGGTAAATTTACTAGATAACATTTGCCAACCAACCTCTTTAAAATCAGACTGCTTTAAAAAAAACAAGTAGATGGCCGTTTAACTCCATTTTCAAATCTCCTGAGAGGTATGTTTTAAACTAGCACATCTTTAAGAAGCTACATTACAAATTTTCCAGCCAAGTATTTGATTTACTGTTTTTTTTTTTAAATCCCCAGGGTTCTGTCAGCAGAAAACCCAGCCTCACAGCATTACTTAAGCATTCAAAGGGAAATAATTATGTTTTCATGGTTTCTAAATTAGCTAAGCAAAAATTATCTGGAAGTTTCACATGGGAGAGTCATTTTATTATGTCAACAAAAATTTTGTGGATTAGGTAAAAATGCATGTTGAGACATCCCTTCCCAGTTTACTGTTTCAAGGAGGAACTCGCACTGCCTGAAATGATCATGTACTCGAGTGGTTCCTCTCGATGCAGTTGTACCGCGGTTGTTAGCGTGAATGTGTAAGGTATTGGAGGGAGGGAGGGAGGGAGGCCATCTGATACTCCAAAGTTGAACAAAGGCTTATTTCCCTAGACCTGGTAGTATCTTCTGCTGTTATTCTTCTTTTTATACCCATGTGACAATCTTGTCCTTGATTTGCCTGCTGTACAAAAGGGAGTGCTGTCACTTCCACTATTGTTACAAATCAAGAGGAAAGGTAATTTTAAACCTCCCTGGCAGCCCTCTTCATCCAAGGGTTCTCTAGGAAAAGAATTTACAATAGGCTGTAAGTCTAAATCTCCCAACATGTCTTAGCCTGTCCAGGAGGAATTCTTAGTTTTTCTACTCATCTTCACCCCCCTTTAACCTTGCTCTAGGAAACCTTTTAATATGTTTCCTGAAACGTATGAAATGGCTTTGTAATCACACAGTCTTGCATGTCACGAAAGTTATAATGAGAAATTTCTGCCTAAAACCAGTGAAGCTGTAGACAGGGACAAGTGTTTATTGGGAAAAGGGGACAATAGGAGAAAAGAAAAGGGATAATGTTTGACAAACTAAAATAAATAAAATAAACACATACGCAGGAGAGGGCAGCATACAAATCTAATAAATTATTGTTGTTGTTGTTGTTGTTGTTGTTATTATTATTATTATTATTTCAATACAACACAGCAAACGAGATCACTATGTCCTCAGCAGGAGCTGGAATGAAGAATGGGAGGTCACCCTTCCTCCCCACCTCCGGCAGAACTCGGATCTTGAACAGAAACGTGCTACTTTTCAACTCAGCCTCCTAGCAAAATGAGCCAGTGCCACAGTGCTCCTCATTACAGATAGATTAGATGTAGAAAAGTATCTGTGCCTACTCCAGGAAACCCATAAGGAGGCTTGTGGAAGAATTAAAGAAGAAACACAAAAAGAACTGTTTGCCTGTTGCGGAGTCTGTTTGTTTTCCCCATCTGAGTCTGCCTGCTGTCCCTCCATTGGAAGAAACTGGCTGGAAAGGATGTGTTTCACTGGCAAGCCACAATTATGGGTCCTAACCATAGTCCATATCAGGGTGGTGTTTTCTTTCTGATAATTCACTTCCCTATAGACTACTCTCTCAAGTCCCCTAGGATTGCAGTTATAATATGAATGTCATTATCTTGTCTTAATTATTCTGCTTTATCATCTTGTTTTAATTTACAGATTGGTTCTATCTTGGGGTGGTATGTGTGAATGTGTGTGTGTGTGTGTGGAAAGAGTGTCAGGATGGATTGAAAGTGACTGAGTTTCGGGGAGAATGAGTGAGCTGGAGGCAAAGAATGGAGCCTCCTCTGCTGAGTGTGTAAACAGAAGCAGATGAGGACCCAGATATAACCCTTTGCTTGGCATAAATGGGGAGCCTGACCTGCCAAGAAGGAGGAGAGCCATAGATGTGGGGAAGAGATCTCTAGGGAGGTTGAGAACTGGAGTATTACGGTCATTACTGGGAGAGGTAGATATGGTGAGCAAGGGGTAGGCAGCTCTTAGAGAACTAGGACTCGCTCTTTCAAAGCAATTACTTGTTCCAGCTCCTCTCATATACCTGGTGACTTGGGAAGTCAAGGCCCTGACCTCAGGCTACTGTTGCTTAATGCCAGGTCGGTTGTCAACAAAGCCCCTCCTCATTCATGATTTATTCTGGAAGAGGGGGCTGACCTGGGATGCATAACTGAGACCTGATGGGGCAAGAGGGGGCATGTTCCCTCTCAGAGTTCTGTCAGACAGGTTTCAGATTTAACATCAGCTACGACTCCAGGGAAGGGGTGGTGGAGTGGCAGTCATTGTCCGGAAAAGTCTTTGTCCTCATAGGATATCTGCCCCGGAGATAGTTGGGTATGAGACTCTCCTCTTGAGGCTGGACTCAGTTGGGCTTGATGTTAATGTACCTGTCTCCCAACTGCATTACAACAGCCCTGTCTGTGCTGCTAGAGGTGGTAGATGTGTTGGTGGTGGAGTTCCCCAGGCTTATGATGCTGGGGGACTTCAATTTGCCATCACTTGGCAATCCCTTGGATGCGGCTCAGGAGTTTATGCTTCCATGACAACCATGGACCTGACCCAAGTAGTTCAGGGTCCAACTCATGGGGGGGGGGCACACACTTGTCCTGGTATTCCTCTCCGGGCAGTGGAGAGATGATCTGGAATTAAGGGGCATAGATCTTTTCCCTTCTCATGATCAGATCATTTCCTACTGAGGTTAGAATTTAGGATGCTACTCCCCCACCGCAGGGAGGTGGAACCAATTAAGTGTTTCCACCAAGATGCCTAATGGACCCAGAAGGATTCCTGAAGGAGCTTGAGGTGATACTCTGTCGACAATCTGCCTAAGTTCCTGGTGGCTGCTGGAATAGGACGGCATCGGAAGCACTAGTCTGGATTGTGCCTTTGCGACCTCTCCATGCCAATTGAT
The DNA here is from genome assembly GCF_031021105.1 of Erythrolamprus reginae. Lineage (NCBI taxonomy): Eukaryota > Metazoa > Chordata > Lepidosauria > Squamata > Dipsadidae > Erythrolamprus > Erythrolamprus reginae. The sequence goes on along the minus strand of NC_091950.1, from coordinate 309,300,230 downwards.
CCAGGAAAATGCCCTTGTTTAATGAGGAGCTCCGGGAGATGAAGCACCAGAAGAGACATCTACAGTGACACTGGAGGACCAGTAACTCTGAGTCTGACCAAACACTTTTAAGAGCCTTTATTAGGACTTATTTAGTGATGATATGGAAGGCAAAATGCTCACATTTTATGCACTTATTGCATCTGATGATTCACGCCCAGCCACCCTTTTTAGGGTGACTCATTCCTTCCTTAATGTAGGGGGAACTGAGGTGCCCCTGCAGGATAGAGCTGAGGAGTTTGCTCAGTTTCTATTGGATAAAATCACTCAGATTCGGATGGACCTAGACTCCATTGGGCAGATAACAGGGGCAGGTCTTAGACCTGTTATATGGGATGAATTTGAGCCTCTGAGTCCTGAGGAAGTAGAGAAGGCTGTGGAGCAATGGGTTCTTCCACTTGTTTGTTGGACCCGTGGCCCTCCTGGGTGGTTTCTTCAGTAGGGAGGTGACACAAGGCTGGTTTCAGGCTTTAGTTAATGCATCCTTGAGTGAGGGAGCCTACTGCAACTTTTAAAGGAGGTGGTGGTGAAACCTCTCTTCAAGAAGCCTTCCATGGATCCAGTGGAATTAAAGAACTTCTGTCCAGTCTCCAACTTACTCTTTGTGGGAAAGATTGTAGAGAAAGTAGTAGCACTTCAACTTCTATGGTCATTGGAAGAAATGGATTATCTGGACCCTTGTCAATCTGGCTTCAGACCTCGCTATAGCATGGAAACGGCTTTGTCACGCTGATGGATGATCTCTGGAGAGCCTGAGATGGGGGTGGTCATTCCTCTATCTTGGTGCCACTTGACCTCTCAATGGCTTTCAATATCATTGACCTTAGTATCCTTCTGGAATTACTAAGGGAGCTAGAGTTGGGAGGCACTGTGCTGTGGTGGTTTCTTCACTGATTGTTCATAGTTGGTGTTGGCAGAGGACAGAGGTCAACCCCTAGACCCCTTATTTGTGGGATGCCTCAGGGCCCGGTCCTCTCTCCCCTCCTATTTAATATATGCATGAAACCACTGGGTGAGGTCATTACAGTAATTTTAGTTATTTTCCAAGACCTCAGAGAAAATATTCTATCTAAGAAATACAGTATAATTAACATACATAGAATTACTTACATGCTTCTATATTATATTTTTAATGTAAAGAAAGAAAAACAATGTTTTAGCAAGCCCTTCAATTAATTATAAAACCACCTTACTGAAGTGAATCTGGAACTTCATGATCAGAATGCATTAGGATTCCATCTAAGCAGAATGAGAGGAAAAAATAGCATAAAGTACAATTCCTGTTATTTTTAAGCTGATATGTAATTTTTTTTCTATGTTGCTGGGACATCTCTCCCTTCTGCCTCCGATTCTTTAATGTTCTTGACTCCAGATATTAGGAGTGACCTACATCTCAACTCAAGCTTCAGATAATTAAGCTAGGAGGAATCCATGTCTTCCTGTGGTTGGACAGAAAGAACAAAATGAATATGCCAGCTGAATGATCTGCTAAAATGATAAGGGCCATTAGGTTTTGGACAGTTCTGAATTCTGCCTCTCTGCTCATCTTAATGATATATACTAAAGCCTAGCAAGGGGGAAATAAATTGCCAGAAGAAAAAGAGAAAACATTTGTTTTGTCAGAACCATTTATTGATCATATGGAGAAGTGGAACATGGAACCAATCAGATTATTGTAGAGTAACAGAAAACAGTTCAGTTGAAGGAATCAAAAATTGAGCAAATATGCTTAGAGCAGAGGTCTTCAAACTTGGCAACTTTAAGACTTGTGGACTTCAACTCCCAGAATTCTCCAGCCAGCATAGCTGGCTGGAGAATTCTGGAAGTTGAAGTCCACAAGTCTTAAAGTTGCCAAGTTTGGGGAACCTTGGCTTAGAGAATACGCAAGGTGGAGAAGAATTTAGGATTTTATTACACCTGATAACAATATGCTCACTGAGGCTTCTCTAATTAGATTTATTGTGGGGGAAAAAGAGAAATCCAGAACAGAAGTGTCAAGAACTGGACGCTGAATTTGTATTTACTGTATTTTTTCAGAATATAAGATGCACCGGGGTATAAGATACACCTAGATTTTAGAGGTGGAAAACAAGGGGAAAAGTATTCTGAACCAAAAGGTGTAGTAATATATTATTTACTAAAATACCAGTGTATTTTACAAACATGTATACTTTTTACAACCGTGTACACTTTTTACAAACTTCAGACTTGACAGAATTAAGGTTCGTGGCCTTCATCTCCCAGAATTTCTCCTCCCATTGTGCTAGCTCAGGAATGGGAGTTGAAGTCCACAAGTCTTAAACATCCCAGCTTTAAGACTAGTGGACTTCAACTCCCAGAATTCCTTCTCTAGTCATGCTAGATGAGGTACTTATAAGGCAAAACCATCACAATTTTTTGCAAAAAATGGGCTGTCTTTCACTACTTTTTCGCAAAAATGGGGTGGGCAAAGAGTCTGGGAAGCCTGCAGGGAGCTTCTGGTGCTGGGGAATGGGACAAATGGCCCTATTTTGGGAAAAATGGGATGGGGTTTTTGCCCATTTCCCCCCCACAAAAATGGGGTGGGCAAACAGCCTGGGAAGCCTGCAGAAGCTCCACAGTGCTGGGGGTGGCAAAAATGCCTCCATTTTTTCATTTTTTGCAAAATGGGGGCATTTTTGCCTTTCCCTAGTCTCCAGCTGCCCAGACTCTTTGTCCACCCTATTTTTGTGAAAAAAAGGGTGGAAAACAGCCCATTTTTGCAAATACAAAGGCATTGTTGTCATCCCCAAGCACCCAAGAGCTCTTTGCAGGCTTCACAGATACTCTGTCCACCCCATTTTTGCAAAACACAGGTCCAGTTTTTGCAAAAATGAGACACAGGGGCGAGGCTTCAGGACAGCAAAAATGGCTGTATTCGATGTATAAGACACACCGAAATTATCACCCTCTTAGGGTGGAAAGGGGTGCATCTTATATGCCTAAAAATATGGTAGGTTTGTGTCAAGCCCAAAGATGACACAGTGAGATCCAAATGAATCCAATCCTTTATTTGCTCATATCTCAGAGACATATGCTTGTTGAAGTTATAAGCATCTAAACTACTGAATATATCCTAAGGGATTGTAGGGTGCGGCTCAGTGATTGGTTGCTACCAGTTTGCCCCGGATTGGGTGAACCAGTGGCGTGGGAGACTCCGCCCACCCTCCTGGACAACAACATGGATGATCTGTGCATGCACAGAAGATTCTGCACATGTGCAGAATGGCCTTGAGCAAAGCGAGCACGTGCATTTACAGTTCCAAACCAGTAAGGAAGTAAGTGAAATCTACTACTGGTGCAGATACCTTGAAACTTCGTCCCTTCCCCTTCCAGTTTGGAACTCTTAATCTGCAATCTCTCTTTGGGAAAGCTCTGTGCAGTGAAGGGCTACCAAAAATTTTACTACCACATTGTGGACGTGGCTTATGCAGGACGCCCTGCATTTTCTTTCAACATCTTTCAGTGTACATTTTTTCCTACCCCATTGTATTCCCCCCCCCCCAATCCAGGCAGTAGCCCACCCCTGGCTGTGTGTAATATTATTCTTTAGAACGATATATCTAGTACATGCAATTTGACAACTGGATAATGTAAATGGATTCTCTGTGCCCCAAAACATTGTTGCTATAGATTTCCTCTAGATTTTATCAGTTAACCAAGTTTCTTTGTGGTTATTCTATGGGTTACAACTGTCTATTAAAATTAAAATTTCTTTGGAACAAAGTGACTACAACTGTTGGGGTGCAGAATTTAAACATACAATATTTTGAAACACTTGTGATAGACTGTCTCATAAATATTCTCTCTTTCTCTATGTGCATAGGTGGCTAATTTCTATAGATCATGTAATGATTGCGGAAATCGCATTCTGCATACTATCAATTATCAATTTGTTGCTAAAATAACATGCTCATGGCCGTATGGTTGTTGTTTATTTCCTGTTGTGAAAAAGGGATTATCTCCCTTCTCTTCATTATAAATGTTAGGCTTGTCAAAAGACCAATTTATTTGTCAATGTTTTTTCCTTGTTTTACATCACTAAATATTTTAAAAATAAGATAAGTATTTTTTTCACATGGCACATTTGAATGTACATGCATATATAAAGAGTTTATTGTTTTCTTTGGATTCTGGTAATTTTAGCAAATTTGCTTTTTGAAGGCAAGTTGCTCTACTGGTTGATTGTTCTCTCTGTAGGAAATTTCTCTTTAGTTCCAAGTTAGTTCTCTCCCTGATTAGTTTCTATCCATTGCTGCTTCTCCTGCCTTCTGCTGCTTCTAGTGGCAGTGATTACCCGATTATCTCAATAAACATATTTAATAATTGGCAAATAAGTTATCTTGATAAGACTGTAATTAATTAAAATATTTATAACAAAGATTATTTTCAAGAAAGGAAACATTGCTTACTTTTCTTTTTAAAAAATCAAAAAAGAAAAGTGTGCATCAACCCTGCCACCCCAATTTATTCACAATATAAACAAATAGCCTAAATATAATGAGTTCTGTTTCTACCAATAGGCATCACATTATCAGTTTCATCATTATTGGAGATTGTTGGGCAATAGCTAGGTATTGTACTGTGGGTTCAAACCCTCTACCAGAAATTAAACTTTAAGATCTTTTGAACTTGAATGACAATGTACAGCACATTAATTTTTAGGAGATATCTGGGCCCTGGTGCTCGGCACTTGAAGGAAGGAATATATAGAGGCTATCAGAATGGTATATACAGTCCATTAAGTTTTGAGAACAGGTGTTACATTAGGATAGATCTAAGTTGAGTGTGATAAACTTTAATATGGTGTGATAAACTTTAGATTTAGGGATCTCTTAGTAGGAGAAAGGAAGGAGGAAGAGATATTTTTGCCCATTCTTCTTCCTACTTTGTACTTTCTGCCACCTAAAAAGCTATATAAGAGGGTGAGGGCTTTTTCCAAAAATAGCATGGGAAATGGTATTTACACATAAAATTTTTCCATTCTTCCCACAAAATTCCAAAGGAACATTGCCCAAATGTGCACCCTCACTTTTTCATGAAAATTCTTAGCCCTTACCAGGCAAAGGACTATTCATAGTAGAGAGTAATTCCAAGCTACTGCCCATAGTATAATACCAATGCCTTCATTATTTCTTGTGTGACATTTTTATCACATGCTTAGCAAAGAATAAAAATAGCTGCAGGCAAATTCAGTTTTTACTTTTCACTGTCACTCTGAAAGGCTTGTCTCCTAGACAATATCGTGGAAAAAAGCTGAAAAATCATGTCTCTTTCACCTGGGAAGCTCTAGCACTTTTTAAAATGGTAAATTCTGCATAACAGGCCACTGGAAAGTGAGCATTGACAAGTATTAATTAAGAACTTAATCTCTGAATAAATAAAAAGCAGTGAACACGATTAAATCTGTTCGTGAAATACAGCAGAACATTTGGCTTTAATGAGAAAATGCACTCCCCGCTCTAGACCGATGGGAATTCCTTTGCAGTATGTGTTGTAAACATTTCTTCTTTCTCCTTGACAGGTAATATTTGAGGCTGAAGTCTCAGATGGAAGAAATGGCTACATTGCCATTGATGACATCCAGGTTCTGAGCTACCCTTGTGGTAAGTAATGATTAAGAGACACACTTTTCTCTGTCTTTTTAAAGAGAGGCTCAATATTGTCAGACTGGTGTTTTCATTACTCAGCCATTGGTGTCCTGCTGCTATCACTGTTTTTCTATCCTTTTCTTTTCCAACGTGTTAGAAAAAGGAAAGGAGAATGTCAAAGTCATAAATGCTATTTTGTTATCACATAATTATTTCAATTCAGTGATTCTCTCTCACTCGACCTGTAATTAAAGTGAAATAAAGGTTATCTAATAGTTTTATTGGAAACTGGATTTTTTAAAAAAAGATTCATTTTACTCCCAATAATAAAAGCAGGTAATAACAATTGATAAATCTTATTTTAAAAATGTATTGTGGCAGTTATGAAAAATGTCGGTTTTCAGACATGGTGGATTTGGTTTTTTCGTGAACTAAACCCCATAATCATCACAATTATGACAAATCATGGCTTGAACTGTCTTAATGGAGCCCAGTGAACCAACACCAGCTCCCCAACTCTGGAAAATTCACACTAGACTTCAAGCATCTTGTTGTGTGTGCCTCTCCATTCTTCCTCCATACTCTGGAAATCATTGGTTTTCTTTTCACAGTCTGTACTGATTTGGGGGGGGGGGGCATGTCATCTGCTGGTGTTGGTCCACTGTGCTTCATTAAGTCCAGGGTCCACGCAGCCATCTACCGGGATATTTTGGAGCACTTCATGCTTCCTTCCACAGCTGTTTGTGTGTGTGGAGCGGGAGGGGGGAGAGAAAGTATTCCGATTCTGTTACTATAGCTGTTATAGTAAAATAGTCCTGGCATATATAGCATTGGTTTTTTAAAAGTTTCATATTTCCTGTTGGGCTAACAGGTTGTATACACCAAAGGAAGTTACATTATACTATAGGCTATACAAGATGGCGCCGACAAAGGCTGCCTCGGTGAAATGCTCTCAAACAGTTTTTTCATTTTCTACTATTCCCTGCAATTCTCAACGGATTTCCTACTCAAGAGACCATCTGCTAAGAATTAAAGAACATTTCTTTAAGGAGCAGCTATCTGCAACTTCAACCCCACCTGTCTTTACAAACGCGGAGGAGATTTTAGCACAGGAGGAAGCCATTTCCCGGCAACCATGGATCACCAAAAACATACGCAGCCGGCAGAGACGAAGAGGTAAAAGGGCGGGAATTTTAAATAGACTAAGGAACAAGGGAATTAAAAAACAACCGCTCCCTTCTATCTTTCTTACCAATTTACGTTCACTTGCCAACAAGATGGATGAAATACTGCTCTTAAATAGATGCTATTCTGATTTTCACAACGCATCTGCCCTATGCTTTACTGAAACCTGGCTAAACGAGGAAATTGATGATAACAGTATGCATTTACCGGGCTTTCAAATGTTTCGGGGTGATCGGAATGCAAAATTATCAGGGAAAAAAAGGGGAGGAGGCTTATGTATATATATCAACAACAGCTGGTCTCAAGACATCACCATTATACAAAAATTCTGTGATGAAAACTTGGAGTCTTTAATTATTAATTGCAAACCCTTTTATTCTCCTCGTGAGATTCATTCCTTCTTAATTTCTACAATTTACATCCCTCCCCAAGCATCTGTACAAAAGGCACTAAAAACCCTAGCTGATCAGATTATGGAGGCTGAAGCCAAATACCCTGATTCACTGGCCATTATTTTGGGAGATTTTAACAAGGCAAACTTAAGAGATGAGCTACCAAAATACTTTCAACATGTAAATTGTCCCACCAGAGGCAATAATATCTTAGACCATTGTTACACAGCTGTAAAAAATGCATACAGGGCTTTACCAAGAGCAGCTGTGGGCCATTCTGATCATTGCATGATTCACCTTGTACCTGCTTACAAACAAAGATTTAAAGCCACAAAACCAATAATTAAATCAGTGAGGACTTGGACTGAGGAAGCAAAGTTAAAGCTACAGGCTTGCTTTGACTGCACAGACTGGAATATTTTTAAAGACACCTCTGCAGATCTAGATGAACTAACAGATATTGTAACATCATATGTCAGCTTCTGTGAAGACCTATGTGTACCAACCAGGAACTTGAAAATATACAGTAACAATAAACCTTGGTTCACAGCCAAACTCAAGCAGTTACGTCATTCCAAAGAGGAAGCCTACAGAAAAGGTGATAGAATGCTGTACAATCAGACCAGAAATATATTAACAAGGGAGATCAGAGCAGCAAAAAGGAACTACTCTGAAAAGCTAAAGAATCAATTCTCAACAAATGAACCAGCAAACATGTGGAAAACTCTCAAAAACATCACCTGTTACAGCAAACCACCTTCCCAAGCTGAAGGAGATCAGCAATTGGCAGATGACCTGAATGTGTTCTACTGCAGGTTTGAAAAGAAACCTCAACCACTTATGTGCAGAACCTCCATCCCAGACACACCAACAACAGCTAAATCTTCTACAATTGAACCCATCCACTGTTAGACCCCCCTGCAATTTGCATACCGAGCAAATAGATCAACAGATGATGCTGTTAATATGGCTCTACACTACATCCTTCAACATCTTGAATCTCCAATGACCTACGCCAGGGTCCTCTTTGTGGACTTCAGTTCAGCATTCAATACCATCGTACCGGACATTCTCTTAATCAAACTAAATCAGCTAGCGGTACCTGAACACATTTGTAAGTGGATCACAAGCTTCCTAACAGACAGGAAGCAGCAGGTGAAGCTAGGAAAAATCACATCAGATATATGTACAATTAGCACAGGTGCCCCCCAAGGCTGTGTACTCTCACCACTTCTCTTCTTTCTATACACTAATGACTGCATCTCATACGATCCATCTGTTAAACTACTGAAGTTTGCAGATGATACAACAGTGATCGGACTCATTCGAGACAATGATGAATCTGCATACAGACGGGAAGTTGAACAACTATCCTTGTGGTGTGACCAGAACAATCTAGAACTGAACACACTCAAAACCGTAGAAATGGTGGTAGACTTTAAGAGAAACCCTTCCACCCTTCCACCTCTCACAATACTAGACAACACAGTATCAACAGTAGAGACCTTCAAATTTCTAGGTTCTATCATATCTCAAGACCTAAAATGGTCACCTAACATCAAAAACATCATCAAAAAAGCACAACAAAGAATGTTCTTTCTGCGCCAGCTCAGGAAGCTCAAACTGCCCAAGGAGCTGCTGATTCAGTTCTATAGAGGAATCATTGAGTCTGTCATCTGCACCTCTATAACTGTCTGGTTTGGTGCTGCAACCCAACAGGACCGACACAGACTTCAGAGGATAATCAGAATTGCAGAAAAAACAATTGCTGCCAATCTGCCCTCCATTGAGGACCTGTATACTGCACGAGTCAGTAAAATATTTACTGACCCCTCACATCCTGGACACAAATTGTTTCAACTCCTACCATCAAAACGTCGCTACAGAGCACTGCACACCAAGACAACTAGACACAAGAACAGTTTTTTCCCGAACGCCATTACTCTACTAAACAAATAATTCCCTCAACACTGTCAGCCTTTCTACTAAATCTGCACTTCTATTCTACTAGTTTTTCTCATCATTCCTATCACCCATTTCCTCCCATGTTGACTGTATGACTATAACTTGTGGCGTATATCCTAAGATTTTTATTAATATTGCTTCTTCATTGCTTATTTGACCCCTATGACAATCATTAAGTGTTGTACCACATGATTCTTGACAAATGTATATTTTATTTTATGTACGTTGAGAGCATATGCACCAAGACAAATTCCTTGTGTGTCCAATCACACTTGGCCAATAAAATTCTATTCTATTCTATTAGCTCTTCCCCAATAGGGCCAAGGATTTATTTGGTGTTTTTTTATGTTTATATAATTTATTGGCAGCTCATCTTATATAAGGTAACTCTGGTCAACTTACTGTCATAAAATATATATATCTACATTAGCAATAACAATAGCACTTAGACATATACTGATTCAGAGTGTTTTATAGCCCTCTCTAAATGGTTTACAAAATCAGCATATTTCCCCAAAAATCTGGGTCATCAATTTACCAACCTCAGAAGGATGGAAGGCTGAATCAATCTTAAGTCAGTCAGGATCAAAAACCTGGCAGGCAGTAGAATTAGCTTGCAATACTGCATTCTTACCACTGCTCTACCATGGCTCTTTACTTTAAAACATAAATAAATTAAAACCAAAAATTAAAGTCTAAAGACACATGAGGAGGATGGGGGTGGAATGGGGGAGGTGGGATATCATGTTACTCAACTAACCACCTCCACTGCGCTGCTCCCCATGAGTCAAATATCTGAGTAACGAGAAGGTGTTAATAATGACTAGTCTTCGATTTAGCCATCAAAATTAGCAACATATTAATGCAGCTAAAATTCTGGAGAAATGTGCTTCTAGGATTTGACATCCCTTGGATGTTGGTACATTTTAATTGTTTGAAGATGTCTCACAGACTTGAAAAAAATCATTATAATCAGTGCCTACTCTGGAAGAGTGTAATAACAAATGAAACTGAGTTTGTGGAAACTAAACATAATGTCAATATTTCTTGCCCCTAATCCTTAATAATTTAAGAGTAATCTCAAACCTACAGTCTAGATTGGAATATAAAAATACACACATTCACCTCAGAAACTTGGAAAAGGATCATGACAAACTGTATCTATAGTTTTGAACGACAACAACAAAAAAACCCTTGTATGTAGATATCTCCATGTAGTCATAAGAAATTAGGCTTTACCTGAGAGAGTCTTTACCTTAATGTAGTATTTTTCAACCTCAGTAAATATAGATATGTGGACTGACAGTGGAATTCTGAGATCTGAGAGTTGAAGTACACACATACTTTAAATTGAGCCTGATTTGACACTATTTGAGTCTGATTTAACACTTCTTTTTCTTCTTCTTCTTCTTCTTCTTCTTCTTCTTCTTCTTCTTATTATTATTATTATTATTATTATTATTATTATTATTATTATTATAATTATTATAAATAAGTGGTCCTTGGCATGCTGGGTGCAGTGCCAAAGGATCTCAGTGGACATTTGAAAACCATCGGTGTTGGCAAAATCTCCATCTGTCAATTGCAAAAGGACGCTTTATTAGGATCCGCACACATAATTCGCCACTATATCACGCAGTCCTAGGCATAGTTCCCTCTAAGCTGAGCAGTGAGCAATCGCTCACTTAAAAATCATCATCAACTCAGAGTTTTCCAAACCTGCCCAGAAGCCGAGAGGGAAAGAGTGAGAGGGAAGGAGAGAGAGAGGAAGAGAGGAAGAGAGAGAAACAGATAGAAAAAAGAGAGGAAGGAAAAGAGAAAGAAAAAGAATGGGAGTAAGGAAGAGAGAAAGAAAATCAAAATCTAGTTTGAAACTAGCTCAACTATTTAAGTGGCATTTTGATATTGATAGAGTTGCCCTATTATGAGCTCACTGTTATAGATACACAGTACAGTAGTCCCTCGCTATACCACGCTTCACCTACTGCGGCTTCACTTCATCGCGGGTTTCTGAGGAAGTCGATCGGCAGATTTAAACAGCCCGCCGAACTCGATCGGCAGGTTTTTTTAAAAAAATAAATATCTAAAATTGTAAATACTGTATTTAAATACTGTATCTAAAATAAATACGGTGTGGGAAGGGTTTATAAACACTTAAAACAATGAAAACTTACCAAACAATTACAATATAAATACTTAAATAAATACTATCAGTCGATAAATTCCCCATCGCGGATTTCACCTATCGCGGCCAGGTCTGGAATGTAACACCAGCGATAGGTGAGGGACTACTGTACAGTATTTTATTTTGAAATTCTCTGAGGCAAAACAGGGTGGGTTTTTTGTTTGTTTGTTTGTTTGTTTGTTTGTTTGTTTATTTATTTATTATTTCTGTGCCCCCCAGTCCCGAAGGGACTGCCGCTCAGACACTATACTTTTCTGCCCACCCCCCCCAAAAAATTAGAGGGAACACTGGTCCTAGGTGCTTGGGAAGCACCCAACTGGTGATGAAATACGAAATCCAGCATAGTGATCTCATTTGCTGTGTGATATTGATAATAAATATAATAAATATAACAACAACAACAACAACAACAATAATAATAATAATAATATACCCATACCTTATCTGCTGTCAGTGCTTTTTTCAACCCATTTTTTTCACACACAGTTTTGTCATAGAACTTCCCCTGAGGCAATGCAGAAAGTATAAAAAGGTTTGTGACTAGTTCAGACAATGCTATGTCTGCAATGTAGATGATATTTACTGACAGGGACTCCACATTCCCCCAACCCATCATAACATAGAGCTAATTAAACCTGACTCTTTGTGTTATTAATGCAGTAGTTTTCACATTGAATATTATTGAAATTCACTTTCAGATTTGCAGTTTATTTGCATCCTATTTAGCTGTTTTCCTTACTGAGCTAAAATGTTTTTTTTCCCTTTCATGTATGAATTTCTTTTGCTCTAAAGCCTCCGTGCTTTTTTTTGGGGGGGGGGGAAGGATAAAAAAAATGACTGAGAGTACCCTTTGGTAACTTTTTTGCTTTCCTATTTCTGTGTATCTTTGGGGGATTTTTTTTAAAAAATGTGACTGAGAGTACCCTTTGGTAACTTTCTGCTTTCCCTATCTCTGCAGATAAATCTCCACATTTCTTGAGGCTGGGGGATGTAGAGGTCAATGCAGGTCAGAATGCAACTTTTCAGTGCATTGCTACAGGAAGGGATGCAGTGAAGAACAAGTTATGGCTGCAGGTAAGGCTCTTCCTGACCTATTAATGGTCAGACCCATCTAATAAAAATAAAGTGTCCAGTTCTTCAAAGATTGTATATGACAGACATCTGACAGGGAATAATCGTTATTTATTATTTATACCTATTTCAACTTTGTTAGCACCAGCTTCCTCTATCTGGCTTGCATATATGGAATTCTGTTTCCATTTTTTTTCATTTTTCAATAAATTTTATTAAATTTTCATAAAATAGACAAAACTGACAAACATACATTTAACATAAAAGTGGGGTTGCAACTTCCCCGCTTATTCTAGAAGTTAAATTTCAATACAGAAAAAAGAATACATTGTTAATACTATAAATCTACTTATTACTTTAAATGAAAAGAATAAAATTATTTAACCTTATATAATAAATCTTCATATATAAACTACATCCTACACAGAGTTTAAATCTTATTCATACTTCTACCATTCGCCTATTCTTTTTACTTTTACTTCTTCTTATTTATCCAAATATACACTTTGTTACAAATCTCATAAAATTCTGTTTCTTCTTGGTCTTTTAACTGTCTTGTCATCATATCCATTTCAGCGCAGTCTAATATTTTCTTAATAACCTCCTCTTCTTTTCCCCTTTCCAATTTTGCGTATATATTATCCTGGCCGCTGTCAAAATATGAATAACTAAATGTAAAATTTCTTTCTTATATTTCTGATTAGTTATACCCAGTAGATAACATTCCGGGGTTTTTTCTCTCTCCTGCATTACTATTTCTTTTATTATTCTTTCTATCATTTTCCAATAAAACTTAGCTTTACTACACATCCACCATTGATGATAATAGGAACCTATTTCTTTCTTACATTTCCAACATAGTGGAGAAGTCTTAGGGAACATTTTCGCTATCCTACTTGGTGGGAGGTGCCACCTATAAAATATCTTAATTTGGTTTTCTTTTAACGAGACCGACTTTGTCATTTTCCAGTTTGAGATCCAGACATTTTCCCATGTATCTATATCAATTTCTCTACCTATATTTTTACACCAACTTATCATGTTATCCTTTAGGGTCACATCTATGTTTTTATGACCAATCATATATTTATATGCTTTCCTATTAATTTAGTCTGGTTTGTAATTAATAAGTTACCTAAGAATTCTGTTTCCATTCTGTAGCACAGGCCAGGGGAACGAAGGAGAAAACCTCTCTACTCCATATCTTCCTTTTCTGTGGGATTCATTCTTTTTTAAGTTGCAGGCCGGTAACTATGTAGATTTCTGTATCCTTGGTGGACTGGCCTTCATAAAATCAGGCTGATAACATATTGTCACAAAGCTAGCCCCACATATTTTTCTGTCTGAGGAACAGATCATGGTGCATTCTGCAAAATGGGGTGATTGACGGCTTGGTGTGATTGACAACCGGAACTGGCAATGAGACAGAATTCTCACGTACATCTGAAAGTAGCAGCCCACTTCTGGGAACAATGAGGAAGGCATTTGACAGGCACATATCTGTGAACTGGGGCACAGCAGCTGCCATTTCTGATTACAATTACTTATTATTACTATTAATAGGAATATACGCCATCTTTGTTTTATACATTTCAAGGCAAAATTGTGAGGTGGGCTTTCATGCCTAAGGGAAGGCTGGAACTCACAGTCTCTGTTCCAGTACATTAACCACTTCATAGATGAGGCCAGTTCAGCTGTGCATATTTATAATGTAATAACTTAACCATACAGAATAGGCTCCTGTATTACAGTAAGACATAATCCAATTTGTTGAGGAATATGATTTAGTAGGACACATAAATTCACTTATTATGGCTTAGTATTATGCGCAAGCTAGGACATTATGACTTGTTTAACAAACCTTGGTTTAACTTGCCTTTGTTTAAAAATAGTAAGGTAGCTGAAAATAACCGCAGCCAAATCTTGCATATACAAAGTAGTGTAAGCAATTCATAGAAGCAACCCAAGTACTGAGTTGTCTGAATTTCACATACTTATATGAAAACAAAGCGTAGAAGTTGTAGCATTCTGTATCGCAATGCATGATATCTCAGTTTAATTAATCCAAGAGCTCAGCCTTGAGCTTTAATTTAAATATATGCATGCAATTGAAATTTTTAAATCCTAGAATTAAACCAATAAGAGAGAAAAAAGCCTAAGAGAAGGAATTAATTGGCTATTTAAGCAAAGTACAGAATACTGTAGTAGATATTATTATAATGGTCTTTATATGGTTTACTAGCGGACATATCAAGAAAGTGTAGTCTTAACTGAATCTTGAGCATCTTCAAAGATAATGAGGACTTGCCAAAACTAGGACTTGGACTTTATATGGTTTACTAGCGGACATATCAAGAAAGTGCATCTTCAAAGGTAATGAGGACTTGCCAAAACTCCGACTTGTAGTCAGTGAAAAATCTCCTTTACGTCATCAATACTTGGCAATTATTGCTTTTTCCCAGGAAGAGGATAAGGTGACTTATTCTTGTACATCCGCATCCATATCTCCCAACTGTTTCACTATCTGGAAGCATTCTGCTTATTAGTTTAGTGAGATTATGTAAAAAAAAAAATTGTTTTTAGGCATTTCAAAAAGTTTGAAATAGTTTCAACTTGTATGCTCTATCTAATATGGGCTATGTGAATTGGGTAACCAGTTCACCATTTCTCAGGAGGATTTAAATTACTTGACATTAATCTTCACATTGACTCACAAAGAAGATATCTCAGAATTTAAGATGGGAACCTCAAAATGAAGTAATTAATTAACCAAAACTTAGAAAAATCTTTTCACATTCTTAGCTTCCCCTATATTGGCTGAAACCAATCTGAAGATTCTGTATAGATAAGCATGCATAATAGGGACATTCAAAATGTACCATTATTATTCTAGGAAGAGAATATTTCTGCAATACCAGAACATTCTATTATTTACTCAAGTCATTTTTACCACCTGTTTTTGAGGGAGACCAAACCTTTTCTGGAGATAAATTTCCAGGTTTAACAAGGAACAATAAGCACCACTTCTTGTTCTGGAAGATTTACTTTGATGATCACTGGAATGGTTGAATCACTATGGTACAAGTGAAGCATGGGTTTTTACTTTAATTGATTGATTGGTTGGTTGGTTGGTTGATTGACTTGTATGCCACCCTTCTCCAAGGACTCAAGGTGGCTTGTAAGCCCAATAAATAAATTTATAAATAAATTTCTGAGGACTCAGGGCAGCTTATGTCTATATATATAGGGTGGCTTGAGTGTGAGTGTGTGTATACACATGCATGTGTGTGCCAGATGCCACATTATAAAAAAGGGCAAGGTCTTGACAATATATATCAGCAAAGTCCTACAATTATACCTTACTCTAAGACTGTAACACAATTTTCTTCTTTCTACGAACCTTTTCAATGTTTAAACCCAGAAATCATGTTCAGATTCATAAGCATTTTCTAATTACTAAGAATTTAGATAGAAATTTTAGAATTGTATATTTGTTGCTTGAGTATTGGCATTTTCATTTTGTTCCCCCAAATAATCTTTCTAATGGATTAAAATCCTTAAGTAAGAAGTATAGACATTGTGCAGATGAGAACATATTTCTAAGGTCAGAATTGGTGGCTGATGTCTCTCTCTCTCTCTGTCTCCCCTCTCCTGCGCTTGTGCACACATGCACACACCACACATGGGGGAGGGGAAGAGAGAGAAGGTTTTATCTGTATGTATATACAGTACATAATAGTAAAGTGAAGCGAGATAATTGTTTAGTTAGGATTGGTTTCAGGAATGAGGTGCCAATGGGTTTTCCTGATACCACTTGTGATTCATAATACAATCCTGCAACATACAATACTACCAGCTCATATTGCCAGAATGGAGCTTGTGTTCCTGAATCTCAATTGTTGAATTCTATCAAAAAACTCTTTGAGAAGATAGTACTAGGAAACTCCTTTGCCCTTTTTGCTTTTTCCATCATATTTACCAAAGCTTTTCAGTATGAAACTGCTGGAAGAAGTCAACCATATAGTTGTTACTCCAAAGAATAATTGCCTAGAATTACAAGGTAGCTCTCTTGCTCGAAATATTGCCTTATTTCAAGTCATTCCACATCCTTCATCGAAAACATATATATATTTTAGACACAGCTGTGCAGTTTTAAGTATTTGGGGGCTTTTGGGCTTTATCTCTTATTTTGCAAATATTGATTTATTTAACCATTTCTCACTTTGAATTACAAATACAGTATATGTGAATTCTATTGATGAATTTCTTTCTTCCATTATGTTCTTTTAAGGCAAGGGTAGGCAAAGTTGGCTCTTCTATGACATGTGGACTTCAACCCCCAGAATTCCTGTCCTAGCATGATTGGCTCAGGAGTTCTGGGAGTTGAAGTCCACAAGTCATAGAAGAGCCAACTTTGCCTACCCCTGTTCTAAGGCAATGAATATGGCCACGATGGCGAACCTATGGCATGCATGCCAGATGTTGGCACCTACAGTCCTCTCTGTGGGCACATGCACCATCACCAGCTGCTCTTCTGATCTTCCATTTTCTGGTTCTCTGGCGCCCATGAAGACCAGCGGGCCAGTGCGCATGATTGCGCAGGAAAACCAAAAACCAGTTTTCCGGCACTCCAGTGCACACATGTATGCACACATTCTGATTGGTGCTGAAAAGGTTTGGCATCACTGGAATATGGGGTCATGGCTTCATTTTTGACAACAATCCATCTGTCTATGGGGGAATCACAAATTTAGGAAAATGAGCTTCTCTTCCTCAAATGCAATTAGGCTTTCACTGGTTGGAGGGAAATAAATAGACTGGCAGAGTATCTGGATTCTGGGGGTTAGAGTATGGTCATCTGCAACATCAATTTGTGTAGTAATTTTTGCTGTTATCTTCCATCCTTTGGTAAAACCCTGATTGCATTTTGTGTTGCTGCTGCTACTGCTGATTCTGCTCATGATGTATTCTTCACTGGTTGGAACCTACTTCTTGATATTTCTCTTGGCTTGCTACTCAGCACAGCCTAGGTGTGCCTGGCGATCCCTTTGTTCTCTGTGAATTCCATCTTCTTTCATTGGCTAGTACCTATCCTGAAGTGCTCCCCATGAGTGAGGCATGAAGGAATTCTTCACCAGTGAAGATGATGATAACAACAACAACAACAACAACAACAACAGAGTTGGAAGGGAGGTCTTGGAGGTCTTCTAGTCCTACCCCCTTGGAGGTCTTCTAGTCCTACCCCCTTGGAGGTCTTCTAGTCCTACCCCCTGCTTAGGCAGAACACCCTACACTACTTCAGACAGATGGTTATCCAACATCTGCTTGAAAACATCCAGTGTTGGGGCATTCACAACTTCTGGAGGCAAGCTGTTCCACTGATTAATTGTTCTGGCTGTCAGGAAATGTCTCCTTAGTTCTAAGTTACTTCTCTCATTGTTTAGTTTCAACCCATTGCTTCTTCTTCTACCAACAGGTGCTTTGGCGAATAGGTTGACTCATTCTTTGTGTCAACCCTGAGATACTGGAACACTGCTGTCATGTCCCCCCTGGTCCTTCTTTTCATTAAACTAGCTGTGCCCAGTTCCTGCAACCGTGTTTCATATGTTTTACACTCCAGTCCACTAATCATCTTTGTCACTCTTCTTTGCACTTTTTCTAGAGTCTCGACATCCTTTTTGCATCGTGGTGACCAAAACCTAGTGCAGGATTCCAAGTGTGGCCTTAGTTAGTACAGATCTTGTGGGGCTAATAACTCATAAAGGGGACAGGGTTATCCTTAACATAATGGGTATGTTGACACTGTCAGATTATAATCTCTCTTTGCTGTCACCTTCTAAAATGTGGTTTCAAAGACAGCAATGTTTTCCTGGGTTCTGTTTCAGTGCTGGCTTTGCTGGGTACAAACACAGCCTTTACGTCAGACTAGAACAGGGCTTGAAGTGAGAGGACATCTGGAAGTTAGCCTGGAAAGGACTGCAAGCTCTTGGCATGTACCAGAGTCCCTGAGCCAGGTTGTTCCTGGAGCTTCTGCGCTCTGGCCTAAAAGGAACAGAGCAGATTTCAACTAGATTCCTTGTGTCAATTGGCTGGGTTCACACAGCATATCACCCAGTTCAAGATCTAGCAGCCAGAAGCACACAACAGAGGAAAAAAACGCATAGCTTCACCTGAGAAAAATGAGTGAATCCAGACTGTTTATCTATCCGTTCAGTTAGTTTATACTTCAGTACATTGTGCAACTCCAGGAAATGGATTTCTACTAAGAGATTAAATGTTGCATACACATATCCTTTATAGCCATTCAGAAGCTGTCCTGCATGAAACCACTTATTGCTCCCGTAATACTTTTGAATGAAGGGTGTGACTCTCCCCCAACTTTGTGGTCCTTTAGTTTCTTAGAGATATTGAGCGTAAGCCAAATAAGAATCTTTAAGAAGCCAGAGATAATTGGGTGTGAAGGAAATTGTTTCCATGGTCAATAGATAGAATGGGAAAGGGGCATTTCCATAACCACAAAAGCTATGAAAGAGAAGCAAGAAGCAAACTCATTACTCCACCTGGTGCGCACAACCTTTATTAGGAAGGAAATGAGTACCAGGACCAGGACCAGTTTCTTGGTTAAAAAGAGAAAGCATGCAGGTGCACCATCCTGAGCTCTTAGTCCTGGTCTGTTTGGATAAGCAGAATGGAGAATGGAATTCTGATGGTGGATTTTCCATATGAAAAGGGAGCATAGAAATACAAGGGACACATTCAATGTTAAACTGGTTCCCCTGGCACACAATTAAAAAGTAGAAGCTTATCAGTGTTATTCATGGCAGAGTCATAAATTCATGAATCCTTGGGAGTGGTTCTGTATTATATGCTGCCCTGAGTTTTCAGAGAAGGGCGGCATGCAAATCAAACAAAACAAAACAAAACCATTCATTCATTCATTCATTCATTCATTTCTCTGCTTTGGTGTAAATTTATTTATTTATTTTATTTATTATTTGGATTTGTATGCCACCCCTCTCCGAAAACTCAGGGCGGCTCACAACAAGTGAAACAAATCATAAATAATGCAATTAATTAAAATATTTAGAAATTTAAAAAACCCCATAAACTAACAGACACACACACAAGCATACCATGTATGAATTAAACATGCCCAGGGGGAGATGTTTCAATTCCCCCATGCCTGACGGCAAAGGTGGGTTTTAAGGAGTTTACGGAAGGCAAGGAGAGTAGGGGCAGTTCTAATCTCCGGGGGGAGTTGGTTCCAGAGAGCCGGTGCCGCCACAGAGAAGGCTCTTCCCCTGGGGCCCGCCAACCGACATTGTTTAGTTGACGGGACCCGGAGAAGGCCCACTCTGTGGGACCTAATTGGTTGCTGGGATTTGTGCGGCAAGAGGCGGTCTTGGAGATATTCTGGTCCAATGCCATGAAGGGCTTTAAAGGTCATAACCAACACTTTGAATTGTGACTGGAAATTGATCGGCAGCCAATGCAGACTGCGGAGTGATGGTGAAACATGGGCATACCTAGGTAAGCCCATGACTGCTCTCGCAGCTGCATTTTGCACGATCTGAAGTTTCCGAACACTTTTCAAAGGTAGCCCCATGTAGAGAGCATTACAGTAGTCGAACCTCGAGGTGATGAGGGCATGAGTGACTGTGAGCAATGAGTCCCGGTCCAGATAGGGCCGCAACTGGTGCACCAGGCGAACCTGGGCAAACGCCCCCCTCGCCGCAGCTGAGAGATGGTTTTCTAATGTGAGCTGTGGATCAAGGAGGACGCCCAAGTTGCGGACCCTCTCTGAGGGGGTCAATAATTCCCCCCCCCAGGGTAATGGACGGACAGGTGGGATTGTCCTTGGGAGGCAAAACCCACAGCCACTCCGTCTTATCCGGGTTGAGTTTGAGTCTGTTGACACCCATCCAGGCCCCAACAGCCTCCAGGCACTGGCACATCACTTCCACCGCTTCGTTGACTGGGCATGGGGTGGAGATGTAAAGCTGGGTATCATCAGCATATTGATGATACCTCACCCCATGTCCTTGGATGATCTCACCCAGCGGTTTCATGTAGATGTTGAATAGTAGGGGAGAGAGGACCGACCCCTGAGGCACCCCACAAGGGAGAGACCTCGGAGCCGACCTCTGACCCCCCACTAACACCGACTGCGACCGGCCAGAGAGGTAGGAGGAGAACCACTGAAGAACAGTGCCTCCCACCCCCAGCCCCTCCAGCTGGTGCAGAAGGATACCATGGTCGATGGTATCGAAAGCCACTGAGAGGTTGAGGAGCACCAGGAAAGAGGATAAACCCCTGTCCCGGGCCCGCCAGAGATCATCCATCAACGCGACCAAAGCGGTTTCCGTGCTGTAACCGGGCCTGAAACCCGACTGCTGGGGACCTAGATAATCGGCTTCTTCCAAGGACCGCTGGAGCTGGAGTGCCACCACCTTCTCAACAACCTTCCCCATAAAGGGAAGGTTGGAGACTGGACGATAGTTATTAGCCAATGATCTTCCAGATATTTTTGGAATATGACTTCTCATCTAATTTTTGGACAGGTTGATTGAGATCAATGTAAACTGAGGTCTAGCAAACACCAGTGGAACACAGAGTCTCCATTAGAATAGAATAACAGAGTTGGGAGATACCTTGGAGGTCTTCTAGTCCAACCCCATGCTGCTTCACAAAACCATAGCAACATAATATATAGAGGGGATGAATATGAATGGATAGATGAAATTGGGTGCTTTGGCAAATTTCAAATGGATTGGCACATTTCTGGAAAAATATGAAATAATTTTAAATAGAAAGGACGAAGAATAAGAATAAAAAAAGAACATCCTGATTGATGCCATTTATCTACATTTTTGTTCGTTCAGTGCGAATATCAGAGCCATTTTCCCTTTGTCTTTCAACATTAACCTATCTCTTGTTTACTTATTTTGGAATAATAATGGATGGCATAAATTGTCCCAAAAGGTTTTAGATCTCACTTATATGTCCAGAATAAGATAACACCTGTACTGCCCCACCCATAAAACCTTGTGCTTGGAGCATCTGTTAAACCATATGCCCTGGCGCCCAGTTTAGTTGTTCATAACTGAACCACTAATGAGTCTATCCATCACTGTTCTGTCTTGGCATCCACACACCATTTGGCTTGGGCAGAGAAGCTTGGCCTCCTTGTGCAATTCTGTTTGCATTCTGACATGCAGGCCAGGGTGCTAACATCAATTTTGATATGTCCAATTTTTTTAAAAAATGATCACATTCACTTACAAAAAAAGAAAATTAAAGCTTGACTGGTAATCCTATGCAGATAGAGATAAAAGCCAAAGAGGCCAATCTGTCTGCAGAGGCTTTGGGTGCTGGCTAAATGCCTCCTCAGTTGGCAAGCCAAAGTTGGAAGTTTCATTGAAACTTTTAAAAAAGAATATTAAAAACTAATACAAACTAATATAAATCAAGGGAGTAAAAAGGCAACATTAAAAAATGCAAAAAACGAAGTAAAACTTGAAAAAATTAGAAAAGAAAGAAAAAATATATATAAATTGGACTTCTAATACTTTGTTCGCCCAAAATAAGACCCTGTCTTATATTTTTTTAATTCTGAAATAAGCGCTTGGCCTCATTGCTATGCACTCAAAAGCCAATTGCACTTAGTTTAAGGGGGTGTCTTATTTTGGAGAAAACGGGGTATCTTTAATGCACTTTTACAGTAAGTACAAATATATTTTAACAGTTGTCTAAAAATTTAGTTTTCTTTTTGTAATCTAGCCTGACTAATCATCAAATTCATTAATCACAAGGATTTTAAATTTTTTTATGCAAAAAAGTCCGTAAAAGCTCTGTGCCTTCAATAAATGTAATGTCTTTTCTTTAATCAAAGAAGTCAGTGTAACAATTTCAGCAAAATTTTACACCAACCATTGCTCCATAGTGGATAATTTTAAATCTTTCCATCCCTTTGCATATAGTAAGCTTACCATAATATTATTTCAGTATACTGTATTTCATATATTGGAATAATCTTTCATGGCTTTTTTGCCCATTTGTCTATTAATCCTAAAAGGAAATGTTCTGTCTTCGGAGAGGGGCGGCATACAAATCTAATAAATTGAATTGAATTGAATTGTCTTCAGCTGAATATTGATCTTTAAAATCCTCTATATTAAAGTATCTATTAGAATCCATTTTAAGCTATTTTTTAAACATGTCCTTGCATTTTCACCTTTTCAATATACCTTTGAAATACGATTTTTAAAGTCTATACTAATTTAGTTTAGCTCGTCCCTCCACCACACTGCGGGCCCCTGGTGCTACCACTCGCGGCCTATCAGCTCTGTTATGAGCAGCAACTCCATTGGCTTGCCTCTCCACTGCACCGCAAGCCACTGCACCGCAAGCCCCTGCGAGCCCCTCCATGCTGCCCCAACCATGGCACCCCCACCATGGTGCCCCCACCATGCTGCTCCTGCTGCACTGCCCCCCCCACCCCCCACTGTGCCATCCCCGTCGTGCCGCCCCCACCACTCCCTGGTGCTATCGCAAGCGGCAGCTCTGTTTGCTCGTCCCTCCACCATGCCCTGGCCCTTACCTTGCTCTCGATCTCCTGCAAGTCAATGGGCCATGATGCGGAGAGCAGGCAGGGTGGCCCCGAGCTCCAGCCGTGCGGCCTGCTGTGTGCTCTCCTGTGTGCGCAGAGCAGGAGAGCAGATAGCAGGACACGCAGCCGGAGCTTGGGCAGGCTGCTGTTGTTGCGAGTCCCAGCTGCCGCTCTAGACACTGCAGTGAGATTCGGCTGCTGCGCATGTGCAGAAGCTGAAATCTCATGTGTACGTTCTTGCGGCAGCGAGATTTGGGCAAAAATTGCTGATTTCTTTGCTTCTGCGCATGCGCAGAAACAAAACTCCCGGTAATTTGTACCGGAATTGCGCCAGTTGCGTGTGCACATCACATGCACGCCCGGCGACGATGGAGAAAGCCTACATGCCCCATTTTCGCCAATGGAATGCCATTCCTGCCATTCTGGATAGTAGCCCATCCCTGTTCACATGTAATGCTTAAGATTTTGTTTTGGTTGTGACATAACATAAAGTGTTATCCCAGGCCTTAGTATTACATATGAATCAAGCTATTCTAGGGTCATCCATATGGTTAAAAATCTTGGTTCAACATTATAAATTGACACAGCAATTTATGTAAGTATAGTAAGCAAATTAAGACATGTCTGATTTTGCCTGCCCTAGAAAAAAAGCAAGACACTCTCCCATTAATTAATTATTTTTTTATATAATTAATTAATTAATTAATTAATTAATTAATTTAATGAAGCTTTTTAAAAGAGCTTTGAATTTAGGTTGTGTGGAATTGCCTGTGTTTGTTAGATCTTAAAAGGGATGACTTGAAAATAACTTTATTTGAAAATGAAGAGTATGAACAAGTCTTTAAAATAGTCTGAAAAACAGTTTTAGACCTGGGGGAGCAGTTTTCAGACTAAGTATATTCTTTTTCCTACGCATGAACAACACAGAATTTTAACAAGACCAGTTGAAGTAAAAAGAATAGAGTTATTAACATTTCATAAACCAAGTATTTCCCATTAGATATGATTTATCTTCTCAGCCATTACGGCAGAAGCATTCATAATTTCTTTTTAATTGCTTGACTGTAAATTGACAAGAAGATGGGTCTTTTGACCAATAATGGATGACTCTTCAAGTATCTATTTACAAAACTGTCTCTTCAATACTATTTGTTCTGAAAAGTGAACCCTAATACTTTAGCTAGCTCAATGAGAAGGCACTTCTGTGCTTGAGAAGGAAGTCTCCAATGGACCTACATATTTTACATAATTGTTAGCTTTCCACCGGAGTGCGTAAGGCTAGAAAATATTTATTTGTTTATTTATTTGTTTGTTTGTTTGATTGATTGATTGATTTTTATGCCGCCCTTCTCCTTAGACTCAGGGTGGCTTACAACATGTTAACAATAGCACTTTTTAACAGAGCCAGCATATTGCCCCCAAAACTAAAATATGGTTTTCCTACCACATGATGAAAGGGACCCCATCTTACAGTCGTGCATTTTTCCTTTTTAAAAAATATAAAGGCAGAAGAAAACTTAATATCACCTGTTCCTCTGCAGTTTCAATACTACCCCATCTCTTGTTTGAATTGTAATGATCCAATTCCATTTAGATGACTTCTAAATGCCATTTTAGGGTCATTCTCAAGAAAAAAAAAACAGGGTTGGAATATCGCAATAGATGGTGTTGATCACACTTACGTTCAATTCAGCATACCTGACTTTATTGCTTCCTGTGTTTTTAATTACTTTCCCCCTTAAATCCCATTCAACATTGCAATTCAGTGGCAATTTCTGGTTAGGTTCTAAAGATCGCACACCTGGCTTTGAGAGGCCACTTAGGTCCCCAGTGCCTCAAGCCATGAAACTTAACTGTGCCTTGTTTCAGAAAGAGTAAAGATGGTACTTTAAATTTTCAATATTTAATCAGATTAAACTCCACCCTGGCAGGTAAAGCATTTGACTTAGACTACCTGCTTTGATAAATCCCTACCAGATTCCTGCTGCGGTATGAGGTAGTTTAGCAAAGTCTTGCTTTCCATTTCTTAATTTTCCCTCCCTGCTATAAAATTACCTTGTAAAGCTCTCCTTGGATTTTCTTTTTCTGTTGCTTCCACGGCCTTGTAGGCAATTTATGTCTCCTCATGTTCCCTCTCATTGTAACAGAGCAACCAGGATGACATATGATTCAGGGGGCTGTTGAAGATGTGATTCCCTCCAGATTCAGTTCTGCAAATTAACTGGTGCTTAGAGCATGTCCAGCATTACATCATTCTTCAGCAGATGCCTCTTTCTATTACAGTTTGGAAGATGAGAGTATTATTCCACTGTTGTTTTGTTTCCACCAAGCTCCTCTGACAGTAGTTCCTCAAATAGCTTTCCTGCCCTTACCCACCACTCTGATTAGAGATTTGATTTTGAAAATGACTTTGTTTCAAATAGTCTCATCATAACCAGAGTCTCTTGTCATGGTTCTGGTCTGCTTCGCCATTCCACTTTACAAGTCCATTGAATCTTTACAGCCTTTACAACTTGGTCCGCAACTTGGGCATCCTCCTCGACCCACAGCTCACATTAGAGAACCATCTTTCAGCTGTGGCAAGGGGGGCTTTTGCCGAGGTTCGCCTGGTGCACCAGTTGCGGCCCTATCTGGACCGGGACTCACTGCTCACAGTCACTCATGGCCTCATCACCTTGAGGTTTGACTACTGTAATGCTCGCTACATGGGGCTACCTTTGAAAAGTGTTCGGAAACTTCAGATCGTGCAGAATGCAGCTGAGAGAGCAATCATGGGCTTCCCTAAGTATGCCCATGTTACACCAACACGAATCCCAGCGACTGGTTAGGTCCCACAGAGTTGGCCTTCTCCGGGTCCTGTCGACTAAACAATGTCATTTGGCAGGACCCAGGAGAAGAGCCTTCTCTGTGGCGGCCCCGACCCTCTGGAACCAGCTTCCCCCAGATATCAGAGTTGCCCCCACCCTCATTGCCTTTCCCAAGCTCCTTAAAACCCACCTCTGTCGTCAGGCATGGGGGAATTGAATTTTTTTCCCTTCCCCCTAGGCTTATAGAATTTATACATGGTATGCTTGTTTGTATGATTGGTCTCTTAAATTGGTGTTTTTTAGATTATTTTTTAATATTAGATTTGTTACATTGTTTTCTTTATTATTATTAGCCGCCCCAAGTCTTTGGAGAGGGGCGGGATACAAACAAACAAACAAACAAACAAACAAACAAATAAATAAATAAATAATCAATCTTACACACACACACACCAAGTCATTATGATTTATGGAAAAACTGAAGATAATACAGTTTGACTTAGATCAGGCACACAAAAAATCATTACTTCTAACTGCGTGAATGAACTTGTAATGGATCTTGGTGTACCTAAATTCCTCTCCTTCCTCTTTGCAACCTCCCACCCAAAAAACGATGACAGTGTTAACAGAATAGAATTCTTTATTGGCCAAGTGTGATTGGATGCACAAGGAATGCGTCCATATGGCGCATATGCTCTCAGTGTACATAAAAGAAAAAGATACATTTGTCAAGAATCATGAGGTGCAACACTTAATGATTGTCATAGGGTGCAAATAAGCAATCAGGAAGCAATCGATATTAATATAAATTGTATGAATACAAGCAACAAGTTACAGTCATAAATGGGAGGAGATGGGTGATAGGAACAATGAGAAGACTAAATGAGAGCTTTCATTTCAACTATGGTTTTCTTTGATATTTGAATTAAGGTAACCATAGAATGTAATATTAGCAATAGCATTTAGATACTGCTTATATACTGCTTCACAGTGCTTTACATACCTCTCTAAGAGATTTACAGAGTCAGCATATTGCCCTCCTACTCCACCACAATCTGGGTCCCTATTTTACCAACCTCAGAAGAATGGAAAGCTGAATCTACCTTGAGCTTGGTGAGATTCAAACTGGCAAATTGCAGGCAGCCGGCAATCAGCAGAAATAGCCTTCAGTACTGCATTCTAACTACTGTACCACCATGGCTCCTAATTTGCTTAAATTGTAGTTACTGCTTAAATTGTTATGCTTAAGTTGTAGTTACTGGGTTATTGTTATGCTTCAATTGTAGTTACTGGTACCAAAATTTTATATTTTACAGGAACTTTAGCTGAAAGTGATTTTTTTAAAATTTAATGAGGAATGTGAAGGTAAAGTCACAAGCACGGTTATTTTATGCCGGGAAAAAAGTTGAATTTTATAGAGCTTTGTTTTTAAGTTAATTTACACAATGTTTCTATACCACCATTTGCTTACAATATGGAAAACCTTACTACCTTTGGATGATTTCGGTTAATACTGCATTGAAATCTCTTTTCCAGTTTCCCAAAAGATTTCTTGTTTTCATTTCAAACTTCCTTGATTCCTTGCAGTTTCTGAACTCCCCTATATTCTCCCTTAGAATTTAACTGAGGCATGAGAATTAGCTACTACATTTGTATCAAAGGAGAGAGGATTGGGTGATAAAAGTAAGGATAGTTACACAAGCTAGAGCTGCTCCAAAATTCAGGACAAGATCCTATATCTCATCAATGAGATTAAAGAGAATTTCATCAAAACTCTTTATTTTCTTTTAAATCTCCCTTGGTGTGCATGTTCTTTTCCCTCAAATTGACCAAATGACCATTTTTCACACTTGTGACTACTGCAAATCCCCATAGTCTTCTGATCAAAATTCAGATGCTTGTCAAGTGATTCATACTTATCACAGTTGCAGTGTCCCTAGGGTCATGTAATAAGCTTTGAGACCTTCTGACAAGCAGAGTCAATGGAAAAGCCAGATTTATTTAGAAATGGTTCACTTAACAAATGCAATGATTCATTTAAGAACAGTGGCAAGAAAAGTTGTAAAATGAGGCAAAAGTCACTTAAGAAATGTCCCATTTAGCAACATAAACTTTGGACTCAATTGTGGTCATAAGTTGTGGACTACCTGTGTAGCAAACAAAAATATACCATTATATTGTTAGATACAATAGTTTTTTGTAAACTCACAATAGTGCTATACTATCAGCATTGAATACCAATGCTGCAGTTTTATTCTTTATTTTAGTTTACTTGAGATATTCCCCAAAATTCAGTTTTGAGCATGTGAATGCCTAGATTAAATTCATGTTGTCACTCTGTATTCTGTCTTGTGAAGCCATTTCCATCATTTAGTTTAGAAAAAAGCTTGTTTTTCATGAAAAAAAATACAATCATTTCCCCTGGCTGTTTCATTTGCAAGTCCTCTGTAAGTCACATAAGCAATATATATGTTCTCTGGGGATGCCTAACTACTACTAACATTTGACTTTTTCAGTATGGCTTAGGGAAATTTACTAGCCATTTCTTCACTGATTACAAGGCCATAGGACAAACCATTGGCCAAACATAATAAGTTATTATTCAATTCTTGTTCCATCGATAAACCACTATGGTAGCTGTTAGCCACATTCATCAGTTTTAAGCACACTAGTCACCAATCAATTAATCCCACTTAAAGTTATAGATAATAGCTTACATTTGATTCCCAAATGAACTTTTTTTCTATTGGACATGAATGATCACACTGTGTACCATTAGCTAGTATTTTAAGCCCATAGTTTGAGTATGTTTAATATTGTTCATTAGTATCTTGAGATAAAGATGATACAACTGAGCTTAACGTTTCACATATTTATAATTAATGATTCTGAATGCATCTGAATATACAACTGTGTTTTATTCTTAATATTGATTTTCTTAGAGTTCTCTGCCTTATAAGACATTTCTGATATTTCTTCATAAATATTTTTTTCTATAAATGATTCCCCCAACCACAATAACCCTTATGGTAGAAAAGTCTTTTCTTGATATTCCTTGGGTGGAATACTCATACTGATGGGGAACAAATCTCTAGTTTGCTGCTAGTAGCAGAAAATAGGTGAACTTGTATAGGATTACTGAGAGGATTGCTGGTATGAAACGTGGACCCTTATCTCACCCTTTCCTTTTTAATGATGAGCAATGGGGGGGGGAGGTCTGTATCTATATCTATGTCTGTCTGTCTGTCTGTCTGTCTGTCTGTCTGTCTGTCTGTCTGTCTGTCTGTCTGTCTGTCTGTCTATCTATCTATCTATCTATCTATCTATCTATCTATCTATCTATCTATCTATCTATCTATACAATTTGTACCAATCCAAATTGTAGCGTTCTCTAACTACAGGTTTGTCAGTGTATAAAATATTGTATTATTAGTTTTAATATTTTGATTCACTCTTATGATATTATGGTCCTTATGATTTAACTTTCTTTCCCTGTATTTTAACAATTACTTTATTCTAGTTTGCTGTTTTCATTAAATTATAATATCTCGAATGAAGGCAAATGTGCAATTCCCAGGATAAAATTGCAGGATCCAATCTGGGTTGGTCACCAGAACCAAAGTTTTTGTCTTTCAAGTTTTAAGTAATGTAAAAAATCTTGGGGCCTTAACATTAGCAGTCCCTTGTTTCCTTCTCTCTATTCACAATACAGATGTTTATGGCATGATAACATTGCTTTCCAAGTTGCCTTGCAGTAGTTGTCAGTGAAGAATAAAGAAAACCCACAAGCTAGTGACAAGCCATTATGTGTGTTATCATGTAAGACAAGACTAGGAAACCTGCAGACTGTTGAAGGTTGACAGCAAAATGATTTCATTATGGTAGTGCAATTTCATCACATTTGGGGAGTTTGAGTGGGTTTGAAAAGTGGAAATAGAATTGATTTGCCTACCAGAAGCCAACCACACAAATACATTCAAACCATAGCACTCTCCACCCACCTTCCATCATAAACATCCATGAAGGGACGGACTGAAATATTATCTTGCCATTAGATGGATTACTGCAGCCCCACTGGAAATCTTACAAGAATTTGCTATTATTGCAATTCAATTTCTGGTAGCATTAACAAGCTAAACACATCTTCATAGACAGTAGAGACAACAAAGATGACAAACATTAAAGTATCAGTGAATAGACTAGTTATTCAAAGTCTTTCCAGATAAGGAGAAGATAGGGGATTGCCAGCTGTGCTTTGGGTGGCTATTCTCCATGAGGAGACAGTGGTGTCCCATAGGTTTTAGTGCTAGGAGAAAAAATAATCATCAAGCTCATAATTGCAGCAGAGCTTTTAAAAGGACATTAATCTCCTTCTAGTCATTTTCAGGAATTAGGGCTATTAAAATCTTCAGTATAACAAGTTTGAAAAGCCACCTGTTGAGTCTCACTTTATTTTTGAAGATAATGAAACTGTAAGTTTAAGAATTTTAAGAATTTGAAATAAATGGCAAAATGCTAAATGAATTTTTGAATCAAGAAAGATGTAAGTGAATCAAAGACCAGACAAATTTGGGATATTGAAACTTTTAGTATAAGATTTTGGAGCTACCTAATTGAAATAAACAGTTTTTTGGTTAAGAACAAGAACCTTTGTGTTTTCTGTAACAGAGATTAGAGATTTTATGGTTTAAATTGGACATTGGAGGGGACTAAAGATTGCAAGCAAAATGAAAAACAGAATTACTCTTTTTTTTTTTTTGGCCCAAGATTAAGACTAAATGCTTGAGGTTTTCAAAGAATGGAGCCAGAAATTAATAGTCCCATTATGAAATTTTAACAACTCTTTACAAATTTATAAGAAGCGGCATGTATTTGTAAACTTATAGAGGGAGAACAACTCCCAAATTTGTTTATGCTTGTGATAATTATTGGAAGTTACTTCTATTTATATTTCCTTTCTTTTTCCTTTATTTCACCTTTTCATTCTTTTTTATTTGCACTTTTTGCACTTCTTTCTTTTAACTTTACTTTCTGTGTTGTGTCAGATTGCATTAATATAATATATAGATATAAAGATATAATTTGGATAATTATAGCCCAAATGATTTGATATTGCTGCCCAAATCTTGAAATTTCAGAAAGAAACACCGATATCTTTTTAGACTTGATAAACATGAACGTTAAATTACTATTCATTTTTGTTTTATTGTTACAATAACTTCAATATTGACCAATGAAAGATTTTCATTTAATTTGGGGCTAAGCATAGATGCTATCAAGAAGGGCAAATGCCATGATTCTCAAAACATAACACCTAATACCGGAGGTTTTCAAAACTATAAAGCACAGAACGCTGATCCACATAAAGGAAACAATTCAGAACTGAATATTTCAGAACTGAACAATTCAGAACTGAATATTTCAGAACCCCATGTCTTCAAGCAGTATTTTCTGGCCTTTCAGAGGAGATTCTTTGGTATTCTGGCTGATGTGCTGTTTGCTGAATGCGCCAAGACTAATGTCCATTCTGCAACAACCCAATTTTCTTTCTTACGGTAATTTTATTGTTCTTAAAAAAAGCATTATGTCAGTCTTACTAGGTGACATTGTGCACAAAACCTCTGTCAAATTGTGAAATTCGAACTTCTGAACAGGGGAGAAGTATATTAACTGATTATTTGCAACAGCACACTCACAATCACTATTCTTTTGTATTTGATGCTTATCACCCTTAATCAGAAAAGCCATATTTTAAAATAGCATAGGTAAACAAATGTAATAGAAGTTCAGAAAAAGTTTTTCAAACGTTTTGTAGCTATATTTTAATGAATGGAATTAACTACACATTTTTCTTTCAGTATTTTAACTGTTCCAAGCATACACAATGTCCATATCATTTTTAACAGCGTTTTTAATGCTTACGCTTTATTGTTTTCAGAGACGCAATGGAGAAGATATTCCAGTGGCCCAAACAAAAAACATAAATCACAGACGTTTTGCTGCTACCTTTAAACTTCAGGAAGTAACAAAAACAGATCAGGATTTATATCGTTGTGTTACTCAGTCTGAGAGAGGATCTGGAGTTTCTAATTTTGCTCAACTTATTGTTCGAGGTAAGAGTTTCTTAGATTTCTCAGTCCTGATCCCTTTATATTTTACCATTAATTTATTTGATTGGTATTCCATCAGAAACTCAAAGCAACCCCTCTCACTTTTCTCCACAAACAATCCTCCAAAAATAGGTTGGGCTAAGACAGAGCAATGTATCCAAAGACAACCAATAAGCTTCCATAGAGAGGGTGGATTACTAAATCATGCTATTATAAACCTCACAGTTGTATAGATGATTTTTACATTGGGTTGTAGATAAAAATTAACATAATGCAATTGCTTGATGTATCCTTTATTTTAAATTCTATATCTAAAATCCTTGGAGTATGAGTTCATAGCTGCAGGATGTAAAGTGTTGTGCTTACTATATTATTTCAAAAGCAATACCCAATGAAAATGTTTTTTTCTTGTTTGTTTTGTTAACCATCAAATAAGCCTCATTAGTCAAAAACATACCCGGGGAGAAAGCTTCTCCAGTGTTAAAACTGCTGAAAATTAAGTACAGTGACAAGACCTATATCTTAATGGCACTTTAACGCCAATGTCGTATTCTATGGACACAAAAGATGGTAATTTTAAAGGAAATTTTTGGGCCAGTGATATGAATTGCCTTTAATAAAAGCTGGCATAGTGTTGCCCACAGTAAAAAATGACCGGGGGTAAGAGTTTATTAGTGCATTCCTTTCTAAACCCAAAGTGACAGGGCATGCTTAAGGACTTTCTGTTGCTATTTGGAACAAACAAAATTTTCAGTGCTGAATTCTCATACTGACGAATCTTGATCTATGTGATCCCTCAACGGTAGGGGGGGAAAACATGATACAATGAAATGCAATTTATTTTGTCATGTCTTGAGTATTGCTTCTATATCATTTTGACTAATGAGACTATCTTCAACTTGTAAAAGACAAATCTTGACACTTCGAGGCTTTAATGAATGTGAGATGAATAAGACCGGCTGTTGATAAACTAGATTAAAATTGGCTCAGTCCTATCACCAGAAATATATGGTCAGAACATGTACTTTAACATATAATATTGGTAAGCCAGAAGAAAGACAGAAAATGTACAGGGTAAAATGTTAGAATAAAAAGACACAATTGAAAGAAAAGTTAGTTTATATATATATTTACATTGATAACCGAGAAATCATATTTGTCAGGAAACAAAGGTGGCATACTTACATGTAGGTATGATGCTTACAATTGCCCATCCCAATAGTACTTCTAAGAAGTGAAGTCCATCAGAAAATGGTGGAGTAAAAGCCAAATCTTAGCTTCATGAACAACAGTACACATCAAATTATGTCCTTTTTATTGTCTTAAGAAAGTTGCCAAATGCTGTAGGAAATTGCATCTTCCCAGTTGAATTGATTGATTGAATTTTTAGCCTGCTATACCTCCTGAAACTCAATAGAGCTTACAAGATATCTCCATTAATTTCAACCTTACACTTTTAGGGATAGGCTACTGTTGAAGTAGGATAAGCTTAAGAAAGAGAGAGACTGCTCCACAGTCATTCAATGAGCCCCATGGTTGATGGTGGCCTGGAACCTGGGCCTTCCCCTTCATAGTCCAGAGATTAATCACTACTGCATGCTGGGTCTCTCTGATACATTTCCTTTTGAGCATTGATGAACTGGTACCAGGCACCATCTTTTCCTCAAGAGAATTTTTTTTAATTAATAAAACATGTTTATAAAAGGTCTCCTAATATTTCTTTGCTTATGTCCATATTTTTATTTTTCCATAGTTTCATATGAAAATTACATATTACATTTTAAGCACTATTTTTATAAAACGAATTTTAAATAAAATCAGTGTGTATTTTAATTTTAAAAATTTTAAGGATTAATTTTAAAATATATATATAGGTTTTATTTAAAAAATTAATCCTACAGTTTTTAGTAACAGATGTTGATGATTTGGAAAAGCATGGAAATGATGAGGAATAGAGGCAGTATTATTTCTATCAATTCTAACGTTCGTGAAATGTTATCCAATATTATTCCGTATGAGTAATTCAAATTATTTACATTTGCTAAGTTTGTAAAAGGACAAAAATATAACATTGAATTTGTGTTTTATTTATTTACTTAAGGAGATGTTTTTCTTTAAGTGTTCATGTTCTTTATCTGTCACTGTCATTGTTTAGTCAAGTATCAGAAGATAGACTCTAGGAACAATTATGTATATCTAATTCAGATCTATGAGTCTGGGTCTAATTTCTCTATTTTGATATTCACAATGCATCATAGTAAACACATTTCTAAATTAATCAAAAGATGGATGGTTTCCTTCCAAATGCTCTGCGATAGTAGCAGATAAACTAGCAATTATTCACAGCAGTGGCAGAAACATCTGGGACAGATATTAATAATAAAACTATTTCTACTCTGTCTTATTGTTTGTTCACAAAAATAATTCCCAAGTGGAGAGATTACTTTAAAAAATTCTAACAAATCAAGAATTGATTATCTGTGGATCAGTTTCTTGTCTTTTCTGGAGTTAAAAAGAGTTTGGATCCTGATATTCTTCACATTTAATCAACTGCAGAAATAGTTTGTCATCCACAGTGATCTAATGATAGACATATTTTTGAGTTCATCGTCCCAGATATTATTTTAACATCTAAAATAGATATGTCCTTATTAAAGGTTTTCATGTAAAGTTGGGGTTTTTTTTAGATAAAATGGCACACTGGCTGTATTAATACTCTGCTCAGATTGTATATATTGGGCAGGAAAATATTCTATGTTTATTAGGAGTTTTAAAACAGAAATTCTGGATTCATGTCAAAATAGGATTCAGCTCTTAATTAGCCCTTCAAAGACTTTTCTTTTGTTAATATTGTATAAAAAGGAATCCTTGGGCAGAAATATAGAATCGGAATATTCTGTTCTAATGAGTTCAGAAGGGAGATTTTCATAATATTTGATTCTTGTCTGCCATTCACTGATTAGTATAAGAGAAAAACCTACCAAGTCTAACGTCTCTCAAGGGTTCTGCTGGATTGCTGAGAAGAGATTGGATAACTACTGGTAGATTGGTTGCCCAATGCTTGGTAACAGCAGAAAGAAGAACCCATTTGGAATTCAGCCTAGATATGAAGAAAATGCAAGATGTCAGGGAAGCCATATATTAAAGAGAATTTGAATTGGAAACAGAATTCCAATCTGCCACTGGGGCATTTTGATCATTTTGATTTATTAAATTTTTATAGCTGTATTCAGATGAAACTGAATTACTATACTTAATCTTGAATGGTTTATTGTCAGTGGAGATTTTGAAACAGACTTTATTTGAATGATGAACTAGGGGTTAATAATAAGTTCCATTTTTGGTGCACAGGGTGAATACATATTAAATATATTAATTTAAATGTCTAAGGGTATTCTGTTTAATTTGAAGTATTCCTAAAATAATACTGCATGTTTATGCACACAGAGTATTTGCAATTTTCCAAGTTGTGGACATATCTGAGACTAATCCAAAACAAACACCAGTAACATTTATATTTAAAGAAGAGAAGCAAATAAATAAATAGATTTGAGTTCTCTAAAGCAATTGCATTTTTATCATCTCCCTTTATGAATTCCCAAAGATGGGATTTCCAAGTTCTGAGTGTAGCTCTAAAAAAAAATCAATTACTATTAGAGTGGCACTCTAGGTTAGAGGCATGATTGGGTTCACACCTGGTTTTGCAGCAGGGAGATGATACTTTGCTGCAAATCAGGCATGATGCAAAAGATGGATGAGATGGAGTTCAAGGAGCAGTAATGTGAAGGTCCAGCACTATCATTCCAAGCTGTCTCAGAAACATGATGGATGACTTGGTGGAGAGAAGGAAGACTTTATGATAAAAGATTCATCTCCAGATTCAGAGCCTTGCAGTGACACCTGGCTGGTGTTCCAGCAACACATTAATTCTTGATTATTGTATCTAAATTACTACACTTAAGAAAGAAAACCAGGATGTTCAATTAAGGAACCATTATTTCTGCATCTCAAACATTTCTGCTCATTGTAAATGTAATTATCTCATTTATGCACAGTACTTGTTGATGTGATCTTATAAGCTTATGTTAATACGGTGAGTAATTTGCTACCTATCCAAATTGGCTGTGTGTGCTTCCTGGACATTCTCATGAAACATGATAAATGATCTCACCCAGCATGTATAAGTGAAAATGAAATGGATAATTGGGTATTATATCTTAAATGTGGCTCATATCATTTTTTGCAGATATAATTATTTTTTTCCTCCTAGGATGAAATAAGGTGATTTGTGATATATTGGTAACCTTCAGTCCTCTGGGCACTTGTTCTGTTTGAGAACAATTTTGAAAGAGATGTCACAAGGCTCAGCCAGTACAGATCTTTTAAGGATATTGAAAGAATTTGGTTCTTTAATCATTCACGGGAAATGACTAATCACGACCCTGTTAATGTTACCTATAAAATAGCACATTGATGGGCTATTTGAGGTTCAGTTTCTAGGTTCAGTTTCAGCTGCTCAGTTATTTATTATACCCAGAGGTCTGGCACAAAGATCTTGTTAGCTGGTAAAATATTGGCACTGGTCAGTGCAATATAATGCAAAATAATCCTGATTTCAGAGGCTGGGTTTGGAATAGTGGCCAGTTAGGGTGAACACAAATTACAATGTCCAATCATTTACAGTACTATATTCAGCTGGTATTCAACTCATGATTAATATACTATTGTATATTGTCTACACCCTAAAATAAAGGATAGTGTCTTATTAGTGGTGGGCTACGAGCCAGAACGCTAAATTGCACTTACCACCGCAGCTCATAGGTTCTTGCAGGACCGGTGCGATTTTGCTGCTGCAGCTATGGAGGAAGCAAAATTGTGCATGGAGCTGCAGGTGCACCCGTGTTTCAGCATGCGCAGAAGCAAAAAACCCTAGCTGAAACATGGGCACATCTGCGGTTCCATGTGCGATTTTGCTTCCTCCATAGGTGCAGCAGCAAAATCATGTTGGTCCCACAAGAACTTATGAGCCGCCGCGGCGAGCGCAATTTAGCATTCCGGCTCATAGCCCAGTGCTGTGTCTTATGTTTCATGAGAGAGAGTGAGACAGACAGACAGACAGACAGACAGACAGACAGACACACACACACACACACACACACACACAGAGCACTGAAGAGCTGAAGAGCTAAATTTATATTAGCTCTAGTTCCAAAAAAAGAAAAAGGATTCGTTTATTTTAATTGGTGTTTCTATTGTTTGATATCTATCTCTGTGTGGGGGATAGAAACTTTAAGCATTCAACTCCTTTGAATTATGAGAGTTTTTAGAATGTAAAATGCTTGGCATCGGGGAAAAAAAATCCATTTATGCTGACAATAGAAACAAAGTCTAACAACAAAATAAAACATTTGCACCAATTTTTGTAATTAAAAGTAATCTATATTTCTGGATCTAAAGCAGTTCTGCAATTGTAATGAAGTAAAATTCCTTGTACTAGTTTAAGAAGATAGTAGAGCAAAATTCTGCTTGTGCTTTATAGGCATATTGCAATATTACTGAATACTTTCCTAATTGGAAAGTAATTACATTGGGCAGATGCTTCTATGCAAATAACCTTCACTTGGGCCATGAAAAGTGGAGAGGCAGAGGCAGAGCTGTAACATTGCTGTCTCTTTTTTTTAATGGTAGTAGTCTTTCCTGCTCCTTTTTGTTCGTATGCTTGTTGATATGAATAGGTGCTTTACCCAGTTTATTTGTATATTATTAATTCTATAATAATAATAACAACAACAACAACAACAACAACAACAACAGAGTTGGAAGGGACCTTGGAATCTTCTAGTTCAACCCCCTGCTTAGACAGGAAACCCTCCATTACTTCAGACAGATGGTTATCCAACATCTTAAAAACTTCCAGTGTTGGAGCATTCATAACTTCACAATAACACTCACAATAACTATTGCTATTCCTTTGCTAGGTGGAAGTGGCTTCAGTAGACAGAATACGTAAATGATATCCTCTTCACCATGATCTGTGGCATAGTTCCCTCTAAGCTGAGCAGTGAGCAATGGCTCACTTAAAAATCATCAACTCAGAGTTTTTCAAACCTGCCCAGAAGCTGAGAGGGAAAGAGTGAGAGGGAAAGAGTGCCGCCCAGTCCCGAAGGGACTGCCGCTCAGACACTATACTTTTCCGCCCCCCGCCCCCCCCCCCCCCCCAAAAAATTAGAGGGAACACTGATCTGTGGTGGATAATTCATTTTTGTTGGTTTTGGAAAACAGCCATTTTCCGCAACATAGTATCATCAAAGTATTTTGAGCTACAACTCCCTTTCTCCAGCCAAAGCTGTCATATTTATAGCGAAAATTGGATGGAGGTTCTCTAATGGGCTTTTAGAAATGATTTATGCTTCTATACATGTTTTATTTTTTTCATCAATAATGTTATTAATAATTATATTAAACCTATAAAATTATCAATGAAACCTAAGAAAAGAATATACACACACACAAACAAACACACACACACACACACACACACACACACACTGTAGACAAAAGAAAGAAAAATTCCCCCCATCAAAGATAATAAGAAAAAGCATTTGCCTCCTTCATCCTCAGCAGGCATATTCAACAGTAACAATTTACTGCTGTCTTTTAAATTATAACCAGATAAATCTTCCATTTCATACCTCACTTCATTTTCTATAAACTCATCTCTGTATCTTCAGCTCTCCTTATTGATCCTCAAAGATCCAGTGAAAAGTTAACAAAAATGCCCAACAACCTAATCCCTCTTTCCATTTAGTGCAAATCCCCTCATTCCTCTCTTAACAATTACACATTACATAAAAATAATAATGAAAACTATTAAACACTACTAGAAATAATTCCTTACTCATATAGCCAAATTACAAACTGAACTATTCCACCTTTGAACATTTCCAAACAAGAAATGGTTAATAGATAACCATTAAACATCACCAAAGTTAGCAACTCATTATTTAAGCACAGGTAAATAAACCAGTTCCCTGATTTTCTCATCCCGCCCCTTCCTCCCAATTGTCCTTAAATCTCATAAACTTTAATTCCTCTTTCCTCTTGAAGTTCTTACCATTTTTAGTCAAGTCCATTTATATTTTCTATCAGGAGTGGGTTCCACTTACCTTTGCCACCGGTTTGCATCACAATGTTTTCCACAAGCGAGAGCATCCCCTCGTGCAATTACACTTCCGGGCAATGTTCAGAAAGTGGATTCAGCCCGAAACACAGCTGAAGAGCTGATCAGCTGTGCTTCGGGCGAAGAAATAAAGGTCAATATTAACCTGGTAACTGGTGGGATGGCTTTTTTCAAAGCAGTGAATGAGGAGAACCCATCCAAAACCAGGAAAATTTGGCAAAAATGCACCCAAAGAAAATGGTGGTGGAGGAACTCACCCTTCCTTTCACTAGAATTCCTAATAAATATCTTATATTTCAATTTAAATGAGTTTACTTTTTATTTATGTGTCTTTTTTGGTTTTGAAATGATCATCCATTTCCACTTGCAGATACAGGATTTCCATCTTTTTTTGAAAGTTATATTTTTAAGTTCACCTTAAAATCTATTTTGGTTATCTTCAAAGGAGTTTGATCATCTTCAATGAAAACTTCTACTTCCAGTTAAGACATACATACAGAGTAAAATTTTCCTTTAAAGTAGCCATCATGTGCTTTAGTACTCGATCTTCAAAGTCTTATTTTACATTGAAATGAAAAGAATACGTATTTTTCTCAAATGAGAAGATCAATTTGTAAGTCTAAAGTTGCTCCTTTGCGATATATTGCAAAAGTTACAAAATAAATAAACGAATTAATAAATATCTTACAAAACTGAACATCTAGGATCCTTTCTTTTAAATCAGGGATCTCTAAACTTGTCAACTTTAAAACTTGTGGAATTCTCCAGCCAGCTAATTCTGGGAGTTGAAGTCCACAAGTCTTAAAGTTGCCAAATTTGAAGACCTCTGTTTTAAATGGACCAAAATGAGACTCACCCAACAATTTATAGGCTTGTAATCTGAAGACTCTTCAATCTTAATAGAAGCAGTTGAAAAACTTAACTCCAAAATAATTTAAAAGATACGATTTAGCCTTGAGTCCATTTGCAGCACAGGATATGATGAAATTCACAACTCCCATCTAATAATAAGTGCCTATAAAAACAACAGTTTGTGCTGCCTATTCCCAAAAATTAGGTGGCCAAAGAAATTTTTTGTCAATCTTGATTTCACATCCAGCTTCTTTTTGGGATAAAATGCCCATGCAATCTGCATAGAGAGGAGAAAATGAAAGTGCTAGCTTGCCCCACCTCACTGGAAGTCCATCCATAAAGATTATATGTGAGATTAATAAACTCTATAAAGAGTTTAGGAAATAGTTAAGGCCAAGGCATGGGTTACTTGTCCACTAACAGATCATAGCAAATGCACTATAACTCATGCCAATTTTTGTGAAAGTTGAATGGACGCTAAACTCAAAAGTCAATATTGCATTTGTTTTGCACTGACCTATTAAAAGCATCAAGGTACATTAGTGTCCGAATTCCTGTTGACCAAGCTTTGTCTTCTTTTCTAAGCTTGTCAATTTTTACTCAAATATCAACAAGTTAACCTACCACAACATTTCTTTCTAAACCATATTGATGGTCTTGATCACTAGTTTGATTTGTAATACATTCATATCCCTCCTTGCTTTCATTTCATCAAATATAATTTCAGAAATTAATATGGAATTTTTAATTATACCACCAGTCCCTGAATAACAAAGTAAAAGTTGAGGTTGAGCTTATCTTATTGTTCAAACCTATCCTTAAGTTGCTATGTAGCCATCTGAAAAAAAAAATGCAACATAAAACTAATTTTGGGCCACCTGTATTTTAGCCCCTAATCTTGATGTAAAATGTTTACAGATTACTTGCAACATATAAGTAAACTCTGTAACACCAAAATGGCAATCAGGGAATATTTTATCACTCTCGTTGTAGAATAAGGAATGAGATTCATTAAGACAAAAGTTAATTAGGTAACCAAAAATGTATACGTTGGGACTCCATGTCATTTAGTATAGTTTGGGAAGCAGCACCATTCCTCTGGCTCTGACAGTATATTCTGTTATGAGGAATATTAATGATGCTGCAAAACAATTGCTATTTAATTTGATAACCAGTTAAAAAATAATGTATAATTTATGAGTACATGAAGGGATTTTATCATCCATCCCTTTATAACGTCTTCAAGAGGCTGAAAATAAATGTATGTACAAGTATGTATATACTTTGCTCTCAGCCTAAGGGAAAAAATCTGCATGCAGCGATATGTTAGCTTTTCTAATTCATAGGGTTTTTTAAATAAGATTCAATATTATCATTTTTAAAGATCAATATTACCATTTTTAAAAGCCCAACTTCTAAACTGTATATACTCTTCTAAAAGCTTGGAAAATGGAGCAAATTTAAATGGCCATGGGAAATGAGAGCATGTTACTCTCAGGAATCGTATGAAAATCTTGGTTTTTGAAACATGAGTTTATATTATGATAACAACTATATTAAGCTTTCTCTTAAATAAACTCTGGGATCCGAGGGAAAGAAACAGGTTTTTATTCTTCCCATTTTTCTGCTTTTCTGGAATTTCAGTCTACTGTTTCAATTTTAATAGGAAATTCTGATTGATCATAGTAACCAGTTTATTGCTATTCTTCCTCATATGTGTAATCAATTCTTACACCCCCCCTAGATTGTTTCTCTTCCTTTTGTTGTTGTTTTTAAATTGATGAAATTAATAGTCAGTGAAAAATTACCTGTTCTATGAAGAAAAAAAACCAATTATTTGAAAGCCAAAAAACACTGCGGAAAGAGGATGATTCAAGGGGGAGACTGTCTCTCTGCCTCACTCTATTCCTCTTTCACATACAAACAGGCAAATCCTAAAATCCTTGACCACCTTCAAATAAAGGCAGACTTAAGGGCTCTGCTTCTGTCCACGTGAAGCTTTCTGAAATCATTTTATTTGAAAAACAGCAATTTCTGTTATCAAATAAAATAAGAATGAAAAAGGCACCATAATATGCACATGCAGTCCAATTTCTTCAATATTCTTTCAAGGGAATAAACCAACCAACCTTCCTTCCTTCCTTGCCTCCTACCTACCTACCTACAAGAATTTATGGCTCCTTTTTCCACTATCACTATTTTAAGAGGAAAATATATTTTGAGAGACAATGATTGGCCCAGATGTATTAAATAAGCCGAAGGAGGACTACAACTTGAACTACAATTTGGGTCTCTTGACTCCAACATCTTAACCTCAATACACATAATGCTCTTAGCAATCAGAAATGGTCAGCATCAATTAATTAATCAAGGGACCCCAGTAATGTTTATTCCCTAGGCAAAGTTTATTCTTCATCTGGTTCTATTGGCCACACCCCTTACTAACTTGTTTGACCCAAACATTAGATTTTTAATAATATGCATTTAATAATTGTTCTCATATTACTAATAAACCAGAACACCAAGCCCAAAGCAAAATTAAAGAATCCATGTATTTCATTGCAAGAAAGTCTTCATCTACTTGCAATGAGTTTCTTACAAAATGACACAGGGTTTTTTCCATCGAAGAAAAACTCTTTTCATTCTTCCTAATTTAAATAAGATTTAGAAGACTCCAATTTCAATTCAGTGTAATAAATTATGCCAAATATATTAACATTCCACTCTGAAGCTTTTAGATATTTTGAAGTATTTGATAGAAATGAAATTACATTTCTTGAAAAATTGTTATTGGAAAGGGGATTTAAGTATTAAGTTCATTTGCATAATTAATTGTGTATATTCCTGAGCAGTAAATAGCATTAATGGATAGAAATTTTTCTCTTAACAAATCCACCTAACAAATATGGAATGTTATTTCTGTTTTGTTTGATCTCATTATAGAAGGGTTAACACAGAATATTCTGAATAGCTAAAATATTTATCCTAATATAAAAACAAAGCATCATGTAATTAATTTGTTTGCAGATGACATACTCATATTTCTTCAGTGTGGAGATATAATTTAGCTGCAGGTTTAGCAGGTTCAACTCGTCCTAGACATTGGGGTGATTTTTATGCTTATCTTTTATCAGATAAGCAGTTTATTATCCTTCATAAAATGCTAGATGTTACAGGGGGATTAATATACCCTGACAAAAAGTACAGTATTGCTAATTTGTTTGTCATCTATAGCTATAATACTATTCCTCAATGGTACTGAAATTCTCATCATAATCCTTACTTGAACAAGAGCAATTTTTGAACCAAGATATTTGGATACAGAATGTATCCAAAATCTGGGAACCAAATGGTGTAAAATTTGAAAACATTGGGAATCTTTGCTTCAATGCTATTGGCTGCTGGGCTGCTGATCTTCATTTTCATTGTGGTCACGGGATCTTCATTTTCAGTATCTTGTGACAGTTTCCAGCGAGTCTCACAAATCTTTTGTGTCCTTTCCAATCTAGCAGCAGTCACTTATCTGTCTGCTGGAAATGGAAAGGAAGGGAAAGAGAGAGGAAAAGGAAAATAGGGAGGAAGGAAGGGGTAGATGGGAAAGAAGAAACAGGAAGGGATTTGCTTTATCCCATTTCTTCATCTTTGGCAATCTCTCAACAACTCAGTCCTTAATAACTTATTTATCTTTGTTCCATAATTCCTTTGGTTTTCTGTCAATGAGGTTCAGGTCTTTAAAGTGATCCCTGAAACTGTCCTTGAAAATGATGGGTATATATCATATAAGATCATATCATAGAAACTGGTTGGCTTTCCTTTTCTTTAGCTTAACTTGGAACTTCACATGAACATTTCATGATCAGTTCCACAGTGAGTATATAGACATGCTATAATCAAGTTATTTCCCCTTCTTTTAGCAATAATGTAGTCAATTTGATTTCTATGTGTTCCATTTGATGTCACTCATGTATAGAGGTGTTGTTTTGATGTTTGATGATAATGTTATCTAATGTAGCGCCAAAAAAACCACACTTCCCAGGTCTTATGGGATAATATTTTATTTATTTATTTATTTATTTGATTTTTATGCCGCCCTTCTCTTTAGACTCAGGGCGGCTTACAACATGTTAGCAATTACTTAACTACCATGTTTTATGGAGTATAAGATGCACATATTTATTCCCTAAAAGAGGCTGAAAATTTGGGTGCGTCTTATATTCTGAATGTAGCTTTTTTGAAGCTTTTCCCCCCCAGCCCTAATGAGATGCTAACAATCTTTACAGCTCTTACCTTCCTGGCTTTTTCATAGTTATTCTCTCCAAATAATGTTTTTCCAGCCCTAAGTCTTTGCAGTCTTTTTTTTCCATTGTTCTA
The DNA here is from genome assembly GCF_031021105.1 of Erythrolamprus reginae. Lineage (NCBI taxonomy): Eukaryota > Metazoa > Chordata > Lepidosauria > Squamata > Dipsadidae > Erythrolamprus > Erythrolamprus reginae. The sequence continues at coordinate 309,255,855 of NC_091950.1, read as the reverse complement.
TTTGCTCCAAAAAAGTTTCTTTCCAGCCCTAATGAGATGCTACCAATCTTCCCAGCTCTTACTGGCTTGCAGCTCTTTCATTGTTATTGTCTCCAAAGAATGTTCTTCCAGCCCTAAGTCTTTGCAGTCTTTTTTCTTTCATTGCTCTACTTGGGCAAGGGTCCTCCTAATCATGTGCCAATTGTAAACAAGTAAAATAACTTATTCACAACAGTAGTAGAAAATTGACATTGAAATCATACAGGATGTTAGAGATAATATGCTCGGTATTAAAAATCTAGACCCATACACGTCTTGTAATTGTCTTTATTAACACTATATAGTGTAAATATATACATAGCCAGTCAGCTATGAAACTTTGAAGAATTTAATCTACAGGAAAAAGAAAGCATCTAATTTGATGCTTTACTCTGACGGTAGATTTTACAAGACAGCATTTGAACTCCTTTTTTAATATTGTAGAAAACAACTATTTAATGTTCCATGATATTTTCACATGAAATAAAGCAGCTACCTAATGTTCCATGACATTCTCTTTTTTCCAAGAGAAAGAATAGAAATTGTTTGTAATAGTTGTTGTAGGATTTTGCTTAGTTAATTCTTCAGCTTTGGAACTTGCTTTGTTGTGGTCCATCCAAATGAGAAAGCCCTATTTACCTTGACTTCAGCTTTAGGAGTAATTGAATTGGAAAAAATATAATGAAAAATGAAGCGTTTCACTGGGTTCATTACATTTAGGAATGTATGTGTTTCCTTAATTTTTCCATTAATCTCACTTTTTAAAAATATTGCTACTCATTTGAAGGAAACCAGAGATTGTATATTATTTTTGTTTGACTTTTCAGTTTATCTTTGCGCACACGTGCAGATATATCCCCATTATTGACAAAGAATAATGAAGTCCCTTGCTGAGAAGGATGACTTTATAAATCAAATAAATAAATAAATAATATTTCTAAACTAGGTTTAAATATTAATAATGACAGTTATTGTGCAATCTTTATAATCCTGATCTCTGACTTGATTTTTTTTTCTTACTATTTTGCTGTTTTATGATATTTCTCACTCATTTGGCTTTTTTCCTATCTTACAGAACCTCCTAGACCAATAGCTCCCCCACAGTTGCTTGGCGTTGGACCAACCTATCTGCTCATTCAACTGAATGCAAATTCCATTATTGGGGATGGACCTATCATCCTAAAAGAGGTGGAATACCATATGACAACAGGGACCTGGACAGAAACGCATGCTGTCAATGCACCAACGTATAAGCTGTGGCATTTGGACCCAGACACAGAGTATGAGATTCGTGTTCTTCTAACCAGACCTGGAGAAGGTGGCACAGGTCAGCCAGGCCCTCCACTGATTACCCGAACCAAATGTGCAGGTAATGCATTTGTTCCTGTCACTATTCTGTGTTTTTCAATGATAGAATCCTACAATATTATCTTAGAATCAGCTTCCTAATGTGGTAACCAACAAATCAAATGCATACTGAATGTGTGCTGGCTTCTTTCTTTTGATAACACAATAAAAAAGCAGGGACCTAAAGCTGTAGAGGATTAATTCTAAAGAGTTTATAGAATAGCTTTTGCAAATGAGATTTACTTCTAAAGAATTTGTAGAATAGCTTCAGCCAGGCAATAATCCTCAATTTTTTATATAGTATGAAGATACTATTTCTGATATGAGAGAGACAGAGAAACAGAGAGAGACAGAGAGATCTCGTATGTGTCTATCAGATGACTTAAGTTTTGTTGTGAGTGGTCCATGATCAGCTCAGTTAGTCACAGATTCTGAGGAGGATGACCCGGGTCTGTCTTGGTACTCTAGGCCAGTGTTCTTGACAACTGAGTCAAAGAGTGAGAGTGAGGGAGCGTTAGAACCTGCCAAAACGGAGGAACCACCAGAGACTGTAGAAACCCAATGATGATAATGTCTGGCTCAGAGGAGGAGGGGGACATTGGGGATCAGGAGCCCCTATTAGATTCCATGGTCAGAAGGTCATGGAGCAAACGGGAGTATCTTTATGGGCAAAGTTCTAGAAGGTGTGTCTATGAAAGAAAGCCAAGACCAGGGATAAGCAAAGTTAGCTCTTCTATGATTTACGGACTTCAACTTCCAGAATTCTTGAGCCAATCATGCTAGCACAGAAATTCAGGGAGTTGAACTCGACATATCACAGAAGAGCCAACTTTGCCTATCCTGGTCTAGACCGTTATATTTCTTGGAAACCCTTGACCACATCCAGATAGTGTATAAGTGAGGATTTGTGGGTAAGAAGGTGTGGAGATTCAACGTTTGTAATGGTGAAGGTCCTAGATCCGGGGTTTGAGAAATGCTTTGCTGGCAAACTGCTGTTATCCCTTTAGGTTCATTGTGCAGAGATCCATCTGTCAGAGGAAAGCGTGAAGCTTCGTGAGTGTGTGTTTAAAAAGACATTAGAACACTGAAGAATGTCTAATTTGACATTTTTCTATTGACTTTCTTTATGAGTTTCCCATAAGCAATGGCTGTGCTAGTGGGAAGATGACAAGGTGTCAGCGAACCAGCTAGCATCTGAGAAATAAATCCCAATCCACTGCTGTGTAAACACAGAAAGTTCCATTTATTATCAGAGCCATGTCTGGATTCTTGCTGTGAAATATCAACACTGGAATTCACTTCCGTAATTCATTTTCACAGCCCCACACCCACAAGTGTATCACATGTACCAACCCGGGGAAGGGAATGCTGACTTTTTTCCTTGTTCAGTCTATCTAGGGCTTCTACGCAAGGAATGTGCCGTGGTGCCAACCTCTCTCTCTCTCTCTCTCTCTCTCTCACTTCTCCCATATACTTATCGCTGTTACTGTGTCAGGTGGCCTGACACAAGGAGTGTCATCTATCATATCAGTTCCTTTCTGGTTCTCCGTTGACTTTTGGGTGGCTTTTGGAAAACATTGGAAATAAAGATCATCTGCAATATCTGACAGCAGGATCTGTGCTATGTTATTTAAGCAGCAACCAGTTTATCAACTAATGGGCCCTAGAATTCTCTAAATTTGTCCATTTGAGATACTTTTGTTGACAAAGTCTGCCCTTTGTTCGGTTTTTGTCCAATTGAACGTTTCCGTTCTGACCTAGGCTTCCTGATAAAATCACACAGCACAAACAACATCTCATAAATCTCTTTTTATTGTTAATGGCTGCTAATTGTTTGCATTAGCAGTCTTCCTAAATCCATATAAAGTAAAGCAAGTTTTTTCTTTGCAACAGCTGCTAGTTATTGTCACTGGTACTCAGCATAAGTCCAAGCAAAATCAAACAAGTCTGACTAAAAGTCTTTCATGTAAAAGCAGATAACACACAAACTTTTCTCTTCTTTGACAAACTACCAAGGAAACATTTGCAGGAAACTTTGCCAAGTTCAAACAGGAACAAAAAATGGAGGGTTGAGTTGCAAAGACAAGATCTGGAAATGAATGGAGTTGCTTCCTGCAACTCACCCATTCGTGTTCTTCACTTAAATAGCCAAAGGGAGGGGCTAATTATCTCCAAGTCTTTCTTTCAAGTAGTCCTTCTCCTCTGGAGCCATTCTTGCCTTTTGGCAGCTCTGCACATGTGCACATTGAGAACAGACTCCTCCTGTTTCTCTTCCTTGCACATGTCAGTCTCTGGAGGCCTTGGCTGAATCCCCTGCCGCTGGCACTAAACCTTCTCCAGGTCTGGCCCAAGTTCCTCCCCAGCCTCCTCGCTGTATGACTCTGCTGCCAGCTGTACAGACAACTGGCGGACCACAACAGTTTCAAACCCACATAAGAATTTTTGTAGTAGGCAGATTTTGAAATATGACTGAAAGAGGTTAATTCTTTGACACCTTTGAAGCACAACTTCTTCATTTGATTTCATTGGGCTGGCATTGCTGAGATAAGATTTGTTTTGTTTTTACTTTAATATTGAGCAGTAGGGTAGATTTTGTGTTGTCTTATTTCACCTTTAGTAAAAGAGTCCTTAATTCTTCTTTACTTCCAGCCATCAAAGGGATATGCTCAGCATATATGAGGATGTTATTCTTCTTCCCAGCAATTATAATTCCAATTTCTATTTCTTCTAATCCAGCATTTTTCCTGATGTATTTTGTACATAAGTTAAAGAAATATAGTGATAGCATACAACCTTGGTAGCCTCCTTTCTCAAATACAGATATAAAACATTATATGACATTTAATTAGGAAAGAAAGATCTAAGATGCCTCAGAGTAACAGAAATATCTACCCACCCACCCGCCCCCAAACATAGAGATTATAGAAAGGTAAGGATTCACAGGTCGGAGAGGAAGTTTATATCAACAGTAATGCAACTGGAGATTCAAAAAATGGTTATATGAATCACTTACAAAAGTGAATGTCTTCCTGTTTTATTCTGCATAAAACACAGCTCTTTGAGGCTGCTGCCCTAACATTTATGACGAAAGTACATACACAGTTGTCTCTGTGTTTAATGGTGTTCTGCCCCAGGCATAATTTAGATGTGAACAAGATACAAGCTATAATACGTTTTGGATTTTCAAACTGAGAACATTCTCTTCTTCATCTCCTTCCAAGGATAGCTTGTTCTTTTTCTATCCAAAGAAGTCAAGCAGTAGCTCATTAAGGAACACTGCTAGCTTCTGCAGAAGAGGAAGGTCAGTGGTTGAGCTAGAATAGCTCATCTTCAGACAGCTTCAAACCTTTGCACAGCTAATACTGCATATAAAGATCTTAGAGGAGCCTCCTGTATCAGACCAAAAGCCTGTGTAGCCTAATATTCTATGGTAATGTAGCCATATCTCCCATTTTGACTAGGCCCTTTTGGTTGAAAGAAAAAGTACTTTTATCAGATTCATTAAAAAATACTTTCATTATTCTGGGGTCTTGAACATTCTTCACTGGGCCTCTTCACTTTCCTGGGGAAAATACTATGGTCAATGATAAAGAAAGCCTCCAAGAGGTATGATGTTGCTGTTGTAACAAAAGTTATTTATCGTTGTTACCTTCTGGTTTTGGCATCATCATCCACTGAGGTTGTGACCTTTTTCATTTCTATCTAGGAAAGAACACATTATTTTCATCTTGTATATGTATCTGAATTTACATATTGTGTTAAACTACCATGTAGCTTGTTTGATTTTAACTGTGTGTCTTATATAAACCTACACACAGTCATGTGTAAAATATTTTTGTGACCTAGTGTATTATATAAGCTATTTTGGTTTATTTAACTGATTAAAATCAATTATAGCTTAGCATATTTGCTAAGTAAATAGTAAATGCAGTGGGGTAGGCTAAAGGGAAATATTTAGGTGAAGGACTTCTTAACACATGACATATACAGTATTTTGGTGTTTCAATTCTCTAAATCTTTTCAAAGGCTGGTTTTATACACATTTATTTGTCTTATTTTGTCTTTAAAAGGGATATGGTAGAATAACTTTGGTTTGGGAATTACAATTCCATATCTATATAATCTAGTTGGCTAAGAGGTTCAGATTGGGTATAAACAATTTTCCTTGACTATACTTTGCAACGAAAGGCGATTAAAGTAAAAAATGACAAAGAAAATTTGCTATTTTTACTGTGCTGCTTTATTGGTATAAATAAAAATTAAAATGTGCATATTCAGGATGAATTATGTATGCCAGATAGAAATGCAAACAAATGCAATTTTTATCACTTACAACAGTGAACTGAGTTTGTTGATACATAGTTTGGAGCTAATTTTTCACTTAACCTAATCTGAAACAATAGCTCAGTTTTACAGCGTTTTCTGTAAAAACTTCCAATTATTTATTTTTTTCTGAAGCAAAATTAAAATGGACAAAATGTGTCCTGCCAAGCTATAGAAATTCTTAGGGCCGCTAAAATAATTTTGATAAGATTGACAGAACTTCTCACAAGTATTTTTTTCCCCTTGCCTCAAGGCAACAAATAATTTTCATAAAATAGTAAGCTAGGCTTCCTGATAAACCACTTGTCATGATAATAAAGACAAGCAAATTTAGAATGACAGTGTAACATTAAACAGAAGTGTTAAGTGATCAAAGAAATATATCAGTTGTGGTGTTAGTGAACTTGCAGACCCCCTCCTTCCCCGCAAAAAAACAACCTATGCCCTCATTCAGAAGCCCACCTTGTAATTCTTGATTGCCGTTTTTTCCCTCTGCTTGGCACCCCAGAAATTGAACTTATTTGAAATATGAGCTTCTCCCAGGGAACAGTATGCAGCAGAATGTAAAGAAGTCAGTGGATATTGAATTGCCTCTGAAAGGCTGTTTCTGAATTTATCTTTTACTATTTAGTTGTTTGATGACAATATAAAAAATATTGCCAGGTGACAATTTTCTTGCATGGCATCATAGTCGGAGATTAAAGGGAAACTAATATCCTTGTCAGCATTTTAAAGAGTATTTTAAAGAAAAGCATAATTTTGAGCAAATTCTAGTTGCAGTGAATGGTACAGAGATGCCACCTGTGGTATTACCAGTGTTACCTATAGTAATTGTGGTTTCCAAAAGATTTTATAATCCTAAAAAGCTTGTTCATTTCAGCTTTGTTCCAAATAACGTGCTATTCTGTCACAACACAATTCCTTAGAACCTTTCCATACACTTCACAGGAACAAAAGCAACGATATTAGTATTATTATGCATTAATCTCATCAAAGCCAATGCTGCAACAGCTTTTGGAGAGTTACAAGGATTTCATTCCTTACCATGAAACAGCAAGCTGGCAGAGCTGAAATGAAATGCTCTGAAATGCTTCTTTACTTGAAAACAAGGTGCACTTTTTAAATGAAAGTACAGTGGTACCTCTACGTAAGAACTTAATTCGTTCCGTGACCAGGTTCTTAAGTAGAAACGTTTGTAACTAGAAGCAATTTTTCCCATAGGAATCAATGTAAAAGCAAATAATGCTTGCAAACCCATTAGGAAAGAAATAAAAGCTTGGAATTTGGGTGCAAGGGGAGGAGGAAGAGGAGGAGGAGGACAGTCACTGCTGAAGGAAGAAGGTGAGGTGAGGGGAATCAAAAAAGTCCAAAACTTTAAGGCCTAAAAAAAAAAAAGAGGGACTCTGAGGTGGTGAGGAGGAGCATGCACCTCCCATACACCCGGCACGAGGCTGCCTCCCCTACTCTGGGCCAGAGAGAGAAACCCAGAGGGAATGGCAGGAAACTGGCCATGCCTTCATGCCGTTCTAAAATTTCCTGGGAAAGTTTTCCGGGCTCGGGTTCTTAAGTAGAAAATGGTTCTTAAGAAGAGGCAAAAAAATCTTGAACACTGGTTCTTATATAGAAAAGTTCTTAATAGAGGCGTACAGTGGTACTAGGAAAAACTTGTGGTAGAACAACCTAAGTCAATTATGTGAAGTAACATTCTTGGTTATTTTTCCTTTCACACCTTTCAAAGCTCGAGATCAGATGAGAAATCTAGAACCAGTTCCTTTCCTCATTTTATGGTCATGAAAAAAGGTTTCCCCTAAAGCAGGGATGAGTTCTAACTTACCTCGCTGCCAGTGCACTTCCTTCCACCTTCCGTGGCCCCACGCACACATGCGCAGTGGCAAAAAAATCCATTTTTTTTTAAAGCCAAAAACAAGTTGGCGATGTATGTACAGTGCTGGAAACTCAGCTTCTGTGCATGCTCAGAAGAAAAAGAAACCAGTTCTGCAACATCATCATGACATCACCAGCAGGTCATTTACCAGTTGGTGCGAACTAGTCTGAACTGGGAGGAACTCAGCTTTGATCTAAAGTCAAAAAATATAATTCTAGCAAATCAGATTAGCAAACTGAGTAGAACCTTGAATCAATTGGTGGACAATCAACTAAACATGAGCCAACAATGTGCAGCAGCAGCAGCTAAAAAAGCCAACACAATCCTAAACTGCATCAACAGGGGAATACACTCCAAGACCAGGGAAGTCTTAATACCACTCTACTACGCCCTGGTCCGACCACACCTGGAGTACTGTATTCAGTTCTGGTCACCACACTTCAAAAGAGACATTGAAACTCTGGAGAAGGTGCAAAAAAGAGCAACCAAGATGATTAAGGGATTGGAAACCAAGACTTACGAAGAGAGAGGGAACTGGGCATGGATAGCCTAGAAAAAAGGAGGGCCAGAGCGGACATGATAGCAGTCTACGAGTATACAAGGGGATGTCACAGAAAGAAGGGGATCACTTTATTCTTCAGGGCACCAGAGGGCCGGACGAGGAACAACGGCTGGAAGCTGATGAAGGAGAAATTCAACATGGAGATAAGGAGGAACTTCCTGATGGTCAGAGCGATCAATCAATGGAACAACCTACCAGAGGACATTGTGAACTCCAACACTCTGGACATTTTTAAGAGAAGATTGAACTGCCACTTGACTGGTGTACTATAGGGTTCCTGCTTGGGCAGGGGGTTGAACTCGATGGCCTTCATGGTCCCTTTCAACTCTAACAATAAATAAAATAAACAATTACGCATTATGTAATCATAGTGTATACTTTTGCTGAACAAGCCAGAGCCCTAAAAATATAGGAAATTAGGTAAGATTTCATTAACATTAACAGATTAACATTTCTTATGTTAAACAGCTGCTGCACAACATAAATCTGCACAACATAAATCTTAGACTACTGGAATTACAAAGTACAGTAAGAATGGATAGAGAACAAAATGTTTTTAAAAAAAATTAGTTTGTGGCATGCAAGCGAATTATGAATAATTTCTAACACTCCAGAGAAACACAGTATTTGGAATTACCTACTGCAGTGAGCAGTTTTTCTTGATGTCAGGAACCAATTTCATGTTAAATTATCCCATGATAAATTGGAGAGCCAGTTGAGAGAGGTTCTGCCAAAACAACCTGATTTGTTTAAGCTCATGAAAATAACATTGTTATAATCATTACACAAGATGCATCCATTTTTACTTTGTTCATCTTTAAATAGAGGGGTCCTTGCAACTTCCAAAATTGGATTCTAGCCCTAAAACTGGATCTTTACCATACTCAATCATTAAGAATCTAAGGTGCTAGCAATTGTAGATATGATTTTCTGTGTACAAATCATATGATCTGCCATTAATGATAAAACCTTTCCAGAAAAAAAAATCCTTAACATTTCTATGGTAAAATATTATTTTCATATATATAATGTTTTTAAAGCTTTTTAAACCAGCAAAGCTATTTCCCCAGTATTGCTACATCCATTTTATAATAGCTCTGCAGCATTAGTCCTATGACTCCAATATTGTGCTCGCTGCTGAAAATCTATTTTGATTATGTGCTCACTAAAAATGTTTCCTAGCCTTTAATCTCACTTTACCCTTATCTAACATAGTTCTTAAGTATGCTACAACTCATAAAAGTTTTGTCAAAAACAGAGGAAGAAATTTCAGTCCTTGGTTTATAAACATTCAGATAAAATAAAAACATGCTAAAACATTCACTAACTTCTGTGGTGGAATCAAAATTATTTTTTTCGAGGAATAATATGTGAAATAAGGATAAATTATTTGTAATCCTATTTCTCTGGCTCATTTTATTTTATAATTCCATATAGTACAAACAAAAGTTAAACGTTTATGGGATTCCCACCACCACCACCCTGAAAATACTATTTACAGTCCAAGATTAATTGTTAAATAGAAGAATCAAATACAGCAGATAAATCATGTATTTTAAAAATGCAAGACAGGCCTGAAACAATTAGTAATATGAAGAGAATATCTGACACCTATAAGCCATGGATCTTAATTTAAAAATTCTCAACTTTTTCAAAGATAGAGTCAGCTTTTCCTAAGTATGTAAATGCTGTGTGACAACCTTAGATGGAGCATTGTTTTCTATAAGTCTATAGGTTTTCTATAAGTAAATTACTTTATTATGATTGCAAAGCCGTGCCAAATGCTTAGTTTGTCAATTTAGAACCTAGGAAGGATTTGGACCCTATCTTATCAATGTGAATGACTGATAAATTTGACATAGGCCAGGTTTCTAAACGCTTATCAGTTGTAGTTAATTACTGGAATCTCTAAGCTTTGACCTTCCAACCTTTTCCCAAGTTTAAATTAATCATCACAACTGTCAAGTAAAATAGAGAGACATTTAATACTAGGTAACATAGAAAGAATCTGTAATTCTCTAATGGCCACATTCCATTGTATAAACATTTAATCCTGCCAGTCTCTACTTTGTTGATACTAGGGGGTTTTTTGTGGGGTTTTGGGATTGTTGAGGGCAGTGTTCCCTCTAATTTTTTTTGGGGGGTGGGCGGAAAAGTATAGTGTCTGAGCGGCAGTCCCTTCGGGACTGGGTGGCACAGAAATAATAAATAAATAAATAAACAAACAAAAAAACAAAAAAACCCACCCTGTTTTGCCTCAGAGAATTTCAAAATAAAATACTGTACTGTGTGTCTATAAAAGTGAGCTCATAATAGGGCAACTCTATCAATATCAAAATGCCACTTAAATAGTTGAGCTAGTTTCAAACTAGATTTTAATTTTCTTTCTCTCTTCCTTACTCCCATTCTTTTTCTTTCTCTTTTCCTTCCTCTCTTTTTTCTATCTGTTTCTCTCTCTTCCTCTCTCTCTCCTTCCCTCTCACTCTTTCCCTCTCGGCTTCTGGGCAGGTTTGGAAAACTCTGAGTTGATGATGATTTTTAAGTGAGCGATCAGCTTAGAGGGAACTATGGTTGAGGGGTGTTTTTTTTTCTTTTTTGTATCATTAAACCACTTTTTCTGCAGCAGCTCAAATATGTGTAGAGGATTGTATATTATCTCCTGCCTTCTTTCAGCAATATGAGTGTTGAGTTTCAGGCACTTTAATTTGACTAGTGGGAGAGTACTGTATCTTGTCAGGTAGGTTGTGGCAGATGAAGACAATACACTGTCATTCAAAGTCTGATTCCCTCTGCGAGAAGATTGAAAGATTGCCATTATTGTCAGTGAATTTGTACATATCAATAAACAGTGAAACAAGAGATGTACCATATGTTTTATGTATAGGTGGCTGAGAATGGTATGTTGTTGATATTTTCTCTCCTGTGCTAGTTGCTACAGTCGCCATGATATGAGCAGTTGTCTACCAAAGTCACATAATATTATTACGGTACCTTTTGAAAAAAAACAATCACTTGGAAAACACTAATAACCAGTTAGTCTAAATGCCAAAGCCCATCAAAGAGAAAATGAAGCGCCTTAGAGGCTCTCAAGCTTTTTAATGCAGCGTTAATAATTCAGTGTCAGTTACTCAGCTATGTATTTTATCTTTCTGTCAATACTAAAATAGTTCTCCGGGTACATTTTAGGGGCATAATCACCCTTAACTTCAAATGCAACCCTAATTGGCCTAACAGGTAACACATTTTCTGCCAGCTCTCTCCTCTCTGGGGACATCATTATCCTTAGGTCAAAGCCCTCAGCCCTTTGAATCCAGGCAGCGCTCTTGATGTAAGAAGGCCTACTATGGAGTGAATTAGCAGTACATTGCAGCTTTAATCAACAGGTTGCTGACTCTAACCAACCAAACAAACAAAGCGACTTTTCTCTATCTTGATATAATATAGAAAAATAGGCAGCTTACCTGTACTCGTAGGTTTTCTCTTTATTAAGTCAGAAAACGTGGGCTATTTTTGCATTTTATAAGAAATGTGATCCAGTTCTTCCTTGCCTCCTAAAATTTTTGAAATTAACAAGGGTGGTTCCCTGTTTAAAGTTGACCATTTTTGTAAGTTTAGGACAATTAGCTGATTTCAAGGACACTAATTAATAGTTTTCTGAGTATCTAATTTTGTTTGTTTGTTTGTTTATTATTTATTTATTTATTTATTTTTTCAATTTATAGGCCACCCTTCTCTTGATGGACTCAAGGCAGCGTGCGAGATTAAAAACAGAAATACAAAATGTTAAATCCCAAGAATAAAAACACTAATTCATGCATAAATAGTGGCCAGAGCAGATGTTGTCACTTAAGACCTGCCAGTAAAACCATGTTTTTAAGGTCTTTTGAAAGGCCAGGAGGGTGGGGGCAGGGTGAATCTCGGGGGGGGGATTGGTTCCAGAGGACTGCAGCTGCCTCAGAGAAGGCCGGTCCCCACATCGTGAGGGGAAAAAGTCTCAAGTTTAAGCATAGCTAAACATGCCTGACACCTCTGATTTATAGTACGTAAACACAGCTGGGAAAAAAACTGGTATGGTATATGGTATTAGTGTAGTCCAGCGGTGGGTTGTTCCTGGTTTGGCCTGGTTCTAAGAACTGGTAGTGGTGGCAGCAGGAAGCTCCCTGGGACACTTTTGCATATGCGCAAAACTGTTGCGTGTGGGCATGTAGTAAAGGGTTTTGGAACTCCCTCTACTGGTGTAGTCCTCAGTTAATGATGGTGATTGGGACCAGAAACTCTGTCAGTAAACAATACAAAGCACAGTGTCACATGAGCATGCCAACTTGTGATCGCCGTTCTGACAAGTCCAGTTGCTTATGTTCATCATACAATTAATTTGTGGGACATGGTGGCTCTGTGCCGTGTAATGGAGTGAGCTCCCGTTACTTGTCCCAGCTTCTGCCAGCCTAGCAGTTCGAAAGCACGTAAAAAATGCAAGTAGAAAAATAGGGACCACTTTGGTGGGAACATAACAGCGCTCCATGTGCCTTTGGCATTTAATCATGCCAGCCACATGACCATGGAGACCTGTTTGGACAGGGCTGGATCTTCACCTTAGAAATGGAGATGAGTACCACCCCTAGAACTGGAACTTACTAGCATGCATGTATGTGGGGACCGTTATCATTTACAGTTAATTTACAGTGTATAAAAGAACATAACCAGTGAGAGTGGATTGTAAAGTGTATTGGGGGAAGGGGTTGCCTTAGAAATGCCTCTTTTAACTTGCTATTTTTGCATTCCTTACAATTATCTAATTGTTTTCCCCCTTTGGGCAAAAAAGAATTAAAATATTGATGACCAGAAAGAGTGCAAAAACTCCCAGAAAATAAAAAACGGAGAATGAATACAAAAATCAGTTATTATATTATGGCTTCAACTAATTAGGGAATGTTAAGTCTCTGCATTTTCTGACAAGAGATAATACTTTTCATTCTCTGCATAATATTTGTTATGCTTTGCTAAATTTAAATTGAAAGGTGCATTTTCATTTCCCTCCCTTCAAAAATAGTCAGTGGAACTTATAAATAATTTTCTCTACAGTTTGTTGTTACGCATATCAAGTGTTGCTAGTCACTTTATGAAGAGCTCTTGATTACTTCATTGCTAATGAAGTGGAAATTATTTAAAAATATAATTTGATCTGCTTAGTGCTGCAGCTGTTTCTTCAGTTTCTGCTGAGGTTTCTCATTTTACCTTTGCAATTCAAATGGTTTTCTCCAAATGTGTTTTTTCAAGACATATTCAATCGCAAGGGTTTAAATCAAACATGAATTTCTGGTATTCTTTCATGATGTAACACAGTGTTTTTCAAACTTGGCAACTTTAACATGTGTGAACTTTCATTCTCCAAATTGCCCAGTTAGCATGATAGCTAGAGAATTCTGGGAGTTGAAGTCTGCACATCATAAAACTCGTCAAGTTTGGGAAAACACTAATGTAATATTAATAATTAGTCAATTTCTGCTTAATAGCTACATTGGCGGGGTCACCATTTTATAGTCAAGTATCATTACTATGTAGATTATGCCAAACTGTACATCATGATTCCTGGTTGACCGAGTAACATAATCAAGCTGATGTGACCCAACACCTGGAGATTGTTTGGATGTTGGAGGGGAAGAATAGAATGAAGTTTGATTCTGATAAGACTGACTAACTATGGCTGTTTGGGTATGCTAGGTCTGGAGGTATTCCATCACTGACTCTCAAAGGGATTGCACTTCACCATTCAAGGTTTTGTATAATTCAAGCAACTTCTTGGATTTTCAGCTCATGCTTTAAGGACAGGTGGAAGTTGTGGCCAATAGAAACTTGCATAGGTATATCTTGTGTGCCAGTTCTATCCTTTCTTATTCAAAGGTTCTTTCGAGATTAACTCAAGCTCTAGCCACCTTGCACTTGGTTTACTGTAATACACTGTACTTGGTGCTGTCTTTGAAGACTATAATGAACCTACAGCCGGTCCAGCATGTAAAAAAATGGGCATTAATAGGGGTGCTACATTGTGCATAAGCAGGAAGAGGGAGATTGTGATCCCGCTAAATAGAGCACTGGTGAGACCACATTTGGAATACTGTGTTCAGTTCTGGAGACCTCACCTACAAAAAGATATTGACAAAATTGAACAGGTCCAAAGACGGGCTACAAGAATGGTGGAAGGTCTTAAGCATAAAACGTATCAGGAAAAACTTCATGAACTCAATCTGTATAGTCTAGACTAGAGGACAGAAGGAAAAGGGGGGACATGATCGAAACATTTAAATGTGTTAAAGGGTTAAATAAGGTTCAGGAGGGAAGTGTTTTTAATAGGAAATTGAACACAAGAACAAGGGGACACAATCTGAAGTTAGTTGGGGGAAAGATCAAAAGCAACATGAGAAAATATTATTTTACTGAAAGAGTAGTAGATGCTTGGAACAAACTTCCAGCAGACGTGGTTGGTAAATCCAAAGTAACTGAATTTAAACATGCCTTGGATAAACATATATCCATTCTAAGATAAAATACAGGAAATAGTATAAGGGCAGACTAGATGGACCATGAGGTCTTTTTTTGCCGTCAGTCTTCTATGTTTCTGTGTTTCTATGTCATCACACTGCATTGTAAGCTGCACTGGTTACTGTTTGACTTCCAGGTGTTGGTTGTTCTTTAAAGTCTTTCTGAGGCTTAGGCCATCTCAGGTAGCAGGTATCTTCAATATTTCTGCATATCTGGTAGAGTCCATTAGGGAGATATGATCCAGATCATATCACTTAAATAATGTCATCCTTCAGGATCCAGACAGCCCACCTACCCAAATGCCATTCCTGCTTTCTAGAATGTCTTTCCCTGAGATTATTTGTGCTCCTACCCTATGTTGTTTAATAGCTGAAAATTACTTCTGTCTTCTGGCTAATGAAAAACCTCACTCAATATTGTGTCATGTGTAAATTAGATAAATATTCCATCTACTTCCTAACTGAAATAATGAGTAGAAATGTTTCATTAAATATAATCTTGATATAAAGAGACTATTAACATAGTGGAATCTGGTTTTAAAAGCTATGCTACATGTGTTCTGTCTACTCTTGCTTGTTTTGAAATAGGATAGAATAATCTGTCTGGCAAGTGTATACCTTTTTCTGATATAATCCATGTGGCCTGTTTTAAAAATAAGGAATATGAGTTACTAATTTTGATTTTTAACCCTTGTTCAGGACCCTATGTACAAGTCCAGAAATGTCCTTTATTTTTAGTATTGCTAACAGTTCCCTCCATTGTTACAACAGAAATCTAATCTGATCTAGCATCATTGCAAATAAGACAACACTTTTGGATGTAGCTATTTTAACCGGATAAAGCACCATAGACATTAGCATCTAGATATTATCAGGACAAAGCTGTAATTCAAATGTATAATAAACATATCAAATTTAAATAAGCACCTTGTTTCCTTCTAAAAGAACTGTGTGCATATTGATTTAACCTGCAAGAAGAGCTTTGAGTTGAAATGTGATGATAGAGTATCGTCAGATCGTTTCTCCTTTAAAAAATAATGAAACAGGTTGATGAAGGGAGAATATATTGAATTTCTGTGAATATGATATAGGAAACTGATCAATGTGTTGACTTCCAGTAAAAGATACGACGCATTCATATGATTATGTGAATGTTTGTTTTCTTGACATGCAAAATAGCCATGTTGATCACTGTCTAAAACGAAGCAAATCAATACTGGGGGGGTAGGGGGGATATTTTAACTCCTGATTCATTATTTTCTGTTGCATGTTCATCAACAAAGACCATATGTTGTAAAAATATGGGAAAATATCACTGTTTTCGCACTGTTAACACTATGGCAGCTGAAGAAGAGAAAAAACACATTTGACCAGTTTTCATTCATATTTATTTTGTTATTATGAAAGCTTTAGCTAGTGCAGAAGCGATAGGGTAATACTATGTACCTATGAACCTACAGTTAGGGGAATTTCCCATGGATACTGAAACATAGGCAGATTTCTTAGAATTATGTGATTAATTGAATGCATACATACTGTATGTATGTATGTATGTATGTATGTATGTATGTATGTATGTACAGTAGTCCCTCACCTATCGCTGGTGTTACGTTCCAGACCCGGCCGCGATAGGTAAAATCCGCGATGGGGAATTTATCGACTGATAGTACTTATTTAAGTATTTATATTGTAATTGTTTGGTAAGTTTTCATTGTTTTAAGTGTTTATAAACCCTTCCCACACAGTATTTATTTTAGATACAGTATTTAAATACTGTATTTACAATTTTAGATATTTTTTTTTGAAAAACCTGCCGATTGACTTCCTCAGAAACCCACGAACCAGCGAAGATCTGCGAATGATTTTTCTCATTAATATTTCTTGAAAACCCGCGATGAAGTGAAGCCGCAGTAGGTGAAGCGCGGTATAGCGAGGGACTACTGTATGTATGTATGTATGTATGTATGCATGTATGTATGCATGTATGCATGTGTGTATGTACAAACAGACACACACAGTGTGGCCAAATAAAGATGTGCTATGAATCCTTGTGAATGTGTGTTAATTGTCTTTTCTGTTAGGTTGCTATATTTTATTTCTCTTTAAAGCTTTTTTTAAAGTGTGATTTTAATTTGGAATTAAAGAACCTGAAATTGGGGCTGATGGAGAGAGGGAGGAAAGGAAACATAACTGTAAATGTTTATCAACTCTGATTATAATGTAAATCGGTGAAATATTTATTCTCTTGACTTCAAACTCTTTACCACCTGATGTAGCACCAATTTCACCTCCCTTCGGTCTGACATAAGAAATGCATTAATTGGAATCTAGTAATTTAAGCTCATTGCTGATGAAGATAAATTTTGATGCAATGTTAAAAATACAATATCCTTGACAAACCACAGAGACCTCCAAATGCCTTACTTTCACACATATATTACTTTGGGTTTTATGTTTTTCAGATTAATCAGAATACTCTGTGGAATGGTTACTAATGGACCAAATGTTTCTTTTTCCTTTGAAAAAAGAATTGCACAGGATCAGCTAGGTTGAAATGTTTTACTTTGCTCCCATATTTTTCCTAAGCTCCTATTGCACACAAACACACACACACACACACCCCTACCTGTCTGTCTGTCTGCTGTTGTAGTGATTCCATTGCATGTCTAACAAACTTACTTATAAATAGGCCATTTATAAATGAAATGTAAGCATTTGTATTAAGTCTGCATTATTATTTTCATTTTTAACACCATTCTAAGTGTTTCCATATCTTAGACCTTATTATGCTCATAAGACATTAATTAAATGCAATTTATTCTTCCAACATGCTATTTTGATGTATATAGGCCAGGTTTAATCCAAAATATTGGAATTGAAACTTGTTAAAGATAATTAAGTGCTGTACTTTGTTCAGTCATTTTTAGTATGTTGAACCTGGTATGTAGGAGACCCAAAATCCAAGAAAATTCCTTTTTGGCTATGTCAGTCAGATGATGTCATGACATTAAATGGTTTGTCCAGCAATATTTAGTAGCCAAATACAAGTTACTTATTTTGTTTATCCATGATTATTTCTAATAGAAAGGGCAGAAATACTCTTAACTAATATTTCAAGTGTGATTGAAATCAAGGGAAAGATTGTGTAGACATTCTTTCACCTTGAATACAGTAAGTTTTTATTGCATAAGACTTTAGTTCCCATGAAACTTTGCTGTGGGATATGACATATCTTGGCAAATTTTGTAACTGCTGTTTGCTATTTATAAAAATAGTTTTAGCATTTTAGTCATTGGTACATATTAGTTACAAATTATGACATATTGTGTCATTACTATTAACTAAAATTAAATAAGTTGATTTAATATTCTTTAGTGTTATAGAGATTTGGTATCAAAGTTTTCAATACAGAGATGAGCAAAAATGTGTATTTAGGAAGAAATGTTATCTTCTTTCAGAAAATGTCAAATTTTCAAGATTTTAATTTTCTTGTGACGATGTTTACATGGGGAGCCACTTAGATGACCAAATGTTATTCTTTACAATGCTACTTTTTAATGATGTTAACATGGAAGCACCTATTTTATTTGTTTAAAAATTTAGATAGCCCTTTTGTAATTCTAATAACAAAATATATTATGCAATTAAATTATGTAGTAGTTTATATAATTTTAGTAAACTACCCAAGTAACATTACTGCTTATAATAAACTTTGTAAGCTAAGGCAGCACAATCATTACAGGTAACTGACAATAGGTTCATCAGAAAAATATTTGGACAAAGAGATCTTTCGTTTTTTGGCTGAAATAGTCCATGCTGAATACCTGGCTAATCTCAGTGGGGAGATCATTCCATTGGTAGGTGCTAGTGAAGAAAATTCATGATTAAAACTCCAGAGAAAACTGGCCCCGGTGAAGAGAAAGTGTTGATGAATTTGTAACTATTTTTTAGCCTAAAGCATTTGCACTGTATTCTTCAGCTTTGGAGCTCCCAGGATGGTTTACTGAATAATAATATTTTTTAAAAAGCAGTCTGTTTTTGCCCTCAAGCTTATAAACTGAAAAAAGACGCATTGCAGAAAGGGGAGAGGAGTGGAGGTGGGAAGAGAAAGAGAAGAAAGTAACTTGGCATCCGTTCTTTGATAGTCAGCTGTGATGGAAAGAAGCTGCTCAAAAAGGCCCAGAAGACACTACCCTCTCCAGGCAATTTTCTCTTTTTCTTCTGAAGAGAAGAAGAATTTTTCCTGAAGCCTCTGTAAGGAGGGAGCAATATCATCCAGCCCAATTGTTCACAGCCATCGTGAATAGAGGTAGCCAATCTTCATAGCTTTTTTTTCTCCCACCGGGTGATTAAACCCAGTCTATATGAGAAGGTTCTCTCCATCACAGCAAAAATTTTAGACTTTATTGTTCTTGGGGCTGTGAGGGGAGACTATTAACCTATCTTTTCAACCCAAAGCAAATGTAGTTCTTTTCTTAAACAATATATAATAGTCTTTTCTCATTATTCTCAAGTATTATCACTTCTTCCATATTAAAAAAAAACCCTTGTGCAAACATTGAACATTTAACATTTGCAGAATATTGTAGTCCGTAATTGATTCGTTATGAACATTATGAACATTCACTTACTTTTCCTACTGGTTCACAAATGTGAGCATGCACTTTGTCGCATGGGCACAGCCTTCCACACATGTGCTTTGCTTCAAAAAGTGCCTAAGTAGGACTGTAATAGCGCCGCCCCTACCATTTCACCAGAATCAGTCCGAACTGGCCGAATACCACCTCTGATTATGAATCATCAAGCTGTTTCAACCTCCTACTGTGTTTCCCCGAAAATAAGACAGCGTCTTATGTTAATTTTTGCTCCCAAAGACATGCTACATCTTATTTTTAGGGGATGTCTTATTTTTTCCCCCAATGAATTGTATCCTGTATCCTGCTGCAGCAAAAATGTATCCAAACATGCAGCCGCGTGTTGGATGCGTTTTAAATCTGATCGATGCAGCGTTTTGAGATGCAATTTATGGACAGCAGTGTTATATAATAATTATATTAATAATATTGATAATAATAATGATGATGATGATGATGATGATAATAATAATAATAATAATAATAACAATAACAATAATACTTTATTAGACTTGTATGCCGCCCCTCTCCAAAGACTCAGGGCGGCTCACAACAACAATAAAAACAATATAGGTACAACAACAATAAAAACAATATATATGTTCTGTTCGGAAATGCTGTGAAGCGAAACGTCTCCTGCGTCTTACTTTCAGGGGATGTCTTATATTAGGTAATTCTACGAAACTTCTCCTATGTCTTATTTTCAGGGGTGACATATTTTCATGGAAACAGGTTAGGAACAACACAGAGAGATTTGTGTCAACTTGGTCCTTGAATTCTTGCAATGACATACCCATTGCTCATGTAACTGTGTCCATCTATCTTGCTGCTGGTGGTCACCCTGTTTTCTTCCCTTCCACAAGAGGTTGAAGGAATGAAGACAATTTCTTTTTCCTAAAAGGTTTTGCAAGTCTCAGATAGCCCCCAAACATTCCTTGAGATTGTGCTTGAGGAACAATTGAAACAAGAGTATGTCGCTAGAGCAAGCGAAATCTTCCTCTGTAGCTCAGTAAGGAGTCTTCCTGTTCAATTTTGTAACTACTGGCAGAAAGGTATTTTATCAAAGGCTAACATAGATGATAATTGTTGCTAGCAGGTCATGCCTTAGGGACTTGCTCAAAGTCTTCCCCTCTATATTTTTAGAGTCTGAAAGAAAATTCTGGTGAACAGATAGTTCTATTATCAACTTTAGGCACTTTCTCAACTGATTACCAAGCCTTTTATTATTTATTTTATTATTAATTAAATTTGTATGGTGCCCAACTCCCAAGAGACTTTAAACTTTCCACTCCCAGGATTAGGGGCAATCCATTGTGAAAAGCATATATTTAATTGGAAAATGAGTAAGGCTCAAGGAAACTTCCCTTTTCTCTGTTTTGTTAAGACTTAAGAGATTAGATCTTGTTTTTTCTGGGAGTGGCATTTTGTGAGTTTCTGACAATGAAGGTGTGCTATGCATCTGTGGTTTATCCTTACTGTTTTTTTCTTTATGTTTACATTGTAAGTGTTGACGGTTGGACACTGTAGTATTGCTTTGCTAGAGAATAAAATTTTTTCTATTGTTAAATTGCTATTGTTTTCTTTAAAAACTAAAAATAGAATTGAAATATTAATTATGATGCACACTTTTAATCCTCTATTACATTGTTTCTTCATTCTGTATACAGTTGCAATAAAGCTATAATATACTATAGTAAAGCTGCCATCCTTACTCTATTTCTAGTCTGGAATTTTGTAATATGTGTGTGTCCACAGATTTATTTATTTATTTATTAATCAGATTTGTATGCCGCCCCTCTCCGCAGACTCGGGGCGGCTCACAGCAGTAATAGTACAATGTAAACAAATCTAATATTTAAGTTTAAGTTAATTTAAAACCCCAATTTAAAAACCAATCATACATACTAGCATACCATGCATAAATTTTATAAGCTTAGGGGGAGGGAAAGTATCAATTCCCCCATGCCTGACGACAGAGGTGGGTTTTAAGGAGCTTAGGAAAGGCTAGGAGGGTGGGGGCAACTCTGATATCTGGGGGGGAGTTGGTTCCAAAGGGTCGGGGCCGCCACAGAGAAGGCTGTTCCCCTGGGTCCCGCCAAACGACATTGTTTAGTTGACGGGACCCGGAGAAGGCCAACTCTGTGGGACCTAACTGGTCGCTGGGATTCGTGCGGCAGAAGGCGGTCCCAGAGATATCCTGGTCTGGTGCCATGAAGGGCTTTATAGGTCATAACCAACACTTTAAATTGTGACCGGAAACTGATCGGCAACCAATGCAGACTGCAGAGATATAGACTATCTTCCAGAATTCTGAAAAATTCTCAGCAGACATCATTCTCAGAAGACACCATATTATTGTTTGTAAATCTAATATTTTTTTTAATTCATCCTCCACCCCATTTTGTATTTAACCAAAACAAATTGTATTGACATTCAGATTTTTCAAAAGCTGCTGCTATTGATCAGCTATTATGATGCACACTTCACTTTGTACAAAGTGTACTTCACTTTGCACAAAGTATAGAAGATTGTAAAGTTTCAAATTTAACAGGCAGAGCCACAAGCCTGTTTCCACAAATGAGCAATTCGTCTTTTCTTTTCTTTCTAAAAAGCACCACGATTGAAGCTGTTTAAATATTAATCCCTCAGTAAGGAAATCTAGGTAATTAAATCACCCACATACTTCTTTGTATTAACTTTCAGAAAAAAGGAACCAGGTCTTGATGTCCATTACAGTTACAGTGACCTTTCGGTTTTAACCGAAAAGGCTCACATATCAAGCTATGGCACGATGTCGTTTTCCTGTTGTAGGATAGATGTTGCATGATCTACACCAAGGGAAGGCAAAGTTGGCTCTTCTATGACTTGTGGACTTCAACTCCCAGAATTCCTGACCCAATCATGCTAGCTCAGGAATTCTGGGAGTTGAAATCCACATGTCATAGAAGAGCCAACTTTGCCTACCCCTGATCTACACCATTTAAAAATCTTGAATTATAGTGTGTTAACTCTCTGTTTGTGGCATATTTAACAATCCATCCTTGAATAGATTATGAGTGACAGTAGGCTTGAGTCCATATAAAGAAGGTCTGAAGACTTTAAACAACTCCTAGAAAGCCCTCTGCTCTGGGGCTATACCTCTAGCCTGCCTCCCTGTCTTGGTGTAGATGTTTGGTATTTATTGCTGTCACCACCTATCTTCCATGGGAAGCCTCTTGCCTGCTATCCTTCCCACTAACCTCCATCTGTAAAAGTGATATGCAAGTCTTCCTTGACCATGACATTTAAGAATGTTAAAGATGAAATAAATTATACAGCTTCACTTCCTGTCCGTGAAGCACTGTCATATGCAACTAGGGAAATCTGCCTTTCCCATTCCTTTGGGTGCTAAATCAATCTCACAAGGAATTGTTAATAGTTCATATTTACAAAATAAATAAAAAATCCTTTCTAAGTAAATCACATGCTAGAACAAGATTGGAGGATATAAACTTACAGTGTTACTAAATCAGAGACAGTGTCTCAAAGCAATCCCCCATAGAAAAAAATTACAAATGAGAAGATGAGCTTGGAGAAGATTACAAGATGGAATGGTGCATGTTTATTTGTTTGTTTGTTTATTTATTTATATATATATATATATATATACCATTTATCAGTAAATCAATCAGAGACACCTACAGCATAAAAATATGCTAATATGAAAAACTTTGGTGTACAGGGATTCCATACATCAAATATACAATAACTGAGCTTGCTCAGAGGAAATATATCATCAGAAATGATCAATCAGATTAGTTAAACAGTGAAGAAAAGCATAAAATCTTAAGCTTTAACTAAACTTATTTCTTTATACCTTGGAGACAAACCTTTCCAGAAACAAAAGATTTCTCTATGCTTCCTTGTATTTTTCTTTAGAATCAGAGGAAAGGGCTTCCAAATTTTGTTAATATCAGTGTTTTTAGCTTTTTGTTGCTGCTTTTAAAAGAATAAGCATTAGGCAAAATAAGACCACCATTTAAAATTCCCATTTCCTCAATACAAATAAACAGTTGTGTGTGGGGAATAATATATTCCTCAATGTGTCTGAACAAACTTTTATTTTGCCTGACACATTTTG
Organism: Erythrolamprus reginae; assembly: GCF_031021105.1. NCBI lineage: Eukaryota > Metazoa > Chordata > Lepidosauria > Squamata > Dipsadidae > Erythrolamprus > Erythrolamprus reginae. Next base: position 309,232,427 of record NC_091950.1, on the reverse strand, counting down.
GAAACTTCCCTTAGGTTTAATAACAGATAGCAGAAAACTATTCATCCTGAATAAGATCAGATTACAATGTGAGTAATATTTCATAATTTTTTTGAGTGAGGGGGGGGAATCCTTTTTGAATAATCTCTACCACCAGCAATGCAAGACAATTTGCTTCTCTCCCACTATATATAGAGAAGCACATTAAAGAACGGAGCATGTTTGGCAGCCATTATGTAAACTTTGCTTTAATATGATTTAGTATCTACTCTTCATACCAGACATTTCTTGGCTTATTGCTTTGGAACTTCCTTGACTTTTAGCCGTAGGACATGACTTGGGAAAAATTTGAGAAATGGAAGGAGAACATTTTTAATCAAAGCCAAGAAGAAATAAGTTGGACAAGGAAGGTGATTGCTTCCCATCCACATTTCCCATTCTGTGTCCTTGGAATGCAGGCAGATTGGTCTGCTTCACATTGTGTTTTAAAAGATTAATGTAATGCATCTAGATCTAAGGCAACTTTTCTTGGGCAATGTAATATTTATATATAGTTTTTGAGTTGTTTGGTTTCATAGCTTTTCAACCTACAGTTTTGTTTTCTTGCTTGGGTGAAAGTAGTGATTGATTTGTTCAAGCCAGATATTTATTCCCTTTACTTCATTATACATAATACACCTGTGCTAGATTTTAAGACCTAAGTAGACTTTATACTCTAGTAGAAAAGCTTATCAGTTTCTCTGCAGGTTGCTCAATTTGAATTTTAAAACTTGAAATGGTAAATTTGTGTTGTGCTTTTTGAGTTTACATGCAAAATTCTCATTCTCCTATTGGTGTGGGAACTCAAGAATGGAAATCAGATTTCTAGTTGTTGTTTACAACGGATGAAGAGTTTCTGATGTCATGCTGATTGCCATTACATTTCCCTTCAATTTTTATGAAGTCGTGGAAGAAAATGTAAGGCTGCATCTTCAAATTTCTGATTGAAGAATACTAATAATCATCCGTTTGAAAAAAAACATTAACATTTCTAGGAACCAAATATTGTAGGCTATTTTTCTTGAGTAGGTTAGCTTTCAGCCTCAGATATTACTGTTCTCCCAACATCTTACTGCTGCCTGTTGCAAACAATGGAGTAGCATTAATACAAGCAATAGAAAGAACTGTTGTATCTCGAAATCTAAGTCACTTCCAAAAGAGGCATATGATATTCAATCCACAAATGAATCAACTCTATCATTGTGAAATCACCAAACAACATTGACACTTGAATACATCCTGCAGGCCACTGAAGCTGACTGCAGATCTGTAGGTCAGCGGTTCAAATCTCATCACCGGCTCAAGGTTGACTCAGCCTTCCATCCTTCCGAGGTGGGTAAAATGAGGACCCGGATTGTGGGGGCAATATGCTGGCTCTGTTAAAAAGTGCTATTGCTAACAGGTTGTAAGCCGCCCTGAGTCTAAGGAGAAGGGCGGCATAAAAATCGAATAAATAAATAAATACATCCTATGTATATATCCTCCATTTTGGTGCTCAAGTGCCTATTTAAATAGTCAGACTTCACTAATCTTACTAGAAGAATGATGACCTTATTTTCGGTGGGAGAAAGCCAGTTCTAAAGGAGGGATGTTCTGATAAAGAACATTGGCATTCAAGTTCCTCCCACTGCATCTCACTTTTAGCATAGTTCCACTATCAGCTTGATTGGACAGATGCTGTAATTGTTAAAAACCTTTGTAGCCCCAGTACCTTCTCTACTACTTTCCCTTAAACGGGAGGTTGGTGTCATGCCTACCCCCCCCCCCCTCCAAAAATAAAACAATCCAGCCAAAGTCCAGTTATTTATTTCTATAAACCATATAGACAGAATCTTGCTAGTCCAAATCTATACTACTCTAACGTAATAGATATCCTGGAAGATTCTACGGCATGAATATCCTAAAACTCTTCTTCCCATGATTCAGCTTCAGCCTATGTTGCATCTTGTCTCACCCCCTCCTTGCCACTCTGCTTGCCCCTCTCCTTCGTAGGAACCTCCTGTATTATTGTGGTTCATCACATCATTCCCCCTTTGGTAGACACATTCAAACAGAGTTTGAGATTTGGCAATATTTTTCTGGATAAGTTGAATCCAGTATCTGGTCTTAAGGGGTCATATCTTCAGCTGTTCTGTCATCTCTTCCTTCTAAAGGATTCATTTCATATAGATCCAGCTTTTCTGTCTTTTTTTCTAATATAATTTTTATTGAATAAATTTTTAATAAAAATGCAAATATTAGAAAGGAAACAAAATAAAAGAAACAATGAATGAATACATATGGAAAAAATAAAAGCAATAGAAAATAAAAAAGAATATGAAGCATCTTTTGATCTTTTTTGCAGTGGTTATAAATGCATTTATATTTTATCCCTTCTCTCTAAAGTTACATCGTAATTTTCTTCTTTCCATAAGCTACCCTTTCTAATCTTCAAACTCATAAATCATGTTCTTTTTCTCATTTTTCAGCAAATAAGATCACAAGGGTTTTCCAGTTACTGATAAATATAGTTATTGAACTTTCTTTAATCAAACAAGCTAATATTGCCATTTCTGCTAGTTTTGTCATCTTCACTAACCATTTCTCCATTAATGGTATTTCAGAGCTTTTGCATCTATCCAAATTCAGCAACCCTTTTCCTGCAACAAATAAAAGTTAGGAAGGGAAAGTGTTTAGCCCATAGGTAGCAGATCTCACCTAACTTACCTTAAATCTAATGTTGTATAACACAGATAATCCTCAATTCATGACCACAGTTGATCCCAAAATTTCTATTGTTAAGAAAGGCAGTTGTCAATGGAGTTTTGCCCCATTTTTATGATTTTTCTTGCCACGGTTGTTAAATGAATCATTACAGTGAATCTGGCTTTCCTATTGATTTTGCTCATCAGAAAGTTGCAAAAAAATGATCACATGACCCTGGGATATTGCAATCATCATAAATATGAACCAGTTGTGAAGTGTTTGAATTTTGATCCCTTGACTATGGGGATGCTGCAATAGTCATAAATGTGGGGGGAAATCACTTTTTTCAGTGCTGTTATAACTTTGAACAATCACTAAACAAATAATTGTAAGTCAAAGACTGCCTAAATTCTACCTTATCTAGATCTATTGTATCTACCCTAAGTCTGACTTCCCTAGTTATTTGTGACCCAAAATAATTTGTGCAAACAAATGAAGTTTCATTGAAGCATTTGAATTTTATTTTATTTATTTTTGTTAGGTTGGTACTATCAACTCTTACAAGGCATGGGAAATGTACATATCTATTTACTGTATTCAGGCCATGCATGCTTCAAAAAATTATTTCCTTATTCAGAGCATGTACAATTCTTCTATTTGTGCATCTAAAATGCAGCGCTGATAAACCTGTTGTAGACCTAACTGTAATGATGAAATATAATATGTTTTCTCTAGCATAGAACAGAGCAGTTGTTGAGGGATATAGCATTTGGATAACACTGAAATTAGCAGAACTCAGAGAGATGAGCTGTAACATAGGCTTAATTCATTTAAGTCTGACAAATGCTTTCAGCTTTGCCCTTTAATGTATAGCCTCTTGGGTAAGCGTTTAAGTGCTTTCCCTTAAATTACTAAACTAAGATTTAATGACATGTAGTGCTTTGTAATTATTTGACTGAAAAACTGGCATGACCTTTAAGAAAAGAATGCATATGCATAAATGGGACTAATTTATTTAAATATTTTATACACAAACTATTAGGCAGGATAATATTTTACGTCAGGGAAATGGTTGGAATGAAGGAAAACAGCTAACGACACAGCTTGTAGCCTCAATTCTATTAGAAGGCATTATCACAGCATTAGTGGGCTTTGATTTGGCATTATTAAATTTGAGGTGATGATTTTTTTTAAAGGCTTAAATGGTTAATTGTTCTTTCTTTTATTAGGAATTTTAAAAAATCCCTTTCCATTATTGATTTCATGCAGGTTATGTGTGGGCATATTGCCCAATAGAAATGTCCAAAGGTTTCTGTTTTCCAAAGAAGTGAAAGACATCAAGGAATTTAGTTGTGGCCTTTTAGCAGCAAAGTTTCAAGCTTCCCAGCTCACTCAGCACTTGCTACCCAGATGCTTGAACAGTACATTTAGAAAACCATCTGTTGCTTCTTAGAGTGAAGCCAGTTTAAACAACGGACTGGTCTCTGCCAATACAACAGCATGGTGTCCTTTTCTGCTTACTGCAGATGAGTGGCAAGGAAGACGAAGCATGGAGACCTTGCTGTTACTACACTCTTTCCCCCTCCTCTGTTGCTCTTGAGTATGTTGCCATCTGGAGCTAACTTTGAAGAGTGTTCGGAAACTACAAATTATGCAGAATGCAGCCGCGCGAGCAGTCATGGGATTGCCCAGACATATTCACATCTCTCCAACACTCTGCGATCTGCACTGGCTGCCAATTGGTTTCCATACTCAATTCAAAGTGTTGGTTATGACCTATAAAGCCCTACATGGCATGGGACCAGATTACTCCCAGCGACCAGTTAGGTCCCACAGAGTTGCCCTTCTCCAGGTCCCATCAACTAGACAATGCCACTTGGCGGGACCTAGGGAAAGAGCCTTCTATGTGGAAGCCCTGACCCTCTGGAATCAACTCCCCCCAGAGATTCATGTTGCCCCCACCCTCCTCACCTTCCATAAGAGTCTAAAAGACTCATTTATGCCGTCAAGCTTGGGGTCATTAGATTCTACCCCCAATGAATGTATAATGGGCTTGTTTGAATGGACATGTGTGTATACTAACAGACTTTTTTAGTTTTTTAAATGTAATTCTTAATTTTAATTTTAATTAATCATACCTCAATGTATACTGTTTTTATATGTTGTAAGCTGCCCCGAGTCTTCAGAGAGGGGCAGCATATAAATTTTAATAATAATAATAATAATAATAATAATAATAATAATAATAATAATAATAATAATGAGAAGCAGCTAGAGAAATTAGTGAAATACGAAGATCTAAAAATCGAGCTGCAATGACTGGCATAAGCCAGTGAAAGTGATCCCAGTGGTACTTGGCACGCTGGGCACAGTGCCAAAGGATCTCAGCGGACATTTGAAAACCATCAGAATTGACAAAATCTCCATCTGTCAATTGCAAAAGGCCGCTTTACTGGGATCGGCAAACATAATTCGCTGCTACATCACGCAGTCCTAGGTGCTTGGGAAGCGCCCGACTTGTGATGAAAAACGAAATCCAGCATAGTGATATTGTTTGCTGTGTTGTATTGACATAATGATAATAATAATAATAATAATAATAATAATAATAATAATAATAATAATAATAATAATAATAATAATAATAATCTTAGCAGCAGCCAGAATTGAATGTGGGGCCCTCACAGGCACCATCAGTTTTCCTGTAGCTGTTGGATAGACATTCTCTTCCTTTTCTTGTGACTATAAGAGGGAAAATGAAAGTAGGTTCATCCAAAAAGAAGGAGCATGAGCTTTGTATACATGTGCATGTTGGTTTTGAAAAAGAGAGGAAGACACAAGAGACACAAGAGACTCAGGGTCAAGATTGGCACTGTGGCTTCTTCCCTTTTCTCTGCATCCCTGCAGTTGCTGAGGCTGTGAGTGCATGTGTGCTTGATATCTGAGCTTTTTCACCATTGGGAAGCCCCATCTGAGAACGCCTCTACTTACGAACTTTTCTAGATAAGAACTGGGTGTTCAAGATTTTTTTGCCTCTTCTCAAGAATCATTTTCCATTTACAAACCCGAGCCTCCAAAACTGTAACCGGAAAAGGCAGGGAGAAGCCTCCATGGGGCCCTCTAGGAATCTCCTGGGAGGAAACAGGGCCTCCACCTTACCTGTGGTTTCCCCAATCGCACACATTATTTGCTTTTACATTGATTCCTATGGAAAAATTGTTTTTTCTTACAAACTTTTCTACTTAAGAACCTGGTCACCAAACGAATTAAGTTCATAAGTAGAGGTACCACTGTACTTAGGAAGAAATAACCTTCTGTGGGCTAAAATTCAGACGGTCACTCCATGGCAACTGCAAATCACACAAGTTCATGTCCTGTAATAAAGTTTCTTGTAATGAAATTAGTCTCAGTCTAAAATTAGTCTAAAAAGTGCTACCAGACTCCTCCTGATTTAAGGCAGCCAAGGAGTGGGTCTTACTGTTCACTCTACAATTATTTCTCCAACAATTATTTCCATACTTCAGTTTCATCCCAAGGGAAAACATCAGTTGTGAGCATCTCACTTTGAGCGGATACAGGTCAGGTCTCTTGGCCAACCGGAGAGGGTCCGGAACAAAAGAAGGGGAAGGAACTGAAAACAGCAGTAGTAGCATCCCATACTTCAACCAATAATTTTTAAAATTTCAAAAAAACTCAATAAAAGTTTTAAAGGAAGGGTCAAGTTTTCTGAATATAAAGTAACAAAGCTTTCTGCCTTTCATATGAGGGAAAATTGAGAAATTGCAGGATAGTTTTTGACTTACCATTAGTTGTAATTTTGAAGCCTTGTGTGTGTGAGATACAATTCATGCATACCCAATTAAAGCGGGAATGGCCACAAGGCCACATGGGACAACCAAAAACCTCCAATGGCATCTGTTTAAGTCAGGGGGAAAAACATGAATGTAAGCATTAAAGCAAGTGTATTGTAAATAAGGATCATCCCCAATTAGCCTAGACTAGGGATCCTCAAACTGGGCAAACATTAAGACTTGTGGACTTCACTCCCAGAATTCTCCAACCAGCATACTGTATCTGTTTGAAAAAGACCTCGGACCTGGACTAATCAGAAAATCCCAGTCAAACACAATGTAATGAATGGGGCACGCCCCCCTTTGCATAATTTAAACAATGCCGATTGGACACTTCTGTTTTAGCCTCAGATGGCTAATTAGGCCAGAGTAGTAGGCAGAATTAATTAATTAGAACATATATTTTTCTATACCTTCACTGGAGAATTCTGGGAGTTGAAGTTTATTTTTATTTATTTATTTATTCGATTTTTATGCCGCCCTTCTCCTTAGATTCAGGGCGGCTTACAACATGTTAGCAATAGCACTTTTTTAACAGAGCTAGGCTATTGCCCCCACAATCCGGGTCCTCATTTTACCCACCTTGGAAGGATGGAAGGCTGAGTCAACCTTGAGCCAGTGATGAGATTTGAACCGCTGACCTTCAGATCTACAAGTCAGCTTCAGTGGCCTGCAGTACAGCACTCTACCTGCTGCGCCACCCCGGCTCATTAAGTCCACAAGTCTTAAAGTTGCCAACTTTGGGGACCCCTGCTCTGGAGCATTGTAACATTCCCTAATTACATCAACTTTCTTATTGTCCTTTCGTACCAAGTTCATTTTCCTATCTTGATCCAACATTTCTGCGTAAGCTACTAAGATTACATACCTGATATTTTGTCTGTTGCATCTCAGTTTTGGATGCTTGTCATAATTAACAATAGTAACTTGGCTTGCATTGTTTTGTATGAGTGAGTGCTTTGTGCTATAATTGCACAAAGATTTATTAATTCCAAAATCTTTGATGTACAATAGAAGTTTTATATGTCCATTTCTAATAAACATTTTTTTTTCTTTTTGGCTGTTAGAAAAGCCTGAGAGAAGTGATAGGAGTAATGGGAGTTCCAGGGGACTAATTTTGCAGATCTAAACCAAATGTAAGCACCAGGTTCCTCCTATCATAAGTCCTCCTATTCCTTTTAAATCACTACCACCTTGGATAGCTGTCCTTCTTTTGAAGAGGTTCATGTTACCAGCTATCTTATTTATATGTAATGATAGATATTGGTCTAGATGAGCTTTATAGCATTGTGCAAATGTTTAATCTGTCTTTGGAAGGCTCTCCTGGATACTGTTTCTTGGTTTCTAAATGTTCTGATCATGGTATTAAATGGACCTTCTTTTTTTAACAGCCCAAATTAATTAAACTGAGGAAATTAAATATTTGTCACTTTTGATCAAATAGAAATCTAAGACTTGGTAATGAAAGGAGGGAGGCTTAAAAAAAACTTTGAAGCTGTTAAAATTAGATTCAGTAGAATTAATTAAGTATATTCTGTCACTATGCTATCTTGAAGTTTTTGACCCAAGAACCGTTTAATTTCAATACTGTTGATATGAAAAATTCCTCACAGTTGAAAAACTAATGCAATTTGGTTTTACTCAGGCTTCGTGCTGGGTTCTCCAAGCAGCCCTTTATATTTAGGATTAGCAAAATTATTGTTGCCTGGGTTTGATATTATCTGATGACAGAACTGTAACATTTGCTTTCATTTCTTTGGTTTTTCAGACATTCTCACTTTATGCAGGTAATAATATAAAAGTTCCAGGAAGGAAATTGTAGTTCTGAAGTTTTGTTAACATTATGACACCTACATTATGTTTTAAATTTAAATATGCATTTCTATAATATTTTTAGTGGAAACTATTTCAGGCTATTATTGCTTTAACAACAAAGCAATATGCAGAATCTTGAAAAAAGAAGAGATGTTAATAGGAAATGGAGTGAAACCAAGGCAGAGCAGATCACATATTAAATTTGTGGTGTAAAACCCCCAATTGCATTGCAATTTTTCTTATTCAATCTTAAACGAGCATATTATGCTTCAGAACAAATGTTCCTTCCAAAATTTCAAAGGAACAGGGATACTACTATGCTGTGACTACTACCACTGCTACTACTACTATTAAGATTCAGAGTGCCCAGGAAGCCCAGTTCAGTGGAGAATTCACTGTCAGTTCATTTCAGCGCCCAGTCTGGACTCCTCACTTCCTTTAAAAAAAAAAATTATTGCACAGTTTTAAAGTTAAAAACAAACACAGAAATTTATACCCTTTCCTTCTTTACAACATTTTTCCATCACTAAAACATATTAAATTTTGCAGTTTTTTTCCCTTTTCAATTTATATTTCTATACATTACTATTATATATATATTTCACAGTTCTGTTTGAATACATCATATAGTAGAGCATTAAAAAATGGAAAGTCTGTGTGTGTGTGTGTGTGTGTGTGTGTGCACGTGCATGCTTTACCCCAGGGATCCCCAACTCCTAGCCCATGGATCACCCCAGTCTAGGCTACGGCACGCCAGAAACTGGACTCTGCAAACAAACACCCCACCCCCCCATAGATGGGATGTAGGCTGTGCACAAAACCAAGGCCTTCCGTCCAAGAAAAAAACCTCTCTTCACAGAACCAAACCCTGGTGCTAATTTATCCAATCCTTTCCTCCAATAGACCTTTTCCTTGCAGTTCAGTGGATACAAGGAGAAGAAGCAAATTCCAATCCATGCCTTCTCCCTCCCCGTCCCCCAATTATTGCCTCTCTGCAAAATCAGGGTGTAACTGATGGAGGTTCTACTTTTCAATCCTGCAGTTGTGAGTCAAGGTGTTCCTTTCTGCACCTAGCTGCTACACAAACTCACAAAACCGGAGAGCGTCTTTATACCAACACATCCAAAAGGCAGCCAGTATTACTTTAAAGCTGGGACTTGTCTCTTAGCCTCTGAAAATACCTTAATTCTTGGTTCCTCCTTATTAAGAATTATAGGAAAGAGTTAGGATTAGGGGACCAGTTTTTGTCTATTTTAGGTAATACCCATGGAGTATATAAAATAATGCAGCAATGTAGATTTTTTAAGTGCCTTTTTTTCCCTTTTACAATGGGTTGAACCTTCCTAATAAGCTATGTTATTATTGAGGGATAAACTGTATCTAATTTTATAAAAATCAGGGCATGCCAGGAAAGTTATAGCTACTTGCTGTAATCTTTGCCAGCAAAATTTGACTGAGTTCCTCTCTTCCAGCTGGTGTGTTATTACCCTAATACTATCATACAATAAACACTCACACATAGAGCTATCAGACTCTGATTACAATATCAAAGATAGAAAGCAGGCACATATACACGGCAATCTTTTAAATAGCTTCCATGGTTAAAAATAGAAGCTAATAATAACAATTGAATTATATTCAGAAGGAACAAATAAGTGAAAGCGCAGGACTATGTAAGGAAAGAGCCCAGTGCAATTGAACCAAGGTAGAAAGTTGGAATGTATTGTGAAAGGGGGGTGAAAAAGAAATGAAAAAGAATCAGGTGAAATGTTGAAATGAAAATACAAAGGAAAGATAATGGGAAAAAATTAGTTGGCGGTTTATACAGTACTAGTACAGAAAAATTAGTTGGCGGTTTATACAGTACTAGTACAGAATTGACCCTTGGTGATGGTGAAGTGTGATTGAAACTAGAAGAAAGGTACTTCTTTTCTCTGCCGCATGACCTATCCTAAACACTTTGATTCGAGTGACCAATTGCAAGGGCCTTTTTTGAAGGACTTATTGATCTCTGACTATGATGCCCTCCTAAGGTAATGCTTTTAAAATCCTTCTCCCCCACCTTTTCTTTGAACAAGGTGTGACATCCTACCTTCTACATTATTGAGTCCCTGAAGCAGATGAAATTTTATGGAACATTTTGCATTGGAAACAGATTGATTAGATTCTCGCCCTCTTGAGTGGAAGTATCCCAATCTGCTTCAGTTCAGGGTTCATTGGAAATTGACATATCCATAAACACCTCCAAATGAGGTTGTCCATTTCAATAAATCCCTAAGAGGGTTTTTAATTTAATGGTTTTGGATTGATTGAAGCTCTCAGTTTCTGGTATTTATTGAGGAAGAGTTCTTTTTAGTAGTTAACAGTCTTTTGGTAGCACAGAATATTTCGCCCTGTTTTCTAATATTGAGTTCACTTTGTTGAAATTGCAGGTAGCTTAGGGAGAAGAAATCAATTGGAAGATATAGAAGAATTGCCAATGTAGTTTGTTAAACCTGGCACTATAAAGAGAGTTGTAAAAACAAATAAGAACAGGGAGTAAATAAATACAGACATTTATTTACTATAATACGTTTACTATTATTTACTATAATACTCTTTACACAGGCTTCTTTATATGATTGTCACAACATCTTATATGAAATTATTTATAACTTTAGATACTTTGTAAAATATGCTGCACTCCTTTACTGTCTAGAAATGTACATGAAATCCCATTTTGTGACAAAGTGTTTCTTTTGCTTCAGGGGATGTAATTTGAATTATATTTTTCTCTTATTTGTTTGGAAGACCTGAAGAAACAGTTTATGACAGATCCTTCTTGAGAAAATCTTTGTGGCCATGAACAGTCAATTTCAACTTGGCCTGGAGTCAATATTTATTGCAACTTTTTCTATATTCCTCACCTTTTTGCAACTCAAGCTTCCTCGCATAATAAAAACAAAACATCAAAGTATACATAATAAAATTATAAATGTAACCCAAATCTGCCATCGATCCCTAAAATAGAAAGGTATTTCATAATATAGGGACTTCTGCTCAGAAAACAGGCCTCCAACCCTGTGATCTCACAAAGGGTGTGGCCTAGATAAGTGTTTCCCAACCTTGGCAATTTATTTATTTGTTTGTTTGTTTGTTTGTTTGTTTGTTTATTAGATTTGTATGCCGCCCCTCTCCATAGACTCGGGGTGGCTCACAGCATACAATAAGACAATTCACAACAAATCTAATAAATTTAAAAAACATTTTAAAACCCCATTATTAAACCAGTCATACACACAGTCACACCATACATAAATTATATAGGCCTGGGGGAAGGAGGGGGGATGCCTCAATTCCCCCATGACTGACGGCAGAGGTGAATTTTAAGGAGTTTACAGAAGGCAAGGAGGGTGGGGGCAGTTCTAATCTCTGGGGGGAGCTGGTTGCAGAGGGTTGGGGCCGCCACAGAGAAGGCTCTTCCCCTGGGACATTCCAGACGACATTGTTTAGTCAACGGGACCCGGAGAAGGCCAACTCTGTGGAACCTAATCAGTCGCTGGGATTAATGCGGCAGAAGGCGGTCCCGGAGATATTCTGGTCTGATGCCATGAAGGGCTTTATAGGTCATAACCAACACTTTGAATTGGGACCGGAAATTTGTTGGCTGAGGAATTCTGGGAGTTGAAGTCCAGATCTCTTCAAGTTGCCAAGATTGGGAAACACTGGCCTAGATCATCATATTCTTGGGAAGATGCATAAAACATGAGGTAATTCTAGAAAGATGAGCCTGCAGGTCTGTGAATACCAAATACTGTACCATTTTAGGGATGAAAACAAAACCTTAAAATGGGCCTGGAAGTCTATTAATTATAGGTGAAACTCAAAAAAATTAGAATATCATGCTACGAGCCGGAATGCTAAATTGCGCTCACCGCCACGGCTCAGAAGGGCTTGCTGGGCCAATGTGATTTTGCTTCTGCACCTGTGGAGGTAGCAAAATCATGCACGGAGCCGCGGGTGCACCCATTTTTCGGTGAGGTTATTTTGCTTCCGTGCATGCCGAAACACGGGTGCACCTGTGGTTCTGTGTGCAATTTTGCTACCTCCACAGATGTAGAAGCAGAAGCGTGCTGGCCCCGCAAGTACTTACAAGCTGCGGTGGTGAACACAATTTAGTGTTCTGGCTCATAGCCCACTGCTGATTATGGGGTACAGGTCATGAAAACCCCAAATCCTCCATCTCAGAAAATTAGAATATTACATGTGATCAATAAAACAAGGATTGCACATAGAACAATATTGGACCTCTGAAAAGTATAAGCATGCATATGTACTCAGTACTTGGTTTGGGTCTGTTTTGTGGCAATTACTTCCTCAATGCGGTGTGGCAGGCAAGCTGTCAGCCTGTGGCACTGCTGAGATGTTATGGAAGACCTGGATGCTTCAATAGCTGCCTTCAGCTGTTTTGCATTGTTTGGTCTTGTGTTTCTCATCTTTCTCTTGGAAATGCCCCATAGATTCTCTATGGGGTTTAGGTCAGGCAAGTTTGCTTGCCAATCAAGCACAGTAATCCCACAATCATTGAACCAGGTTTTGGTGTTTTTGGCAGTGTGGGCAGGTGCCAAGTGCTGCTGAAAAATTGAAGTCAGCATTCCCATAAAGATCATCTATGGAAGGAAGCAGGAAGTGCTCCAAAATCTTCTAGTAGACAGCTGCGTTGACTTAATGAAGCACAGTGGACCAAAACCAGCAGATAACATGGTCTACAGGCACAATTCAAGGTGCCTGTAGACCATGGGCCAGGTTATCTTTGAGATCATCTTCTGCCACACAACTCCCAGTGACTGGTGAGATTCCACAGAGGTGGTCTCCTCCAGGTTCTGTCAGCTAAACAGTGTCAGCTGGTGGGCCCGTGGGAGAAGGCCTTCTCTGTGATTGGTCTTTGGAACCAGTTACCTCCAGAGGTCAGGACTGCCCCCACCCTATTGGCCTTCTGAAAAGCAGTTAAGACCTGGTTTTTCCAGCAGGCCTGTAGCCATTGAGCTCACAGTTGTAATTGGTGAGATCTGTCCATGGAATGATATGTATGGGTTTTAATTGTTTTAATGCTTAATATGTTTTTAATATTTTATTCTGTTGTTAAGCCGCATGGAGTTCTTTGGGAGTTGGGTGACATATATATTTAATAAGTAAATTTAATAAATAAATAAAACGTAGTATTGCAGGCTATTTCAGCTGACTGCCTCCTATTGCAGGCTAATTCAGCTGACTGACTGTTCAACTCAAGGTTGACTTAGCCTTCCATCCTTCTGAGGTGCATAAAATGAGGACCCAGATTGTTGGGAGCAATATGCTGAGTCTGTAAATTGCTTAGAGGGCATTATGAAATGGTGTTTAAGTCTGAGTGCTATTGCTATTATTTGTCAAATTTGTACTCTAGCTCTATTATTCAAAATCAAGTGATTAAGTAGAAAAGGCATAGATGCAGAGATAGATAATATAATAAGTATAAGTATTATATATTATTATAGCAATCACCACAGGTAAAATGAACATCAGAAACACATCACAAATCCATATGGTATTCAAAACAATTTGTTTTTAATGGTATACAGAAAGCTACAGGTGTGGAGACAATATCCAGTGGGAGATTTACACATTGTCCACACTGGACAATGTGGAATATTATGGGAGCAATATGCAGTGGGAGACTTCCACACTTTTGATTCATTCATCAAATAGCAACACCTGTAAACTTCATTTCGTGTCGCTTTGCAAAGCAGGAGAGCTCCAGCAATTTCTTCCAAATGCAGAAATAAGTTGGTTCTGACTGGAGAAGATGACCTGTGGTGGAAAAATGTTTCTATCTCATTATGTATTGGGAACGCCATGGGAACTTTTCTCTGGATTTAACCATTGATTAGTTGCAAGTAATAAAACATGTGTAAACCTCAAGCCATCTCCTGTAATTTAAGAGGTTTTGTTCCAACCAGCAAGAAGGAAGTTTTTGAAGTCTGCTTTTTTTATCAGAAAAGTGTTAACTCTTTCTGGTCAATTATCTGATGACAATATTCTATTTAGTAGTCACAACAAATTCACCTGCTGTTTTTTGAATGTTCTTTCCTCTCCTGCTGTTTAAACAGTTCCTTAGTTAGAAAACTCAAATTCTGTATTCCATTTGGCAACCTGGAAACTGATAGTTTGTAGCTTGTTAATTGGTGCCATTATTCAAGATAATGAAGATAATTTTCTATGTTGTCTTTCTTATTGCACAAATTGTCCACAATAAGAAGGCACTTTCATCTGGGCAATTATGTTACAACACTACTCTGTAGAATCATGTGGATGTTTTTAATGTCTTAGTTCTTTCAGAATGAGAGCAGAGGATGTATGAAAGCTGTTTAAAAGTGCATAGAACTCAAATAATGTATATAAATGATTAAGTGGTTAATAGCATAATTAACAGATGGTAAGACAATTATGCATTCATATTTCTGGGCAACAACATTTGGTAGATATAATTATTTTACACAACAGCTGTTAATTGTCTTTCCTTTAACAAAATTATATCACTAGGAATGCTTCATAAGAGAAGGGCAATTTTAGACCATGTCTACATTCGCAAAGAGATTTCTTCCCATAACCCTTTACTCTATAAAAAAACCTCTACTACGGTTTTCCATAGTGATGGTGATGAAAACAGCTTCATTGTCTTAAAACAGTAAGAAGTGGCAGGTCATTTCATTTTATGGATCCACTCATTTTATGGATCTTCTTGATATTGATAAGAGGGAAATGTGCTAGCCTGTTCTTGTTTAATACACATAGACTCACAAATCTGAGTTGCAGAGCGATTTCTGTATTCAGTGTGAATGAGATGTGAAGTTATATGGAGGAATTAACCACGAGAAGCAATCTGATTTAGTTCTACTCCTTGGAACAAGCAGTTATCAAATATCAAAAGGGTTGCAAAGCATTTTTCCTCTATCCTCTATTTTTTATCCTCTTTTACCCTCCACCATTCTTTATTATTCTCCAATTTCTGTTCCCTCTGTGGAGTGGAGAGTTGGTCTCTGACAGAAAGCCACTTGAAGAGACTAGAAGCATTTGAAATGTGGATTTACAGGTGGCTGTTACATATAGGTTGGGTTGACACAATTAGAAATGAGGAGGTGATAAGCCATCTGGGAAAGCCAAGAGAAATCATCAAAACCATGAAAAAAGCGAATGTTAGAATATTTTGAACATGTGATACGACACCCAGAAAAATACGGCATACTTCACTTAATCCTCCAAGGAAAGACTGAAAACAAATGAGGTCCAGGCAGAAGAAGAATATCATGAGTTCAAAATCTAAGAGACTGGTTGGAGAAAACTCAACACCACCTTTTTCGTATGGGTGTTAATAGAAATGGGATTGCAAACATGATCATCAACATCCAATGATGGATATGGCAGAAGAAGAAGAAGAAGAAGAAGAAGAAGAAGAAGAAGAAGAAGAAGAAGAAGAAGAAGAAGAAGAAGAAGAAGAAGAAGAAGAAGAAGAAACCCTAGAAGAGTATTTTAAAAGGAGGGTGGAGAAGGAACTGGAAAAAAATAGACCAAATACTGTGTGCAGCCAAAATCCTATCTGATTGTGACTTGATACCAAAAGTCATTTTAAATTTCAGTGGTGAGCTGGCTTTTTCTGTGGAGAACTAATGGGGCTTCATGTCTGATTACTAGGTGTTTTTGCATTCCGATGTTATGAAAGCTTGCTCTGTATGTGTGTGGGTGCATGTGTATGTTTAACAAATAGTTTGTGGATGTGGATAGTTTCTTAGCTCTGTGAGAAGCTTTCCTTGTTGCATTGTAATTCGACTTTTCTAGTTTAAGTCCTTAGACCAATCAGAAATTATCAAGTATTGCTTAAAGTTTGGAATGAAAATGGATGTAATGTGAAAGGAAACAAGTGTTGAAAACAACATTCAGGGTTTCTTACAGAAGAAAATCAACCTAAGCTTAACAACATTTATTTGGTCCTTATTATAGCTAAGTTGCTTTCCTCCCCTGCACCAGATATTGGAGATACATGAAAAACATGACAAAGAATAAAAGAAAGCTGCCAGCCAAGTCTTTCTGTGATGTTGTTTGTCTTGAAATAACAGGAACTTGTTAAATGAGCAAAAGTATTTGGTTTCACTGATATGTCTTTTTGTTTGCTCTGTGACTCTAATTTGAATTATCCCTAGGGAGGCTTCTGTGGCTCACAGAGAAGAATTTGCTTTCAAGAAAAAAGAAAAGCAGATATGGGGGGTTTTTTTGCCCTAAGCACGATTTTGTCCTCTTTTGTTTATTTTAAAAGGCCGTATTTTACCAACTTAATGGCATGACTTAATGTGTCATCCATCTGCACATTGTTATAATTTTTTCAGTAAAAGCCTTGAAAGAGCAGAAATGGTTATAATTAATTTGCCATATACCAGTACTAGTGGCTGGATGTTTGTTAATATTTTCTGGATGCAGTAACTGACTGATTAATCACTCTCTGATGATTCAAACAGCTTATAATACAAGTTATAAGCTTCTGTGTGCATATAGTACAGATGGAGTTATGTACATTACAGTATGAGTAAGCATCATGCACTTCTACAAGGGGGTTCTCGGCCTATTACCGCTATTTTTTAAACAGGTTTTCTAGTGAGTAAACAATTAAAAACATTGGATATAGTACAACTTTTCTGGTTCAAACATTTCTATGAAGTTTTATCTAACGACTAGTACCATTTATACCTGATATTTAAATATGTACAATCTATCAAGCTTCAAACACATAGATATATCCCTTCATATTTAAGAGTTACTTTCAGTGCAAATACAACTCCTACATATGTACAATACTGTAATTTTTTAAAAAATCAACTCTCAACTGGCCTATGACCGCTATTGAGTCCAACATTTCTGTTGCTAAGTGAAGTATTTGTTAAGTGACTTTGCCCCATTTTACGATTTTTCTTGCCAATCAGTGTAGTTGTTAAATTAATCAAACTGTTGTTAAGTGAATCTGGTTTTCCCATTGAATTTACTTGTCAGAAGGTCACAAAATGAGGTTCACACAGCAGGGGGCTACGAGCCGGAACATGGGTGCAATTTTGCTACCTCCACAGGTGCAGCAGCAAAATCTCACTAGTCCCGCAAGAACTTATGAGCTGTGGCGGCGAGCACAATTTATAGTTCTGGCTCGTAGCCTATCGCCCATAGCCCATCGCTCGTAGCCCATAGCCCATCGCTGGGTTCACATGACCCTGAGACACTGCAATCATCATAAGTATGAATAAATTGCCAACTGTCTGAATTTTGATCACATGACTGTGGCAGTAGTGGGTTCCTACCGGAACAGTAGGACACCTCACAGTAGCAAAAGTTGATCTGAGCACACAGCTTCGGGCATCTTGCACATGCGTGCATCCCAGCATGTTTTTGCTTCTGCACATGTGCAGAAGCAAAATCTCACGAGGGGAGGGTGCGCATGCATGAGATTTTGGTGATTTGTTTTTGCTTCTGTGCATGTGCGGAAGCAAAACAATCACCAAAATCTCATGCGTGTGCATCCTCTTGCAAGATTTTGCTTCCTGCGCATGTGCAGAAGCGATGCTGCAATTTTGCTGACGCTTCCCTCGCTGGGAAACCCCACCTCTGGACTTCCGTTGCCAGCCGAAGCGCCCGTCTTCACGCTGGTGGGATTCCCCTGCTGGGATTCCCCTGCAGCATCGCAAAATCTGGAGGTGGGGTTTCCCATGGAGAGGAGCCTCAGGGAAATCCCACCGGCGTGAAAACAGGCGCTTCACTGGCAACGGAAGTCCAGAGGTGGGGCATCCCAGCGGCGGAAGCAGGTTCCTAAGGTAAAAATAGTTTGGAAGAAGAGGCAAAAAAATCTTAAACCCCAGGTTCGTATCTCAAAAAGTTCGTATGACGAGGGGTTCGTAAGACGAGATATCACTGTACTGTATTAGTTTTTGAAAGTCACTTGCTTGAGATGGATGGTTCCAGAAATTGAATTAACTAACTAACTAACCAACTAACTAAATCTATCGTTCTTTACCAAAAAATGAAGGCTAAGGTTGACTTGTTTCTTGTTTATGCAAGTAGCCCAACATGCTTAGAATAGTTTTAATAAGGGAGTAACGTTGTGTTTCTTAATACAGGATTGAGATCCATATACAAACAGGTGCAGAAATTTTTAAAAATTGTGGAACAGTCAATGCAGGTGATAAAGGTTTTTTGTGTATTGGATGAGGGGAGAATCCTAAATAGTTAAATAACTGATGATACAAAAATGTGAAACTAGATTTATCATAATTAATCCCACCATATCACAGCATCTATTTTCATCTAGTCTGGATGCTTCTGCAGGGAGCAGAGGTAAAGAGAGAAAGAGATTGTATATCTTGCCAGCAGTAAGATCCATGTGCTCTTAATTCTCACTGCAGGTGTGATGCCTACAGTTATATTTGTGTGATATCTTCCAGTATATTTCTAGTAAAAGCTAAAAGGGGAAAAAACAAAAGAATTTTAATTCAAGGCACCTGCTTTCTCCACCTTCCTTTAAAAAAAAAAAGTAGACATAATGCCAAGTGACTAGAATATATAAGTTTGAAAGCTGCACATTTTAGTATGTGGACTATAACTTTACAGTTAGGGATTAACTAAGGACAGAATGGGTTGGACATAAATATTATATATAATGAGGAATTGAAATGTGTTCTTTTCAAAAAGCAGCAGGAGCTACAGAGAAATGGCCAGATCTAAGTAGATTGGGGAATGGAAGTTGAATCTGTTTGTCTCAATTTCCTCCCAGTGTTAGGCAGAAACAAAATAGTTTAGAGACATGATCTAAGAAAAAGCACGTTCCTTTTAAAAATTACAACAAGCCTTTTCTGGCACTCAATTGCTCCTTTTTTTTCTCTCTTTTTCATTTCCATGCTTGTTGACACACTGGTTGGTGTTTTATTATATCAGACGCTTTTATTCATCTGGAGGGATGAGTTTAAAGAGGTCACATCATATAATCACGATGGTATTTCCACTTATTGAAAGCTATATATTTCTTTTTAATTTAAATGCTGAAAAATGTTGTGGGATTATTACAGCTCAGATGTGGAAATCAATGGAATTTATTATCAAGGGCTATCTAATCTCTACAGCTAATGCAAGACTTCACAGCTATTGATTACAGGTGAAGGATACACAAACTGTTAATCATGCATGGAGGCTGCAGAATAAACATTCCACCAGATAAACTGAAAAATAATTGCCAACAGTGCAGCTATATCTTTGTCTCTTTACTTTGTCTCTGCACCAGGGAGAGATTTTGCCTGTGCAAAAAAACAAGTGCTTTAAAAAGTAGCTAAATATGATCCTCAGGTTGCTACTGAAACAATTGTCCATCTGCTAAGTATCTGTATAGTAACACAGGAGATTATTTGAGGCCCGCACATTATGTAGAGAAATAAACTCCCAAAGGATGTCAAAATCCCCAAAGTATAAATAAATATAAAGTTGCATAGTTATTTCTTTAATGTATTGAAAGACATATCATTCTTCTCCTGAAATAAATATAACTCTGTATAATTGTTTCACACCTATAATTTATTAAAGTACACAGTTTCTGTCCCGTCCCCCCCAATGTTTATATGCACTATTTATAGATAATAGATCTCTATTGTAGAAATGGCTCAAGTTTTCTGTCTGAGATAATTGGTTACAGAGTTACTATAGAAATGCTATCAGACTTGTGAGTGAATCCTATCCCGAAGCATGAGGTACAGGCAGTCCTTGACTTACAGCCCCAATTGAGCCCAAAATTTCTGTTGCTAAGTGAGATATTTGTTAAAAGAGTTTTGCCTTTTCTTGCCACATTTCTGAAGTGAATCACTTTGCAGTTGCTTGTTAAGTAAATCTGGCTTCTTGTCAGAAGGTTGTAAAAGAGGATCACATGATCTTGGGACCCTGGACCGTCATAAATATGAGTCGGTTTCCAAGTGTCTGAATTTGGATCGTGTGGTTATAGGGATGCTGCAACAGTCATACGTGTGAAAAATGATCCCAAGTGTGAAAATGATCATAAGTCACTTTTTTTCAGTGCCATTGTAACTTCACACAGTCAGTAAACTGTTGTAAGTCGAGAACTAGCTGTACAGACTCCCTTTGGTGCATCTAAAAAACTGATCTTGAGAATCATTGTCTTCAAAAATTGGAAGGACCCAGAAGTGGGTTGCTCCTGGTTCAGCCCAGTTCAGTAAACCGGTAATGTGGCAGCAGGAAGTTCTGCCCACCCGCCTGGGACACATCATCACAACATGCATGAACTGGTAGCGGCAGGATTTAGAACCCACTACATAAGCAATGTTATGATGGAAGACCTTGTTATATCTCTTTATAGTCAAGAGGGAATATTTTGGATAAAGTAGAAGGGAACTTGTGTAAGTTTCCTGTGAGAACTCATATTCTAATTTCAAATGAGATATGTGCTTTGCAAACACAGTTAATTTGATTTATATGCAGTACATTGTTTACAACCCATTAAGCTCAATGGACAATGTTATTTCTCCAATACACTGAATGAAGGGTACTGCTATATTACTTCTATGTAATTTGTTTTATGGCAATATACCAAGAGAAACATATGGGCTGGAATACCTAAGATAGTTGAATGATGAAACAAGTTGAATGATAAAACAAGAACAATGAAAAAGTTTTCAATAAACTTGAATTTCATAAACAGCAAGTGATTGTTTTTAATCAGTATAGGGATGTTGTAGAAGTAGGACAGTTTGCAAAGGAAAAAAGTGATGGTATATAGTGAATGGTTTTGGTGAAAGCTGAAAAAATACATTGAGGGTTTTTCCTTTTTTTCTTTTTTTCTTTAATTATTTCTTACTCTCACTTTACACCTTGCCCCATTTGCTTACCCCAAAGTCATGTGTATATGATATGTGACAAGCATTATTGTTTTTCTTTCTGACTTCATATATAAATACTACACTAATTTCTCTTTTGAGCTTGTGGTTCAAACATTGCTGGTAGAAATCAGAAGAAGAGAACAACCAGCATCTTCTGGTTAAATGCCAGAATCTGTGTGTGTGTGTGTGTGTGTGTGTGTGTGTGTGTGTGTGTGTGTACATGTATGTATGTGTGTGTATTTCAAAATACATTCAAAGAAAAAAAATTAAAAAGAAAAAGAAGAAAGAAATTTACAAAAATTTTAAAAGACAGAAAACATGATGAGAAATATTTTAAAAACCAGCTTAATAGATATCCATACATCTCTCTCTCTCAGGTTACATCATAATTCCCTCTTGCTGTAACTATTCTGTCTAATCATCAAAACCATAGGTCACAAAATCATTTTCTTTTTTGTGCAAAAAGTCCACAAGGGCTTTCCAGTCTTTGATAAATGTCAGTAATGACTTTTCGGTAGTCAAAGAAGTCAGTTTGGCCATCTCAGCAAATTCCCCCAATGTTTCCATCCGTTTTCCACCATTCTTTTTCCATGAGTAGGAAATGCCGAATCTTTCTATCTCTGTGTATATAAAATTCTTGCCTCAGTAATCACATATTGAAATAATCTTCCATGACTCTTTCCGTGCTGTTTAATCATTTGTCCTAAACTCAAAAGTTCTGGATTTAATATTTTAAATCCTCTGCATCAGTGTATATATTCGATTTTATAGCTTTTTTAAATGTTCACTAAGCACTACAGTGTTATAGTGGCTCAGGGGCTAAGATGCTGAGTTTGTTGATCAAAAGGTTGGCAGTTCAATGGTTCGAATCCTTAGCGCCTATTAACAGAGTGTGTTCCCCTGTTGCAGCTTCTGCTGACCTAGCAGTTCAAAAGTTCGTAAAAAATGCAAGTAGAAAAATAGGGATCACCTTTGGTGGGAAGATATACAGATTTCTTTGTGCCTTTGATGTTTAGTCATCCTGACCACATGACCACAGAGACATCTTTAGACAGTGCTGGCTCTTCGGCTTTGAAACTGAGATGAGCACCATCCCCTAGAGTCAGGAAATTAGCACACATGTGTGAGAGGAACCTTTACCTTGACCTTACCTAAGCACTATAGAATGCCAATTCTTATTCTTCCCATGTCCAACATACATTTTATATTCCTTCGTATATTCTAGATAATTTCTCTGTCATCATATAACAACATTGCACCATTCTGTGATTACTTGGAAGTCGACAAAAATTCAGACAATTACACATTTTTATAAGAATTGTTAAATGTCACAATTTCTGTTCCGTTCCAAGTGACCTTATCAACTTATTCTGGTAAAAACGACATCGTTATACTCTAAATGTAGATCAACCTATAAAATCAGACAAAATATTATAGGAAAGATGTTAGATAATTATACGTGTAACTCAGTGGTGGGTTTCTTCCAGTTCGGACTGAATTGCAAGAACTGGTGGAGAAAATTCAGCCACAGTCACCAAACTGGTAGTGAAGGCCAGCTTGCTACACCTCCGAACTGGTTCCCTGATCACCTTTGCTTGGAAGCGGCTGACAAATAACCCTCTGCACATGCACAAAAGCTTCTGCACTTGTGCAGAGAGTCTTCGGAGAGGGGCAGCATACAAATCTAATTAATAATAATAATAATAATAATAATAATAATAATAATAATAATAATAATAATAATAATGTACCCAGATGTGACACACGTGCACTTCCGACATGACACACACATTTCCAAACCAGTAGGAAAGACAAGATAAATCCCTTCCTGATATACGTGTACTTCCATCAGCAGATACTGCCTTTGGATGAGAAGCTATGAACCTCCTTTCTATTCTCTCTTAGGTTGGTTTTTTTTCCCGCCTTTATATTCTGTGCCATCTCTATCTCTTTTCTGTGTTTTACTGCTTGGGTGATTTGTATTGCTGTTTAGAACGTGGCTGCATTTACATTCAGATGAAAGTAGCTCGGCACACAAAGTATGAACTCAATTATTGGAATGATATCTATTTTTTTATTGTATTTGTGTCTCTCTGCAATCAAACGGCTCTTGGTGGTTAAAGTGATATAAAGAGAAACAGAGTAAATCATCCAAACTAAATAAAACTAAAATAACCGTTCAAAAATAAAAGCAGAGATGGCTCAATTAGGTTAGAATGCCCTCTGCAACACTTATGTTTTCAACATCTTTTCGAACAAAGCCAGGGAGGGAAACAGCCTGGTCTCCACAGGGAAACTTTCAGAAAACCAATGCTACTACTGAGAAGCAATGACTTCTGGCTTTATCTCTCGTGGTGAAATGAGGCAAAGCTCACTTAGCCAATATTTCACTTAGCAACAGAAATTTGCTGCCCTAAGTCCTGGTTTACCTGTATACAAGTACAGTGTTCCCTTGACTTTCGCAGGGGATACCTTCCAAGACCGCCCACTAAAGTCAAATTTCCGCAAAGTGGATACGCGGTATTTAATTTAATACACGTACTGGCAGGACAAAGGCTGGTAGGTATGTGATTCCTTGTTTGGTACTGTGACCTAGCGAGTATTCAACCAGTTGATTTGTTAAATGGCTATTTCGGCCAATCAGCATCCGGATGTCACCAAAGGATGTATCACTCCGCTCAAGTAATGGCGGACGAAAGTTTGGCGATGACGTATTCATTTTTTCCCCAACACTGTAGGGATATGTGATATTTTACATATTTTAGTGTTAGAATTAATATTTGTAATATTTTTTAATAAATTTTATTTATTAATTTATTTATTTTATTTATTCGATTTTTATGCTGTCCTTCTCCTTAGACTCAGGGTGGCTTACAACGTGTTAGCAATAGCGCTTTTTAACAGAGCTAGCCTATTGCCCCCACAATCTGGGTCCTCATTTTACCCAACTCAGAAGGATGGAAGGCTGAGTCAACCTTGAGCCGGTGATGAGATTTGAACCGCTGACCTTCAGATCTACAGTCAGTGTCAGTGGCCAGCAGCACAGCACTCTACCTGCTGCGCCACCCCGGTTCAAATTTTGTGATTTTTAATGCAATATTTGTGATTTTTTTTTTAATGCAATA
This sequence comes from Erythrolamprus reginae, assembly GCF_031021105.1. Taxonomy (NCBI): domain Eukaryota; kingdom Metazoa; phylum Chordata; class Lepidosauria; order Squamata; family Dipsadidae; genus Erythrolamprus; species Erythrolamprus reginae. Next base: position 309,208,010 of record NC_091950.1, on the reverse strand, counting down.
TTCATAAAATATATACATCGGGCGGCCACGGGAAAACCTGTGGTGTTCAAAAAAACCATGGAGTATTTTTTTCCATTAATATTTTTTGAAAACCCATGGTATAGCCCTTCCACGAAAGTCAGACCCATGAAGATCAAGAGACCACTATAGTCTTTAAAGATAGCCTTGAGAAAAAAATGAATTGCAGCGGTAGTAAGCAAGCGAGGGTTGCCACTCCTGCCCCTACCGGTGTGCTGCACAATCAGTCCCGCACCTCAGGTGTTCATGAGCATCTGATCAAAAGTTTGCTTCTGTGCATGTGCATGCAGCAAAATCTCACTCGGATGTGTGTGCACGCTACGAATGCAGAGATGCCCGCACAGTTCAATTTTTGCTGCTGGTGCGATGGCGTCGACTTTACTGGTAGGAACCTGCTACTGGTAGTAAGTCTCTGTATCAAAGTCTACTTGCCCCAAGTAAGACCACAACTGCAAGTCAAAGTTGGGCAAAGGTCCTTCAAGCCTATCTGTTCTACTAGATGAAATGCTGAATCTAGAAATTCCTGACCATCCCAGCACTCTCTCTGGAATGAAATGTCCCTTTGAGAAAAACAAAACAAAACCAGGGGTTCACACACACACACAACCCGGGGGGGAGTATGTGTGTTAGCCATGCCTTTGGCAAAAACTGTTGAAGCCCTCTTTTCTTTTTCTTTGTCCAGGCTGAATTTGTTATCCTTGTTATGCTTTTGCAAGTAGAATGCTTGGCTGCATAGCAAGCAGGAAGAGGGAGATTGTGATTCCGCTGGTGAGACCATATTTGGAATACTGTGTTCAATTCTGGAGATCTCACCTACAAAAAGATATTGATGAAAATGAACAGGTCCAAAGACGGGCTACAAGAATGGTGGAAGGTCTTAAGCCTAAAACGTATCAGGAAAGACTTAATGAACTCAAACTGTATAGTCTGGAGGACAGAAGGAAAAGGGGGGACATGATCGAAACATTTAAATATGTTAAAGGGTTAAATAAGGTTCAGGAGAGAAGTGTTTTTAATAGGAAAGTGAACACAAGAACAAGGGGGCACAATTTGAGGTTAGTTGGGGGAAAGATTAGAAGCAACGTGAGAAAATACTATTTTACTGAAAGTGTAGTAGATGCTTGGAACAAACTTCCAGCAGACGTAGTTGGTAAATCCACAGTAACTGAATTTAAACATGCCTGGGATAAACATATATCCATCCTAAGATAAAATACAGGAAATAGTATAAAGGCAGACTAGATGGACCATGAGGTCTTTTTCTGCCGTCAGTCTTCTATGTTTCTATGTTTCTCATCTGAATTTGTTCTTTTTAGTTTTGCTTTTTGTTATCATATGTTAATGCTTCTTTCTGTTAATGCCTTTTTTGTTATCTTATGTTAATGAGTTGCCAGGAGTTACGCAGTGCATCGATCATCATCGTGCAGATCCATTAGGCCTGTGGAGAAGATCTTTCAAATGGGTCCCTGCTGTACCCCATAGATATCCCAGATAGCAATTCATGTCAATTTGTGATCAACCTATGGGATGTCTGTTGAAAAAAAACCCAGTAGCAAAGCACTTGTCATGCTTGAATGTCCTGCTCTTGTGCACTACTTTGAGAAATAGCCTTTTTGTCACACAGGCATGGTAACATATTCTGTTTTTCTTTGATTGACAGCGGGTAATGCATTTTATCATTAAAATTGGTTCCAAGGAAATGCGTGTTGCTCTCTGCTTTTCCTATTTAACGATGGACCTTTTGTTTCGAAAACAGTCTCTGAACAAAAGTGGGTAATCTCTACAAGGAGACCCAGATACTGGCCTGTCATGTCATCTATTCCTTATCAAGTGCTAAAGAAATAGAATTTCCTTTTTAGCTGTTATCTTGAGCTTTTTATTAAATCATTCAGCAGCTTTAAGTTGGCTTGTGGATCAAGTTTTGCGTTTTTCTTCTGTTTAGTCGTTTAGAAATCTTTTTATCCATTTGACTATTAATAGCCTTTGGATTTTTTTAAAAAGATATGATCATGAAAAACTATCTCTTGTTCAGTAATACACATAAAACATAATATAGGAGTACACCTGTATTTATTAATTAGATTGCTATGCCGTCCTTCATCCGCAGAGAAGGGCGGCATAGAAATATAATAAACAAACAAACAAACAGTCTTTGTGCAACATTAAAACTTTTAAATTTGAATAAGTAAATAGCAAGATGCATACAATAAAACAGGGGTGTCAAACTCAAGGCTCAGGGGCTGAATCCAGCCTGTGGGATGCTTGGATCTGGTCCATGGGGCCACCCTGGAAACAGCAAAGGACTGGCCTGTGGTGACTCTGCCAGCGAAAATGGAGCTCAGGAGGGCCGCATGCACCCCTACCGAGTTTCATTTTCACTGGCATAGGTTTGCAGGAGACTGTCACAGCCGAAAATGGAGCTCGGGAGTCTGTTTTCTCTGGCAGGGCACTCAGGCCATGTCAGGTGCCCCCAATATGAGTGACATCGATTTAGCCATGCCCACTTTGGCCACACCCACTCTGCCCCCCCCGCCCAAAGTCAAACACAACCCTGATGCAGCCCTTAATGAAATCAAGTTTGACACCCATGCAATAGAACATGCAATTATCCTTTTCAGGAAAAAAAAATGACTTTTTATTTCTGCCTGGTGGGATTCACATTTTTTGATAGAGTGATTAGTGGGATGCCATGCGGCAGATTAATAACCATTGATATGAAATAATAATTCTGTTTTCTCAGCCAATAAAGATTTGTCAGAAAGCATAACCATCATACACGCATCTATTATATGTATTTTTGTCATCTGGGAGAAAGTGATTTTTCTCTTCTCTCAACTTCACAAGTATAATTAATTTGGGTTCTGTTATGAAGATATTAAATCAATTATCTGTTGGAAGCTGTTAAAAGGAATGCACATGATGGCTAAATTAAAAGGAAAACAGAAATGGGCACAGCACAACTCTCCCTATGTAAAAATTTATATGCAGGCAAACTATATCCCAAGTGCGATTTCTTCAGATGTTTCATGAGAAACAAGTTGTCAGGAGAGTATAACAAAAGTCTCCAGTTTTCTTCTGCAAGGCAATACATTATTAAATAGAAACTCACAACTTTCTGACTATTTTTTTCATCAGTTACACTTTGAATGTACTATACTTCTACGGTATCTCTTACCCTGCTCATAGGCATAGGGGAATTACATTCTGAATTTAGAATTGTTTCAATGCTATTAATTTATAAAAATCCTAATATAGGATTTATAAGCATGTATTTTTTTTTCATAATCTTAGCATCGGTTGCTTGCTTATAGTTCAAGGCAAACTGGCATTATGTTGTTATTTTTTTAAAAAAATGTATAGATATATTTATTTTTGTTGGTGACTGTCAGAGTTGTATAAGAGCAGCTCAGGTAATATTATGGAATTTTTCCTCTTTCTTCTTCCTCTTCTGGTGCATGAAAATGTAACATTTCGAGAGGGGCCATTTTGCCAGTGGGAGAAAATAACTTATTTAATTGTGTCTTCCAGGTAGAAGCCACATTAGGGGGGGGGGAATCCTTAAACATCTTAATAATCTTATGGCAATTAAAATACTACAAATTTATGACGACTGCTCTTGCCTGGATTAAATCCCACTTGCAACTCAGTCCTTTCTGTGAACAAAGGACACTGCAGTCCATCCTCGGCATACATTTACGGGTTTTTAGGTTGTTGCTTAGACAACACTCCATCTTAAAAACAGCATATCTGTTGAATGGTGTTTTACTGAAGGCTATGCCTAGCTAAAAATCGGAGTTTACTTCAAATGATGCTCTGGGAAAGCGATAGATATGACATGCAGTAAAGTAAGAACAAAGCAAACCTATTTTAACTATGCAAAGCAAAATAGCACAGTGGCTCATGTGGTTAGGACACTGGGTTGGAAGTTAGCAAGCCCATTTTGAGACCCAAGGGGTCCTGTGAGGCAGGGTTATCTCTCATCTTTGGCTCCTGCAGGGAACAGGAAAGGAACCGCCAACTGGTTGTCTGCCTCAAGCAATGGTGATGTCACCAGGGATAGGTTGCTATTACCACCCCTACTGGTATGTATGTATGTATGTACGTACGTATGTACTTACTTACTTACTTACTTACTTACTTACTTACTTACTTACTTATTTATTTATTGGATTTGTATGCCGCCCCTCTCTGCAGACTCGGGGCGGCTAACAACAGCAATAAAACAGCATATAATAATAATCCAATACTAAAACAGTTAAAAACCCTTATTTATAAAACCAAACATACGTACAGACATACCATGCATAAAATTGTAAATGCCTAGGGGGAAAGAGTATCTCAATTCCCCCATGCGTGGCGGCAGAGGTGGGTTTTAAGCAGCTTACGAAAGGCAAGGAGGGTGGGGGCAATTTTAATCTCTGGGGGGAGTTGGTTCCAGAGGGCCGGGGCCGCCACAGAGAAGGCTCTTCCCCTGGGTCCCGCCAAGCAACATTGTTTAGTTGACGGGACCTGGAGAAGACCCACTCTGTGAGACCTAACTGGTCGCTGGGATTCGTGCAGCAGAAGGCGGTCCCTGAGATAATCTGGTTCGGTGCCATGATCGGCTTTATAGGTCATAACCAACGCTTTGAATTGTGACCGGAAACTGATCGGCAACCAATGCAGACTGCGGAGTGTTGGTGTAACATGGGCATATTTGGAAAAGCCCATGATTGCTCTCGCAGCTGCATTCTGCACGATCTGAAGTTTCCAAACACTTTTCAAAGGTAGCCCCATGTAGAGAGCGTTGCAGTAATCGAACCTCGAGGTGATGAGCGCATGAGTGACTGTGAGCAGTGACTCCCAGTCCAAATAGGGCCGCAACTGGTGCACCAGGCGAACCTGGGCAAACGCCCCCCTCGCCACAGCTGAAAGATGTTTCTCTAATGTGAGCTGTGTATCGAGGAGGACGCCCAAGTTGTGGACCCTCTCTGAGGGGGTCAGTGATTCTCCCCGCAGGGTAATGGACGTACAGATGGAATTGTCCTTGGAAGGCAAGACCCACAGCCACAGGTATGCTGCGTGTGCAGCTTAGGTGTTCTTGTGTATGTGTGGAGAAGGGGGGGGGGAGAGTTGGTGGCGCTCATAGGACTGCCACCAGAGGGGTCGTACGCAAATTACACATCTGGTGGCAGCTGTGAACAGTCCGCTACTGCATCGGTAGCAACCGACTACTGGATGTCACCAATTAAACTTTTCAACTTGGAAGTTTGCTTTTGGTATTAGTATTCAAGGCCAGTGTATTTAGCTTCTCTTTGTGTAGACTGTGTATCCTCACTACATCAGACTTGGAAACAAGCTTAGATCTTCTTCCAAGCCCTTGATTTATTTGGTTGCCCCACTCAAAAATGATGTGACTGTCTTACAATCAGCAGGCACTTTCATATTTTATTTATTTATTTATTGGATTTCTATGTCGCCGAGGACTCATAGTGTATATGCTACACTAAATAATTTGGATAGCCTAAAAATCTTTGGAGATGCTGGCACTTTAAAATAAACTTATCTTTAATTTTGGAGTTTGGTGCATCTAAGGTTGTTGCTAAACCAATAATCAACTGGATGTGCCCTTGGGGGGGAAGAATTTTGACATGCAGAAGAGATGCAATAAACTACTGAATAATTAGGTAGTGCTCTAGGCTTTGAAACATTAATATCTCAGGGTATAGGAAGTCTGAAAAACATAGCAATGAGTTAAGCATCTCTGCACAGAAGATAATATGTTAGCAAAGTATGTTTCCTTAAATTTAATTAGAATTTTTTTTAAATAAAGTTGTTATTGTTTTTTCTCCACAATACATCCCTACATATACCTTAATTCTTAACAAAGTACACATTGTTACATACTTTTATTTAATAATACATAAACCAATATCTTAATTTGCACCTTTTCTACTTTAATTACTCGTCTGTTTTCCCCTTTATATCATATCACTCCCCTTCCTCCCCTCCCTCTCTTCCCTCTACCTTCTTTCTCCTTCTCTTCCACTTTCTTACTTCTCTCCTTTCCCCTCTTGCCTTCCTTCTCTATATCCTTTTCTCCATCTTAACCTTTCCCTGAGTGTATCTAGTCACCATCCATCGTATAGTTAACAGGCAGGTAACTCATGTCCCTAAACAGTGATGGCTTCCTACTGGTGCGGTCCAAAGCACTGCACTAGTATAAACCCACTGGTAATGCAATTTTGGCAATTTTCCCCCCAGTGTCTCCGTATCGGAAGAAGCCCTCCTGCCCATCCTCGTCTTAATGCTGACCTTTATTCTTCATCCTGAGCACAGCTGAGAAGCTCTTTCTCAGGAGACACTGGAAAAAAATTACTGAAAATTGTGTCATCAGTGGGTTCCTACCAGTGCGCCACTCTGGACCACACCAGTAGGAACCTACCACTGTCCCTAACCTCATTTAATTATCGGTTCCTCTCTTAAACTCATTTTCCCCCCAGTATCCATATCTATGTTTATATCTTATATTTTCCTAGGTATCTTAATGCTGCCTCTTCAACTATTTTTTTCATTTGGATCTACCATCCTCAGTTTTCTATTTTCCTTCAATTTGATCAATGTTATTTGTCTTCTATATATATTCATTTTCTAGCCAATCATAAATTTCCCCCCAAACATTATAATATTGAGAGTCTTCTGTGTGTTTAATTTTCTTTATCAGTCTATTCATTTCTGCACAATCTGGTATTTTTTTAATTACCTCTCTTTCAGAGGGGGCTTTTGATGCTTTCCATTTTTTCTCAAATGCAATTCTTGCTGCTGTGATTATATTAATAATTAAATATGTATTTACTTTATTAAATTTATCTGGTAATATACCCAACAGGAGTATCTCTTGTTTCAGTTATATACATTGTTTCAATATTTTTTCTATCCACATTTGAATTAAATTGAATTGAATTCCAATATACTTTGGCTTCAGCACATGGTCCACCACATAGGAAAATTTCTGACTGAGAGTGATCAACCAGTGGAACAGCTTATCTTCAGAGGTTAGGAGACCTTCAAGAGGAATTAGACTGCCATTTGTCAGAAATGGAGTAGGGACCATTGAGCGGGGAGATGGACTAGATGACCTACAAGGTCCCTTCCAACTCTGATATTCTGAATTCTGTAAAAAGAGCCTGGTATTTGCTGAATTTAATTAGAATTTTAGATTGGGTAGTATGTGACTAAGTAAGCCCTGAAAAGATGAGAATAATAAAAACAATGGCTTGATAACTTTGGAAAATTTAGCTTGCTTCTTAGCTGGAATTAAATTGTAAGAAGGCTCAGCCAGTGGCCTATAGGTCAGAGAAGCCCTAAAGAGTAATATCTGGGGTGGGTTCATTCTCCTGCTCTTTCAGATGAAATTATTCTTAATGAGATGCAATTAAGGGTGTTTTTTTTTCAGATTTACTAAACAAAATAGCCACCTCTTCTCAAGAAACAGTTATTAGATTACTGTCCATTGAGGCTTTGTGGCTAGAGGTTTCGCAGTGCCCCAGTTTAAAGCAATTGGATCTGATCTCTCAGGACCCTGTTATGGATGTTCTTCAGAGTAGAAAACAAAATTGCACATCAAAGCATCATTTTCAGCAGCAGTGGGACAACAGGCAGAGTTTTGCCAACGCTAGAAAGAAATAGGGCTGACTTTAATGATCAGAAAATGGTTAGTCTTTGCGGACGATGAATTGATCGATACAAAACTGATTTGTCAGTCCTGAGAGAAAGTATTTCTCTATATCTTTGGCTACTATGTTTTTGCAAGGTAGTGGGGGGGGGAACCTTCCCATTTTGACACCCCACTCCCACTCGCTTCATCATCCCTTTGCTTCCCAAAACTGCCCTTATTTTCAGAGTAAGACACCCTCAAACATTAAGCAATGGAACCTTTTTTAAAAATAAAATTTTCAGAGTGGGGGAGGGCTTCCCATTTTGACATCCCACCCCAACCTACTTCCCATCTGGCACAACCCTACTCATCGGGGGGCCCTCTGACAGCTTGCTGGCCCTCCCACTTGGCTCTCCATCCAGAATCCGCAGTGAGTTGTCCCAGCAGTAAATTTGAAATTGAAATTGAAATGTCCTGCAAACAGATGGCGGCAGCGAGCGGTTTGAGCAATGAGCCAGCAGTGGCGAGGAGGGCACCCCCCCCCCCCGCTGGCTGTTTTGAGCTAGCGCTGTCGAGTTATCATAGAACCCCTCTGAAATGTGCTGCCTCCTTTCTGGGAAGCTGTGTGCTGCTGACATCATTCCTGGCCCCATTTGCAACCCTACTTGGACTGGGAGTCACTGCTCACAGTCACTCATGCCCTCGTCACCTCGAAACTCGACTACTGTAACGCTCTCTACATGGGGCTACCTTTGAAAAATGTTCGGAAACTTCAGATCGTGCAGAATGCAGCTGCGAGAGCAATCATGGGCTTTCCCAAATATGCCCATGTTACACCAACACTCCGCAATCTGCATTGGTTGCCGATCAGTTTCCGGTCACAATTCAAAGTGTTGGTTATGACCTATAAAGCCCTTCATGGCACCGGACCAGATTATCTCAGGGACTGCCTTCTGCTACACGAATCCCAGTGACCAGTTAGGTCCCACAGAGTGGATCTTCTCCGGGTCCCGTCAACTAAAGAATGTCGCTTGGCGGGACCCAGGGGTAGAGCCTTCTCTGTGGCGTCCCAGGCCCTCTGGAACCAACTCCCCCCAAAGATTAGAATTGCCCCCACTCTCCTTGCCTTTCGTAAGCTGGTTAAACCCACCTCTGCCATCAGGCATGGGGGAATTGAGACCCTCTTCCCCCTAGGCCTTTACAATTCTATGCATGGTATGTATGTATGTTTGGTTTTTTATATTAATGGGTTTTTAATTGTTTCTAACATCAGACTACTGTTGTACACTGCTTTATTGTTGCTGTTAGCCACCCCGAGTCTCCGGAGAGGGGCGACATACAAATCCAATAAATAAATAAATACTTCTCCTTCAGCTCCACACTTCATGGGGGAGTAACACCCCAACTGTGAATTTATTGTCTTTGTATTCCACCCAGAGTTGCATTTTTTAAAAACTGCGCAGCCACTCGAATACATAAAGAAACTAAATAAATGTCTTGGGAATATCTCTTCTGAGATTTAATCAGGAAGAAACTTCTTATTAGGCTTTACCAAGCTACTTTCTTTACTCCGAATGTGTGGGTGCTGCCAATCTGACAATTTCTTCATGGTCTTTACACAATAATAAAGCAAACAGGCTAAAATTTTCTTGTCTCCTCCTATAATTGCTTGCTTAGCCAAAAATTCTACAGTGGGGTAAAGGGCAATAAACAACAATAGACTCTTAAATAAGAACTGTTTTCTCCCCAAAGGAATTGGAATATGTTTTTGTTGGGCTAAACTATGATTGATTACCACTTGATTAGCCTGATAAATTTCTAATCCTTCCTCAGTTTCTAATTCATTAAACAACACTTGCTGAAAAGTTTGTTTTAACAAGGTAGATATAGAATATAGGGTGCCAGTAAGGACAAAAAAAGGGATATATCCTAGTATAAAAGGGTACAAGGATATTAATATTGATATCAGTTAATAGTCATATAATAATAATAATAATTATTATAATAATTTATTGGATTTGTATGCTGCCCCTCTCCGTAGACTCGGGGCGGCTAACAACAATGATAAAAAACAGCATGTGACAATCCAATAATAAAACAACTAAAAACCCTTACTATAAAACCAAACATACACACAGACATACCATGCATAACTTGTAATGGCCTAGGGGGAAGGAATATCTCAACTCCCCCATGCCTGGCGGTATAAATGAGTCTTGAGTAGTTTACGAAAGACAAGCAGGGTGGGGGCAATTCTAATCTCCGGGGGGAGTTGGTTCCAGATGGCCGGGGCCGCCACAGAGAAGGCTCTTCCCCTGGGGCCTGCCAAACGACATTGTTTAGTCGACGGGACCCAGAGAAGGCCAACTCTGTGGGACATTATTGGTCGCTGGGATTCGTGCGGTAGCAGGTGGTTCCGGAGGTACAAATTAATACCAGTATCCCTGAGGGTCTGCCACAGAGGGGAGGGGGTCAGACTGTATTCCAAAACGCCGAAAGGCCAGACAAGGTATAACGGATGGAAGCTGACCAAAGAAAGATTCAACCTGGAAATAAGGAGAAACCTTCTGATGGTCAGAGCGATCAACCCGTGGAACAGCTTGCCTGCAGAGGTTGTGAGCTCTCCAACACTTCAGACTTTCAATAGGAGACTGGATGGTCATTTGTACGAAATGGTATAGGGACTCCTGCAAGTTAAAATTGTAGGCATGCATAGCAGAGTCAGGTATATATTTTGGTGGAAGTTATCCTGCTACCAAGAACAAATGATTCCCATATAATTAACGCCTTTCTCAGTTACTATTTGCACATTTGCTTAACTGTCAAAAACATTTGCCAAACATAGCTGGGGCAGGTACCTTTCTGTCGTTGTATTGCTAAGTTTTTGCAATCATCCATGCAAATAAACTGGTTTAGTATGTTTGAGAAACACTTAGGTCACAAGTTATAGAAAAAGTCTCTTTCAACATTATTTAAATTATGGATTTGCTAAAGTATGGAAACTGCACACACTTTAGCCCAACTGAGGGTTCAATTTCAAGAAGGGGAGAATAAATCAGATAATAACTCCCTATGCTCCATGAGAAACCCTTAATCCTAGGATGGGAAGGACCCTTTGAGTTCTTTTAGGCTCATATTTTCTTTGAGAATTACAGTAGTTAAAAAGGCACAGGCTTTCTTTTTGTCCTACTTGTTTGTAATTAAAAAAAAATTCTACACTTGGAATCTTATCTCAGATTTTTCAGTTAAAACTTCAAGACATTAAGGTTTATCTGCATTCCATTTTGGAACACTTAAGCCATAGCAATAGCACTTACACTTATATACCACTTCATAGTACTTACATCCCATGTAAATGGTTTACAGAGTCAGCATATTGCCCCCAGCAGCATGAGTCATCATTTTACCAACCTTGGAAGGATGGAAGGTTGAGTCAACCTTGAGCCGGTCAGGATTAAACTGCAATACTGTTTTCTAACCACCACGCCACCACGACTTTTCAACCTTTTTTGAGCCGCGGCACATTTTTTACATTTACAAAATCCTGGGGCACACCACCAACCAAAATGACACAAAATGACACTCTAACACAGTACATATTATACATATAGTTAATAATATAGTATGTCACCCTCTGCGGGGGCCTCTTGTAAAAAGAAAAAGGTCAAATATCTATACATACCATCAGGATAGACATAACCAGCTGAGGCTGAGGCTTCATCTAGTGGTGGCAACATTTACCTCCAGTCTTGACCAGGATTAGAAATCGGGACCATGGGGAGGAGTAGCAGCTTCAACTATTTGCCGCAGCCACACAATGACAAGTATGTGGAAGTCCGAGCGGGAACCTTCCTGTTCTTTTTTTTATTGTGTACAATAAAAATCATTAAAAATAAATAAATAAAATAAAACAGTGATAGCCCAA